>NC_083418.1:12591786-13191786 GCF_020745735.1 Hemiscyllium ocellatum | reverse complement strand
AGATCAGGGTATCTCTGCGGAATATTGACAAAGCAGGGGAGGGGAATTATATGGGTGGTCGTGGCATCCCGTTGGAGGTGATGGAAATGACAAATTACAATCTTTGGAGTGAAGACTTGTGGGATGGTAAGTGAGGACCAGGGAACCCTATTTGTGGGAGAGAGGAGCAGGGATGAGGGCAGAAGTGCAGGACATGGACCAGACCTGGCTAACAGCCCAGTCGACCATGGTAGCAGGTAATCCTCAGATTGAAGAAAACAGTGGATATTTCTGAAGTCTGCCTGCAAAAGGTACACCATCATAACAGATGCAGCAGAGACAGAAAATTGGGAGAATAAGATGGAGTTCTTCCAGAAAGCAGGGTGTAAGGTTTATAATCAAGATAACTGTGGGGGTCTCTGAGTTTGGAATGTCTATTGGTGGCCTCCCTAATCCCAGACGTGGAAACAGATGTCAAGGAAAGGAAGGCAGGATTTGGAGATGGACTAATAGAAATTGGAAACAAAATTGCTAAACTTTTCCAGTTCAGAACAAGAGTGGGAAGCAGCACTAATGATATCATTGATGTACCAGAAAACAGTTGTGTGGGAGAGGGCCTAAATGAGGTTGGACCAAGGCACTAATACGCCACAAAAAGACAGATACAACTGGCACCTATGTGAGTGCTCATGGCCACGCCTTTCACTAAAAATTGAAAGGAGTTAAAGGAGAAATTCCTTTACATTTCAATTTTAAATTAATTTCAATTTTAAAATATAACAATATTCCCAGTTCGAGATTTCCCCAGTGGTAGAAACATCTTCTCAACATCTAAGCTGTCAAAATCCCTCAAAAACTTATATGTTTTAATAAGATCAACCTTCGTTCTTCTAAATTTTAATGAATAAAAGCCTAACTTCTGGAACCATTCTTGACAAATCAACCCTTTCATCCTAGTAATTAGTCTCAGGAATCTCTTTTTTAACTACCTCCAATGTCAATATATCCTTTCTAATGATGACCACTTTCCACAGTACTCCAAGCGTGACATCATCAACACTCTTTATATTACCAACAAGACTTTACTATTTTTAATCTCCAATCCCGTGGCAATAAAAGGCAAATTTCTATTTGCCTCCTTAATTACTTTTTGCTAACTTTGTGTTTTATGCACAAGAATACCAACATCCGTCTGTGCTGCACTTTTTTTGGAGTCTTTCTCCATTTAAATGTCCTTTGCATCTTCCTGTATTTTCCTACATTAAATTCCATCTGCCAAGTTTTTACCCACTCAACATGTCTATGTGCTCTTGCAGATTCACAATGTCCCCATTACAATATGATGCCTCCACCTACTTTTGTATCATCATCAAATGTGGATACATTATACTTTGCTACACTACCCCCTCAGCTAAGACATTAATATGGATAGTAAATAATTGAGGGCCAATGACTGATCCTTGTGAAACTCCACTAGTTATTTTGTCCAAACCTGGAAAAGACCCATTAATCCTGACTCAGTCTTCTGCATGTTAGCCAATCCATGCTACAGCATTAGCTCTAATACTCTTGAGCTCCTTTCTTCTGCAACAGACTTATATGTGGCATCTTTCAAACACATTTTGGAAATTCAAATACACATCTCCCAGTCCCCCTTTATCAACTCTGCTTGTTATACTCTCAAAGAACTCAAACAAATTTGTCAAGTTGTACAATTGCCCCAATGATAGATATTGGGCTAACTAGTCTATAGTTTACTGCTTTCTGCCTTCATCCTTTCTTGAACAGAGGCATCACATTAACAGGTTTTCAATCCACTAAAAATCCTAGGAATCTAGGGAATTCTAGAATATTTCAACCAATGCCTCCACTATTTCTGCAGCCATTTCCTTTAAAACCCTGTAATGCAGGACATTTGGTCATAGCAGATTTTCTGCCATTAGTTTGTCCAATGTTCTTCCTGGTAGAACCTAATAGAAGAACTTTCCTCCTATTAACACCTTGCTTATCTAAAATCTTTGGTATGTTTTATAGTACCCACCATCGTGAAAACCAATGCAAAATGTTGGCTAAATTATCTGCAATTTCCCTGTTCCCCATTAACAATTCTCCATTTGCAACCTCTAAGTATCACACACTTATCAGGTTGTAAGTTTGCTCACTGAGCTTTCACACTTATATTAGCTCACTCAATTGCTTTCACACTTATATTAGCTACTCTCCTCTTTTATACCCATAGAAGCTATTGTTTGGTTGTATATTTCTTATCAATTTACATTTATAATCAATTTCTCCTTTCTATTAGCTTATAAGTTAGCCACTGTCAATTCCTAAACAAATCTCAACCCTTTGGCTCACTAATAGTTTTTGCCATTTTGTGTGCCTTAGTTTTCAATTGGATACTCTCCTTGACTGCCTTTGTTAATCAAGGATAGTTAATTTTTCTATTTGAGTCCTTCCTCTTGACTGAAATAAAGTTGTTGAGAATTATAAAATATCCCTAATTTGCAAATGGTAGGCAGATTTTGGGAATCAGAGTATGTTAGTTTTTCACAATTTCCAACTTCTGACTTGCTCTTGTATCTATAGTATTTATATGGCTAATTTAATTCACTTTCTAGTCAGTGAGAACCCCCAAGAAGTTGGCAGTGAAGGATTCAACAATGAGAATGTCATTGAATGTCAAGCACCGATGGTTAGAATCTCACGTTGGCAATGTTCACTGCCTGGAACTTGTGTGACATGAATGTTACTTGTCATTTGTCAGTGTAAGTCTGGATATTGTCTCGGGTCTTGCTGCATTTCGCTCTATGGACTGATTCAGTTTCTGAAGAGCCATAAATAATGCTGAAGATTTTGTAATCATTAGCAAACATCTCTACATTTGACCTTATGATGGAAGGAAGATCATTAATGAAGTAGTTGAAGATAGTTGGGCCCAGGAAGCTTCCCTGCAGAACTCCTGCAGAGATGTCTGGGAGCTGAGGTGACTTACTTGCAACAACCATATTCATCTTCTTGAGTTCAGATACATGTCCGACCAACAGATAGCTCTCCCCTGATTCCCCTTGACTCGACTTCCTCGTGCTCCTTGATACTGTATTCAATAAAATATGGATTTGATGTTAAAGGCAGTCACTGTCTTCCCCCTTGGGAATTTTAATGAGAGTTGATGACCCACTCTATCATTAACATCTGGAGGGAATTTGCTAACAAATCTGTGGAATCTATCTTGATTCATTTGATCTACATTGTGGAATGTTCGACCACAGTTCATTAAGTTCCACATGTTAATTCTGAGTGTTGTCGTCTTCTAAAAATGTAAAGTCTATTGTTCATTCAAATTGTCGATTATTGTGGTTTAATCCGCCCAGTAAGTCCTCTGGATCTCAACATTTGTTTACCTTGCAAATAAAGGTAACTGGTCCCTAGCCAAATTGTAACATAGATTTAGCAATGTGCTCTACGACCTTAATATTACACATAGTGAACTTCTACATCTTACAGTTATTGTCTGCTCACATTCGAAAGGACACAATAACACTGTTCCTGGTTCATGACAAAGTAATAGTTGTGTTTCTGGATCATTCTTTGTGGTTAGGACTTTTTGCCACGTTCCAGCCATGTTGAAGATGAATTGGTACACGACGGCTGGAGGAGGAGCGCCTCATCTTCCGCCTGGGAACCCTCCAACCACAAGGTATGAATTCAGATTTCTCCAGCTTCCTCATTTCCCCTCCCCCCACCTTGTCTCAGTCAGTTCCCTCAACTCAGCACCGCCCTCCTAACCTGCAATCCTCTTCCTGACCTCTCCGCCCCCACCCCACTCCGGCCTATCACCCTCACCTTGACCTCCTTCCACCTATCCCACCTCCATCGCCCCTCCCCCTAGTCCCTCCTCCCTACCTTTTATCTCAGCCTGCTTGGCTCTCTCTCTCTTATTCCTGATGAAGGGCTTATGCTCGAAACGTCGAATTCTCTATTCCTGAGATGCTGCCTAACCTGCTGTGCTTTGACCAGCAACACATTTGCAGCTGTGATCTCCAGCATCTGCAGACCTCATTTTTTACTCGAAGATGAATTGGTACACAACATAGGCTCCCATAAATGTGTACAATATGGTCTTTCCTCCCTACCCTATGTTCAGTAAAAGTTTCCAAACCTCCAACAACTCACCACAGTATTTCCATAAATTTCGCTTTAGCAAAATTCAAGTTAAGTGTACCTCAAGAAAATCACTGAATGGCCCCAAAATGGGATACATCTTGCTTCATAACCCATGTTATTTTGGAAATAAAAAACAAAGAAGCTACAAGCAAATGAAGTAACAAATTAATCATCCTAGTGTTGCATCAGTGTATGAGAATCATGGACTTTGTGGAAAACAAGGTCTTTTGGCACATATAGGAGGATTCAGTTGCATGCAAAATTCCAATTAATTTCCATGCTGGAAGTGGTCAGCAGTACATAGTGCAGAAGGAAACCTCCAGTAGGCTTCCAAAGTGCCACTACATGTGGCACATCACAATTCAATTTCATCCCCTTTGGATCTCAACATGACATCTCCAAGCTTTCTTCTCCTAAATATAGATATTAATTTCAGCAGCTTCTCATTCTGTATGCTTCGCCTTTTAGTTTAACAGCCTTTGTAAAATCTCCTCCAATGTCTGGATATCCCCAGTGAAGTCAGTGATCACAATTATATATAAATTAAATGGAAAACCAACATTTACGTTCTTTGACAGATGTAAAGCTGTAGGATACAAAAGCTTCAACTCAATAAAACAGATCATAGCTATTCAATGATTTATTTTTCAGTACAATGCCTTGAATAATCAAATTTCGGGCAAAAGCCCTTCATCAGGACGCTTTTGCCCGAAACGTCGAATTTCCTGTTCCTTGGATGCTGCCTGACCTGCTGCGCTTTAACCAGCAACACATTTTCAGCTCTGATCGCCAGCATCTGCAGACCTCACATTTTACTTGAATAATCAAAGTCAATCTGCTTAGTTTAAATTTTAGCAAAGCCTAAGTATATTGAAGATTAAGTTGTACAGTGACATAGCTACAAAATAAATCATCATGAACTGGTGCATTCTCCAGTGCAAAACCTCTACCTCAGGTTTCATTTGCTATCCAATCAGCATTGTCTTCTCATTTAGGAACAATGTTGGTTTCCCCCTTAAATTAGTATCCTTACTAATTACCCTACTGAGTGAAAGATGAAAACTGAGATGAAATCTGAATTTTGTCAGTAATATGCATGAATTAAGCCAAACCTTTGTAAAAATTCCTTATCAATCCTTGGAATTTACATTCTATCACTCTGCCTATCTATCCTAAGACCTTATTTGCTTTCTTTATTGTTGCCATGCACTATGGTGATGGTTGGAGGGAGGGCCTGTTTGTAAGAGCTTTGAGTCATTGTGTTATGCCCTGTAGACAAACCCTTCTTTGTTTACATATAATGTTAAAAAACCTGTTTCGATTGTTTGAACACTTTGTGACATACCTCCGTGACAGGTGGGATTTAATCTGGAACTTCTGGCCTAGAGGTAGGGATATTACCACTACATTCCTTCTGCCTTTGTTTATATTTAGGTCACTGATTCCCAATTCCATACACACTGAACATCTGCTACTTGAACTTCAATGGCCCATATTATTGGCAGCTTCCTCCCAGTTGTTCTATTAGCATATTTACAAAGCATAGAACTGTCATCATAGTCATACAAGAACAGCAACATGCAGCAGTATTAATCACATTGTACGAGCTCAAAGACAATGCTGTATTAAGTCTTTCAACATTAATGCAACTTTCTATTCACTAAATTTGATCTTAATTGTTTCCTCTGGCTCAACTAATTTTCATTCCAGTAAATAACTTAATTACTTTTAATCCTTTGAATTACTCTCCTGTGAAGGACTGTCTCAAAACATGGTACCCTGGTATCCTTACTTTTTATGGACACAGATTCTGCTTTAGGGTAGGATACCCAATTTAAATATCTCAGTAGGCACCACCTGAGTCATCATGGATCTCCACCTGCCTCTGGAATGTGCAAAATATGGTTGACTGTGCCATAAGGAAGTGAATTGAGTTTATTGTCATATATACTCACATGACTACAGTGAAAGGTTACAAGTTGCCACTTATGGGACCATTTTTGGTACAGAGGTACGAGGTATAGAATCTTAGTTACAAAACAGAAAATAAGGAAAATAAAGTTAAAAAGTTAAACATTACAACCTTTCTTACTAAAAAGTAGAAAAGCAATGAAACACAGTTAACAGTTCAACAGCACAGTCCATAAGTGCCCAGACATGCTGGACAAGCACTCCTCACAAGGGTTTGACCTTCCCCACTTCAGGCTTGACCTTGCCTCACCCACTCCCCCAGGTTGCCTGCTCACACTCCCCACCAGCTGCCCTGGGCTGCCTGCTCCTGCTCTCAAGCTGCCTGCAAGAAGATGTTGTCAAGATCTGTCCTAGATGTATGTCAAAACTATCCTCTTGGTTCTCTGTGGAGTCAACATGTTTATTTTAAATTATTCAACCATTAATCAAAGCTGCAACCTAAGGCTAGACTCAGGTAAATCTAGTATTTCTGGATTTTAGAATTTTCTCAATTTTGAGATAGTGTCAGAATGTTGACCCACGAGGGTGTAAACAAGATATAAATATGTACTTGAGACATAAAGCAGTGACAAGACAGTATAGAACATCAATAAGAAAAATATAAAGCAACATGTTTACACTTCAGATGCCATGCTTTTAAAAAATCTCAGGTCAGTTCAAAAACACAGCTGTAAAAGGACTGAGAACTGAAAATGGTGGATGTGGGGAGGATCTATTGACGGATCAGTTGTAACAGAGGATCCAGAATTAGCATGACAACAAACCCATGTTTATTTACTAAACAGTCAATATCAAAACACTAATGAACAATTTCCTCTTCTAGAAAAAATTGGCATTGCATCACCAGAATGAAAGGCTTTGATTTTGACTTTTAAGTCCTGATTAGCCAACTTTTCTTCTTCTGTTAAAAATCACACGACACCACGTTATAGTCCAACAGGTTTATTTGGAAGCACCAGCTTTCAGAGCTCTGCTCCTTCATTAGGTGATTGTGGAGAATAAGATTGTAAGATACAGAATTCATAGCAAAAATTTTGCTATAAATTCTGTGTCTTACAATCTTATTCTCCACAATCACTGGATGAAGGAGCAGCGTTTTGAAAGCTTGTGCTTCCAAATAAATCTGTTGGACTATAACCTGGTGTTGTGTGATTTTTAAATTTGTACACCCCAGTCCAACATCGGCATCTCCAAATCATTTTCTTCTTCTGTCATCCATCTTGTCTTTCACTCCTGAAGTCTTTCCACTCAGACAGTCAGAAACTGTTACTCTTGTTTGGCGTAAAAGCAGGACCATAGGAATAACCATAAAGGCCATCATATTAACTACTTTGCAATTTATTGCATCATCTTTAAGCAGCGAGCCTGTGAGCAACATGGACCTGTTCCAAAAATACAGGTTTCAAAAATACTAGAATGTCCTGTCAACTTTTTATACCTTCAGTTCACATCAGTGGTGGACTTCTGCAACATACTGTTGTTAATAGTAAATGGAATTCATTCCAGTGTGGCTGTAATAATATCTTCAGATACATGGATCAAAGGGTCTGTTTCTATGTTGTACATGTCTATGACTCTATGATATTATTGCCCAAGATGTATTTTGTAGTTGTCAATCTAAAATCTTTCCAAGCTGCAGGTTCATTCCTAATAGAATGAAATATCTGTTGATCAGTAACAACAAATTATATTTATGTAGTTATGTGTTTATATTTAGGCACTTCATTAAACCATCATAAAAGGAAGTATGATACTGAGCAACATAAATATATTTACTGGGCTGAATTCTACAAGAGGCTCTGGGACCCTGACAGCAGCTTAAAAAGCAGGTGCCAAGCCAAAGCTTACCGCAGGCAGCTTCCTAAAGACTACCTGTGGGCCAGTCACCTCATTAAGGAGGACAGGCAAACTCCTGATGCTGCTAGCCCTATTACAGGGACAGCAACTCTGAAGTTTCCACATTGCCATTGTTAGTGAAATGTGGTCACTGCTGAGAAACTTCTGAGAGGTAAAAGTAAAAAAAAACATGAAAGTGCAGGGAGATAAGGGTCAGTGGACAACTTTCTCTTCCCCCACCCCCAGGGAAGTTGTCAGAAAGGTAGAGGCTACACACCTTTTTCATGGATCCCTTTGTTATATAGAACAATCACTGAAGCTGTTGTTGAAGGCCATTGAAATTCAGCTGGCAGCCTCCTGAACGATAATCTGTCTCTCTACTGTAAACAAAATGCTAACAGCACCAGAAAAAGCCACTAATTGAAACTTTAAATATGTATATCAGCTACAAATGTGTTGCTGGTCAAAGCACAGCAGGCCAGGCAGCATCTCAGGAATACAGAATTCGACGTTTCGAGCATAAGCCCCTTATTCCTGATGAAGGGCTTATGCTCGAAACGTCGAATTCTCTATTCCTGAGATGCTGCCTGGCCTGCTGTGCTTTGACCAGCAACACATTTGCAGCTGTGATCTCCAGCATCTGCAGACCTCATTTTTTACATGTATATCAGCTACCCCATCTCCTTGGGCAGTCAGCCTTCCTCACTCTTAGTCTCACCATTTTAAAAATGACTGCACAGAAACAGATCCTTCAGTTCAACTCATCCATGCTGACCAATTTTCCCAAACTAAACTTGAACCATTTGCCTGTATTTGGCCCAGATCCCTCGAAATCCTTCCTATTCATGTACCTGTCGAAATGTCTTTTAAATGTCGCAATTGTACCTGCATCTACCACTTCCTCTGACAGTTTATTTCACATGAGAACCACCCTCATTGTGAAAAAGTTGCCCTCAGATCCCTTTTAAATCTTTCCCCTCTCACCTTAAAATACATCCCCTAGTTTTGAACTCACCCACCCAATAAAAAGGCCTTTGCTATTCACTTATCTATGTCTTCAGGATTTTATAAACCTCTATAAGATCACCATCAACCTCCTGCATTCCAGTAGAAAAAGTTCCCAGCCTATCCAGCCTCTCCTTATAACTCAAACCCTCTAGTCCTGGTAGCATCTTGGTAAATCTTTTCTGAACCCTCTCCAATTTGATCATATCATTCCAAAGCAGAGGGATTAAAATTGAACGCAGTATTCCAAAGTGGTCTCACCAATGTCCTGTACAACCTCAACATAGCATCTCAACTCCGATACTCAATGATCTGAGCATTGGAGGCAAATGTATTAAATGCCTTCTTAACTACCCTGTCAGCCTTTGCTGCAAATTTTAAAAAACTCTGTACTTGGACCTTAAGGTCTATATGTTCGACAAGATGCCCAGGGCTACCATTAATCGTATAAGGCCCCAATAATTGCAATTCTTAATTGCAACAAATTGCAGAGTTAACATGAAGAGGGCAGTGAATATCTCTTCCAGGCCAATTTCCCTTTCTTTCCCCTTCTAGCAGCCTTTCTCACCACCTCCAGTGAGGATTAATTTGCATCCTGGGTGTTTCTCACCAAAAAGCTTCACAATTGGGTATGCCAATGGAAAATTTGTTTATATCATATTGCACATGTTTCAAATAATCAGAAAAAATGCCCAGCAATCCTGAACATCCAAGTGATAGAAGACAATAATAAATACAAATTAAATCATGTGCAGTATTAAATTGAAAGCTATGCACTGAATGTTCCCATGCCCTCAGAGAGTGCCTATAGTTGACTATAAAATTTCACATTGAATCCCTTTCTCAGCTTTCAACCTACAATATGTGCCAACAGATATTTTACTTTCATTTCTCTGTATGTTACCTAGCCCAATCAAAATCATATTTCTAATTTATTGACATTCCTGCTTATTCTTCCTGGGTAAATAATGTTGTCATTTTAGCACAATCACAAAATGAACAACAGATTGCAGAATAAAATCATTTGAATAAATCTCTAAATCGTTAAATTTGTGTGGATTGTGACAATCAATATTTTTGAATTTCTGAAGTGGAAAAAAACAGTTTTATGCATTGATTAGTTGTACCTGCCCAGTATTAAACACAACAGAATTTTCAATATCTTGAGAATGAAACCATAATAGGTAAATTATGTAACAGTTATTACCTATTGTCTAGTTCATTCTGCCACCTAGAGGTACAATATCCACCATTGTAGCAGCATTTGCAGTGAAGCTGTCAGCTCTCCTTGGATTATCACAAATATTGAGTAACCATCCAAATTCAACTTATTCAGTGTAACAGATTTTGTGGGTTTACTAATTGTGAGCCGAGGATTTTATTTGTAGATGTCCCTTAGAAATCATTATTTTAGTTCATCAGAGACTTGAGAGCATAGTGTGCTCCAGTAAATGTAGAATTTGTGACTCAGAATTAAGTTTTATTGTCACTGTACTAAGTCGTCATTCACCAATGCCAATTGAAAAAACAACCATCGTAAATACAAAAACCATCCAAGGTATTAAAATTAGAACTTTAAAAAAAAGGAGAAATATAGAAAAAAAGCGGCAAGAGGGATGCGAACAGAACTAAAAGTCTTAAATCCATGAGATAACCTTATCTCCATAAGTTAAGTGGGCCATCCTCCCCAAAGCCTCAAATCGCTCACAATGTAGGCCCTTGGAACTTACTACTGCTGTCATCGCAGGCCCTCAGAACTTGCTCTTACTGCCACCACAGGCCCTTGGAACATGGTCCAATTGCCACTTCAGGCCTTCAGAATGTGCTCCTGTTGCAGACCCTTAGAATTCGCTTCTGCTGTCACCATATACCCTGGGATGTTGCTCCCTCTGTCACCACAAGCCCTCTAAACTCGTTCCCATTGCTGCTGCAGGCCCTCATATTCTTAATGACTGAGGTCAGGCTAACCAGCTTACAGCTTCCTGTCTATTGCACGAAGAACCTTACCACACAGGAACAGGCCCTGCAGTCCTCCAAGGCTGCACCAATCCAGATTCTCTATCTAAACATGCTGCCTATTTTCTAAGGATCTCTATTCCTTTCCTCCCTGCCCATTAATGTATCTGTCTGGATACATTTTAAAATGACGTTATCATTCCTGCCCCTACCACCTCCACTGGCAATGTATTCCAGGCACCCACTACCTCTGCTGAAGAACTTTCCCTGTATATTTCCCCTAAACTTTTCCCCTCTCACTTCGAACACATGACCCCTAGTAATTCAGTCCTCCACTCTGGGAAAATATAATTTTTGCTATCCACCCTGTCTATATCTCTCATGATTTTGGACACCTCAAACAGGTCCCCCTCAACATCCTTCTTTCCAATGAAAATAATCTTAATCTACTCAACATCTTCTCATAGCTAGCATTCTCCATCCCCATTCCTGGTGAACCACCTTTGCACCCTTCCCAAAGCATCCATACACTTTTTTGGTAATGTGGCGACCAGAACTGTGCATAATATTCCAAATTAAGGCCGAACCAAAGTAACATGACCTGCTAACTCTTGTACTCAATACCCCATCAGATGAAGGAAAACATGACATATGCCTTCTTGACCACTTTATCGACCTGCATTGCCACCTTCAGGGAACAACAGACCTAAACGCCCAGATCTCTCAGTACATCAATTTTCCCCAGGACTTTTCCATTTACTGTATAGTTCACTCTTGAATTGCATCTTCTAAAATGCATCACCTCGTATTTGTCCAGATTGAACTCCATCTACCGTTTCTCTGCCCAACGCTCCAATCTATCTATATTCTGCTGTATTCGCTGACAATCCCCTTCACTATCTGCTACTCCACCAACCTTAGTGTCTGCAAACTTTCTAATGAGGCAACCTATGCCTTCCTCCAGATCATTTATGTATATCAGAAAAAACAGCGGTCCCAGCACCGATCTCGCTGGGACACCAATGGTCACACGTCTCCATTTTAAGAAGCTCCCTTCCACTACTAGTCTCCGTCTCCTGTTGCCCAACTAGTTTTCTATCCATCTAGCTAGAACACCCTGGACCCCACGCGACTTCACCTTCTTCATCAGCTTACCATGAGGAACTTTATCAAATGCCTACTAAAGTCTATGTATATGACATCTGCATCCCTTCTCTCATCAATCAACTTTGTCACCTCTTCAAAGAATTCTATTAGGTTTGTAAGACATGACCTTCCATGCACAAAACTATGCTGCTTATCACTGATAAGCCCATTTTCTTCCAAACTGATATATATCCTATCCTTAAGTTATCTTCTCCAGTAGCTCCAGTATCTTCTCTAGCCTGATATCAGGCTCACAGGTCTATGATTACCTAGAATATCCCTGCTACCCTTCTTAAACAAGGGGCCATTAGCAATTCTCCAGGCCTCTGGGACCTTCCCAGTGTCCAAAGATGCTGCAAAGGTATCTGGTAAAGTCCCAACTATTTCCTCTCTCGCCTCCCTCAGTAACCTGGGATAGATCCCATCTGGACCTGGGGACTTGTCCACCTTAATGCCTTTTAGAATTCACAACACGTCCTCCCTCCTTATGCCAACTTGACCTAGAGTAATTAAAGATCTATCCCTAACCTCAACAAGAGAAACTGTTCGGCGAAGTTCACAGCACAGAATCAGATAAGTTAATCATTGTATTCAAGTGTGGCCTACAGAGAATCTGCAGTAGTGAGTAGAGTGTGTCCTTTCTTGATTATATGTTTTTTGAAGATATGTCTCTTGATTGAACTTAAAATATAAGCCATAACTATTAATTTAACCTGGGGCAGTAGAGGAATAAGATGCTGTTAATTTCTGGGTCTGTAGATTGTGAGGGATCAAAAATGGCCTCTAATAGAGTGATATGTACTTCTTGTCAGATGTGGGAATTTAAAGAGAGTTTAAGGGTTACTGCGGACTATATCTGCCATAAATGCTGTTGGCTGCGAACCTTATCAGATCGTATGGATCGGATGGAGAGACCGAAGCAATGAGGAATTTGCAACAGCAACAGTATGTGGTGGATGGCAGTTACAGGAAGGGGGGAAGTCTCAGATACAGTCACACAGATGGGTTAACTCCAGGAAAGGTAAGAGAGGTAGGCAGCTAGTACAAGAGTCTTTTGTGGATATACCACAGGTGGGACTAGATTGGGTTGAGATATCTGGTCAGCTTGGACGGGTTGGACCAAAGGGTCTGTTTCCATGCTTTTCATCCCTATGACTATCTGCCATATCCGTCTCCTCGGTGAATACGAATGCAAAGTACTCATTAAGAATCTCACCCATTTTCTCAGACTCCACACATATCTTTCCTCCTTTATCTTTGAGTGGGCCAACCCTTCCTTCGTTATCTTCTTGCTCCTTATATATAAATAATAGACTTTGGGGTTTTGCCTTAATCCTGCTTGCTAAGGATATCTCATGACCCCTTTTAACCCTCTTAATTCATCACTTCAATTGGTCCGACATTCCACACATTGTTCCAAGGCTTCACCTGTCCTCAGTCGCCTAGACCTTATGTACACATCTTTTTTTTCTCTTAGCTAGTCACACAATTTCACCTGTCATCCATGGTCCCCTAATCTTGCCATTTCTATCCATCATTTTCACAGGAACATATTTCTCCTGCACTCTAATCAACCTCTCTTTAAAAGCCTCCCACATATTGAATGTGGATTTCCCTTCAAACAGCTGCTCCTAATCTACATTTCTCAACTCCTGCCGAATTTTGGTATAGTTGGCCTTCCTCCAATTTAGCACTCTTCCTTTCGGACCACTCTTGTATTTGTCCATGAGTATTCTAAAACTTGTGGAATTGTGATCAATATTCCCAAAGTAATCCCCTATTAAAACGTCAACCACCTGGCTGGACTTATTTCCCAAAACCAGATCCTGTCTGGACCCTTCCTGAGTTGGACTATTTACATGCTGCCCTAGAAAACCCTCCTGGATGCTCCTTACAAATTCTGCTCTATGCAGATCGCTAACACTACGTGAATCTCAATCAATGTTGGGAAAATTAAAATCTCTTATCACCACCCTTTGTTCCTACATCTTTCTATGATTGCTCTACATATTTGTACCTCCATCTCATGTTTGCTGTTGCGAGGCCTGTAGTACAATCCCAACATTGTTCCCGCACCCTTCCTATTTCTGAGCTCTGCCTATATTGCCTCACTGCTCAAGTCTTCCATAGTGCCCTCCTTCAGCACGGCTGTGATATCTTCTTTGACTAGTAAGGCAACTCCTCCACCACCTTTTTTTTACATAGATATTTTTATTGGGAATTTAACATTTTGACAAATTTACAAAAATAAGCAGAATTTTCAAGCACAAACATTAATATAAAAATAGATCTTAAATATATAATCATCAAAATTCAACTAATCCACAATCATCCAGAGTGTATAGTTGAGTCGCTTACATCCTTCAAATAAGAGAAAATGTTCTCTAATACACTCATAACAGTATGATAAAAAGGAAGTTATTTCCAAACAATAAGAACAAAAAAAAATTAAACATGTTTGAATGGAGATCTTCCCCCTTGTTCTCAGGGGGCCTTACTACCTTTCCAACGTTCCACCATATCCTCTCCCAAACAGTGTCCCACCCTCAACCCGGACGCTCCTTAATAGGATTTAGATATAATACCGAGCTAGAGTTAACAGTGAGCGCCGCACCCCCACCCCTCCCCACCCATACCTGAGTATATCTGCTAGCATCAATGCCACGTACTAACACACAACTATAAAATTACAACTCCAACAGATTACAGTTAAGTATAATAACATAGCAAGGAAGACAACCCCGCTCCCAGAGGCAAAAGTAAAGTAGAATAAAGTATCCATTTCTCCCCACGGAGTGTGGGAGAGGCAAGCCAACATAAATTGTCTCTTACGATTTATTTAACCGAGTCTAAAAGTTTCTTGGCCTCTTCCGATGATCTAAAATTATACTCGGATCCTTCGTGGGTAAAGCATAACGTCGCTGGGTAGCGTAAGGTGTATTGAATATCTAAGTCCCTTAAACATTTCTTCACCTCATCAAACGCCTTCCTTCTTCGTGCCAAAGCCGGGGAGAAGTCCTGAAATAACATAATCTTGGATCCTTCATGAATCATAGCTTTAGGATCCTTTCCAAGCTTTCTGGAGGCATCCAGGAGTATCTGCCTCTCCCTATAACTCTGCAGCCGGAACAGGACCGGGCGTGGCCGCTGGTTTGGGCCAGATCCGCGTACTGCGACCCGGTAGGCCCACTCCACCCTTACCCGGTCAGTTTCAGCCCCCAGGTTTAAAAGCTGGGGCAGCCATCGCTCCAGAAATGCTGCTAACTGTCCTTTCCCTTCTTGTTCTTGAAGGCCTAGCAACCGAATATTCTTTCTCCGATTTCTGTTGTCAATATCATCCATGTAGATTTCAAAGGCCCTGATTCTCTGCTCGAGGGCTCGCACCTGTTCTGCAGCTGTTTGAGCTGCAGCCTCGGAGGTCGTGGCCTTTAGTTCCGCCCCCTCCACTCGGCCCTGCAATTCTCCGATAGAGTGATTCTGTTTCTGCAGCTTTTCTTCGAATGCATTCCATCTCTGTCGGGATTCTGCGATGAAATTGACGAGTGTCGATTCCAATCTAGCAATCATCTCTATAAGGCCTGTTTTAACATCAGCTGCAGCCGGAGGAGAGGAGGGTGGGGGAGGGGTCTTTGTTTTCTGAGAGCTGCGGGGTCCCTTTGATTTACTCATTATCCACTCAGTATTAGACTGTTTAAATATAATATTCAGCAGCTAATTAAGACTAAAGAAATTTTTTGGGTGGTTTGGCAAGTGTGGTGGGGGCAGGAAACCCACTTTTCCCAGGTTTTGGGAAGGGCTCTGTAGACTCAGACTTGCTGAGTCGCCGCCATCTTGGATCTCCCTCCACCACTTTTATTTACTTCCTTCTCTATCCCGCCTGAAGCATCACTATCCTGGGATATTTAGTTGCCAATCATGCCCTTCCCTCAACCACGTCTCAGTAATAGCAATAACATCATACTTCCAGATACTTATCCAAGCCCTAGGTTCATCTGCCTTACCTACTATACTTCTTGCATTAAAACAAATGCACTTCAGACCACCAGTCCCTTTGCGTTCATCCTCCGCTTCCTGCCTACTCTTATCCTTAATCATGCTGACTTCATTATCTTGTTCCTTACAAGCTTTAGTTACTAACTCCTTCCTGTCCACCAACCTGCTCATTTGGTTCCCATCCCTCTTCCACTTTAGTTTAAACCCTCCCCCATCAGCATTAGCAAAGGCACCCCCAAGGACATTGGCTCAGGTGTAGACCACCCAATTTGTTATAGTCCCACCTCCCCCAGAACCGGTCCCAATGTCTTAAAACTCTGAACCCCTCCCTCCTGCACCATCTTTCAAGCCACCCATTCATCCTGATTATTCTATCATTCCTACTCTGACTAGCAAATGGCACTGGTAGCATCCTGAGATTACTACCTCTGAGGTCCTTTTTTTAAACTTGTTTCCTAACTCCTTAGATTCTTCTTGTAGGACCTCATCCCATTTTTTACCTATATCATTGGTGCCGACAAGCATCACAATAACTGACTGTTCACCCACCCCTTCAGAATTTTCTGCCGTCAATCCAAGACTTCCCTGACCTAAGACATCCCTGCCTCCCTCCCTTCTTAAACAGAGGTGTTACGTTAGCCATTTTCTAATCCAGTTACAAAAACACCTCTCAGCTATCAACTCCTGCTTCTTCCCTCTCAGCCAATTCTGGTTCCAAAGCCAATAGAGGGACACAATGATCTAGTGGTATTATTGCTGGATTGTTAATTCAGAGACCCAGGAAATATTCTGGAGACCTGCATTCAAATCCCACCATGGTGAATTTAATAAATATCTGGAATTAAGAATCTAATGTTGACCATTCTGGAATAGCCCATTTGATTCACTTATGCCCTTTAGGAAAGGAAACTGCCATCCTTACCTGGTTTGGTGTACGTGACTCTAGATCCACAGCAGTATGGTTTACTCTTAACTGCCCTCTGGGCAATTAGGAATGGGAAATTTATGCTGGCCTAACCAGTGACACCCTGTTACTTGAATGAATAAAAAGAAAAAATTGCTAAATTTCTTTGGATCCCATGGGATGTTACTTTTGCTATCAGCCTTCCAAGCCGGCTTAAAGTCAAGAGTGTGATGCTGGAA
The DNA here is from genome assembly GCF_020745735.1 of Hemiscyllium ocellatum. NCBI lineage: Eukaryota > Metazoa > Chordata > Chondrichthyes > Orectolobiformes > Hemiscylliidae > Hemiscyllium > Hemiscyllium ocellatum. The sequence continues at coordinate 13,174,590 of NC_083418.1, read as the reverse complement.
AAGCACAGCAGGTCAGGCAGTATCCGAGGAACAGGAGAATCGACATTTTGGACATAAACCCTTTATCAGGAAGGGCTTATGAATTCCTAATGAAGGGCTTATGCCTGAAACATTGATTTTCCTTGGATGCTGCCCTACCTACTGTGCTTGTTGACTCTCGACTCTGATCTCCAGCATCTGCAGTCCTCACTTTCTCCTCCTTAATGAAAACAAAGTGGGCAATATCAAGTGCATTACACTCATCTATATACACGCTTATCTCTTTGGGAAATTCAATTTTTAGTCAATTCCTTTGTCCTTTTTTTTCTGAAATCTAAATAGCTTCAAATTTGCTACCTCCTTCCTGTCCACCAACCTCCTCGTTTGGTTCCCATTCCCCTGCCACATTAGTTTAAATCCTCCCCATCAGCGTTAGCAAAAGCACCCCCAAGGACATTGGCCCAGGTGGAGACATCAGAAGCACCATTCTGATTTGTCACTGCTGGCCAAAGAAACATCTGTCTGTACCTCAGACTAGAGAGTCCCCTAACACAATTGATCTCTTGGAACCTGACGCACCCCTCATTGCATTACAGCCAGTCTCAATACCAGAAACTTGGCTGTTCATGCAATGTTCCCCTGGGGATGGATCACCCCCTACATTTTCCAAAACAGCATACTCTTCAAATAGTATGTACATAGATTCACAGTATTAATCATGAAATAGAATTCTCATAACTTAACTGCTGTTGCTAGAAAATAAAGTGATTGAGTCTGTGAAAGCTTCGATTTCCTAGACAAAGTCTTCATCTTTTTGTTCTGAGATGTGATTGGGTTTTCTTAGTACAATACCAGCAGTATACCTGGTATTTTCTTCACACATACTCTATAACGGTTTCTTACCAAATCAGCTGCAAACAAAAGCTCTGGATTCTCAATGGCAGTTTTACCATCATCTTCGTGTTGAACAAATTTGTCGTCAATGCAAATTTAATCGAAAATAGGCGGGGGGAGGGGGTCAGAGATGTAGTTGGAAAAGTTCTCACTCACTAAATAAGTCACAAGCATTTCTTTCTCTATTATTGTGAATCAACTGTTCAATTTCAGCTAGACATTTTAAAGTATAGTACAGAGACATTCTTATCTCGTCACCTGAATCTGGAATAAAACTGCTTCAAGACTATGGATAATACATTCACAGCTACTACAGTTGAGAGTTTGGATCATAGTGTGCAAAGATCTTCAAAAATACCAGCTGTCGATTAAATTGAATGAATGCAGTTGATGTGCAGTCGAACTCCACAGCTAATCAAAGGCTTAAAAAATTATCGTAGAGGTTCTGATGGGTTAGGAATTTTCCCACTTGCTTCATCATAATCCATAAACTGTTGGCATATTGTAATACTCTCGCATTATGGCTATCATTTTCTATAAGTCTGCAGTGATTGCTGTAACCTGAACAATATAGCCCAAAAATGTTTCAGTCATTTTGAAAATTCAACTTGTCATTAAGTGCTTAGTACTACCTTGCAATATTTTCAAAGCTCCACAAACTACTTTTTGATGTTGCTCTTTTATTGATCCATGGATTAAAAGTTATCTATTTGGAAGATGATGTCTTTGCTACCCTCACAGAATGTTGGTATCATCCTTTGTAAAATCTCCAGAGAGATCCTAAATGATTGACCTACTCTTGGGAAATAAGGCAGGGCAGTGACTGAGGTGTCAGTGGGGGAGCACTTTGGGGCCAGTGACCATAGTTCTATTCGTTTTAAAATAGTGATGGAAAAGGATAGACCAGATCTAAAAGTTGAAGTTCTAAATTGGAGAGAGGCCAATATTAACAGTATTAGGCAAGAACTTTCGAAAACTGACTGGAGGGAGATGTTCACAGGTAAAGGGACGGCTTGAAAATGGGAAGCCTTCAGAAATGAGATAACAAGAGTCCAGAGAAAGTATATTCCTGTCAAGGTGAAAGGGAAGGCTGGTAGGTATATGGAAGGCTGGATGACTAAAGAAATTGAGGGTTTGGTTAAGAAAAAGAAGGAAGCATATGTCAGGTATAGACAGGATAGATCGAGTGAATCCTTGGAAGAGTATAAAGAAAATAGGAATATACTTAAGAGGGAAATCAGGAGGGCAAAACGGGGACATGAGATAGCTTTGGAAAATAGAATTAAGGAGAATCCAAAGGGTTTTTACAATATATCAAGGACAAAAGGGTAACTAGGGAGAGAATAGGGCCCCTCAGATTAGCAAGGCGGCCTTTGTCTGGAGTCACAGAAAATGGGGAAGATGCTAAATGAATATTTTGCATCAGTATTTACTGTGGAAAAGGATGTGGACTGTAGGGAAATAGATGGTGACATCTTGCAAAATGTCCAGATTACAGGAGGAGGAAGTGCTGGATGTCTTGAAACGGTTAAAGGTGGATAAATCCCCAGGACCTGATCAGGTGTACCCAAGAACTCTGTGGGAAGCTAGAGAAGTGATTGCTGGGCCTCTTGCTAAGATATTTGTATCATCGATAATCACAGGTGAGGTGCCGGAAGACTGGAGGTTGGCAAACGTGGTGCCACTGTTTAAGAACGGCTGTAAACACAAGCTAGGGAACTATAGACCGGTGAGCCTGACCTTGGTGGTGGGCAAGTTGTTAGAGGGGATACGGAGGGACTGGATGTACCTGTATTTGGAAAGGCAAGGACTGATTAGGGATAGTCAACATGGCTTTGTGCGTGGGGAATCACGTCTCACAAACTTGATTGAGTTTTTTGAAGAAGTAACAAAGAAGATTGATGAGGGCAGAGCTGTAGATGCAATCTGTATGGACTTCAGTAAGGCATTCGACAAGGTTCCCCATGGGAGACTGATTAGCAAGGTAAGATCTCATGGAATACAGGAAGAACTAGCCATTTGGATACAGAACTGGCTCAAAGATAGAAGACAGAGGGTGGTGGCGGAAGGTTGTTTTTCAGACTGAAGGCCTGTGACCAGTGCAGTGCCACAGGATCGGTGCTGGGTCCTCTACTTTTTGTCATTTACATAAATGATTTGGATGCGAGCATAAGAGGTACAGTTAGAAAGTTTGCAAATGACACCAAAACTGCAAGTGCAGTGGACAGCGAAGAGGGTTACCTCAGATTACAACAAGATCTGGACCAGATGGGCCAATGGGCTGAGAAGTGGCAGATGGAGTTTAATTCAGATAAATGCGAGGTGCTGCATTTTGGGAAAACAAATCTTAGCAGGATACACTTAATGGTAAGATCCTAGGGAGTGTTGCTGAACAAAGAGACCTTGGAATGCAGGTTCATAGCTCCTTGAAAGTGAAGTCACAGATAGATAGGATAATGAAGAAGGTGTTTGGTATGCTTTCCTTTATTGGTCAGAGTATTGAGTACAGGAGTTGGGAGGTCATGTTGTGGCTGTACAGGACATTGGTTAGGCCACTGTTGGAATATTGCATGCAATTCTGGTCTCCTTCCTATTGGAAGGATGTTGTGAATCTTGAAAGGGTTCAGAAAAAATTTACAAGGACGTTGCCAGGGTTGGAGGATCTGAGCTACAGGAAGAGGCTGAACAGGCTGGGCTGTTTTCCCTAGAGCGTCGGAGACTGAGGGGTGACCTTATAGAGGTTTACAGAATTATGAGGGGCATGGATAGGATAAATAGGCAAAGTCTTTTCCCTGGGGTTAGAGAGTCCAGAACTAGACGGCATAGGTTTAGGGTGAGAGGGGAAAGATATAAAAGAGACCTAAGGGTCAATTTTTTCATGCAGAGGGTGGTACGTGTATGGAATGAGCTGCCAGAGGATGTGATGGAGGCTGGTACAATTGCAACATTTAAGAGGCATTTGCATGGGTATATGAATGGGAAGGATTTGGAGGGATATGGGCTGGGTGCTGGCAGATGGGCCTAGATTTGGTTAGGATATCTGGTCGGCATGAACTGGTTGGACCAAAGGGTCTATTTCCATGGTGTACATCTCTATGACTCTATGACAGACATTTGAAATAATAATATACCAAGGATATAATGAAGGTGGCTAGAAGTTTGGATTTCTCATTCTGTGGAAGTGGTTTGAACGTATTGTTTGCATCCAGCTTAGTGAAGATAAGGAGTTGCAAGGAGTACTTCTCCATGGACAGACTTGTTCAAATGTATTAACTAAGCAAATACTCATGGATGCATTTAATTTGGAAACGGATACCAAAATAGGACATGATGTAGGCGGTTCTGTAACTAATTAAATAACCTGTGTTTGAAACATCATCAGTCTAATTTCATAACTCTTTTTGGAAGTGGATGGTTACAAATAAATGGATTTGAAATGGATTTGGTGCCTGTTTTTAGTCTGATAAAATATAGCATGTTCAGTTTACTCACACTCTCAAGTGATTTGGAAATTGTCTTTAAAATTTATTTACTTATTCAACTTTAACAATAAGTTTCAAACCTGTTCAGGTTTTCTGCTTAGCAGTGAGCGTGGCTAGTTTTGGACAACGGTGTATTTCGGAGATTTCAATTTAAATGTTGTGTGAAGCTACCCTTTAACTTTGAGGGCGATACTCTGAACCTTGAAATTTGAAAATTAAGGTTACAGCATAACTGTGACTCCAGATCCTGCATGAAATGTAAAGTCTATGATACTCATTGATGTAAATACTCACATTCTAGTGCTTGTATTTATTCTGTATGATCTCCCTGAGAAAACTGATTTCCTGTGTGAGGCATCCTTAAAATTATGTCATGTGCCTTATAAACATAGTGCTTTCTGAGGCACACTAAGTTTTAAAACAATTAAAGACAAAACAGAAATTGATGGAAAAACTCAGCAAGTCTGACAGTATCTGTGGAGAGAAAGCAGCTTTAAAATTTCCAGTCCAGTGATTCTTCTTCAATGGATTCAAAATCAATAAGACTCGAAAATGGTAACTGTTTCTTTTTACACAAATGCTGCCAAGTCTATAGAACTTTTGCAGAATTTTACTGTTATTTCAGACCTCCATCATATTTTGCTTTTGTAGCTTTGCCATACTCCTGTCTTTTAGAAGTTTGGATGGGGTTTTCTTCATAGAAACATAGAAATAGCACACTGAGGATCACTCCATCATTTGATATAATCATAACTGATCCTCGGTCACAATGCCATACTCCTACTGTCTTTTCATATCTCTTGACAACTTTAATCCGTAGAAATCTAACCATTCTTTCTTAAACAATATTTAGCAACCCACTACAGGCTTCTGTGGTGGAGAAATGCACAGATTTACCAGCCTCTGAGTGAAGAAATTTCTCTGAATCTCAGTTTGGAAATCACCTATTCCACTGGTCGCATGGTGGCTCAGTGGTTAGCATTACTGCCTCACAGCGCCAGGGACCAGGGTTTGATTCTAGCCTTCGGAGGTTGGCTGTGTTAAGTTTGCACATTCTCCCTGTTGGTTTCCTCCCACAGTTCAAGGATGTACAAGTGGATCAGCTATGCTAAAAAATTGTAATGTCCTGTAATGTCCAGGGATGTGGCTTAGCCATGGTAAAAAAATCCCATGCAGAGGGAAGAGGGTGGCATACTGTTCAGAGTTGGTGTAGATTCAATGGATCTAATGGCCTCTTACTGTATTGTAGAGATTCAATGATTCTAATCCTACCCAATTTAAAGTCATCACCAATCTGGAAATATTATATTTGATTCCCTCATCCAAAATTGTTGAGAGAATTGAATCTTATGGCTTTTTGTGCAAAATAAGAGTCAAGTTAAGTTTAGTGGAGAGATTTTCATTAAAAGTCTGACCAAGTAAGTATTTGCCATATTTTACCAAACTCGCTGCATTAATTGGCATTTCAACCCTTTTGGAAAGAATACCATCCATTCTGTTCCATCATATCACATAACTCATCAATCACTAGAGATTCGAGATTTGACTGGCATTCCAGGCACTGGAGCAATATTTAAAAGGCTATTGTTCATTTGGGCAAACATCATCAATCTGGAATGCCCTGCACAGTTCCAATTAAGTCCCTGTTGTGGAAAACAGGAAAATCTGCACCCCACTTTTCGAGCATGGTCTTGGAGGTACAGCTGGAGGTGCACAAGTAGGACTTGCTTTTCCCCTAGGACCAGCAGTGAAGGCTACAACACCAGACTGTGCTGATCTGGTCCAAGGTTACCACCCAGGTTTCAAAAGTCCAAGCTGTCTGGAAAAATGCCCCTGACAGTTGAAAGAAGGTCAATGACCTTTGCCACTCCACCAGTGTGCCACCAGCTCTCCGATACCTCACACTCACTCCATCTCTGCTACTTCACCTACCTTTCACTAAGACTCATGCTCTATCACTCTGACTGTGATGCACATGTGCATGCAATATCTTCCCAACTCATTCATATCCACCCCAATCAACATGCCCTCTGCATGGCCCATGTAAAGGATGAGACCAAAACCCCTCAAAATATATCAAGACGATAGCCTAAACCCAGCTTTTTATCTTATTAAAAGGCAAGTGTAAGGCGCTATGTTCCAGATGTGATTTGATGGTCTATCACTAGGCTTTAAGCAAACATACTTTATTCTTACAACACAGTGAAAATTCAAACAAAAAAAGAATTGATATAACTTTAACTCCATTGAAACACCTAACTAAATAACATATTATTTCACCTGTAGTGAACCACCATTCCAATACAATGGCATCCCATAAACACACCCTTGGGAAAGGCAAATTCAGCAAAACAAATTTTCCTGACATGCTATTTCCCGTCCAGTCCAGGAGAAAAGGACATTAAAGATTAAATCTAGCCACAGAGAGAGAACTCAAGTGTTTTGCTTCAGCAGAGAGAGCTTTTGTATCAGTTACACCAGTCAAATCCAAACCTCAAAGGAAAGCAAAACTGAAACTCTGGCTCAGTGTGAGCCTTGCTTCACTCACTCATAAGACTATAAGACATAAGAGTCAAAGTAAGGCCATTCAGCCCATCGAGTCAACTAAGCCATTCAACCTTGTTTGTTGGGCATTTCAATGCCACTCACCCGCAATCTCCCCATATCCCTTAATTCCTTGCGAAATTAAGAATTTATCAATCTCAGCCTTTTGACATCCCGGCCTCCACTGCACTCCATGGCAATGAATTCCATAGGCCCACTACTCTCTGGCTGAAGAAATGTCTCTCATTTCCATTTTAAATTGACCCCCTCTAAGGCTGTGCCCACAGGTCCTAGTATCCCTATCTAATGGAAACAAATTCCCAGCATCCACCCTTTCTTCGCCATGCATTATCTTGTAAGTTTCTATTAGATCTCCCCTCAACCTGCTAAACTCTAATGAATACAATCCAGGATCCTCAGCCGTTCATCGTATGTTAGGCCTACCATTCCAGGGATCATCTGTGTGAACCTCTGCTGGGCATGCTCCAGTGCCACTATGTCCTTCCTGAGGTGTATGGCGAACTTTGTCTAATTGCTTCCTTTGTCTAATTTTAAAAAAATACTCAGGGAGCTCAAAGCTGGTTACTGACTGCTTTTAAAAGCAGACATTCTGGACCACTGTGGTAACACCTCTCTGCAAGAGAAACAGCACAGTACAAATCTCTCTTAAAGGCACAGGACCATCACAGAAACTTCCCCACCTGCATTTACAATAATAGCTGTCCCATCCACTTTCATCTTCCATCACACCTGCCTCTCTCTCATCCAAGGAGCAAAATATTCCATCAAAGGGCAGAAGAGTCAAATTGAGTGATCAATTTCACCCCTTATGAGGAGATGTTCCTGACCTGACACCCCATGAAGGACCTAGACTGCAATCAGAGACTACCCTTGGCTCACTTTGCCAGCACATCCTTAGCAAAGGTCATCCCTTTTTACTTGATTGAGGCGTGCTGATAACCATGATAAAGTTTCTTTGTATTTGTACTAAATGGCGTGTCAAAACAGTAGCAATATGTGCCTGGTATCTCTGACTGAGGGAACAACATGAACATGCAGAAAGTCACAGTGAGTGAAGAGCCCAGAGATACAGCCTGGTCAAATCCATGAGCTGCTTTTATGTCCCTGAGCAGAAAGTGTCCTTGCTACAAATTACAATTGGTGCCAGTGCAGCTCACGGTGAAGCACTGAAATGCAAAAATATGCTTTAAGTGGACAGCTGATGTGACATGAAAATTCTTAGAGGCTGACACATGTTGGATGCATATCTGTTGGTGTAGGGTGCATTTAGCTGCTGTGGAAGGTGGGCTGAGATGTTTGTACCTGGTTTACAATTTCTTAAAAAATTCATTCATGGGGCTTGAGCTTAGATCCATACACATAGATGAAGGACACCAGTTTGACTGGAACAATACATCCATCCTGGATAGGGTAACCAAAGACACACATGGGAATTCCTAGAGACTTGGCATTCAAACACAAACTCTATTAACAAACAAATAGATTTGGACCTCATTTACCAACCTCTCTGAAACAGAACCGGAAATGATAACACCTACCACAACAAACTAAGACACATAAGTAGCAAGCAGGGCAGAACACCAATGCTTCAACAGAGACTCACTGATGATGTTACCTAGCATGGTGATGAAACATCTGAAAACAAATTCACCAGCTCAGCGAGCAAACTTACAACCTGGTCCACAACCTGAGCTACAAATCTTCTCTAAAATCTCTAACTTCACTGAGCAAATGCAAAGTGTTGTATTGCAGATGTAATTTGATTGGTCTTTCAGCAAAACACACTTTTTTCTTACATTCAGTTGAAATACAAACAGTTGAAAGAAGAATTGATATAACTTTAATCCTATTGGAAAATTTAACTCTTCCAATCTAGAAACATCCCATAAACACACTCTTGGCATAGGATAATTCAATAAAATAGTCTCACATGCAGTGTTTCTCCAGTCCAGAAGAAAAGAACACCAAGAGAAAATTCTGGCAGAGAGAAAGAACTGAAACTTTTTGCTGTGGCAGACAGATGTATAGCAGCTTCCATAGCCAAATTCAAAACTCCAAAGCTAAACTAAAACCCTGGTTCTGAAGGAGCCTGACTCCACCCATTCATGTTGCTCTTATTGTCCTAACTTCAAAAAACATCACTGAGGACCTCACAAGCAGTTTATTTTATTGGCTTGGGAGAGACAACTCGGCGCTTCTGTCCCAATCCTCTCCTCAAAATAAAAATTAGGATGAAATGCCCCTTTTAAAGTCATCGTATCATCACAATAGTACCTTAAGCATGAGCTTGTTAAACTATTGGTACAGTTAACCCTTTACTTTACTATGTTTAAATACTTAAAAATTGAACCACAAGTACAGACCCACTTGTAGTAAATAATCATCGGAAAAGGTGTGATTAAGCGAGTAGTGTGTAGTCTTGAGTGTACTATTTACAAAGATGCACTGCAACAATACACCGAAGCTTCTCAGACAGCATCTGCCAAACCTGTGACCCCCTCTACCATGGAGAAAAACAAGGTTAACAGATACATGGGAACAGCACGACCTACAAAGTCTATCTCACACACTTACAATCATTAAGAACAAAAAACATTTCTTATAAAGTACTTCCCTGAACCTCAGGATATTCCTGAGCACGGAATACCTAACTGAGTACCAGTCCAACCATTCTTGTAATGTAGGGTCTTTAAATTGTTTTTAGATAATCAAGAATGTAATTCAGGGAAATAATCTACTTCTTAGACAATAATAATCAAATGAAAATAAACTAAATCCTTCCCAAACTATTTAGATTACTGTATTTTGTTGTCTGCAAGTCAATTTGAATGCAGAAATTGCATTTCCTGTTTCATGTCAGGGGTTACTCTGAAAATAGGTTTGGCTCGCATTTATATTTATTGTGAGAATGGATACCAGAGCTAAATACCCCAATGTTTAAAGTTCGTAATATGATTTACTCCAAAATACAATCTGATATCTAACACTTACTGTGAATGTAACATGTCTATACATCATATACAATAGCTTGCCAGGTAAACTCACAGCTCATTGCTTGTGAATAAAGACTTTTTGTGCCTTATATTCTTTGAACAATTTATTCCCATGCGTGTACATCAGAACTAATTTCTACTATATTTAAGAGGTTTGATTCAAAACTTTGTTCCCCTTCAAAGAGCTAATACAATTTGCTTAGGGGCTTGGTGAAACTATTATAATTACACCTGTTTTAGTCAGGCTTCAAAACAATAAATTTCCGATGTCAAAGTTTTGAGCTATAAATATGGGGAACAGAGACTTATTGGAGGTTAATTGTTCAGTGGCAATGTCATACTTTAATTTTGCTGTCGATTTGATGCATCTGAAAGCAATTTCTGGCTTGCAGACTTTTTCTTTTAAAAAAATCCCCATAGCGTGGAAACAGGACATTTGGCCCAACAAGTCCACACCAACCCATCAAGGAACCTCCTATCCAGACACATCCCCATACCCTATCCCTGTAACCCTGCATTTCCCATGATTAATGCATCTAACCTACACACCCCTGAATACTATGGATAATTTAGCATGGCCAATCCACCTAACTTACACATCTTTGGACTGTGGCAGGAAACCAGAGCACCAAACGGAAACCCATCAGACATGGGGAGAACATGCAAACTCCACACAGTCATTCACTTGAGGCTAGAATCATCTTTTTCACCTGTTCTTTACCGACATTAAGGAACAGGTAAGGGAGAACATCTGAAACCTCTGCTTCCTTCCCAATTGTCTGCAATTAGTAACCTTTTGAGAGGAAGATGAATGTAATTTTTACCCTCCGAGCATGTAGATCAATTGAATAACCAGCAACAAGCTTTACTGGTGTTTAAATAATGAAAGATGATTATTTATTTTATATCTGCTCTAAAGTTTAACACTATGACACTCATTCACATAAGCACAGTCAAGGAAAGAGCAAAGGGAATAAAATTATAAGCAAAATTCATTAATTTATTTGTTCCAGAAAACACAGTTTATTAGTTGATGAAGAAGACCTCATCAATCTGAAACAGTTGTTTCGGTGACGGTTACACTCAAGGCACATACTAAAGTCATTTCAAGATTCCACTGAAGTGGAACTTCTGCAAATCATAAACTTGGAGGCAATGAATTCCATTGATTCACCACTCTCCAGCTAAAGGTGTTTCTCCTTATCTCCATTTTAAAAGGTTTCCCTTTACTCTAAGGCAATGCCCTCAGGCCCTAGTCTCTCCTACCAATGGAAACATCTTCCCAACATCTACTCTGTCAAGGCCATTCACTATTCTGTATGTTTCAATTAGATCCCCCTCTAAACTCTATCGAGTATCAAGCCAGAGTCCTCAAACATTCCTTATATGTTAATTAAATGTGGATTTCAAATGTGATCTGACCAAATCATCAATAAAATAATGGAAAAGGTCATCAGCAATGTTATCAAGCAGCACCTGCTGAGCAATACATACCTACTGATACTCTGTTCAAGTTTTGCTGACCTCATTACAGCTTTCCTTTGAACATGGACAAAAGTTCCATAGTTTAGGTTAGAGTGATTGCCTTTGACATCAGGCTGCACTTCACCAAGCAAAGCATCAAGAAGCCCTAGAAAATTAGACGCAACTTTGGGGGAAAGCTCTCCATTAATTGATACCCCTTCTAGTGATTTGAGCACCATCGCATCACTGTTGTCAGGGTAGTTTCTGAGCTCTAACCATCTTCAGCTGCTTCATCAATGATCTACCCTCCATCATAAGATCAGAAGAGGGGATGTTCACTGATAATTGCATGATGTTCAGCTCCAACTCCTGATTCCTAACTTGTTAGATACTGAAGTAGTCCATATTCTAATGCAGCAAGACCTGGATGATGTCCAAGCTTGCACTGAGAAGCATCAAGTCACGTTCACATCACACAAATTCCAAGCAATTAGCACTTTTATAAAGACTGAATTTCAATATTACCCCATAACATTCAATGATGTTACCATCACTGAATCCTCAATTATCAGTATTAAGGATTTGGAGACGCCAGTGTTGGACTGGGGTGTACAAAGTTAAAAATCACACAACACCAGATTATAGTCCAACAGATATAATTGGACGCATACTAGCTTTCGGAGCTACACTCCTTCATCAGGTGGTAGTGGAGGGCTCAATCCTAACACACAGAATTTAGAGCGAAAATTTACAGTGTGATGTAACTGAAATCATACATTGAAAAATTGATTGTCTGTTAAGCCTTTCATCTGTTAGAATACCGTGATAATTTCACTTCTTTCACGTGTAAATCACAAAACCTTTTTTTTAAAAAGTTGCAATCTCGGGTTAGCTGTTAATAATGGTGATAACTAGACAATATGTTGAAGGTGTTGGCCCCCCTGTGTTCTCTGTCTATGCCATGATTTTAGATTGATTCTAATCTAAAAAGTGAGATAATGGAGTTTTACATGAATTCACACAGTATTTGAGCTTAGAGTTCTACATGAATGCATGCAGTTTTTGAGCAAAGTACAATGTAATCCTGCAAGTACAAATTCACCCTACAAAATATATGTGTGCATGTGTGTCTTTGTCTGTGTGTGTGTGTGTGTCTGTCTGGGTTGGGAGTTGTGAGTGTGAGAAAGTGTATGTGTGTGTGTAGTGAGTGCAGAGTGTCTTAAGTCTGTGAGGGGCTGCATGTGTGAGTGTGGGAGTATGTGTGTCTGTAAGGGTGTGTGTGGGTGTCTGTGTGTGCGTCTGTGTGTATGTGTGTATAGGAGTGCGTGTGTGTGTGTGTGTGTGTGTGTGTGTGTGTGTAGGAGTATCTCTGTGTGTGTATAGTGCAATGGTGGTCACCTATAATGTGACATGAACCCAAGGTCCCGGTTGAGGCCCTCCCTATGGGTACCGAACTTAGCTATCAGCCTCTGCTCGGCCACTTTTCTCTGCTGCCTGTCCCGAAGTCCACCTTGGAGGATGGTCACCCGAAGGTCCGAGGCTGAATGTCCTGGACTACTGAAGTGTTCCTCAAATGGGAGGGAACACTCCTGTCTGTTGATTGTTGTGCAGTGCCCATTCATCCATTGTCGTAGCCTTTGTTCGGTTTCCCCAATGTACCATGCCTCCAGGCATCCTTGCCTGTAACGTACAAGATAGACAATGTTGGCTGAGTCACATGAGTACCTGCCATGCACAAGGTTGGGGTGTCTCCATGCGTAATGGTGGTATCTATGTCCACACTCTGACACGTCTTGCAGCACCTACCTTGACAGGGCTGTATGTCCTGAGAGCCGGGCAGCTTGCTACGAATAACGATCTGTTTGAGGTTTGGCGGTTGTTTAAAGGCAAGTAGTGGAGGTGTGGGGAAGGTCTTGGTGAGGTGTTAATCCTCATTGATAATGTTTTGCAGGACACGAAGAACATAGCATGATTTTTCAGCTCCTGGGAAATACTGAACAATGAAGCGTACCCTGTCGGTTGCAGCACGTGTCTGTCTCCTGAGACGGTCATTACGGTTCCTTGCTATGGCACGTCGGAACTGACGGTCGATGAGTTGAGCATCGTACTCCGTTCTTGTGAGGGCATCCCTGAGTACTTCTAGGTGTCCGTCACGTTCCTCCTCATCAGAGCAGATCTGGTGTATGCGTAGGGCTTGTCCATAGAGGTTGGCTGTTTTAATATGTTTTGGGTGGAAGCTGGAGAAGTGTAGCATTGTGAGGTTGTCTGTGGGTTTGTGGTAGAGTGTGGTGCTGAGGTGTCCATCCTTGATGGAGACGCATGTGTCCAAGAAAGTAGTCCATGGTGAATTTGTTGGTGGGATGAAACTTGTTGATGTCACTGTGTAGTTTAATCAGTGACTCCTCGCCATGGGTCCAGAGGAAGAAAATGTCAATTTTCTCAAAAACTGCATGAATTCATGTAAAACTCCATTATCTCACTTTTTTAGATGAGAATCAATCTAAGCATCATGGCATTGACAGAGAACACAAGTGGCCAACACCTTCAACATATTGTCTAGCTATCACCATTGTTAACAACTAACCCAAGAATGCAACTTTTTTAAAAAAAAAGGTTTTGTGATTTACACATGAAAGAAGTGAACTATCACAGTATTCTAACAGATGAAAGGCTTAATAGACAATCAATTCTTCAATGTATAATTTCAGTGACATCACACTATAAATTTTTGCTATAAATTCCGTGTTAGGATTGAGCCCTCCACTACCACCTGATGAAGGAGCATCACTCCGAAAGCTAGTGTGTTTAAGTAGGTTGCAATGGCCAGAAACTGAACTGGACCAGCCGTATAAAATACTTGTAGCTACAAGAACAGGTCAAAAGCTGAAATCAGAGGAAGCAAGTGGTTCACCTCCACACTCCCAAACGGCTGTGCACCATCCAAAAGCCACAAGTAAGGAATGTGATAGAACTTATTTTCCACTCATCGGATGTGGGCATTGGTGGTTGGCTAACATTTAGTACTCATCTCAAATTGCCCTTGAAAAGTTGGTAGTGAGCTGCCTATTTGAACTGCAATCCTTGTGCTGTATATAGATCCACAATACCAACAAGGAGGGAATTCCACGAGTTTTACCTAGCAACGGTGAAGGAACAATAAATCAAGATGGTGAGACGCTTGGTGGGGAATTTGCAGGTGATAGTCAATCCTTCTCCTTACAGATCGAAGAAATTGTGAATTTGGATTCTCTCCCTCTACCACTGACACTTGAGCAGTAGTAGTAGTACTGTGAACCAACTACAAGGTTCATTACATAAATTCACCAAGGCAACTCAGACAGTACATTTTAAACCCATCACCACTACATGCTATAAGGATAAAGATAACAGAAACATAGGAACAGATCCCATCCGAAAGTTCTCCTTCAAAGCCCTTCAGGCTTTTAGTTACTTTTCCTGGTCTGTCAATTTACTTTGGATATGAATAACCCAAGACAGTTCTAATATGGAATATATTAAATATTCTTTATTAAAATGAAGTACACTACAAAACTTTCTCCTACCCATACCATGCATTAAATTCCAAGTAGCACTTTTACGTGAACCTGTCCAAAGATCAGACCAGAACAAGTGATCGTTAGCTGTCTTTCTGTTTGTCCCATACAAGGACTGCACAAAACACTACATAGGACAAACAGGAAGACAGCTAACAACCCGCATCCATGAACACCAACTAGCCACGAAACGACACGACCAGCTATCCTTAGTAGCCACACACACAGATGACAAACAACATGAATTTGACTGGGACAACACTACTATTATAGGGCAAGCCAAACAGAGAACAGCCAGGGAATTCCTTGAGGCATGGCACTCATCCACAGATTCTATCAACAAACACATCGACCTGGACCCAATATACCGGCCACTGCAGTGGACAGCAACTGACAACCGGAAGCGGCAGAGACAAACCACTATAAATGCCGGAGGAAACATCACAGAAGCGCTTCACAGGAGGTTCCCAAGTACTGAGGATGTCACCTAGAAAGGGGACGAAACATTTGCAACACAAACTCCCAGCTCGGCAAACAGAACCACAATAATGATTAGATTACTCTCCTTCTCATTCCAATTAACTTGTTTGTTTTACTTAATTTTAGCTAACTCAGCAAATTTTGGATTCATATCTTCACATTTAACATGCTGACTTGGATGTAAATCACCATTCCTTCAACATCACTAGGTCAAAATTCCAGAGCTTCTTCTCTGGGGATATATACACCAAATTGGCTACATCAGGTATCACCATCCTCTCAAGGATAACAAGAAATGGGCAATAAATGCTGCCCAGCGAAGCCCACAACCCTGAATGAACTAAAAAAAAACATGAATGACAGAGCCTAATCATTGTACAGCATAGTGAAGGACGTTTTTCAATTACATAATGATCTCCCTCCTATACATCATTATCTCCACTGGCTGAAATAAGTTTAAATAACCCTTGAAAGTTTTGAATAGATAGTTCAGAACAACTAGTACTATATTATGAACCCTACAATCCTCAAGAGAAGAATAATTCTTGTCAGAGCAAATTAAATGCATGTCCATTTTACTGTAAGTACAGAGAATGCTTTCCAATGGAGTTGGTAAGTTTATAAGCAACTGGCTTATCATTTTATTAGTGGCAGCATTCCAATCCTTTGCACCAAATTAAACCGAAGTGGTACATCATGCCTGATGTAAAAGCACTGAAGGTCCTGAAAGCTGCAACTCTCTGCTACTGTCCTCTCTCCTATCCATTTGCAGCCCTGATAAGCAGTACCAATCCTAATCTGTTGCACTCTCTGAGCAAAAGGATTGTTAGCAAAGTTTTTTTTCCCACAGCCAGGTAAGAAAACTGAGTATTTATTACCACATTTCTCACTTGCTTTCAGTGGCAAATTCTAGTAAATCTATGACCTATGGACTTGATGTGCGTCAATATTATGTGAATGAGGGTATCAAGAGATTTATTAATTGGTAACTCGCTTCTATTGAGGGAACTGTGTACTTGTAGTTTGGTGGTCTAGAATAAAATGCAGACGTTGACAGGTTAGAGCCAGTTCCCAACGCACT
The DNA here is from genome assembly GCF_020745735.1 of Hemiscyllium ocellatum. NCBI lineage: Eukaryota > Metazoa > Chordata > Chondrichthyes > Orectolobiformes > Hemiscylliidae > Hemiscyllium > Hemiscyllium ocellatum. Next base: position 13,158,098 of record NC_083418.1, on the reverse strand, counting down.
GTCCATTTTATTCGATTAAACCCCACACCTCCACAAAGCATACATGCTCCAGCAGATTGTAATTCAATTCATTTATTTCTTATTTGACTTGAACCACTTTGAAATGTAAAACAATCTCTCTGGAAATGACATACCAGTGATATGCAGATCAATACTCGCATTTCATTAAATCAAAATCATGAACAGCTGAATGATAAATGCTAGTTTATTCTTTATGTTATTTTTTTCTGAGCACTTAACAACACCTGATGTTAGAATAAATTGAATACTGTTTCAATAGTAATAAGAAAGGAATAAGAAATATTTTGAAAATTCTCTTGTAAAGTTCTTTTAATTGAAAAAAGGCAAGAGGAGTGTGGTTGTTTAAATTCCCCATTAACAACAGAGTAATGAAAAGTGATGAGCAAAAAGCTAATACTAGAAAAGGATAGAAACTGCAAAGTTTTATGAATATGCAATTAACGCTGGTAGGCTTTTGTGGCATAGTGGGAGTGTCCTATCTCTCGATCATGAGGCCTAAGGTTCAAGTCACACCTGCTCCAGAGGTGTGTTGTACATCCCTGAACAGTTTGATTAAAAATGTCTACAATTAACTCAGTCTAATAACAAACTAACAACACATTCATAAAACCAATCACCGACATTGGTATAGAGTTGTCTAAAATTGTATATCCACAGTTTAAAATTGAACTGCTAAGTGTTGAAACTATTTAAGACACTAGTCAAACCACATCTGCAATTTTGGTACCCTTATCTAGGATATACTGGCATTGAAAACAGTCCACAGAAATTTCACTTGATTGATCCAAAAATGGAGGGGTGTCTTATAAGAAGAAGGTGAGTGGGTTGGGATTGTACATATTGAAGTCTAGAGACAACTTTGTTAAAACATATGAGATGATTAGGGAGCTTTACAGGATAGATACAGAGAAGTTAATTACGCTTAGGGGAAAGTGTATGATTGGAGTGCTTAATCTCAGTGTAAGAGGTTACCCATTTAAGACATAGATGAGGAAGAATTTCTTCTCTCTGATGGCAGTGAATTTGTGGAATTGTTTCTGCAAAGGGGTGTCGAGCCGGTGTTGTTGAATACATTAAAGGCTTAGATAGATAGATAGATAGATTTATAATCAGTAAGGGATTCAAGGGTGTGAGAAAAATGGGGTTGATGATGATCAAATCAGCCATATCATCATTGTACAACCTTTTAAATCTGCTATGACATTCAATCAGCTTTCACTCCAGTACCTCATGGTCTAAATCAAGAGTCTTCTGTTTTGAGTAGGAAGGCAAATCTTGATTTCAATCTTCTTCAAACAGTGGAAGTTAAAGTCAAGGAATAGACAGTCAAGAAACAACGTGTCAATGGACTGGCAGTAGAAGACTGAGCCAACTAATGTATCTAAAATTGATGCAAGTCAGATACAGTTGTTGAACACATAGGTACGACAGATTCATACGACAGGTGCTGAGGTATCATGGAAAAGACACGTTGATGCAGAATATCTGACTTCCTTATCTTCTAAGGCTGAATTTTCAGTGTGAGAGAGATTTTACCAAGCCAGAAGCAATCCTCAAGTAGCAGATATGAAGAGGTGAACACCAATAATGGCATTGTTGAGTATAACTGAGCGGGTCCAAACCCATCATCAAATTGAAGTAAAAAGTTTAAATGCGTCAGCATAATTGTTCAATTAGGCTGAAAATGAAAATAGACTGAAACAGATTGAAGATTTTGTGCATACAACTCCAAGGAAGCCACCATAGGGGAGGGATGACAAATATCTAATACTGCAAAAGAGAAATTGCCTGCTTCAGTGGGGAAAAGCTTCTTTCACAAAGGAAATACAAGGGATTAAATGTCATCCAGTTTAGGGGGACCTAAAGGCATCAAAATGTCAGGAAGAACATTAATCATGGAAATCATAGAATCCCTACAGTGTGGAAGCAGGCCATTCAGCCTACTGAGTCTGCACCAACCCTTCAAAAGAATCTCACTCAGACACATCCCCTACCCTATTCCTGGAAACCTGATTTCCCATGGTTAACTCACCTAACTGACAGATGCCTGGACACTACAGGACAATTTAGCAGAAGCAATCCAATTGACTTGCACATCTTTACATATCTTAGTAGGAAAGGCAACTGTCTTCCATCCATTCAAACACCTAGTTTCAAAGTCTGAAAATAATGCATTCCTACAAAATGGTGAAATCTTCAGATGACCTGTATTTGCGAAGTCAGAAACATGGTGGGGGAGAGGGTTGAATAATGGTAAATATATTTATATACACAGATGCTTAATAATAGGGAAAAATGGCACAGATTTTTATGCGCCTAAAAGGGTTGATATTGAGGAGTGCGACAACAAATATGATTAGGTTATGTGGACTTGTGGTAGAACAACTTAGGTTCTCAAAGGTGTGTGAATTAATGTTTGGTTCTCCTCAAACTCTCTGTAACAATGTCTTTCTTGTCAATTAATCTGTAACTAGATTCTAGTATGCAATAAATTACATGTTGTTAGCTACAACTCTCAGAAGTGATTTTTCCTCTACCACATGGCATCAACCAGGTGCTGTAGTTTCCTACATCTAAAGAGGATGGTGACAGCAACCTTCACCTTGAGCAGCAGCTCAAACAGCACTTTTGAGTTTCCATGTCTAGATAATAATTAACTTTAATTGAACCACAGATGACCTAGTGAAATGGCAGATTTGGTAATTAAAATTTAAAAATGGAAATAATCTAGAAATGGGTCTTGAAAATTTCAAGTGATGGAATGATGACTGTTTTATTTGGCAATTTATTTCATTGTGAGATTGTCCTTGGGAAGAAAGATTGTTGTTGATACACTGTCTTGGAAACAAATGTTCTTTTTAGTTTGTGTGGACGTTTCCTGAAGAAGGGCTCATGCCCGAAACGTTGACTCTTCTGCTTCTTGGATGCTGTCTGACCTGCTGCGCTTTTCCAGCAACACATTTTCAGCTCAGTGGATGGTTACATTGTCAATCACAAAACTCAGTGGCCACACAGCTACTTGCAAGTCCATTCTGTATTTTATAGAACATAGCCAGTCAATTTTCTCCCTCCTTTGCTGTAGTGGTTCTCAATCTAAATCTTTATTACGTGTGTTTTTCCGTACAGATTGTTTAATTTACATACATAGCCTATATGATATATTTTCAGATCAAACTTTTATGATACAAACACACAACGTAGGAGCAGGATTTGGCCATTCATCTTTCCTCCACCATTCATGGCTGATTTGATTGTAGCCTCAACACCACATTCCTGCTTACTCCCAATAATCATGGACTCGTTGGTCTTAAACATATTTAACAGTTGCCTTCACCATACCCAGAGGATGAGAACTCCAAACACTCATTGCCATCTCTGGAAATAAGTTCTCATCTACATAGTCATAGAAGAGAATCAAACAATTCTATTCTATGGGCTGCACGGTGGCTCGGTGTTTAGGTCTGCTGCCTCATAGCTCCCAGGGTTAGTCCCACTCTTGGGCAATTGTCTCTATGGAGTTTGCGCATTCTCCCAGTGTCTGCACGTGTTTCCTACTGAGTCCAAAGCTGTGCAGGTTGGGTGGATTGGCCATGCTAAATTGCCCAAAGTGTTCAGGGATGTGCAGGCTAGGTGGATTAGCCTTAGGAAATGCAGGATTATAGGATTAGGGATGGGGGTGGGTCTGGGTGGGATGCTTTTCAGAGAGTGGGTGAGGTCATGAGGGGTTGAACGCCTACTACCATGTAATAGGGGATTCAATGATAAATCAAAGGAGATCACCAGACAAATTTCAACAGTGCAATAAGTAATGCTGATCCTCAAAACAAGCTGCAAAACTGCAGTGCAACTAAAGAGTTGGATCTGAATTTAATGATGGTGAAAGAAGCTGGGGAGTCAACACCGAAAAAATAGTAGTCAGTTAAACCCAAAAATGCTCCCTCCTTATTTTTCCATGCCCAGTTTCATTGGATAGACGTACAATAGATGTTTGCCTAAATGCAAATGATCCAGCCACGTCCTCAGCATCAGGAAACCTAATCTGTAATTTATAACTCATATTCTCATACATTAGAGATCTCAGGTGAAAAAGAATTTCCATGATTTGCTACATTTGGCAAGGTAACTTCCTCTCCCTGACTTCAAACAGGAGGCAAAATATTTTCCCTTAGCAAATAGAAAAGGCAAGGTGCATCAAAAAAATCATCTAGTTGGTCGGAGGCACATCTCTTTAAAACTGAAGGCTGAGAGAAGATCTCATAGTTTTAAAAATTATATAAGGGTTTGCAACAGTGCCTACACAAAGAATGTTTCCTCTTGTGGGGAACAGCCTAATTAAAAGCTATCAATATAGAACAGTTACCAAAATTACCTTGTCCCAGAGCAGTACAGTAAAAAGAAATGCAATGTTTTAGAAAAATCTCTTGAATCTGTAATTGTTTCAGGACAGGGTATCAACCTAATACTGTGAAAAGTGCAAAAGTGCAAGAGCAGAATCAGGCATACCTGAAAATGAGGTTTCAACTTGGTGAAGCTACAAAATAGGATTACTTGTGTACCAGACAACATAAGCAGCAACTAATAGAGCCAAGCTATCCCACAACCAACAAGTCAGATCTAAGTTCTGTACTTGTGCCACTTTCAGTCATAAATGGTGGCTGACAATTAAACAACTCATTGGAGGAAGAGGCTCCACAAATATCTCCAATGATGGAAGAGCCCAGTACATCAGTACAAAAGATATAGCTGAAGCAATCACAACAATCTTCAGCCAGAAATGCTGAGTAAATGATCTATCTCGGGCTCCTCCAGTGATCACAGCATCACAGATGCCCATTTTTAGTCAATTTAATTCATTCCATGTAGTATCAAGAAGTAGTTGGAGCCACAGGATACTGCTAAGGCTCTGGGCCTTAAAAACATTCTATCGTACTGAAGACTTGTGCTTCAGAACTTGCCATGCCCCTAGTCAAGTGATTCCAGTACAGCTATAACAGAGGCCTTTACCCAACAATGCAGAAAATTGTCCAGGTATGTCCTGTATACAAAAAGCATGAGAAATCCAACTGGCCAATTACCGTTCCCTCAGTCTCCTCTAAAACATCTGTAAAGTGATAGATGTTGTAATCAACAGTGCTATCAAGAAGCACCTGCTTAACAACAACCTGCTCACTGAAACAAAGAGTTTGGATTTCGCCATGGCCACCCAATTCCTGATCTCATTATAGTCTTGGTTAAAACTTGGACAAAAGAGCAGAATTCCAGAGGTGAGGTGAGAATGATGCCTTTGACACCATAGCTGCATTTGATCAAGTGTGGCATCAAGGAGACCTCACAAAACTGGAACCTGTAGGCAAACACTCCACTGGCTGGAGCCATATCTAATATATAGGAAGATGGTTGTGGTTGTCAGAGGTCTGTCATCTCAGTCCAGGGCATCTCCACAGGAGTTCCTCAGGATAGTGTCCTGAGTTGATCCATCTTTAGCTGCTTCATCAGTGATGTTTTCTCCATCATAAGGACAGAATTGTTATGATTACTTCAATCATATCTTTTGCACTGATGTGCTCGGTTCTTCGATCATTGGACAACGTTCAGCACTGTTCACAACTCCTCAGGTACTGAAGCAGTCCATATTCAAATACAACAATATCTGGACAATATCCAGGTTTGGACTGACAAGTGGGAAGTCTCATTCATGCCACACTAATGCCAGGCAATGATCATCTTCAATAAGAGACATTTTACGTACCACCGCTTGACATTCAATGGTGTTACAATCACTGAATCTCCAACTACCAACGCCTTGGGGAGTCACCATGTAAATACAGTAGCGACAAGAGCAGTTCAGAGGTTAGGAATATAGTGGCTTGTAACTCACCTCCTGATGCCCCAAAGCCTATCCACCATCTACAAGGCACATGTCAGAAGTGTGAAGGACTACTCCCCACCAGCCAGAATGGACGCAACTCAAACAACCTTCAAGAAGCTTGACATCATCCAGGAGGAAGCAGCCCATTTGATTAGTACCACCTTCACAAGCATTCACTCTGTCTGCCACCAATGCACAGTAGCAGCAAAGATTAGATGCATTACTTAAATTCACCAAAATCCTTAAACAATACCTTCCAAACCCACAACCCCCAAGGGAAGGACAAGGGCTGCATATACATGGGGACACCATCACCTGCAGGTTCCCTCCAAGTCACTCGCTACCCTGACTTGGAAATACCTTAAAAATGTGTTGCTGGAAAAGCGCAGCAGGTCAGGCAGCATCAAAGGAGAAGGAGAATCGACGTTTCGGGCATAAGCCCTTCTTCAGGAATGAGGAGGGTGTGCCAAGCAGGCTAAGATAAAAGTTAGGGAGGAGGCGCGTTGGGAAGGCGATAGGTGGGAGGTGGTTAAGGTGAGAGTGATAGGCCGGAGAGGGGGTGGGGACGGAGAGGTCGGGAAGAAGATTGCAGGTCAATAATCCTAAATGCAGATTTCTCCAGCTTCCTCATTTCCCTCCCCCCACCTTTTCTCAGTCCCAAGCCTCAGACGCAGCACCGCCTTCTTGACCTGCAAGCTTCTTCCCGACCTCTCCGCCCCCACCCCCTCTCCGGCCTATTGCCCTCAACTTAACCTCCTTCCACCTATCGCATTCCCAACGCCCTCCTCCCTACCTTTTATCTTAGCCTGCTTGACACACCCTCCTCATTCCTGAAGAAGGGCTTATGCCCGAAACGTCGATTCTCCTTTGATGCTGCCTGACCTGCTGCGCTTTTCCAGCAACACATTTTTAAGCTCTGATCCCCAGCATCTGCAGTCCTCCCTTTCTCCTTGGAAATACCTTGTCAATCCTTCAGTATTAATTGGGCAAAATCGTAGAAATCCCTTCCAAATGGCATTGTAGGTCTCTCTACAACACATGGTGGTTCAAGAAGGTAACTCACCAAAACCTTCTCAAGGGCAACTATTGATGGGCAATAAATGCTTCCTAGCCAGAAAAACCCAGGTCCCATGTGAATAATAAAAAAAACACATCTGGGAGAATTCCAGATTGGCACAACTTTTTGAAAAATAAAACAAAGATCAAAGAAAATTATAGCTCAGGAACAGGCCCTTCGGCCTTTCAAGCCTGCGCCAATCCAGATCCTCTACCTAAACCTGTCGCCTATTTTCCAAGGATCTGTATCCCTCTGCTCTCTGCCCATTCACGTACCTATCCGGATACATCTTAAATGACGTGATTGTGTCCACCTCTATCACCTCTGCTAGCAACTCATTCCAGGAACCCACCACTCTGCGCAGTGAGAACTTTGGACACATACCTCCCTTAAACTTTTTGCTCACCTTGAACTCGTGACCCCTAGTAATTGAGTCCCCACTCTGGGAAATTATTTTTTGTTACTCACCTATTTATACCTCTCATGATTTTGTTGACCTCAATCAGGTCCCCCCTCAATCTCAGTCTTTCCAATGAAAATAATCTTAAACTACTCAATCTCTCTTCATAGCGAGCACCCTCCATATCAGGCACATCCTGGCAAATTTCTTCTGCACCCTTTCCAAAGCATCCGCATCCTTTTGGTAATGTAGCGACCAGAACTGTTTGCAGTATTCCAAATGTTGCCAAACTGTAACATGACGTGCCAACTCTTGTACTCAATACTCCATCCGATGAAGAAAAGCATGCCATATGCCTTCTGGAACACTCTATCAACCTGCGTTGCCACCTTCAGGATACAATGGACTTAAACACCCAGATCTCTCTGAACATCAATTTTCCCCAAGGCTTTTCCATTTACTGTATAGCTTACTCTGGAATTGGATCTTCCAAAATGTATTACCTCGCATTTACCTGGATTGAACTCCATCTGCCATTTCTCCGCCCAATGCTCCAATCTATCTAGATTCTGCTGCATTCTCTGACAGCCTTCTTCACTATCTGCTACTCCACCAATCTAGTGTCATCTGAAAACTTGCTAATCAGACCATCTATACTTTCCTCCAGATCATTTATGTATAACACAAACATGGTCCCAGCACTGATCACTGTGGAACACCACTGGTCACAGTTCTCCATCTTGAGAAACTCACTTCCACAACTACTCTCTGTCTCCTGCTCACAGCCAGTTCTCTATCCATCTAACTAGAACACCATGGACCCCATGCGACTTTACTTTTTCCATTAGCCTAACATGGGGAACCTTATCAATGTCCTTACTGAAGTCCACGTATAACACACCTGCAGTTCTTCCCTCATCAATCAACTTTGTCACTTCAAAAAAGAATTCTATTAGATTGGTAAGATATGACCTTCCCCGCACAAAACCATGCTGCCTGATAAGTCCACTTTCTTCCAAATGTAAATAGATCCTATCCTTAGTATCTTCTCCAGTAGCTTCACTACCATTGCCATCAGGCTTACTAGACTATAATTACCCTAATTATCTTTGTATACTTCTTAAACAAGAGGATAACATAGCAATTCTCCAGTCTTCCATGACCTCACCGATGTTAAAGGATGCTGCAAAGTTTTCTGTTAAGGTCCCAGCTGTTTCCTCTCTTGCTTCCCTCAGTAAGCCGGGATAAAGTTAAAAATCACACAACAACAGATTATGGTCCAACAGGTTGAATTGGAAGCACTAGCTTTCGGAGCGCTGCTCCTTCATCAGATAGTTGTGACCAAATCCTTAATCTAAATTAGAAAAAGCAAGGGATCAAACATCCATCTTCCACCTCATCTCAAACCTGAAAAATGCCCATCTATACCTCGCCTCTCTTTCCTATCTTTTAGTCAATTTCTAATCCATGCCACCAAGGATCCATCAATCTCAAACATTTCTAATTTTCTAACCAATCTGCCATGTGGCACCGTATCAAATGTTTTCTGAAAGTCCAAACGCACAACATCCACGGCAGTACCCTCATCCACTGCCTGTGTCATCTTGTCAAAGAACTCAATTACATTTATAAGACATGATGTGTCCTTGACAAAGCCATATTGACCATCTAGTATTAATTTATTTTTCTCTAAGTGTATATTTATCTTATCCCGTTTTATGATCTTCGTCAGTTTTCCCAATATTGATGTCAAGGTGACAATCTGTGGCTTCCTGGGTATTTGTTTGCCTCTTTCTTAGACAATGACATCACATCTGCAATCCTCCAGACCTCTGGGATTGATCCTGTACTCAGACAGGCCTGGAAAATTTTTCTCAGTGGTTCCATAATTTGCTTACTTATCTCTCTCAGCAATCTAGAATGCATCCCATCTAGCCTTGCAACTTCTCCACCTGAAGTATTGCCAACCTTTTTAGTCATTTCTAGCAACTCTTCTTTATCTATCACCTACTGTTCAGTTGCTAAACACCCACATTTTCAATTAGACCATTGTCACCATCTTCGAATTTGGTAAAGACAGAACCAAAGTATTCATTTAGTACTCTGTCATATCCTTTGCTTCAGTGATCGGTTTACCTTATTTGGTCCTTATGGACCCTATTCTATCCTTCACTAATCTTTTACTAATAACATGTTTGAAGAAATAATGATTTTATTGTTTGTTTTAGCGCAGCCTACCATCCTTTCCTCATGCTTTCTCTTACCCTTCCTTACTTCAGCCTTAGACTCTCTCCTGCATTTGAGAGGTAGTCGTCCTGATTTCTATTCCTGTTGTTATTCCGATATGCCTCATTGAACAATATTCTTAGTCATCCAGGATACTCTGGCTTTGGAACCCATGTAAAACGTAGCCCCTTTTTTCTTCCAGTTGTCCTTCACCTTTTCTTGCAGAAGCAACAGAAATTTGTTAGTGAGTATTGCACAATCTGTTTTGTGGCTATTACTGTAATTGTTGAGTAGCTAGTAGTAAATGCAAGCTGCATGATCTTGGTGTGAATCTTATGACAACGTTAAATGTATGAAGTTGTGATGGGGCATGGATGATCAACCTTAGTCCTAATTGGAGATTGTTGATAGGTGACTAACAACAACATAATGATTTGAGCAATGACTGAAATTGCTGGTGCAAGTCGGTGGGTGTGGGAGCAAGAATTTGTAAGTACATTCATGTGAAGTCACCAAACTTCAAGCAGGATTGCAACCAGAATTCCAAGAACAACTCCTGTCATTGATCTTAAATGCAATCCAGCCATTCTTGCTAGCTTTAGAATATGTGTTTGTTGAACATTCTGGTCCTCTGTAGATATCAGGCATCTCTTCACATTTCCAACTCAGAAATCCTTCCAACATATCTCTTCCATTTTGTACTATTCTTCATTGTTCCCAAGTCAGATTCACTTCCTGCATGACTGTCTGCATCTACTCCAGTCAAAATACAACTCTCCTTTAAAAGATTCAGTCTAGATATACCTAGTGCTAAGAATTTACAATTTGGGCCCCCTGCTGATGGTTGCAACCAATCAGAGCATAGTTAGCGCAGTTGCGTGCAGAAATCATTCAGGTGAACAGACAGCATAAAGTTGGTGTAGGTCTTAAAGTGCAAAATCAAATGCGATCTAATCACACATCAGGATGCCCAGAATTGGGGAATAGCCAGTTTAACCCATTTAAAGCTCTGCCTCAGAACACTTGCAGCAAAGATCACATTAGGCCTCAATAGAAAATCTGGGCTAGTGTATCTAAAGGATTATCACATAAATTGAATAGAGCAATTGTGACATTGTGTTTAATAGTACAAAAATGATAACCTGGATCCTGTTTGGCACCCAAAAAGCAGTTGTTTTGGCCTTTAACTTTAGAGGGAGTGACTGCCTTGTGTTCTGCTTGTATAAATTTCGGACTGACGTTGCCAACGCATACTGCTCAACAGCAGCAGCATTGACTGTCCAAGCCCCGAAATTATCCTCAAGTGAAAATGTTAAACTTACTTATCATATTGACATTTTCAAGTTTGTTGTACAGTTCTGGTAAGGTTTGAATTTTTAATCTTCCTTAAATCCATTCCTAAATATATACATTGTTACTCTGTAGCTACATCATCTGCCTTGCTTCATTTGACATTCTACTCATTTGTCCCGTCTCAGTCATTTATCATTGCTTCCTCATTCTCATTTCACAAACTTTATTCATCATCTTAGTCTTCCAGTCCATACCTCCTTGCTCTCTCTCATTCTTTCACTTTGTTGCTTTAACTATTGTGACACACGCTCCCTTAAATCTTTATGCTTCTTACTTTGGCGTCCACTTCCTCACCATCTCATTTTCTTTTTACCCCATTTCACTGGCGTGCCCTGTGTGTTGTCAGTTGTACTAATATTGGCTTATTATCAAACTGTTCTGCCTAAATACTAATCCATTCAGATATGTTTTATGTTAATTTTATTATGTTTAAATGTGGAATTCACATAGTGAAATGGGCTTCAATCTTTCTGGTAACTGTCAACAACTCTTTTCACAGCAAACATGTTATTTTGTCACTTGGCTTTGTGCAGGAATGATCACTATTTTAATTTCACTGAGCACTGTTATTACAAGATGTGTACTTCTGTCACCTGCCTTCCCCATCCACATGTGGAAATTCTACCACCCATTTTCCCTATATGTAACTAGAAATACAACTAACTTTACAATTCTTAAGATGTATGTGTTCTTCACCTTAATGCTACCTGACTTTGCCTTGACCTTAACCGATCCTGATTAAGCAATAATTTGATTTCAAAATTCTAATAAATGTCTCAGATTTAATAAACTAAATGGCCTCCTTTATGCTATTACAATTCCATGATTCCAGATCTCTCTGTAGCCTTGACCTTCCCTTTCTAAAGCTCCTCTATCTGATATCTATGACCATCTAAATTAGGCCTTTTGATCATCTGCAACTTCAATTGCTCCAGGTAGCATTAAGGTAGCATAGAGTCATACAGCACAGAAGCAGACCCTTTGGTCCAACCAGTCCATGACTAACATAATCCCAAACTAAACTAGTCCTCTTAAGAATCATAAAGATAGTTGTATTTCTAGTTATAAATAAAGTGGGTGGCAGAATTTCCACACAGGTCACTTACTTTTCCCTTCCACAAGTACACATCTTGTTAAATGGCTGTTTGCTTGGGCTCCAAGTTCTGAAATTTCCTCCATGCAGCTCTGTCTCTCTATCTTGATTTATTCCTTTATAACACTCCTTAAACCTTGTTTCGACCAAGCTGTTGGTCGTCGACTTAATACCTCTAGTGTCTCAGTTTCATACTTTGTTTTAACATGCTCCCGTTAAGCATCTTGCAGCATTTGATTGTCTAAACGGCCTTTACGAATACAATTTATTTTTACTGAACTGCCTTATTTACTGATGGACATATCTATTGGATCTGTGTATATTATCTGCTCTGTCGGTGGTGAGATGTTAGTACATCATCCAATTCATGTGCATGCTTTAATGTTGGATTCATTTCCCTCCTATTGCTCAATAAATGAATTCCTTTTAGGAGTCCTGACCAATATCACTCCCCCTTTCTTCTCCACACTGACTGTTAATTAATACCAAGTCAGTTTCCACTCTTGATATCTATTTCAACTTCTGTCTTGACTGCGTGGCATCTCTTTATATTGTATCTGCACTGACATTGGTAATAACAATGACTGCAGATGCTGGAAACCAGATTCTGGATTAGTGGTGCTGGTTAAGCACAGCAGTTCAGGCAGCATCCACTATCTGACATTGGTTTATGTTTTATCTGTCCCTAATCAATTTTCATTAAGACATTTTTTTTCATTTGACAGGGAGAATGGCATTACAACTTTGTTGACACTACTTAGCAGCAGATTGCCTGTTTGCTTACATCATTTGATATTTTGCAATCTCTGTTTGCATGTTTTATGTGTCTACTGTCCACGCCAATTTATTATTTGTCTGCAATGTTTGCCATTGTACTCCTTCCTGTTCTTACAAACTGGCATTTCTTACAAACAGCTAACACACCTTTTCAGTCTCTAATATCAGACATTAATTTTCTTCGTGTTACATTGTATCAGATTTTTGTTTTAGACATGGCCTGTATTTCCTCTACCAATCTAGTTCACCCCCAACAGCTTATTATTTATGACCAACATATGACCAATACTGACTAACTCATACAATAAGCAATATCTAACAGGGCAGACCAGTGAGGTCAACTTAATGTCAAGCCAGGAGGCAGCTTTTAAATCAAACTAATTAGAAAAGGGAAGGCCTAAGGCTTTAACAGTTGAGAAGGAGAGCTTGTAGGCTGTATTAAGTGATCGGAGAATAAAATTCATGTATTGTCATAACTCTACTAACAAATGTCCTTTTTTTTCCGGAAACCATTACTAACCCAAATTCTACAGCTTTCCTGATCAATTCACAGCTTCTTAGAATTTTTTGGCCCTACCTTCAAACACTAATGGATCACTGTATCTTTTGGTCCATTTAATACTAACTGAACCTTTGTGTTTAGTGCACAAGTAAATCACAGCACTATTTATCCATGTAATGTAATTATATAAATCATCTATTGTTTCACCTTCACATCTTTTTATTTTATTGTGCTAAGCATTTTCAGTTCCCCCAATATTTCAGAGCCTGGAACATGGTGGAATTCAGTTTTCTTCCCAAATCCCTTTCCCAGTAGATATTAGATAACATGTTTTCCAAAAATACCATACATGGTACTACACCCTACACTAAGCTAAGTGTTCTCTGAATTTGTCTTAAACATGCTTGCTGTGAAGTTGGGCTGCAATTATTGCATCATTGGTACCAGGACTATATGGGCAAACAGGGATGGGCAATAAATGCTGCTTAGCCAGTAATACCCTCATCCCATGAATGAATAAAGAAAAAAAAGGACTGGGAATTCCTGAAGGTACAAAATGCAATATACTTCCAAATGTGACCTATACAGCACCCTTTGTTGATAATAATATTAGTGGAGGAGTGGCTTCAGCTGAAAGAGGGAGCTCTTAGCAATGCATTTCTTGCTGTATGACTCTATGACTCAAAGCATTCAATTTGTATTGTGGAATGTTGCTGACTCACCTCTATTGAAATAATGTTTCTAGTGTCTTTTGGTGAGCAAGCTTATTCATTTACAGAACCAGAGGGTTTGTTCACCAGAATGTATGCATGTACAAAATACACAGGTCAAAAAGCTGTCAAGGCATTTAAACCAACGTTGCTGTCTATTCACATAAGCCTGAGGATTACTGCAACATGACTGACTACAAAACCTTTATCACAGTAAGATACCTGTCACTTCCCAGTTTATCAAGTGTTGATAAAGTCTTCAAAAGAATTCATGAAATGCTTTAAGTATTTGAAGGACATTATATGCATAGAATGGGTTGTTATCAACAAATTTAACTTTTAAAGTAGCGGATATATCAACAGACATTTGACATGGATAAAAGCAGAAAATTGGGTGAATTTAAATTATAATTGCTTTTTCCTTTTCACTCCTGGGGCCTTACTGAAGTATGCCAAAGGATGTTCCTCTGACCCTAGTTTTCAGGTTCCAATTTTTGAAATAAACTCACAACAAAATCCCTAATATGAAATCAAACATAAGATTTCTTAACAAAACATGCGGCACATGGGGGCATTGCTTCACTATTCCGTTCACACAGTCAGGACAGGCTGAGAGGAGATGGTTTTAGGAAATCAATAGGTCATTGAGTCATAAGAGATGTACTGCACGGAAACAGACCCTTCGGTCCAACTCGTTCATGCAAACCAGATGTCCAAACCTAATCTACTCCCATTTCCCAGCACTTGGCCCATATCCCTCTAAACCCTTCCTACTCATATACTCATCCAGATGTCTTTTAAATGCCGTAATTGTACCAGCCTCCCCCATTTCCTTTGGGAGCTCATTCCATACAAGCGCCACCATCTGCGTGAAAAAGTTGCCCCTTAGGTCCCTTTTAAATTTTTCCCCTCTCACCCTAAACCTATGCCCTCTAGCTCTGGACTCCCATACCACAGGGAAAAGACCTTGTCTATTTACCTAATCCATGCCCTTCATGATTTTATAAACCTCTATAAGGTCACCCCTCAGCTTCCGACAGTCCAGGGAAAACAGCCCCAGTATGTTCAGCCTCTCCCTGTAGCTCAAATTCTCTTACACTGGCAACATTCTTGTAAGTCATTTTTGAACCCATTCAAGTTTCACAATATCCTTCCAATAGGAGGGAAAACAGAATTGCACACAACTTTCCAAAAGTGGCCTGTGCAGTAAGCTGTCCCACAGAAGTTCTTTAACTCAATTTAAATTATGTAATATTTCCAACTGCAAATTCATGATTTACAAAGCTTAATTCAAAGATACTTGTTTTTATTGCAATATGTTTATGCATGGATCTAGGAATAACGTCCTGCTGACTTTTAAGTACCTAAAAGATTCCAAACCTGTTCCAACAGGAAGTATACGGAATGTTGTTGTGGTTCTGTTCGTCGAGCTGGGAATTTGTGTTGTAGACGTTTCGTACCCTGTCTAGGTGACATCCTCAGTGCTTGGGAGCCTCCTGTGAAGCGCCTCTGTGATCTTTCCTCCGCCATTTGTAGTGGTTTGAATCTGCTGCTTCCAGTTGTCAGTTCCAGTTGTCCGTTGCAGTGGTCAATATATTGGGTCCAGGTCGATGTAATTATTGATTGAATCTGTGGATGAGTGCCATGCCTCTAGGAATTCCCTGGCTGTTCTGTGTTTTCCTTGTCCTATAATAGTAGTGTTGTCCCAGTCGAATTCATGTTGCTTGTCATCTGCGTGTGTGGCTACTAAGGATAGCTGGTCG
The DNA here is from genome assembly GCF_020745735.1 of Hemiscyllium ocellatum. Lineage (NCBI taxonomy): Eukaryota > Metazoa > Chordata > Chondrichthyes > Orectolobiformes > Hemiscylliidae > Hemiscyllium > Hemiscyllium ocellatum. Next base: position 13,142,327 of record NC_083418.1, on the reverse strand, counting down.
TGTCGTTTCGTGGCTAGTTGGTGTTCATGGATGCGGATCGTTAGCTGTCTTCCTGTTTGTCCTATGTAGTGTTTTGTGCAGTCCTTGCATGGGATTTTGTACACTACATTGGTTTTGCTCATGCTAAGTATCGGGTCCTTCGTTCTGGTGAGTTGTTGTCTGAGAGTGGCTGTTGGTTTGTGTGCTGTTATGAGTCCTAGTGGTCGCAGTAGTCTGGCTGTCAGTTCGGAAATGCTCTTGATGTATGGTAGTGTGGCTAGTCCTTTGGGTTGCAGCACGTCCTCGTTCCGTTGTCTTTCCCTTAGGCATCTGTTGATGAAATTGCGCGGGTATCCATTTTTGGTGAATACATTGTATAGGTGTTCTTCTTCCTCTTTTTGCAGTTCTGGTGTACTGCAGTGTGTTGTGGCTCTTTTGAATAGTGTCTTGATGCAACTTCTTTTGTGTGTGTTGGGGTGGTTGCTTTCGTAGTTCAGGACTTGGTCTGTGTGTGTGGCTTTCCTGTATAACTTTGTGGTGAATTCTCCGTTCGGTGTTCTCTGTACCATCACCTCTAGGAATGGGAGTTGGTTGTCCTTTTCTTCCTCTCTAGTGAATCGGATTCCTGTGAGTGTGGCATTGATGATCCGGTGTGTGTTCTCTATTTCTGTGTTTTTAATGATTACAAAGGTGTCATCCACATATCTGACCCAGAATTTGGATTGAATTTGCGGGAAGACTGTTTGTTCTAATCTTTGCATTACCGCTTCTGCTATGAGTCCAGAGATGGGTGAGCCCATGGGTGTGCCGTTGATTTGTTCATATATTTGGTTGTTGAATGTGAAGTGTGTTGTGAGGCACACGTCCAGTAGTTTCAGTATGCCATCTTTGTTGATAGGTTCAACGTCCTGTTGTCTGTTCTGTATGTCCAGCAGGTTGGCTATTGCTTCTCTGGCTAGGGTTTTGTTGGTAGAGAGGAAGAAAAGGACAACCAACTCCCATTCCTAGATGTGATGGTACAGAGAACACCTAACGGAGAATTCACCACAAAAGTATACAGGAAAGCCATATACACAGACTAAGTCCTGAACTACGAAAGCAACCACCCCAATACATATAAAAGAAGTTGCATCAAGACACTATTCAAAAGAGCCACAACACATTGCAGTACACCAGAACTGCAAAAAGAGGAAGAAAAACACCTATACAATGTATTCGCCAAAAACAGATAACTACGCAATTTCATCAACAGGAAAGATAAATGAACGAGGACATTCCGCAACCCAAAGGACTAGCCAAACTACCATACATCAAGAACATTTCCGAACTGACAGCCAGACTACTACCACCACAAGGACTCATAACAGCACACAAACCAACAGCCACTCTCAAACAACAACTCACCAGAACGAAGAACCTGATACCCAGCATGAGCAAAACCAATGTAGTGTACAAACTCCCATGCAAGGACTGCACAAAACACTACATAGGACAAACAGGAAGACAGCTAACGATCCGCATCCATGAACACCAACTAGCCATGAAACGACACGACCAGCTATCCTTAGTAGCCACACACGCAGATGACAAGCAACATGAACTCGACTAGGACAACACTACTATTATAGGACAAGCCAAACAGAGAACAGCCAGGGAATTCCTAGAGGCACTGCACTCATCCACAGATTCAATCAATAATTACATCGACCTGGACCCAATATAACGACCACTGCAACGGACAGCTGGAACTGACAACCGAAAGCGGCAGATTCAAACCACTACAAATGGTGGAGGAAAGATCACAGAAGTGCTTCACAGAAGGCTCCCAAGCACTGAGGATGTCACCTAGACAGGGTACGAAACGTCTGCAACACAAATTCCCAGCTCGGCGAACAGAACCACAACGAGCACCCGAGCTACAAATCTTCTCACAAACTTTGAATATGGAATTTTATTAATATACAGTTCATAAGTTGCAACTTTCCAGGAGTCTGTGTCCAATATTAGTTTTCTCTATGGTTAGTGGTTTACCTGTCTAGTAAAAGTATAAACTTTTATCCAGCCAGCAACATGGAGACAGAGATAGAAGATCCAAGATAGGTGCCTGGAATTCTGTTTTCCACTTGGAGGTCTGAAAATTCTCGAATTGTATATTTAACCAATTCAACTGTTCCAGTGACAAGAACAGGCATTTCAGGTGCTGACTGCCTATCTTGGCAATCTTAATTTAGAGGTCATTAAGCTATTGGTGTAAGCAAAAGTGAGGACTGCAGATGCTGGAGATCAGAGTCTAGATTAGCGTGGTGCTGGAAAAGCACAGCAGGTCAGGCAGCATCCTAGGAGCAGGAAAATCGACATTTCGAGCAAAAGCCATTCTTGATGAAGGACTTTTGCCCAAAACGTCGATTTTCCTGATCCTTGGATGCTGCCTGATGCTTTTCCAGCACCACTCTAAGCTATTAGTGTAGTTTCAGCACTCCCTGAAAGCATTTCCATTGCAAGGTAATGACATACCTATAAAAGAATTAAACTTCATTTAGCACAATGGGTTTTGATGCTTTACTGTGTCCAGAACTGGCTGGAAGCAGACAACATCTTTCAAGATCCTTTGAATCATCTTTAACTGGAATGTCTACATAATGTAACTGATTCAGAAGCTTCTGAAAATATGATAATCTGATCAAGCTTGGCCATTTTAAGAGTCTAGCAAAGTTGCCCATTTTTAAAGGAAACAAAGTTAAAGTGAAAAAATATAGTAGAGAATACATTTTTCTTTTCGATTTGTCTTCATGGCTTCTAGCCAGAGCATATTTCAGAATGTTATGATGCTAACACGAATCCTGAGGTCTACTTGTGATGGATATCTGTGTTGGATGGGTTGGTATAGAAGGTATAAAGCAATAGATAATGGGCACAGGGCATGGGTTGGCATGCATTGAATCTGAGTTGCAATAAGGGCTATAAAAGGCATGCAAAAGCTGTCAAATTGGACCCAAGCCAGTCAGTGAAAAAGAAGCCAAGACATCTTCCTTTGTGGAGAGAGTTTATTAACATCTCAACCTCACAGATCGTTCCATGAATCAGTCCCACCTGCTTCTCCTTTATGTCCATGCAAGAAGTTAACCTTAATGTCCTAATTAACTACTTGTGATATGAACAAGTGCCCCTCTTCTCTTCAGATAAAGGAATTTGAAGACAAACAACCTTTGAAAAAGTTAATGAAAACTAAATTATTTTTATAATCTCTATTTTAACTTCAAAAGCAAACACTCATTAAAATTATTTTTTCATATTCCATACAACATAATCTCCCATTTTTCTCTGTTCTTTGAACAAGGAAAGGTTTAATCATACAACGACCTAAACATTTTTAGTACCTTCTCATACCACCAGACATCATTTTTTGATGGTATCTAAGAATTAATTGGAGAAAGCACCCTTATTTGTGAAACAAAAGCTGATATTTGGTGACTTGCATCAACCTACTGCATTTTACTTTTCATTCTAAAATTTCCTTTATGTTAGCAAGGTCAACTCGCAACCTTTTCTCAGCATCACCTTTTGTTAAATGTTCAATATGCCATTGAGAATGCTTACCAAACAATATTGAATAAGCAAAGCACTGAAGTTGCTGGAAATCTGAAATGAAAAGATAAACGCAAAAGGTCCAGTGGCATCTATAGAGAGAACAGAATTAACATTTCAAATATGCAGTAGAACTGATCTAGTTTTGAAGACATCAAACTTGAAATGTTAATTCTATTTGTCTCTTGACAGCTGCTGCTAGACATGCTAAGTATCACCACTGAAGGGTAAAATATAGAAAATTAAAATAAAAGAACAGCCCAATATTCTCTGGGAAAGTAAGGATGTAAGGCGTTGAATAGAAAGAACCACAATGTAAAAAAAATTACTGGGAGGGTCTACATACACACATAATCATACAATGAGCTATTATTCTCTACCACCCACATGAAAACCTGTTAAGGCCAGTTTTCAACTAAAAATGAATTTTCTATTCTGTCAGGAGGCGAGTTTGAAATCAGTATGTAGGACTCCCAAAGACAATGTGGGGCCTACATTTATTTTCAGAAATACCTTGAAAACTGGTTGGTACCAGTCAAGGTACCTTCAGTGGAGATCCAGGATATATGATTGGAGTCACATTTGGTTAAAAATTGTGAAGTCAAAAGTTGGGTTTGTACCTTCTGACCAATCATGACATCAATGCCATTTGGTGACAGCTAATTATACAGTTAGGTATCTAGGTTACAATGTAACACTGTTGGGACTTTTTTTTTAACTTTTATTGTTTTCAGGGAGCATATTTAGTTTCAAATAATTGTATCTACTTAACTGTGGTAAACCTGTATTTTGTTTAAGGCTGTCAGGACCCTGTGCAGCTAGGTTTAAACATTAAACCCAATATAAGTATTGATCATATCCCAATGAAACAGGGCAGATCTTCAGATCTTTAGAATACATGCCATGTACTAAGGTTAAGAGACAAAAAAACTGCAGATGCTGGAATCCAAAGTAGACAGGCAGGAGGAAGAACATAAGGTTAGTAATAGGTAGGTTGGTTCTCGTGGAGTGTGGCGTGCAACTATATTTTATGTATAAAAGCTACAACTTTTGGAACTTGGTAGAACTACTGTGCTAGAAAAGCTATTTGAAAGGTTGGCAGAAAATATCACTAAAAAGAACTAGCTTCATATTTTCTTGGTCAAGGCTATAGAAGTGCATTTTTCTGAACTTGATTACTTTTAATGCTTTATTTGCTATCAAGACTTCCTCAATTGTAGCAAATTTCATTATAGTAATCTGTTCCAAAATGTCATAATTGATGTTGGGGTCTAGTCAGAGTGCACACAAGTTTAACTGTGCAATGAAACATCTTAATTGACATGTTTCTTCCTTTGGTTGCAAAATCATTGATCTGAAGATCTGCCCTGAATCATTGGATATGATTCATACTTTGTAAGTAAAAGTAAGATTTTTTTCACTTTACATATCATTCTTTGCTAAATTTCTAGAGAACCTCCCTACAGGGAATCACAAATGCCTTCCAGTCTCTCTGAGATGATAGTAGAATGTTGCCAGGTCCTCTTTAAGCAGAATGCGACCTACCTTCAGCAGGTTGGACCTAACAGAGAAGTACCATATCATTGCTGCATCATTCAACTCATTACACATTGGGTTACTTTCCACAGTTTTCTGTTATTTTGGGTGGTTTCAAAAGTACTTCCGTCTGAAAATTTTTATCCTGCAAAAGGACAGCTTGTTTATGCTGATGAGAAGAGAACCAAAGGGATTTTACAAATAAAGTAAGGACAAAAGGGTAACTAGAGGGAATAGGGCCCCTCAAAGATCAGCAAGGCAGCCTTTGAGTGGAGCTGCAGAAAATGGGGGAGATACTAAACGAGTATTTTGCATCAGTATTTACAGTGAAAAAGGATATGGAAGATATAGACTGTAGGGAAATAGATGGTGACATCTTGCAAAATGTCCATATTAAAGAGGAGGAAGTCTTGAAACGCATAAAAGTGGATAAATCTCGAGGACCTAATCAGGTGTGCCCTAGAACTCTGTGGGAAGCTAGGGAAGTGATTTCTGGGCCTCTTGCTAAGATATTTGTATCATCAGTAGTTACAAGTGAGGTGCCGGAGACTGGAGGTTAACTAACGTGGTGCTGCTGTAAGGAAAGCCAGGGAACTATAGACCAGTGAGCCTGATGTCGGTGGTGGGCAAGTTGTTGGAGGGAATCCTGAGGGACAGGATGTACATGTATTTGGAAAGGCAAGGACTGATTAGGGATAGTCAACATGGCTTTGTGCGTGGGAAAACATATCTCACAAACTTGATTGAGTTTTTTGAAGAAGTAACAAAGAGGATTGTTGGGGCAGAGCGGTAGATGTAATCTATATGGACTTCAGTAATGCGTTCGACAAGGTTCTCCATGGGAGACTGGTCAGCAAGGTCAGATCTTACAGAATACAGGGAGAACTAGCCATTTGGATACAGAACTGGCTCAAAGGTAGAAGACAGAGGGTGGTGGTGGAGGATTGTTTTTCAGACTGGAGGCCTGCGACCAGCAGAGTGCCACAAGGATTGGTGCTGGGTCCACTACTTTTTCTCATTTACATAAATTATTTGGATGTGAGCAAAAGAGTAAGTTTGCAGATGATACCAAAATTGGAGGTGTAGTGGACAGCGAAGAAGATTACCTCAGATTACAACAGGATCTTGGCCAGGTGGGCCAATGGGCTGAGAAGTGGCAGATGGAGTTTACTTCAGACAAATGCGAGGTGTTGCATTTTGATAAAGCAAATCTTAGCAGGTCTTATACACTTAATGCCAAAGTCCTAGGGAGTGTTGCTGAACAGAGACCTTGGAGTGCATGTTCATAGCTCTTTGAAAGTGGAGTTGCAGATAGATAGGATAGTGAAGAAGGCGTTTGGTATGCTTTCTTTTATTGGTCAGAGTATTGAGTACAGGTGTTGGGAAGTCATGTTGCGGCTGTACACGACATTAGTTAGGCCACTGTTGGAATACTGCGTGCACTTCCGGTCTCCTTCCTATCGGAAAGATGTTGTGAACTTGAAAGGGTTCAGAAAAGATTTACAAGGATGTTGGCAGGGTTGGAAGATTTGAGCTATAGGGAGAGGCTGAACAAGCTGGGATTGTTTTCCCTGGAGCATCGGAGGTTGAGGGGTGACTTTATAGATTTTTACAAATTTATGAGGGGCATGGATAGGATAAATAGACAAAGTCTTTTCCCTGGGGTCGGGGAGTTCAGAACTAAAGGGCATAGGTTTAGGGTGAGAGGAGAAAAATATAAGATAGACCTAAGGGCAACGTTTTCACACAGAGGCTGGTACGTTTATGGAATGAGCTGCCAGAGGAAGTGGTGGAGGCTGGTACAATTGCAACATTTAAGAGGCATTTGGATGGGTATATGAATAGGAAGGGTATGGAGGGATATGGGTCGGGTGTTGGTAGGTGGGACTAAATTGGGTTGGGATATCTGGTCGGCATGGACGGGTTGGACCAAAGGGTCTGTTTCCATACTGTACATCTCTATGACTCTAAGATCTTCAAGATTTCTTTTTGCGCAGTACAGAAATCTAACATGTAACTGAAATCACTTTGTGCACATTTCATCATCTTCCACAATCTATCTTCATAATTGCCCAACACGAGAATGTGAAATACAAGATTCCTCATTACTTGCTGTGACTTGTTCAGACTGTATAAGTGCATAGACCATAAGACGATAAGGTATCGGAACAGAATTAGACCATTTGGCCCATCGAGTCTGCTCCATCATTTGATCATAGCTAATAATGTTTTTCAACCCCATTCTCCTACAATTCTTAATACTATTACTAATTAAGAACTTACCTCGGTCTTAAATATTTTCAAAGATTTGGCTTCCACAGCCTTCTGTGACATTGCATTCCACAGGTTTATCATTCTTTAGCTGAAGAAATGTTTCCTCATCTGCATTTTAAAGGTTCATCCCTTAACTCTGAGGCTGTGCCTTATAGAATGCACCCTAACAGTTGGTTGTCATCCTGTAAATGTGCTTATTTTGCATCACTACTGATAATCATAACAAGTTCTACCCATTCTTTCTACCTTTGCCTGATATATCATGTCCCAGGGATTAAAATTCATTTCCAATGGTGTTCGTTCATTTTAATGCTGTAAGGCACACCAAATTTTCTGAGAATTAAAACTTAATGAAAAGCCTTCTCCCATCAAATACACTTCTCCTTGGTTCCAGTCTTTGGTGGCTACATTTTGAAACAAATAACCTTCTGTTGCATCTCTGTATCACTTTGTACATATTTAGTCATCTGCCACAATCTATTCTCATAACTACCCAACATGTGAATGTGAAGTGCGTGGTTCCTCCTTACTTGTGTGACTTGTTCAGATTGAATGTGCAGATAAAGTTGAATTAATTGGCTTCTCTTCCAAGCTATGGGATGATCACTCTTTACTAAAGGAATTTTTGGATTTCTTCCAAAAAAAAATCAAATTAGACTGTAGCCCCCAACCATTTGCAGTGAGTTCTTATATGGACAGTCCATGCCAGGACAAATGTTAAGATTAGATTAGATTCCCTACAATGTGAAAACAGGCCATTTGGCCCAACAGGTCCACACCAAAACTCCAAAGAGTGACCCTCCCAGACCCATTTCCCTCTGACACCATGTGCAATTTAGCATGGCCAATTCACCTAACCTGCACATCTTTGGACTGTGGGAGGAAACCAGAGTACCCAGAGGAAACCCACACAGACATGGGGAGAATGTGCAAACTCCACACAGTCACCCAAGGCTGAAATTGAACCCAGGTCCCTGGTATTCTGAGGCAGCAGTGCTAATCACTGAACCCCTTGCCACCCAATTGGTCTCTACTGCTGAACACAATGTCAGACATTGGGCCATTTACTCAGGAATATCCAGGATATTTACTCTGGAAGTGATACCCAATTCACACTTGGCCCAACTCTAATAGTAGGCCATGTCTCTGAACGAAGTACTGTGACCAGGTGCAACCCCTGACACAGCTCTATTGCTCACCGTCACCTTCATAGCCTGATAGAGTCTGTTAACCAATGACTCAGTCTTGAACCATGAGGGGACCAGTATCCTGGTGAATCAGATAGATAAGAATGTGGAAGGGGTGCAAAATAATTATTGATTCAGAGGGTTGAGGAGAGGATGAATGTAGAGAACAACTATGAGATGGGGAGTCCAGTCAACTTAGCACTGAGGGTTTTGTTCTTAAATGCATGCTTTTATACTTCATTCTCTGTGTACTGAAACATTTTGAACTTTCTCTTCATTTAGATAATATGTTACCTTCCGAGTCTTCCCTTAAACTCAATGTGTTTAGCCCATTCACATAACCTACTTATAAATTTATAAGTTCTACACTTCAATTTGCTTTCCAACCTATTTTAATGTAATCTGCAAATTTAGTTATAATACAAGCTATCCTGGCAGCCAAGTAGTTAATACAAACTATATGTAATTGGGGGTCTGAGGAAAAAATCCTGTGGCACCCCACTAGTTATAGTTGGTCAATCAGAAAAGGACTTATTCATTCCCATTCTCTACTTTCTGTTGGTTAACCAATTCTCTATCCAGACTAATATATTACCCCATACCCCATTTGAGCCTACCTTGTATATTAACCCTTTGTGCTGCATCTTATCAAATGTCTTCTGGGACTCCAGATATGCTGCACTTAGGGGATTCTCATAATCAACTTTGCTAGTTACATCTTGAGGAACGCTAATAAATTTCCCAAAATTCCAATTAAGCTAACTTATCTGTAGTTTCTGTTTCAGGTGCTATATTAGCATTTTTACAATCCACTGCAACCTTATTAGAATCCAGGGAAATTTGGAATATTACAATCAATGCACCCACCCTATTTGTTGCCACTTTCTTTAAGAACCTCAGATGTAGGCTATTCAGACCCTGGGGACTTGATTGTCTTTAGTTCTCAGCAGTTTGACAAATCCCATTTTTTTTTAAAGTTCCTCCCTCTCCATAATCTCTCTAATACTTGTTACTATTAAATGGTTTCAGTGCTCTCCACCATGAAAACTGATATTGATTTAGTATCACTGCAATTTGTGTTTCCCACTAATAACTCCTCAGTTTCATGCTCAAAGGCACCAACATTCACTGTAGCTTCTCTCTTCATTTTTATTTACAATCAAGGACAAATTAGAAACAACAGAAACAGCTCATAAGGTAGTTCAACAACTGAAAATATATCCAAGGACAGTGCCGGTCTAATCCAAATTTAATCAAGTCATCTCCTTTAAACTTCCCTGTGGAGGCCATGGTCATGGTCACAGTCAATATTCACCCCTCCTATATGCTCTCTGATGCTATTCTGAATTCCCCCATTCAACCTTAGATTCATTATTCCCACATGCTTCTGCTTCCCATCCCCTTAACTCCCCCACTTCTCTCATTGAGGACCACTATCCCTGCTCCACTGAAAAAAACAACCCTCCAGAAATATCTATGGATGGACACTCAAGACTATCAACTTCGGCAATTATTCCTTTAACATGACTGACCAGATCCCTGCCTACACAGGGAACTTGCAGGTGGTAGTGTTCCTACATATCTGCTGCATTGTCCTACTAGATCAAGACAGTAATTGGTCACACCCTTCTCTATCAGCATTGTGAGTATACCCACAGCAAATAGACTGCAGTAGTTCAAGAAGGCAGCTCACCACCACCACCTCAAAGACAAATAGGGATTGACAATAAATGCTAGCCCGGCCAGTACTACCATATTCCATGAACAAATTTAAAAATATTTTAACTCTTATTAGGCCCTAGCATACCCTCCATTGCTGTTATGTATAAGGGACCACATATTTTTCTTTTTTTCTGCCTAATCATGGAATCCCTAGTGTGGAAACAGGCCCTTCAGCCCAACCTTCCAAAGAGTAACCCACCCAGACCCATTCCCCCTACCCTATATTTACTCCTGACTAATGCACTTGACCTACACATCCCTGAACACAATAGGCAACTTAGCCTGGTCAATGCACCTAACCTGCACATCTTCAAACTGTGGGAGGAAACCAGAACATCCGGAGGAAACCCACACAGACACTGGGAGAATGTGCAAACTCCACACAGTTGCCTGAGGCTAGAGTCGAATCCAGGTCCCAGGCTCTGTGAGGCAGCAGTGCCAATCACTGAGACACCATGCCAAGCAAATTTATAAACTGAAATGGAAATTGGGCTGCTTCCCAGTTAAAATAACAGGAGATCTTCGCAACTTGGAAAAGTTATGCAGGGCACATTTTTAGCTGCATAAGATAATGTTGCTTTTCAAAGTAATGAATGAAATACTTTGAAACAGAATGGCATAAAGTTCTTGCGTTAAGGAAACCTTGCCCGATGACAGCTCTCTGATTCATTAGAGTTAGTTGGTTATAAAGTTGTAAGTGCAACAGCAGGCAGAGAAATCCAGAACTGAAAACATCACTATCCTCTCTCTCTCCATGTGCCTGAACAGTCAGAAAACAAAAATGTTTAAAAGAAGGACCTGGGCCTGCTGGATTAATTACTGAAGTGAAGAACAACTATCATATTATACAGCACAGCTTCTCATTATTGCTGAAATCAAAATAATTTTTTTCAGAGACAATTTAAGTCACTTTTGAAATATGACTTTTGATCTTGGAATTTTGCTTCCTCTCGTTTTTCATTATCCATAATATCCATGTCAAACCATCTGTCGTTTGTCTGTCTTGCGAGAAAAAAGGAATATTCAGTAGGATAAACATTGTAAAGATTATCTAAAGTGTGGTTAAGAGTCAAGGAGAATTAAGTCTTCCAGAAAATCAGATTTTTATACTTCCGAAGATAAAATTTGTTTACAAATCGATCGGGCTGAGGGGGAGGGGTGTGTGAATAAATCGAGAGTACTAAGTGAGACGAAACTGCATAAATTTTGCGCCGAAGTTAGTATCTAAGTGTTAAATTCCTTTGGCACATTAATTAGTTTTCGCTGTAAGGCACGCACACGAGTAACCAATGAAACCCTGAAACTTTAAATAACGTTGGATCACAAGATAAGTAAGGTCATTTACCTCATGCAGAAACCTTTATTTCACGTCTCTTCAAAAAGGAAAGTGTTGGGATTTGAGGAGCACGCGACCGAGGACAAGGTTTTAAACATCAGGAGAATGGATGGCCGTTAGTGCGCGCGGAGACGGCAGGGAGGGAACGGCAGAGCGCGCGGGCCCGGGAAGGGCCGAGGGCCTGAGCTGCTGCTGCTGCTACTACTACTGCTGATGGAAGTTAAAGCTCTGATGTCAGGGTGAAACTGGGGAATATCCTACTGTACTGACAAGAAATACTTGTTATGTTATTGATTTACAGACATGTTTATACGGGACAGGGAGCCTGAGAATTAAACGCTCGGAGAACCCGCTGTCCAGAACATTTCTATGCTCTTCAGTTTTTGGGTTTCCATTCCAGTCGTCATGTTAAGTTGACATCTTCCACTGGGGGAAATCTGTAGCCTTTGTCCTCAAGAACTAAAAATGTCAAAGATCTAATACACTTGCTTCAGGTGCAACTGGTCATATTTGTAACCCCCTCCCCCCGCGTGGCTGGGCACTTTGTGATAGACAATCAATTTAAGTTGAAAATGTGTTGCTGGAAAGACCAGCAGGTCAGGCAGCATCCAAGGAGCAGGAGAATCAATGTTTTGGGCATGAGCCTTCTTCAGGAATGAGGAGGGTGTGCCAAGCAGGCTAAGATAAAAAGTAGGGAGGAGGGACTTGAGGGCTGGGTGTTGGAAATGCTATTGGTGGAAGGAGGTTAAGGTGAGGATGATAGGCTGGAGTGGGGGTGGGGGTGGAGAGGTCAGGAAGAAGATTGCAGGTTAGGAAGGTGGTGCTGAGTTCGAGGGATTTGACTGAGACAAGGTAGGGGAGGGGAAATGAGGAAACTGGAGAAATCTGAGTTAATCCCTTGTGGTTGGAGGGTTCCTAGGCGGACGATGAGGTGCTTTTCCTCCAGCTGTCGTGTTGCTATGGTCTGGCATTGGAGGAGACCAAGGACCTGCATGTCCTGGGTGGAGTGGGAGGAAGGAACCTTCCAACCACAAGGGATGAACTCAGATTTCTCCAGTTTCCTCATTTCCCCTCCCCCCCCCCCACCTTGTCTCAGTCCCAACCCTCGAACTCAGCACCACCTTCCTAACCTACAATCTTCTTCCTGACCTCTCCACCCCCACCCCCACTTTGACCTATCACCCTCACCTTAACCTTCTTCCACCTATGACATTTCCAACGCCCCTCCCCCTTACTTTTTATCTTCGTCTGCTTGGCACACTCTCCTCATTCCTGAAGAAGGGCTCATGCCTGAAACATTGATTCTCTTGCTCCTTGGATGCTACCTGACCTGTTGTGCATTTTCAGCTCTGATCTCCAGCATCTGCAGTCCTCACTTCCTCCTAATCAATTTAAGTTCGCTTTCATCAATTTGCATATCATTGAGGATGTGTTCATGTTTGTTGACTTCCTTAAACCAATTTTGTAAGTTGAAACTTAATATGACTGTTGCTAAAGTGAAGGCGGTTCAAACAAATGCTGTGAGAATGATCATCTCTGGGTCTCTTGCAGAACTCAGCAACTGCAATATCCTAGCATATTTGTTCGGCACTAAAATGGAAATGGAGTGACTTTTTTTTAACCATTAACACGTAAAATTAATTTGCTTCCAGGAGGATTGCTGACAAGCTACAAGGAAAAAGATGAGCTCCATCCCTATATATTTTACTGTGAGTACTTCAATACGTATCTCCCAAAGTTGTAAGCTTGAAAATAATAGCAGGTAATGATCAAATTATGTTTCAGTGGCAAGGTCACATGCTAAGATGTAGTATTGGAGTGTGGTGGACATAGCTTTGAGTTCCCCCATCCCAGTTTGAGTTCCATAATAAAAAGTACTGTAGTTGTTGGTGATCTGAAATACAACAAAAGAACGAGTCAACTTCTATACTAGTGTGCCAGCTGCTTCAGTTATCATAAAACCCTGACAGTGTAGGTAGAGGGCATTCAGCCCATCAAGCCTGCACCCATTCTCCAAAGAGCATCCCATTCTATTCCTGTAATCCCACATAAGCTGACCTAGCCTGCACACTAAGGGCCAAATTATCATAGACAATCCACCTACCTTCAAATCTTTGAATAGTGGGAGGAACGCCATGCAGACACTGGGAGAACAAACACACTCTGAACAGTGTCCAAGACTGGAATTGAACCTGATCCTTAGATGTCAGCAATGCTAATCACAAACACCATGCCACCCCAAAGTCATGTGGAACTTGCCTGAATCGCACTTATAGTTTGCTATAAGTTGATAGCAGCATTGAGCTAATCCTCGAAACTATTTGCTTTATTTGATGAAAGACCTAGGTATCCTTTGGAAGATGAGGGAAAATGTAGACTAAGCGAAACCTTGAGGAAAGAGAGTAAACAGTTGATATTCAAACAGCGTTACATAAGTGATGACAGTGCTAAACCACACAGCTTCCTCAAGGAACTTCTTTGAAGGGTTTCTGTGTTTAATATTTCTGATCATTAGGTGACTTTTGCTTAAAGTTCTAAGGGAAAAGTACCAAGAGTGGCTTGAAAGCTTGATAATGCAAGTTTGAATCTTAATCAGTTTTCTGGAGTACCACCAACCAAGTCAATTAATATTTCACTGGTGGTCTTTCTGCTATTTTACTTTGATGGCATATCCACTGATCTCTGTAGCTCCCTCAATGGCTGGCTTCCTGCTTGAGACTTTCAATCTGTTTTTTGACTTTTTCCAAAGCTCTCATCAACCAGTGACAGGGCTCCTCCCAGCTAATTCAACACCATTCCTAATTTATTAGGGCTATATGTTCCTTTCCTTCAGAATCTGTTCTTACAAATATTGGCATTTCTAGACTCTTCAGGCATCCTGCTTGTACATTATATGGCAGAGTGAAGGAAGGAAATATAGACTAACCAAATGTGTATGAACATATCCTGACTCAGTCGTAAATTCCAAGTCATGGCAATCTGTGTAATTGTGCCGACAGCATTTGCTGCACAACTAGCACACCACCCTCAATATGGGAGGGGTTCTGCTGAGGCATTTAGCCTCTCTTACAGGAGCCAGATGTCAGCTATAAAGAAAGTGACTTTTAAATATTGCTGAGACTCACTTTCCACCAGGGCTGCGTTCTGGTGACTATTATGTTATGAGGAAATGGAGAGACCAGATTGGATGGTCATTCAGTTTTTTTTCAAATGTGTAAACGTTAATTGATAAAAAGTTCATGACATGTTGCTTTTACAGCTCCAAAAAGAGCCGTCTGTACCACATGGGGAAGAGGACATTTCAAAACTTTTGATAATTTGATGTACAGTTTTTTCAAAACTTGCAACTACGTTTTTGTCAGTGAATGCGCAGATTATTTCCCAGATTTCAGCATTCAATTTCGCAGGAGAAATTCTGGGGATATCGAAAGACTCCTGATTCAAATATATAGCACAACAGTCAGAGTGGAATTCAGAAAAATTGGAGTCAACGGTCAGCAGTAAGTTTCTTTCACAAAATTTACAAGTCTTTATCCCAAGTGATATTGTTCAAAAAAGATGACAAGTACTGGTTTTGCATCATAAACTACTAAGTAGCCACATTAAGCCATTAAACAAGAGTGGATTGTAAACAGGGCTGCTAAACATTTTTAACAGGTTGACAAATTAATCTTCCAGCTGTTGCTGAGGCAACTCCCAAAATTAATACCAGAGGAAAATTAATACATCAAAAGTTTAGTCCAGGCAATCCCAGGGTTGCAAATGGCTTCTCTTGAGTCACAAGTCAATTTGTGTGAGAGTCAGAATGCACTACAAGACAATATAAAATAGCCTGTTTTGTAAGTACAAGGAAATGTTTGCACAATGGATCTTTAAAGTTTATACTAATACACTCTGGTATGGGATTGCATTCATAAATCAGATGTCTGTAAATTGGGGACCCCATAATTAGAAATTTAGGAGATGGCAATAAAATGACTCTATGATGTCATGATATGTAACAATGAACCTGTGATATTTTGGATGTGCGGAGCTTTAGATATCAAATGTGGAGATTTGTGCTCAATGCACATGGTGGTTAAAGTTTTATTTCAGAAAGCGAGGCAATGGAGTAGAAAATTAAAACCAATCTTTACATACACTAAACATTTATTTGTAGAGCTGACCATGAACAGCATTTACCTCTTAATTCCACAACTATAGTTTCACACTCTCTGTTCAGAGAGGCACAAGAGGATCTCCACAATAGCCCAAACAACATTCAATTAAACACAGTTAATATGCAATTTACAAATACAAGTCCAGGTCAATAATTAGAGTGATTGGAATTTAGACACTGAATACTTATAAGGCTCAATTTAGCTGAAAAGCCAATGCAAAGTTGGGATAATGTGGTAACAGGAGCATGCCCAGATAGTCAAGTGCTCGTTTTAAATTGCGTGTGACTAGTGGTAAAAGGGGTTTGATTCTACATGGAAAATAGGATTTGTTTAGCTGAATCACTAATATTAGAAAGAGATTTGGTGCACTGTTTAATAGTGGTGAAACTTATTATTTCAACAGAGAGCATCTTGTGCTGATGGATCTTGGTCATAATTGCCTTGAATTTTTGTGCCGTAGGTGTAAAGCACCAGAAACTACAATGGCAAACACAGCCTTGCTGCCCCTGCAAAGTCTTCCTTACAGACAAAGTGAGAGCTGTCTTGCAAACTAATCACAAATCAGCCTGGCATGGTCATACTAGCAGAATCATACCTTACACATAATATCCCGTAATGCACAATCACTGTTCCCAGCTATGTCTTCTCTCAGTGACAGGAAAAACAGAGGTATGAAAGTGGTATACAAGTGGGAGAGTGTCATCCTGGGAGTACTCCATATTGACTCTGGACCCATGAAGTCGAATGGCATCAAGTTAAATGTAGACGGCTCCTGTTGAATACTATGTAGTCCTGTCTTCTAACTAAATGGGGCAAACTTCTAACAGATCAAGCCATTCAAGACTGAGCATCCATGAGGTACTGTGGGCATTCAGCAACAGCTGAATTGTACTCCAACACAATCTGAAAACTTCAAAACTCAATATCTTCCCATCTCTAACATTGCCGTCAAGCCAGGCGATCAACCCTGATTCTAAGAAAAGTGCAGGAAAGTATGCCAGGAGTAGCACGAGGTGTATCTAAAAATAATGTTAACCTGGTGAAGCGACAGGTGACTGCTACTTTTGTAGCAAACAGCAACAGCAGCAAGTGATAGTGTTAAGCAATCTCACAACTAATGGCTCAGATGTAGGCACTCCTTTCTTGTCACATCATCATGAACTGTGGCAAACAAATAAACAGCTCATTAGAGGAGGAGGAAGCTCCACAAACATTCACATCCTCAACAGTGAGAGAGCCAAATATATTGGTGCAAACTCTGAGGCTGAAGTATTTGCATCTATCTTTACCCAGAAATGCCAAATGGATTATCCATTTCAGTTTCCTCTAGATGCTAGTTAGCAAAAAAAACCAAAGGATTGCAGGGGTTGCAAGTGAGAAAACAGAAATTACTGGAAAACTCAGCAGGTCTGGCAGCATCTGTGGAAAGAAATCAGAGTTCATGTTTTGGTTCCAGTGACCCTTCTTCAGAATTATCATAGAAACCAGTGTTCAGCCAATTCATTACATGTGATATCAAGTAACACTTAGAGGCACCAAACACTGCAAGGCTTATGAGCCCTGACGAAATCCAAGACCTGTGCTCCAGAACTTGCCATGCCCCAGCTAAATTGTTTCAATACAGCAGTGACACTGGCACCTGACAATGTGTAAAAATGCCTGGCTACGTCTTGCACGCAAGTGCAGGACCTTCAGTCCAGCCAATTACTGCCCCAAAAATCTACTTTCCATCTGTGAAGTGATGGAAGGTGTCAACAATAATGCAAATGAGCAGTCTTGCTTGGCATAAAACCTGCTCACTGATGCTCATTTTGGATTTTGCTAAGGGCACACAGTTTCATTACAGCCTTAGTTCAAATATGGGCTGAATTCCAGGGATAGGCACGAGTGACTGCACTTAACATTCAGACCACTTTTAACTGGCAGCGAGAATTTCACTTTCAACATCACAACAAGAGAGGAGATGGCAGCAGATTGAGGACCCAGCACTTGAGCTGCAAAGCAGCAGCAATGGAGGAGGCTGTGTGGTTACCAGAATTGTACACAATACTCCAGCTAATCAAAGAGTAAAAAGTGAGATCTGCAGATGCTGGAGATCAGAGCTGAAAATGTGTTGCTGGTTAAAGCACAGCAGGTTAGGCAGCATCGATGCTGCCTAACCTGCTGTGCTTTAACCAGCAACACATTTCCAACTAATCAAAGTTCTGTACAGTTCCATCATGACCTTCCTGCTCTTATAATCTATGCCGCAACTGATAAAAGCAAGCATGAATTCTTCACCACCCTATCAATATGTCCTGCAACTTTGAAAACACTGGTGGCCATCCCTCTGTTCCTCTGAGTTTTCTTGTGTCTTGCATTTCATTAAGTACTACTTTATCTTATTCCTTCTTCCAAAGTGGGTCACCAGACATTTTATCAGGATTAAATTCCATCCGTCACTGATCTGCCTATATGGTCAACCTGTTTTTATCCTCCTATAGCCTGACACCTTACTCCTTACTGTCAAATCAACCAGCCAATCTTATGTCCTCTCCAAACTAATTTATCTTCACCCCACATTCTCATCTATATTATTTATGAATATCACAAAGAAGAATGGACCTAGCATTGAACCACTGCACACCAGGGTCCTGTCCCACATGTCTTGCAGTGTTCCATGGTACACTTTGGTGGAAACTGTCTTTGCTCTTCAATCAGGCTCATATAGAGGAACTTCTGGTCTTCTGGATACAACAAAAAAGGAATTTACAGAATGTCTACAAGACTTTTTTTGGAGCAGCTTGTGGTAGAATCTACTAGGGAACAGGCTATTCTGGATTTGGTGATGTGTAATGAAGTGGACTTGCCCCCTGGGGACAAAGATCACAATGTGATAGAATTTCCCTTGCAGTTTGCGAGGGAGAGCTGGAATCAGATGTATCTGTATTATAAATGAGTAAAGGTAAATACAAAGAAATGAAGTTGTACTGAAGAAATGAAGGAGGAGCTGACCAGAGTTGATTGAAAGGGGAGCTTAGCAGGGAAGATGGTGGAGCAGCAATGGCAGGAGTTTTGGAGGTAAAAGATACATTACATGTGGTTAAAGATGCCCTCCAACACATCTCGTCCACAACCCACCTCCTCTGCCCTCAAACCCCATGTCTCCAACTGTAACATGGACAGAAACCCCCTGGTGCTCACCTTCCACCCTACCAACCTTCGCAAAAACCACATCATCCGATGACATTTCTACCACCTCCAAACGGACCCCACGACCAGGGATATATTTCCCTCCCCACCCATTTCCACTTTCCACAAAGACCGTTCCCTCAGTGACTACCTGGTCAGGACCACGCCGCCCAGCAACCCACCCTCCCTTCCTGGCACCCTCCCTTGCCACTGCATGAATTGCAAAACCTGTGCCAACACCACCTCCCTCATCTCCATCCAAGGCTCAAGGAGCCTTCCACATCCATCAAAGTTTTACCTGCACATCCACCAATATCATTTATTGTATCTGTTGCTCCCGATGCGGTCCCATCTACTTTGGGGAGACTGGTCTCCTCCTTGCAGAGCACGTTAGGAAACACCTGCGGGTCATCCGCACCGATCAACCCCACCGCCCTGTGGCCCAACATTTCAACTCCCCTTCCCACTCTGCCGAGGACAAAGCCTGGGCCTCCTCCACCACTGCTCCCTCACCACCCAATGCCTGGAGGAAGAACGCCTCATCTTCCACCTCGGAACACTTCAACCCAATGGCATCAATGTAGATTTCACCAGTTTCCTCATTTCCCCTTCCCCCACCTCACCCCAGCTCCAACCTTCCAGCTCAGCACCACCCTCATGACCTGTCCTACCTGCCTATCTCCCTTTCCTTCTATCCATTCCACCCTCCTCTCTGACCTATCACCTCCATTCCCACCCCATTCACCTATTGTACTGTATGCTACCTTCTCCCCAACCCCACCCCTCTCTCATTTATTTCTCCACTCTGCAGACACCCTGCCTCTATTCCTGATGAAGGGCTTTTGCTTGAAATGCCAATTTTCCTGCTTCTCAGATGCTGCCTGATCTTTGTTTTTCCAGCACCACTCTAATCTAGACACAGCTTTTTACAGCCTCAGCAGTACATTTCTACCTTTGTATTCTAGCCCTCTTGAAATGAATGTTAACATTGCATTTGCATCTACAAACTGCCAACTGAACTGTGTTACCCTTAAGAGAATCCTGAACTAGGATTCACAAGTGCCTTTGTGTTTCAGATTTCCAAAGCCTTTCTCCATTTAGAAAATTGCCCGCGTCTCTACTCTTCCTACCAAATTGCACAAATTCACTTTCCTACATTGTATTCCATCTGACCCTTCTTTCCCACTCTCTTAGCATGTCCAAGTACTTTTGAAGCCCCCACCCCCCACTTCCTACCTCCCTTCCACCTATCTTTGTGTCATCTACAAATTTCGCAACAGTGCCTTCAGTTCATTTGTCTAGGTTGTTAGAATAATTGTGGTCCAAGCATAGACACTGCGGAACCCCACTAAAACTCCTTTATCTCTACTCTCTACTTTCTGCCACTGAGACAATCCTCTCTCTTTGCCCCTAGCACCTGGGTTCTTATCTTATTTAGCAGCCTCCTGTGCAGCACCTTATCAAAGATCTCCTGGAAATATCAAAGGCCTTCTGGAAATATAAAAGGACACAACACTACCTCAAATTCAGATAATAATGACAACTCTAATCGTGCAATATAGGCAAATTGAAGAAGACAGAGGATAGATACAGAAGCTGAGAATAAGTAAATAGTTGTCATAGGGGTTTCGTCACTTGATGACAAAACTGGAAGTTGCTGAAGAGATGGAGAGCATGGTTGGTATCACGGATGTAGGTGGGATGTGCCTGAACTAAGGGAGAAGAGGGTGGAATCGAGGTAGGACGAGCTGAGCTTGGTGGGGCTGGAGCACACAGAGACAATAGGTCGGCTGGGGAAGTTGGGCTTGTGGATCTCGGGGGGGGGGGTCAAGGAAGGGGTGCAGGGAGTGATGTGGTGAAGAGGGAGAGATGGGGTGCATTGTGGAAGTGGATGGGTGAGGGAGAATTGGTCAGCTGTTTGGCTGTGGTTGATCAGTTGGTGACTCTGGAAAATGGAGCCGGAGTCTTGCTTGCAGAGTGGGTGGAGCCAATAGAGGCAGATGCTGGAGGGAAGTCGAGGCCAGTCCGAGTGTTTTTGCCAGCAGAATCTGAGGCAGCATTGCAGGAGACATCTGGAGCGAAGATCAGGGTTACAGGTGAGTACTTGGGGGTCCCGGTAGGTGGTCGTGGTCGCGGTGGCACTGGTATCAACATGAAACCGGAAGCAGCGCTCGACCTCGCTTTGGACTGGAGAGGACCGGTGCTAGAGGGAGTCTCCACGTGGGTAATAGCAGCAGCAGCATCAAGAACTGGAGACAGCCAGAACCAGAGTGCAAATTTTGAACAGCGAGCGAGTTCTCTAATTGGGGAAGGGAGAAGCAGAGTTTTGCAAACTTCCAATTTGTTATATCGGATATGAAGCCCAAAAAACTTCATTGAGCTGGTGGATTCTCTGTTGGATGTAGAACAGCAATGGTCCTCCACAAATTTGGAAAAGGAATGCCCTGAGCTGGGAGAGTTGAGGAGAGGGAATGAACATTCCTCTGCATAGCCGAGAGGGTGGAGCAGAGACACCAGAGAGAGAATAATTGGTGGAGGCATTGCAAGTATGGAGCAAAGGTGGGCCCAAATTTGGAGATTTAAAATGTACCTGTAGGCCTTGAGGGATGAGATGCAGCTGAGGAATGTCACGTGGCTGTAGTATCGAGTTTGTTTCATTGTGTGATCAAAGAGCTGGAGGGCTAAGGCACAGTGTTGTGGCAGTGAGAAAGGGACTCACTGAGTGCATGGCTGAGGGAGGCAGAGAACGTCTTCAAAGTGGGTATTGCCACACCGCAAGTTGGAGAAACAACACCTCATCTTGTAATTGGGCAGCCTACAGCCCGGAAGACTCGACATTGAGATCTCCAATTTCAATTAATCTCCCTTTCCAGCCCCTCCAATGCTCCCTGCCAGCAACCAGATTCATTCCTCCCATTGACCAACCAGGTCGTATCTTTTACCTATCTTCACCTATCCCCACTTCACCACCCTGCCCCTGCAACCCCCTTTATCTGCAGCTCGCCCCATACCCACCTCCAAACCTGAAGAAGGATCACACCCAAATACAGGTTTAAAGGCACAACTCTTGGCAGTGTAGAGGAACAGAAGCATCTTGGGGTCCATGTCCATAGATCCCTCAAAGTTGCCACCCAAACTGACACAGTTGTTAAGAAGGCGTATAGTGTGTTGGCTTTCATTAGCAGGGGGATTGAGTTTAAGAGCTATGAGGTAATGTTGCAGCTCCACAGAACCCTGGTTAGGCCACACTTGGAATATCATGTTCAGTTCTGGTCGCTTCGTTACAGGAAAGATGTGGAAGCCTTACATAGGGTACAGAGGAGATTTATCAGGATGCTGCCTGGACTGGAGGACATAGTTTATGAAGAAAATTTGAGGTAGTTAGGGCTTCTCTCATTGGAGGGAAAAAAGATGAGAGGTGACTTGGTAGAGGTGGACAAGATGATAAGAGACATAGATAAAGTAGATAGCCAGAGACTTTTTCCCATAGTGGAAATGTCTATCACGAGGAGGCAAAAGTTTAAGGTAGTTGGAGAAAGGTCAGAGGTAGGTTCTTTACACAGAGAGTGGTGGGTGCTTGGAATGCATTGTCTTGGAATGCAGTGATAGTAGAGTGAAATACATTAGGGACATTTAAGTGACTCTTGGATAGGCACAAGGAAGACAGTACAATGAAGGGTATGTAGGTTAGTCTGATCTTAGAATAGGATAAAATGCTGGCACATCATCAAGGGCCGAAGGGCCTGTACTATGCCGTACTGTTCTACATTCTATAAGAATTCCAAGTTGTTTTAAATAGAGCTTACTATTGCAATCATTTAATTTGAAAATTATACATGTGGACCAGAGAACATAATTGTCGACACACTGTTGTGGTTTTGATGACGGAAGATGGAGGCATTCAGTGGTGGGAAAAATGGACTGAGATGGATTGTATTAGTGTGCATGCTTCGAGACAATGTACCTTCCCCTACCCTGCTCTTTTACCTATCACCTCCATCCCTACCCCTATTCACCTATTGTACTCTATGCTACTTTCTCCCCACCCCCACCCCCTCTCATTTATCTCTCCACTCTGCAGGCACCTGGCCTCTGTTCATGATGAAAGACTTTTGCCTGAGACATCGATTTTCCTGCTCCTTGGATGCTGCCTGACCTGCTGTGCTTTTCCAGCACCACTCTAATCTAGACTCTGGTTTTCAGCATCTGCAGTCCTTGTATTTACCCTGTAAAAAGCTGTGGTCAGACCACATTTGAATATTGTGAGCAATTTTTGACCCCATATCTAAGGAAGAAAGTGCTGCCGTTGGAGGGGGCCCAGAGGTGGTTCACAAGGATGATCCCGAAGATGAAGGGCTTGTCATATGAAGAGTAGTTGAAGATTTGGGGTCTCTACTTGAGGGAGTTTGGAAGGATGAGGAGAGGATCTCATTGAAAAATACAGAATACTCAGAGGTTTGGGTACAATGGAGGTGGAGAAGTTTCCACTACTAGGAGAAACTAGTTCCTGAGTGCACAGCTTCAGAGTGAAGGAGTGACCCGTTAAAACTGAGATGAAAAGGAATTTCCTCAACCAGATGGTGGTTAATCCATGGAGCTCATTGTTGCAGAACCCTATGGAGGTCAAGTCATTGAATATATTTAAGACAGAGATAGATTTTTCTTGACTACTGATGGGATCGAAGATACAGGGCTAAGATAGGAGAAAGGGCTTGTGAAACATACCTGCCATGTTTGAATGGTGAGCAGACACAATGGACTGAATGCCCTAATTCTGGTCCTCTGTGTTATGGTATGGTTTCAAGCAGTTTTAGTCTCTGCAGGAGTTTCATTTCCAATCTCGGTTTCAGTCCTCATTTCCTCAAAAAGTAGAAGTGCCTTCCTTTATTTTTCAGCTTTTGTTTCAATTATTGTTCCTGGAAATGTCTTCGTGCTCATGAGGTCCAGGTATTCCTAGACTCACCCTCCTCAATGATAGTGGATGATGTAGAGAAGGAAGTTGTTCCCAGATTTCCCCTTTAGCATTGATCAAATAAGAGAGTGATTCTGAAGTCACTCCTTCAGAGTTAAGAGTAGGAAGGGGAGGGGTCTGATGGTCGCCTCAGTCCTTTGGTGTTAATAGTAGTTAGTGAAGGGAAAGTTGTTAGCCCTTTGTGAACTAACCCTGTACACTCTTCACTGTTAATTTGATAGGGGACGAGTCTTCGACATCTCTGAGTGCTAGTGAAATAAAGGTATGGTCCTGGACTCACTCCTTTGGTGTTAAGTGAGATTTATCCTTGATTCATACCGCTTTCTTCATTGTGAATTTCAATGCCTTGTCACATTTTCCCATTTTAATGTTGATTTAAAAATTGAAGTTTTGAATGGTGAATTATTTCTGAAAGACTCACTGTATTATATTGTAACTTGCTTCGCCTTCAATCACTCTATAGCAAAAGTACAGTGTCTTCACTCAGTTATTTGTGTAATGTGTGGTAATATCAGTAAGTGCAGACCCACACTCTGTATGCAAGACTGATATTTTAGCTTTTCGTGTTGTATGTAAACTTCAAGACATCTGACTCCAAAGAGCTTGACAATTTGTGGTGTATGTTATGCGGAGTAGCATATAGAAAACTGCAAGCCACATCATGGTGACAGTGCGTGGACACTAAAAGCTAGTCATAACAGCTAGTATATGAATGCTAAAGGATGCAAAGGCTACAACAGGTGACATTGTGAAAGTGAAAAGACAAATGATCATCCATCAATCTGTCTGAACTTACAACTACAACTAAAGCTAGATTTTATTTCAAGGGAATGGAGTGAAAAAACTAGTCTTGATGAAACTAAACAAGAAATCAGTCAGACCACAGTTGACATACTGTGAACAGGACATTTGCCAAGGAAAAAGAAGACTTATTAGGTTGATTCTGGTTGTGGAGGGATTTTCTTCTGTGGAGAGGTTGTATACGTTGGGCTTGTACTCACTGAGGTTTAGAAATGAGAGGCCAGCTTATTGAAACTTCTAAGGTTTTTAGAGGGCTTGACAGGACAGATGTACAGAGGTCACCTTAGAAACTCGACCTAAAACAGCTAACTTATGCCAAAGGAACTATACCAAAGTAGCTTCCAGGGTTTTTGGGTGGGATGCTCTTTAAAGGGTCAGTGTGGACTCAATGGGCCAAATGGCCTGTTTCTGCATTCTATGATTCTATTATATTCTATTCTGTTCTCCTAAGATACATGGCTACTCTTAGAAATATTACCCTGGTGCTAATGAACTGGGAAGTATTCTCAGGCTCAACCCTTGATGTTAATTAAGCCAAGGACTTTCTCAATGTTAATGAAATTGGATGGATGTTCTCAAACAGTCCCTTTCATTATTTGGGAAGGGTGTATTTCCAATATTACCACCCTCCCTGGTAATATAATGGGGGAGAGTGGTTTTGGACTCACCATTTCACTGTTAATGAGCTCTTCAAGGTGGTTATTTCTTGACTCAGCCATTCAATGTAAATAAGATAATTTGCATTCCCTTAGATGTATCCTTTTTCTAATATTGCAGATCTTACCTTGCACATTTATTTTGTGTTAATGAACTAAAGTGATGAGTAACTAGCTCAGAGATAGAACGGTACATATGTCACTCCATCAGGTGTGATCAGTTGGTAGCAGGTTCCTTAATTGTAAGGTATTGTTGCATCCAGAGAGCTAGGGTAGAAATAGAGAGATATCAGGTTGAATGCTGTAAGTTATTGTGTTATAGGGATCTTTACTAACTCACTCACCAGCTAACTATATTTAGTAAAACTGCATTCCCATTCATTCATTCATAATCCTTTACTAATCTGCTATTTACTATAATGCATTTTCATTCATTCATTCATAAAGATGCGTTCTTATTTCCTATTTTACTATTGCCAGATAGACTGAATTAAGACATTCCTTTCAAACTCATTACTGCTTCTTTATGTCTTCAATCTTTATCAAACCTATTTATTTCAAAAGCTACCTCTGAGTAAATATCAAAGACTAGTAATCTATTCAGAAACAATACCCTCTCTGCAACTGTGTCTCCACGAAATATTATAATATTAATCAGCCCTTACCAACCATTTCTCCAGACCCGAATAAATTACAGAACATCAAACAGTTACCTCAACTGGAATGTACTTACTAAATACATATTAAACAGGACCGAAACTTACTGTTAAAACAGCGCTTCGTGAAATTGCACGAATGAATGAAACTCCAGCAAATAATAAATAAATCTCATGACCTAGCTGTAGTAATCAGTTTAATATCCTCTATGCTTTTATTTAGTGCATGTATAATTTCTAACTTATTTATATCATATAGGTCTCGTATTTTTACTAACATTTACTAACTTTAAAAGGACTAGCATCACTTAATATGCAAGTAGACCGGACAGATGCTCTAATCCAAGTAGCAGCCAGCACTTAGCAAATGTTTAAACAATCTCCTACTTTCACAGGACAAATGTCACAGAAACTTGTGCGTACAATAAATAAAACTGTGTAACACCATCGTGATAGAATTTTAATATATGTAAGAACTGTGTATAAAGATGTTAGTGTAAGAACTGCATTTCAAGATTTTATCGCCACCTTGAACTATGTTACTGTGGTCACTGAATAAAGAGGCTATTTTTGCCACTAACCAATTTTGGTTGTTATTTGAACATGATTCCACATAACCATGTCATTTTTGTATGAACTTTAATTTTTTTTTCTTGGTAATAATAGATTTCTGAATACTCAACTGACTTCTAGTTTGGTTTTCCCAATAAATGATCTGCTTTATTGCTTTCTAGGAATATTCATCTACCGTACAGTTCAAATGGAATAAGTATTCAGCCTTTTGGGAACTTTGTCAGATTGTTAGCCAAACAACAGGGAGTTGATGCCATTGTTGTCTGGAACAATGAAGACTTCCTGATGGTATATAATCTTTCATCTTCATTTAACAGTCTTTCTTCACATTTTTAAATTGCAATTGTCATTAAAGTGTGTTGTCATTTATAATTTAATTTCTCATTCACTGCTCACTTGTTCTCCTTATATCATAGACAATTGGTAAGCCATTCTGTGGGTCTCATCGTCAAAGTGACACCTCTGAAAAATACTGCATTCTGTGTCACTAGCATTTCACATATCACGGACCATTTTAAGAAATTTTTCTTCCTGCACTGCTTCCAGGTCAAAGAACCTCACACAAAAGTAGCAAGTTTTCCATGTTGAGAATTGACTAACCATCAGCAACAGAAAGAGTTACAAGTATATACCCACGTAAAATGAAGCACAAATTCACATCGGACACTTTACTCTTATACCTACCCAAAAATTGCCTGTTGTCTTTTAACTGTTTCTTTTAGTGAGGGGATATGAATTGGTTTTCTCTTGCCTTCTCCGTGTAATCCTTAATTCATTGTTATGGACAGAAATTTTTCAAGCAATCAGCAGACTTGAAAATTTATTGTGACATATACATCGATCAGCAATGATCGATGGCAGATCAGACTTGATGGGCTGAATAGCCTGATTCTGCTCCTATATCTTACGGTCTTGTGTACATAAATGCTGGCAGTGAAAGGGTCAACAGTACCATTCCTCATGACACACATAGATGATGTAAGCGCTTTGCAAACCACTTAGAATCATAGAATTTTACAAAGAATTTATGTAACTTTTATCATATCCTCAGGTCACCTGAAAGCATTTCACAGACTTTGAGTCAGAGGTTTTTGTTATTTTCTTAGGTATTTGTACAGCATAATAATGCCACAAATAGCAATAATACAAATATATTTTGTAATGCTGGTTAAGGTATTACATTTGGCTTATCTAAACTTGTCTTCAACAAACTGTGTTGTGTAAACTCAGCAATCATCCCTTCCATGTCATCGTTAACTGTGTAGGTCCCTTAAAGGTTCACGTGGATTTGATTGAGAGCAAGTGATGCACTTTGAACTTGGTATTCCCCCCTCCTGCCTCACTAAGGGCTCTTGTGTCATGTTCGTTCCACAAATCCAGAAGATCCTGGTTCAAAACCATCTATTCCAGAGGTGTATTATTAAAACATCTACTGATGAAAAAAGTCCGACTTGTCTTCAAATGTGGATTTGGGGCTCTTATTGTGCACCTTACCTCTGAACCAGGAAGTCTGGGTTAAAATCTGACCTGCTCCTGTGGTGTGTCATGATATCTCTACACAGATTGATTCGAAAATAAAGCAACTATTTGGGCTCTTACAGTCATTGAGTCATATAGCACGGAAATAGATCCTTTGGTCCAACCCATCCATGCTGACCAGTTATCTTAAACAGAACTTGTTCCATTTGTTTGCATTTGGCCAATATCCATTTAAACCTTTCCTATTCATGTATTTGTCCAAATGTCTTTTAAATGTTGTCATTGTATCCACCTCTACCACTCTGGCAACTCATTCCATACATGCACCACTCTCTGAAGAAGTTGCTCCTCAGGTCCCTTTTAAATCTTTCCATGCTTACTTTAAACCGGTTCCATCCAGTTTTGGCTTCCCCTACCTGTGGGAAAAGACCTTTGCTATTCACCTTTTCTGTGCCCCTCAGCCTCTGAAATTCCAGGCAAAAAAAGTCCCAGCCTAACCAACCTCTCTGTCTTGCTCAAACCGTTCAGTCATGGAAACAAACTTGTAAAGATTTTATGCACCCTTCAAAGTTTAACAACATCCTTCCTATAACAGGACGACTAAGATTGTATGTAGTATTCTAAAAGTGGCCTCACCAATGTCTTGTACAGCCGCTACATGACATCCCAATTCCTGTACTCTGACCAATGAAGGCAAGCATTCCAAATGCCGCCTTCTTCACTCTGTCTACCTGCAACGCTACATTCAAGGAACTAGGAACTTCCATCCATAGGTCCCTCTATTCATTAACACACCCCAGAAACCTTACCACTGAATATATTTCTTACCATTGGATATGTTTCCCTCTCCACTCTTATCTGTGTTCCAAAGAGACCATTCCCTCTGTAACTCCCCTGTTAGGTCCACACCTCCTACCAACCCACCCTCCTCTCTCAGCACCTCCCCTTGCTGCCACAAGAGGTGTAAAACCCGTGCCCAGACATCTTCCTTGACCTCTGTACAAGGCTCCAAAGGATCTTTTCACATCCATCTGAGATTTTCCTGCATATCCAAACACCTCATCTGTGTCCGTTGCTCTCAATGTTGTCTCCTGTACATTGGGGAGACAGGATGCCAACTTGCAGAAAGTTTCAGGGAACATCTCTGGGGACCACACACCAAACAACTCCACCGCCCTGTGGCAGACCACTTAAACTCACCCTCCACCTCCATGTCCTGGGCATCCTCCACCGCCATATCCAAGCCACTTGACGACTGGAAGAAGGGCATCTCATCTTCCACCTGGGGACCCTCCAACCACATGACATCAACATCAACTTCACCAGTTTCCTTATCTCCCCTCCCCCACATCATCCCAGATCCAACCTTCCAACTGTCTTGAACTTACCTACCTGTCCATTTTTCTTCCCATGAATCTGTTCCACCTTCCCATTCAATCTATCACTATCATCCACACCACATTCACCTATCGCCTTCTGATATCTTTCCCCCACACTCACCCTTTTATTTATCTTTCAGCCCCCATCTTCCCCCACCCCACACATCCCTGATGAAGGGCTTATGCCAAAAACATCGACTGTCCTGCTCCTCAGATGCTGCCTGACCTGTTGTGCTTTTCCAGTGCCGTACTTTTCAACCATACTATTACCTGTCGAAGTCCTGCCCTGGTTTATCTGACTAAAATGTAACTCTGCACTGTTCCACCCATTGACCTATCTGATCAAGATTTCGTTCTACTCTTGGTGTCATCCACAAACTTACTATGCACACTTTTGATAGTCACAGCCAAATCGTTGATATAAATGATGAAACACAGTGGACCCAGAACCGATCCTGGTGGTAGGTAGTACACCACTGTTCACAGGCCTCCAGTTTGAACAACAAATTGCTCCCACCATCCTCTGTCTTTGACCATCAAGCTAATTTTGTATCCAATTCATGCTGACTAACCCTAATCAGTCCTTGCCTTTCCAAATACATCCAAGTCCTGCCTCTCAGATTCCCCTCCAACAACTTACATACCATTGATGTCAGGTCAGTCAACTTCTCCTCATAAAAATAAACCCTCTGTACCTAAAGTTGACCTAGACTCTGGACTGCCTTTCTGTAGTAAGGGGGTTGAAAAGTGTGGTGCTGGAAAAGCGCAGCATCTGAGGAGCAGGAGAGTCACAGAGGGAGTGGTCTCTCCAGAACGTTGATAGGGATGGGGAGGGAAATATATCCCTGGTGGTGGGGTCTGTTTGGAGGTGGCTTTTCGGAAATGGCGGAGGATGATATGATGTATCCGGAGGTTGGTGGGATGGAAGGTGAGGACCAGTGGGGTTCTATCCTGGTGGTGATTGGAGGGATGGGGTTCAAGGGCGGAGATGCGATGAGTGGAGGAGATGCGGTGGAGAGCATCGTCAACCACGTCGGCGGGGAAATTGCAGTCTTTGAAGAAGGAGGCCATTTGGGCTGATCCCACCACCAGGGATATATTTCCCTCCCCACCCCTATCAGCGTTCTGGAGAGACCACTCCCTCCGCGACTCCCTTGTCAGGTCCACACCCCCCACCAACCCAACCTCCACACCCGGCATCTTCCCCTGCAACCGCAAGAAATGCAAAACTTGCGCCCACACCTCCCCCGTCACCTCCCTCCAAGGCCCCAATGGATCCTTCCATATCCGTCGCAAATTCACCTGCACCTCCACACACATCACTTACTGTATCCGCTGCACCCGATGTGGTCTCCTCTACATTGGGGAGATAGGCTGCCTACTTGCGGAACGTTTCAGGGAACACCTCTGGGACACCCATACCAACCAACCCAACCACCCCGTGGCTGAACACTTTAACTCCCCCTCCCACTCCGCCATGGACATGCAGGTCCTTGACCTCCTCCATCGCCAGATCCTGGCCACACGACGCCTGGAGGAAGAGCACCTCATCTTCCGCCTAGGAACCCTCCAACCATACGGGATTAATGTAGATTTCTCCAGCTTCCTCATTTCCCCTCCCCCCACCTTATCTCAGTCCCAACCCCCGGATTCAGCACCGTCCACTTGACCTGCAATCTTCTTCCCGACCTCTCTGCCCCAACCCCCTCTCCGGCCTATCACCCTCACCCTCACCTCCTTCCACTGATCGTATTCCCAGCGCCCTTCCCCAAATGCCCCCCCCCCACCACCTTTTATCTCAGCCCGCTTGGCACACCAGCCTCATTCCTGAAGAAGGGCTTATGCCCGAAACATCGATTCTCCTGCTCCTTGGGATGCTGCCTGGCCTGCTGCACTTTTCCAGTACCACACTTTTTAACTCTGGTCTCCAACATCTGCAGTCCTCACTTTCTCCCTGTCGGTAAGAGGATCAAAGTGTCCACAGTTTTCCAGATGTAGTCTAGCTGGTGCCTTCTATAGTATTAGCAAAACGTCTCTATTTGTATGCTCCAAATAAGAAATGACCATGGCAGTGTGGTCATACATTGTGCCCCACCTTGAAGCCAAGGTACACGTTACCATGGATGAACACATCACTCACATAATCCCTTCCTATCCATGCCTTATTGTTTCTGACCCTTACAAATATTGTTGCCTTCTTCACAATTGTCATTCCCCATCATCCCAAGCCTACAGTCCAAATCCCAAAGTATAGCTGCCTGACACTTTTCTGTGACGGCAGAGCTACTGCGCACACACAAACACCTATGCAGATTTCCCTACCCCCCACCACTACCAACACCTTTTCCCTTAGTTTCTGTGGACGACCCCTCAGACTGACTGTGGCTCACCTCTGAGAGTGACCTAACCAGATAACAGTTATCAAGAATTACCCAGAGATTGAATGATAACTGGACATCCCCCGGTTGCATTAGGCCTATCTCCATGTACGAACCACTATGAAGCCACAGAACTGACTGTGACCACTCTCTGGACTACAGAAGTTTAGACCAGCTGACAAGAATACCTAGACCAAATGCTTGACCATGTCCCATCTCCTGGACTGATATGGCAGTCTGCTCTTGACTCACTGTGCTGGGACCCGCTGATGGGTGTCCCTATGGACTTCTGTCACGGTTACTCCTCTCTGACTTTGAGGCATGGCAGTCTGCTTGCTGCATATACAGTAAACTGCTGTCACACGGAGCAGATGTGAGATTGTGGCACACTGCCATACAGAAACATTTGTGCCCTTGACAGATGACTGCTGACCAGCAGGGAAGCTGTCTGGTTGTTTGACTGCACTATTTAGCAGTCATGGATGATGTGAATATTCAGGTTGGCACTAATTGAGCAAGTGAGCATCCAGAATGAAGCCTGGTCAAGCTCATGAGCTGGTGTCTTTCAATGTGTACACAACATACTTGTAATGGATTTTCAATGGCCAGCAGAGAGTTGAAGTTATAAGGTGTCTTTCTAACTAGCACATCAATAATTCTCAATATCTAGCTTGTTCCACATATTGGATATACTAGAAAACTGAAAATTAATGATGCAAGTTGCATTAAACAATATTTTTACAGGCTTAAAATGAGCAAAATGCCTTCTCCTGTTATTCTTATGATATTATAGGATAAGGGGAGCAGATCTATGGGAACACCACCACCTTTAATTTCCCCTCCTAGCCACTCACCATCCTGACATGGCAATATATTGCCACTCCTTCACTGTCACTGGGTCAAAATCCTGGATGTCCCTCCCTAATGGCATAGTGGATTAACCCACAGCAGGTGGATTGCAGCGATTCAAGAAGGCTGCTCACCACCACCTTCTCAAAGGCAAGTAGGGATGGGCAATAAATGCTGGCCAACCAGTATCACCCACATCCCACAGATTAATTTTAAAAAAATAATGCTGAATGCTGTCTTTGGGTATGACAGTGAGGTAGAGCTTCTCCATGTTAGGTACAAATTTTCACACTTCTCTGCTTGTGATAGTACTCTCGATGTATTAAATGTGACACCAGGAATTAAGCTTTCACAAATATGATTTTTGACACATGTATGTATTGTGTTGTAAATTCTCAGAACTTTTCTTTCCTTTTCAAGGTTGAATTGGGAGACAAATATAAAAACAAGACCTGTGGCTTGTGTGGGGATTTTAACAACTCTCCTGAATATAATGAGCTTTTCCATGAAGGTATCCATTTTGTTCTAACACATGGACATGACTTGACTTCACTTACTGTTACTCTGTATGCCCCAGCCATGGCACAGGAATGGGTTTTAACTGGGGACAAATTTGACATTGACAAGAAGGATGGAAGGAGTTATGAGTAAATGTTCAGCATTCACAATGATCAGTCCTCCCAGAATCATATATGTCTCAAAGTCATTTTTTAATCTCTTAAACTACAATAGGTACAGCCCCATCCAGACCAACATTTCCTCACATAATAATGCAGTCGACCTCAGCCGTCATCCCAGGTATCAATCTAATGAACCTTCTAGAACTGGTTTGAACTCATTCATATCTTTTAAGTTACTGACGAAAACTACACATTACACATCCCTCTTATTCAATCAACCCGTTACAACAAGTGTCAACATTCTATTCTATATGCTAGTCATTTTCTATACCTACATTTTAACATGTGAGTCATTTACCAGGGCACCCTCAATGTTCTGCAATCTTGTTTTATTTAAATAATGTGCCTCATTCTTTCCAAGGCAGGGAGGGGAAAGGGAAGAGGAATAATACAGTTACAGCTGGAAATCTTTCAAAATGACTCATTCCTTCATTATTTTTGTTTAAAAATGTTTCACAAGGGGAAGTAATGGCACAGTGTGTCTCAGTTCTTACAAAATTCCCATCATGTCTGACAATTTTTGGTCTTTTTTAGGTCATAGATTTACCAAACTCCACTTTGCTTCTCTACATAAGTTAGATGATCCTTTGGAACATTGCATACACATGAAGAATGAGAGTGAGGAGGAACAACTTCCGAATTATGTGAGTGTGACATCAATCTGGACATCTTTAATTTCTTTAGTTTTTGAGCATGACTTGGTAATTAGAATTTGTACACTTATAATGACAATATAAATATATTAGTTGGAAAATATTCACTGAATGAATATCTATTTTTCCTCCAGCAGTTTCTTGCAAGTGTTATAGGCATCAATGTTAACACAAAGGAGGAGTTTGGATAGTTGATGTGGATTATTGGGGATCATTGAATGTGTGGTATTGTTCAATTTATTTATAATTTTACTTGGGTTTTTGTACCTCCATTGCATTTGCATGGGAGTATCATGAACTCACATCATTAGTTTTACTTCAACTATTTAAAGTGCCAAGGGTAAAAATGGAGGAGTTATGAGTCATAGAATCTGACAACACGGAGACAGGCCCTTTGGCCCAACCCAATCCATGCCAGCCAAAACATCCATTCACACTAACCCCATTTCCCTCCACTTGGCCCATATCCTTCTAAATCTTTGCTATTCATGTATTTGTCCAAATGCCTTTTAAATGTTGTTAATGTACCTACCTCAACCATTCTCATTCCATACATGTACTATCCTCTGTGTAAAAATGTTGACTTGCATGTTCCCTTTTCTTATTTCCCCTCTAACCTTAAACTGATCCCTTTCAGTCCTTAATTTCCCAACCCTGGGAAAAAGACTGAGTGCATTCACCCTCTCATGATCTTATACACTTGTATAAGATCCCCCCCTCAGTCAAAGAACAAAGAAAATTTACAGCCCAGGAACAGGCCCTTTGGCCCTCCAAGCCTCAGCCAATCCAAATGTACTGTCTAAACCTGTCGGTCATTTCCTAAGCATCTGTATCCCTCTGCTTCCCACCGATTCATGCAACTGTACAGATGCATCTTAAATGAATCTACTGTGCCTGCCTCTACTACCTCTGCTGGCAACACATTCCACTGCCTACCACCCTCTGTGTGAAGTACTTACCACTGTATCCCCCTTAAACTTTCCACCTCTCACTTTGAAAGCATGACTTCTCATTATTGAATCCTTCACCCTGGGAAAAATCCACCCTGGCACGGGCGGCACGGTGGCACAGTGGTTAGCACTGCTGCCTCACAGCGCCTGAGACCCGGTTCAATTCCCGACTCAGGCGACTGACTGTGTGGAGTTTGCACGCTCTCCCCGTGTCTGCGTGGGTTTCCTCCGGGTGCTCCGGTTTCCTCCCACAATCCAAAAATGTGCGTCTCAGGTGAATTGGCCATGCTAAATTGCCCGTAGTGTTAGGTAAGGGGTAAATGTAGGGGTATGGGTGGGTTGCGCTTTGGCGGGTCGGTGTGGACTTGTTGGGCCGAAGGGCCTGTTTCCACACTGTAAGTAATCTAATCTAATCTGTCTATACCCTTCATGAATTTGAAAAATCTCAATCAGGTCACCCCTCAATCTCCTTTTTCCTAGTGAAAATAAACCTTCCATACCAGGCAACATCCTCGTAAACCTTCTCTGCACCCTTTCCAAAGGGTCTCCTATGCTTTAAAGAAAAAAGCCCTAGCTTGTCCAACCTCTCCCTATAACTCGGACCCTTGAGTCCTGGCAACATCCTAATACATTTCTTTTTCACTCTTTACAGGTTAATAACATCCTTCCTATAGCAAGATCAAAACTGAATGTAATACTCCCAAGTGCAGTCCATCAACACCCAGTATATCTGTAGCATAATTTCCTAATTTCTATACTCAATGCCCTGCCTGATGAAGGCCAAGTGTGCCAAAAGCCCTCTTCACTGCCCTGTCTACCTGTGACTCCATTTTCAGACAGCCATGCACCTGAACTTCAAGGTCTCTCTGTTCCACTACACTCCTTAAGACTCTACCATTCACCATGAAACTCCTCCCTTGATTTGACTTTCAGAAATGCAAGACCTCAGACTTATCTATATTAAACTCTACTTGCCATTTCTTGGTCCACTTCCCCAGCAAAAGGTCCTGCTGCATTTTCTGATAATCTTCCTCACTGTCCACAATGCTATCTATTTTCAAGGCATCTGCAAACATGTTAGATGCCCGTAGTGTTAGATAAGGGGTAAATGTAGGGGTCCAAATGCCTTTTAAATGTTGTTAATGTACCTACCTCAACCATTCTCATTCCATACATGTACTATCCTCTGTGTAAAAATGTTGACTTGCATGTTCCCTTTTCTTATTTCCCCTCTAACCTTAAACTGATCCCTTTCAGTCCTTAATTTCCCAACCCTGGGAAAAAGACTGAGTGCATTCACCCTCTCATGATCTTATACACTTGTATAAGATCGCCCCCTCATGCCCTGTACATTATCATCCAAATCAGTGATATAGATGACAGCATCAGTGGGTCCTGAGGCACTCCACTAGTCACAGGACTTCAATTGAACAAGTATCCTTCCACTGTTCCTCTCTGCTTTCTGTCAACAAGCCAATTGTGTGTCCTACAAAGGAAGAGATTGCTGCACCTTTGGCGATGGCCTTTGCGTCTCCACTGTCCACTAGAGTTGTGCCAGATGATTAGACAGTGGCAAATGCTATTTCAAGAAAGTGAATATGAACAATCCTGGGAATTACAGACCAGTCAGTATTGCGTCTGTGCTGGGCAAATTATGGGAGAGGACTCTGAGAGACAGGATTTATGATTGCTTAGGAAACCATAGTTTGATTAGAGATAGTCGGCATTGATTTATGAGGGGCAGGTCATGCCTCAAAAGCCTTCTTGAATTATTTGAGGATGTGACAAAATACATTAATGAAGATGGAACAGTGGATGTGGTATACCTGGATTTTGGCAAGGCTAAAGTTTGTGCATAGTAGGCTCATTCAGGAAGTAATGAGGCATGTGATACAGGGAAATTTTTGATTATCTGGATACAGAATTGGCTGGCCCATAGAAAAGTGTGGCAGTAGATGGAAAGTATTCAGCCTGGAGCTTGTTGACTAGTGGTGTTCTGCAGGGGTCTGTTCTGGGACCTCTGCTCTTTGTGATTTTTATAAATGATTTCGATGAGGAAGTGGAAGGGTGGGTTAGTAAGTTTGCTGATGACACAAAGGTTGGTGGAGTGGTGGATAGTGTGGAGGACTGTTGGAGGTTGCAACGAGACATTGACAGGATGCTGAGCTGGGTTGATAAGTCGTAGATGGTGTTCAACGTGGAAAAGTATGAAGTGATTCATTTTGGAATGTCAAATTCGAATGCAGAATACAGGGTTAAAGGCAGGATTCTTGACAGTGTGGAGGAACACAGGGATCTTGGAGTCCATATCCATAGTCCCCTCAAAGTTGCCACCCAGTTGATCGGGTTGGGAAGGAGGCATTCACAGGGGGATTAAGAATCGTGAAGTTATGCTACAGTTCCATACAGATCTGGTTGGACCATACTTGGAATATTGTGTTCAGTTCTGGTTGCCTTGTTGTAGGAAAGATGTGGAAGCTTTAAAGGAGATTTATTAGGATGCGACTTGAATTGGATGGCATGTCTTATGAAGAAAGTTTGAGAGAGCTAGGGCTTTTCTCAATCCAAAGACTTACATATTGCATTTATGTCTGCATTTGCACACTATAGCGATACTATGATTCTATGAATAAATTTAAACTCTATTGGGTTTTAGTATCTAGGGGGTATAATTTAAATGGATTGGTTAGATTCAAGTTGTTGTCAAAGTAGCAAGGCAAGATTGATAGATTCTTGATGTCTCGAGGAATTAAGGGCTACGGGGAGAATGCGGGTAAGTGGAGTTGAAATGCCCATCAGCTATGATTGAATGACGGAGTGGACTCGATGGGCCGAATGGCCTTACTTCCACTCCTATGTCTTATAGTCTTATGGAAACAGCCCTTCCTGATGAAAGGCTTATGCCTGAAACATCGATTCACCTGCTCCTCGGATGCTGCCTGACCTGCTATATTTTTTCAGCACCACATTCTTAACTCTGATCTCCAGCATCTTTGGTCCTCATTTTCTCCAAAACAGCAATGAACTCAGGTATCTATTTCACAGCCAAATGTTACATATTTTCACTTTTTGCAGTACTCTCTGAGACTGCTAATTAGTCATATGACAGGTGCTTGTAAGCTCTAAGTGCAAAACAGCATTCACTTTCTCTTAAAGGTACAGTACATGTCTTCAACTTCATAACCCTATGTTCTAATTTACCAGCTCCGCCTGGCTATCACCTTCCAGAGCAGCCTTATCAAAGGCCTTACCGAAATCCATATAGTCTGCTCTGCCCTTGTCAACCATCTTGGTCTCTTCATCAAAGAACTCTCACAAATTTGTGAGGCATGATTTGCCATGCATAAAGTCATGCGGACTATTCCTAATCAAACGCTGTCTTTCCAAATGCCTGTAAATCTTATCTCTCAGAATCTGCTCAAGCAACTTACCTGGAGTGTCGGAGGCTGAGGAGTGACCTGATGGAGGTTTATAAAATCATGAGGGACACAGATAGGATAAGTGGATAAACTCTTCTCCCTGGGGTGGGGGAGTTCAGAACTAGAGGTCACAGGTTTAGGGTGAGAGGGCAAAGATATAAAAGGAACGTAAGGGGCATCTTTTCACGCAGATGGTAGTATGTGCATGGAATGAACTGCCAGGAAAAGTGGTGGAGGCTGGTACAATTGCAGCATTTAAAAGGCATCTGGAATGGTATCTAATAGGAAGGGTTAGAGGGGTATGTGCCAAGTTCTGGCAAATGGGCTAGATTAGGTTAGGATATGTGGTTGGCATGGACAAGTTGGACTGAAGGGTCTGTTTCTGTGCTGTACATGTCTATGACTTTCCCACAATATTAGGCTTACTGGTCTATAGTTTTCAGGCTTTTGTTTGCAGCCCTTCTTGAATATGGGCACAACATTCACTACCCTCCAGTCTTCCGGGACCTCACCCATGTCTCCAAGATATGACCACTAAATTTCCCAAGTCCCTAAGTGTGCTGTCTTTCTCTATGGTAAACACATTTGAGCAAGTGTGGCATCAAGGATTCCTAGCAAAGCTAACATAAAGGGAGTGGTGGGGGGGGGTTGCGGGGGTGGGGGGGGATGTAGGGGAGAGGTGGTGTATGTTGGGGATGCTAAACTCTTCAATGGTTGAAATCATACCTGGTACAAAAGGAAGATGCTGTGGTTATTAAAGGTCAGGTATCTCAGCTCCAGGATATCTCATCAGGATACTGTCCTATGCCCTGCCATCTTCAGTGGCTTCATAGTGACCGACCCTTCCTTCATCACAAGGTCAGAGGTGGGGATGCTCACTAATGATTGCGCGCATTCAGCACAGTCCACAAGTTGTCAGACACTGAAGCAGTTCATGGTCAAATGCGCCAAGACCTTAGACCACAGGAGAAATATTCATTGAAAATGTTATCCATCTCTTGCTGTTCTACACATGCATATCTGCTTTGGTCCTTGAGGGGTACTATTCTTTCTCGAGTTATTCTTTTTCCATTAATATACTTAAAGAACCTCTTTGGATTCACCCTAATCTTTTCAGTCAAGGCTTTCTCATTGCTCCCTTTTCACCCTCCTGATGCCCTTCTTCAGTAAACTCTTGTATCCTCTAAGTGCCTCCAGGAATTCTCTTGATTCCAACTGCCTGTACTTCAGCCATACCACCTTTTTTCTGGTCAAAGCCTCAATGTCTCTTGTCATCCACAGTTTCCTATTCCTGTCAATGCTCTTAGGAATGTATAGACCTTGAACTTTAGCTATCTCACTTTTAAAAGTGTTACGACATGGGGTAAACTCTCCTGCTTAATTTTAAACTGGCAACACAGAAAAGATTTATCCCGTGCAGTAATCTGTAACAATTCGAGTGGCCAATAACTATGTAAAGTAAAATTTAACAACTTTATTTCTTAAAGTATAACAGACAATAATTAACTAACCATTATTTACAATTTCTTTCTCTAACCTATCTTTTACCTCCCCTTCTATAATACTAGTCCCAATTAAAATTTACAAGACAACACTTCTTGTCTCAAAACCAGGCAGCTTGTCTTCAGATCTTCCTGTGTCTTCTTTTCTCCTTGTTAGGAATTTTTGCATCACAGGTCTAGCAAGCATATCACAGTAGAGGAAGATGTTGGATGTATTAGAATTTATGAAGGTGGAAAAATCTCCTGGTCCTGACCAAATACATCCAAGGACACTGCAAGAGGCTAGAGGTGCCTATATTAATAATGGAAGGAATAGATTTTAAAAATTAAGACAAAGTCCATAGCTCGTGGGTTTGGGAAAGACAGTGCCACTCACGACTGCCACACTGGGCCACTGGAATAAAGGACCGGAAGCCGCTGCCAAAGCAGGCCATCCACACCCTGCCGTTGAAATCCGGGGATGCAAGACTCCTTAGAAGATGCTTCAAGGAAAAGTCTCATTGCTGGTTGTCAACCCTGGAAGGAAGGCTTCATGAAAGCTTCCTAAGGAAATCCCAGGCTGATCCATGTCACTGTCAGAGTCATGGTCCAGGTTCACCAGTGGCTGCCATGTTCCGGACCCCAACAAAGATTAGTTCCTACTGTTGTCTGCCAAAAAGAACAAGAAAGATCAGAAGAGATTTTTTAAAAAAAGGACAGAAAAGAAAAGCAGAGTGAATGAGCCCTGGGCACAGGAGTTCAGACATTGTCTACTCCACTGACAACATCTAGTCTCATTATTCTTCCTTTTCTTTCCCCATATCTGCTGTTTCAATCAAACTATTTCTCAGTTGTGATCTGTTACAATCAAACTTTTTCTATTTTTCCACTTAATCTCTCTGTCATCCAGGGCAATTTTGGTTTGTTTGCTTTAATTTTCCACTTTGTGTGAATCAACTAGCTATGATGAAATCTTCTTCATCTGTCCATTTTTGTACTGAGGAAGAAAGCTAATAAACTATCATTTATACTACTTATAGAACATTTAGTTCTGGGAAGACAATTAAATTTAAAAATTGTGTGAAGAGGTTCTGTTTGGAGAGTACCAGAGGCTAAATGAAACAACAGGACCTCGGAGGTTATAATCTTTGGATTGTTACCATTACCATAAACCAAATGCAATTTGGAATTAGGATCAGCAGGTTATGGAAATGATCTTGTGGCTAAATGAGTAGTGTAGAACAGAGGAGTGCCAATCCTGGAACACTGGCAGCAATATGAGATAGAAGGATTTGTTCCATTTGGATAGGCATAATCTATTTGGGTTGAAGCTAGGGTCCAGCAGAGATAATAAATAGAGCAATCGCAAAGACTTTAAACTAGTAAATGGGAGTGGAGGAAGGACTTAGTCAGAAAGGAAATATTTTGATAATAAATTGAGAATAAATGGGAATAGACTACCTGTCATAAATTATACTTCTGGCACTACAGATCAAGGGATAATCAAAAATTGTAAAGTCATTAAATCAAAAGAGAGAATAATTAAGAAAAGTGTGAATAAAACAGCAGGCTTGTTAGGATGTATTACGTAAAGATTTGTATGAAGCATAAGGAAGAAGTTTAATTTTAGGAGCAACATGGAGGATGATAATGCCGAGGAGCACAGTGGCTCAGCAGTTTTCATTGTTGCTTCACAGGTCCTGGAACCTCGATTTGATTCCACCCAAAGGTACTGTCTGTGTGGAGTTTGCACATTCTACCCACATTGGCATGGGTTTCTTCTGGATGCTGCAGTTTCCTTCCACAGTCCAAAGACGTGCAGGTTAGGTGGATTGGCAGTGCTAAATTGCCCATTGTATCCAGCGATGTCAAGACTACGTGGATTAGCCATGGGAAATGAAGGGTTACAGGAATAAAGTGGGTCTGGATGGATCCTTTTCAGAGGTTTGATGTGGACTTGATGAGCTGAGTGACCTGCTTCCACACCATAGTGATTCTGTGAGGTGACGTAGTAGCCAGTAATGAGGCATGATTAAACTATGGTCAAAACTGGAAACTACAAATAATACGCTGTAACCAGATTATAATGTCTCCAGTTAAGACAGTGAAGAGATGTATAATGTGGAAGTAGCCTTAGTAGTCCAGATCAAATCACTTTAGTGATATAAGGAGAAGTAAATAAGCAATGAAAATTTACTGGTATATTTAAGATTGTAGCGGGGTTGGCTATGTGCCCCTGGTAGATTGTATTAATATAGAAAGGAGCAAACCGATAGGAACATAGGAGCAAGACTATGCTTCTGGTTTGTCAAGCCTATCCATGCTTATTAGAATCACGGCTTCAGCTCTGCTGTCCTATCTGCACCCATAAACCTTGACTCCTTGGCTATCAAAAATCCATTGTACTCAGCCTTGAAGAATTGTAAAGACTCAGCCTCCACTACCTTCTGGGGAGCTGAATTTAACACTGTATTGGTCCTTTGAGGGGAGAAAGAAAGCCCCATTATTAAACCTGTGAATGACTACCAACTTTCAAGGTCCAAGTGCATGAATTGCTCAAAGTTAGTATGCAGGTGCAGCAAGTAATTAAGAAGACTAATGGATTGCTGTCCTTTATTATAAAAATAATTAAACGTAAAAGTAATGATTTAATACTTCAATTCCACAGGATATTGATGATTTGCTATCTTGAATATTATATGCAGTTTTAGTTACTTTATTTAAGGAAGAATGTAAACATGTTGGAAATGATTCAGAGGAGGTTTTCTAAATTGGTACCTGGAATGAATAGGTTTCTTGGCAAAGACTGGACAGGTTTCACTTGTTTAAAGTTTGTATTGGAGCTTAGAAAAGTGAGGGGTAACTTGATTGAAGTGTATAAGAACATGAATAGCCTTGACAAGGTAATATGGAAAAGAGGTTTGTAGTTGTGGGAGAGTACAAAAGTTTAGAAAACAGATGTGGGAAATTTGTTTTGGGGATATTTAAGGTGGAAGTAGTTCGATTCAAGTTAGGCAAGGACAATGAATGTTATTAGTCTTGGTAGAATCCATACAAATGGATCAGTGATGATCTTATTGAAAATTGGGTCAGGCTCAAGAATCCAAATGGCTTACTGCTGGTGTGTATTCAATTATTTGTACGATAGTTACTACATGCACGCTAAGCTGCTATTTTCACTGTCACAAACTTTTTTAACCTTCACAGTATGAGAGTAGATGAGGCAAGTGCAATTAGATGAATAAAGAGAGAGAATAAATGAACTGAAAATGAACTCACTGTCTTTTCTCTTATTTTCCACATTGCAAAGGCTGAATTGAGAGTAGGCCAAGCACCGGATATGTTTACTGGAAAATAATTTGGTCTATCTGTGAAATAAGTATATGTTCTCACAACATTAACTTAGAGATTAAAAAAAAACTGATGTTGCAATAAATAATTCTTTTGTTTTCATTTTTAGCAAGATCCTTGTGCTTCCCTTATGGATAAAGTTGCACCAGAATGCACTGTGCCAAGATCAGGCTATATTAAAAGCTGTCAACAGGACCTGTCAAAGTGCTCGAAGAAATATGATGCCAACTGTGCTTGTGATACTTTTTCTGAATATGCAAGGGAGTGTTCAAGGTTATTGCAACCTGTCAGAAACTGGAGACATGAACGATTGTGTCGTAAGTTTGGAGAATAATTTTCAACATTTATGTATTTTCTCAATGCTGCATTGATATTCAAACTGTTGCCAAAGTCAGAAATGTGTTCTTGACATCATTAAACATCTTAAGATTATTGATCTCATTTATATTATCGATAACCTTTTTTTTTACATTCTTACCATTCTGCCATTGAAACATATGGAGCCAGTTGTCAGTTATGATGAATATTACTTCCAACAATTGATTGCATGTGAGTGCTCACCTGTTTCAC
Source organism: Hemiscyllium ocellatum (assembly GCF_020745735.1). Taxonomy (NCBI): domain Eukaryota; kingdom Metazoa; phylum Chordata; class Chondrichthyes; order Orectolobiformes; family Hemiscylliidae; genus Hemiscyllium; species Hemiscyllium ocellatum. The sequence continues at coordinate 13,098,530 of NC_083418.1, read as the reverse complement.
ATTAAATACTGATAGTTACATAGAGTTCCTCCCATTGACTGCTGATAGGTAATTCAAGGCCATATCTGCTAGGCTGGATCTGCCTCAGGTTGTGAGGGAACCAACTAGAGGGAAAAACATATTTAACCTCATCCTTACTAATATTCCCGCAGCAGGTCCATCTCTCTGGTACCAGTAAGAGTGACCAACATACAGTCATTATGGAGACAAAGTTCCATCTTTACTTTGAGGATATTATCCATTGTGTTCTGTGGGTGTAACCCCTATGCTAAATGAGATAGATTTCATGCTGATCTAACAACTCAAGATGGGACATCATGGGGTACAGTGGGCATAGCAAACTTATACCTGAACATAATTTGCAACCTATGGCCCAGCAAATCACCGCTCTATGGTTGTCAAGCCAGAGGAGAAACCATGGTTCAATAAAGAATTAAGCAGGACATGCACCAGGCATCTCTAAAGATGAAGTGTCAGCCTGTTAAAGCTACAATACAGTTTATTTGCATACCAAACACCATAAGCATAAATTTATTGACAGAGTTGAGCAATCAACCAGTGGATCAAATCTAAGCTCTACAGTCCTCCTGCTTCCAGTTGTGAATGATGATGTACAGTTAATTCACTGGAGGAAAGAAGCTCCACAACTAGCCCTATCCTCAATGATGGAAGAGCCCAGATCAGTGCAAACAAAAAGGCTGAAGTATTTGCAGCATTCAGTAGTCAACAGTGATGAATGCTAATCTATCTCAGTCCTCTCCAAAGGTTCCCTTCGTCATTGATATCAGTCTTCAGCCAATTTGAAGTTGCTGAATACTCGAATTGTACTCAATGTGCTAAGTCTCCAGGACCTCATCTAATGTAACCCAGAATGTTGTGGGAAGTAAGGGAGGAAATTACGAGATTTCTTGCAGAAATATTTTCAACATCTATAACTACGGATGAGGTGGCTAATGTTGTATCTTTGTTTTAAGAAGGGTTGTAAGGAGAAACCAGGGAACTACAGACCCGTGAGTCTTACTTTGATTGTGGGTAAATTGTTGGAGATTGTTGTAAAAGATGGGATTTATGAACATTTATAAAGGCAAAAATGATTAGGGATATTCAGCATAGTTATTTGTAGGGAAATTGTGTCTCACAAACTTGATTGAGTTTTTTTTTGGAAGTATCAAAAAGGTTGTTGATGGCAGAGCAGTAGACAATGTGTATTTGGATATTAGTGAAGACTTGGACAAGGTTCTGCATGGTACACTAATTAGTAAAGTTAGACACATGGGATTCAGGGTCTGCTTGCAAGTTGAATACATAATCAGCTTAACGGCAAAATACAGCATAATGGTGGAGGGTTGCTTTTCAGAATGGAGGCCTGTGACCAGCAATGTTCCACAGGGATTGTATCTGGGTCTTCTTTTATTTGTCATTAAAATTTGATTTAGCTGAGAATATAGAAGGCATGGTTAATATATTTACAGATGACACCAAAGTTGATGGCATGGTAGATGGTGAAGAAGGTTTTCTAAGATTACAAAAGAGTTTTGATCAAATGGGTCAATGGGCTGAAAAATGGTCAATGGACTTCATTCTGGGTAAATGCAAGGTTATGCATTTTGGTACAACAAATTTGGTAGGGCCTTGGACAGTGTTGTAGAACAGAGAGACTGAGATGTTCAGGTACATAATTCTTCGAAGTTTACATCACATATAGAGTACAGGTTTTGAGATGTTATGTTGAGGTTGTACAGAGCATTGTTGAGGCCTCTTCTGGAATACTGTGTCCAGTTCTGGTCACCTAGTTATAGAAAAGATATTATCATGTTAGAGAGGGTTCAGAAGAAATTGATCAGGATGTTGCTGGGTATAGAAGGTTTGAGTTATATTGGGACTTTTTTTAATGGAGCATAGGAGGTTGAGTGGTGATCTGACAGAAGTTTGTAAAATAAAGTCCTTTATAGATAGAGTTGATGGTAATTGTCTTTTCCTTGAGATGGGGGATTTCAAGACTTGGGGGCACATTTTAAGGTGGGAGGAGAGAGATTTAAAAAAGACATTTTTCACATTGGGAGTGATTCGAGTGTGGAATGAACTTTCTGAGGAAGTGATGGATGCAAGTACAATCATAATGTTTAAAAAACATTTGGATGAATACATGAATAGGAAAGTTTTGGGGAGAGATGGGCCAGGAGCAGGCAGATGGGACTAGTTTAGTTTGGGATTATGTTCGGCATGGAGTGATTGGAATGAAAAGTCTGTTTCCTTGCTATAATATTCTATAATTTGTGCTCTAAAATCTGCTGTCACTCCAGTCAAGCTGTTCTAGTACAGTTAAAAAACTGAAAAGGTGAAAAATCTATGTCTGAAACTTTTTTTACAACTAAGCAGGTCTACTCAAACCCAACCAGTCTGCTCTCAATCATCAATAAACTGATAGAAGGAATCATTGACAGTAATACCAGCAGTGCTTGCTTATCTGCTCACTAATTCACAAACCAGTCTGGGTTCTGTCACTGCCACTCAGCTCCTAACCTCAAACATGGACAAAAGAGTTGAATTCCAGAGGGCAAGTGACAGTGTCTGCCCTTGACATCAAGGCTACATTTGACCAAGTGTGGCATCAAGGATTCCTAGCAAAGCTAACATAAAGGGAGTGGTGGGTGGGGGGATAGGGGGGGATGTAGGGGAGAGGTGTGTATGTTGGGGATGCTAAACTCTTCAATGGTTGAAATCATACCTGGTACAAAAGGAAGATGCTGTGGTTATTAAAGGTCAGGTATCTCAGCTCCAGGATATCTCATCAGGATACTGTCCTATGCCCTGCCATCTTTAGTGGCTTCATAGTGACTGACCCTTCCTTCATCACAAGGTCAGAGGTGGGGATGCTCACTAATGATTGCGCGCATTCAGCACAGTCCACAAGTTGTCAGACACTGAAGCAGTTCATGGTCAAATGCGACAAGACCTTAGACCATATCCAGACTTGACCTGACAAGTGGCATTTAAATTTGTGCCACACAAGTGGCAGGCAATGACCATCTCCATCAAGAGCGAATCTAACTATTGTTCCTTGACTCTCAATGACATTACCATCAGTCAATTCCCACTATCAACATCATGAGGGTGACCATTGATCAGAAACTGAATTGGGCTAGGCATATAAATATTAATGATTTATAAGAGCAATTAATGAGTGCAGTGCATAAATCACTTGACTCCTCAAAGCCTGTCCACCATATACAGGGCACAAGTCTGCAGTGTGATGGAATATTTCCCACTTGCCTGGTGAGTGCAGCTCTGACAATACTCAGGAAGCTTGTCACCATCCAAAACAAAGCAGCCACTTGATTGGCATCACATTCACAACCCTCACTTCAGCCACCATCATTACACAATAGTAATGGTGTGAACCACCTATAAGGTGCAATGCAGAAATTTACCAAGGCTCTTCAGGTAGCACATTCTAAATTCATGACCACTACCATCCAGAAGGACAAGTACAGGATGGCAAAACCATTATCTGCAAGTTCCTCTCTAAGCTATTTACCATCCTGACTTGGAAATGCATTGCCGTTCCTTAGTAATCATAAATGAAAAGATAATGATTGACTTCTTATTAATTGCTCATGGTTACAAGAATATAATTATGGGACCCTCAATATAGATGTGTGCAAATCTTGGATGCTTATGATAAAGAGATGGCAATAATTGTGGGTTATTTTAATCTACAAATAACTGGCAAATTCAGATTGGAAATGGTAGTCTGGATGAGAAATTCACAGAATGCTTTTGGAGTTTCTTAAAGCAGCACATTGTGAAACCAATCAGATAATGGCTTATATTGAACTTGTGATAATATTAATGAATGAGTACCGAGGTAGTAGTGAACACAACGTAATTGAATTTTATATTCTGTTTGAGAGGTAGAGGAGAGGGTATTTTAAATATTATAAAGCAAAACTATGCACACGATCTAATTGGAGTAAACTGGGATCCTCGACTATGGATTAGATCAGTAGAGAAGCAGTGGGAGTCACTCAGGGTAATATTCAGAATATTCACAATAATTACATTCCTATGATAAAGAGAATTTAGAATTAACCTTAGTGTCTCATGCATGCAAATGAGTGCAGTGAAAAGTTTACCATGTCCCTGCTTATGCCTCCATCTTAGTACAAGATGCCTACATACAGATACTTAAGTATTTGGTATAAACTTGAAAGAATAATAAATAAAAGTCCAGCATAAGAATAAAAAATGAAAAAAAAAAGGACTCAGATTATAGTCCTTTCCACCCAAGTCTGTGCCAACACCTAGTCTCCAGACTGCACTGTGCCAAGTCTCTACATCATGTCAGGCTTCAAAACTTGAGTATTTACATCCAGTCCACAAGGACCTTGTTGTATTGTGTGCTATACTGCGGCTTCAGTCTGGGATTCACCTCCCTGCAGTGATCTCTCGTCCAGGACTTGCCTGCCCACAACAGCCTCCGGTCTGGGACTCACCTCCCCACAAAGGCCTCCAGTCCAGGACTCATCTCCCTGGGCAGCCTCCTGTCAGGATTCATCTTCCTGCAAAGACCTCCAGTCCAGAACTTGCCTCCTCGTGGCAGCCTCCAGTCTAGGATTTGATGTTAAGAAGAGGAATCAGTATCTGTACTTATTTAAAGAAAGCCTCAGATTTTAGGAAAAAGAATATAATTACACAAAGACTAATAGGTCAGATGATTGGACATAATATAACGAACAGCAGTATAAATTGAAAGATTAATCGGGACAAAGAAATTAGAGTACATGAGAAAATCAGTTCGTAGACCATTCTGTCATGGATTGCATAATCAATTGTTTGCAATCTTGTGGGTCCATCTGCTTTCCTGAGTCAAGAGTATCCTGGACTTTTGGCAAGTGCATTTTCCGACTTACTCATAAACACAATTGCTCCTTTTCATAAGAAACAAGCTTCGCCAAACCGATACTACCCCTCAATTTTACCTGAGCACTAATTTTGATCAGTTGCACAAAACAAGTACTGCATTTAGATTTTAAACCTCTATATTTTTATAACTGAATTAAGAAAGGCACTTCGCTTCTTATGAATCTGCAGGATGTTTCCCGGTGCTGGAGCCTTGAGTCCAAGAAATAGCTGCCTACTTATTCTAGAATTTATGCCTGAGTTCTAACAGCACAGCGACAGTCAGTTGTTGTTGACTTTGCATCAAATACACAGCTACATAAACTCAGTGTGGTTCAGTTATCTTTTCAGTAGTACATCTTAGCAGGTTTTCTTAATATGGTGCATGTTTTTCTCTCTCCTCTACTTGACCCCCTGCTAAATAAAACACATATAATTCATTTGCCATTAACAGCACAGCTAACAATAGCCCTGCCCAATAAAGACATTGGGCAATATTTAAAATATTTAAAACAAGAGGAAGTGGGAGGTGTCCAAATCGATGCTTTTTTGATCAACACAATCAGAATTAGATTAGCCAATTATTCATTTCGTTGATTGATTTTATTGTTGTCACATATATCAAGACACAGTGAAAAGTGTTGTATTGTGTGTTATACAGGCAGATCAAACCATATAACGTGCATCAAAATAGCAGAACAGCACGCAAAATACAGTGTTAAAAGCGCAGTAGAGGTGCAGAGAGAGAGATCAGAATTTGAGAGCTCCATTCAAAAGTCTGATAACAGTGGGAAGAAACTGCTCTTGAATCTATTTGTATATGTATTCAGATTTTTATATGTTCTGCCTGACGGAAGAGGGTGGAAGAGAGTATAACCAAGTTGAGATGGGTCTTTGATTACGTTGGTTGCTTTCGGAAGGCAACAGGAAGTATGGATGGAGTCAGTGGATGGAAGGCTGGTTTGTGTGATGGACTGGGCTATATTCATAACTCTACATAGTTTCTTTTGGTCTTTGGAAGAGCAGTTGCCATATCACACTGTGATGCATCTAGATAGGATTCTTTCTATGATGCATCTATAAAAATTGGTACAAGTCCTTGTGGACCTGCCAAATTTACTTTGGCTCCTGATGATGCAGAAACATTGTTGTGCTTTCTTGACTCTTAGGTCGACATGGGTGGATCAGCAGAGTGTTGCTGATCATCACTCCCAGGAAGTTGACACTTTTGAGCATCTCTACCTCAACACCATTGCCTTCCACTCCACTTCCTGAAGTCAATGACCAGCTCCTTTTTACTGACATTGATAAAGAGATTGTTGTCTTTACACCATACTGCTAAGCACTCAATCTCTTTCCTGTACTCTACCTCATAGTTGTTTGAGATCCAACCTTTGGTGGTGGCATAGTCAGCAAACCTTGTAATGAAGTTGGGGTGGAATTTGGCCATCACAGTCATGAGCATTTAAGGAATATAGTACGGGACACTGATGTTGACGGTTATGGTGGAGGAGATGTTGTCACATATTCTTACTGATTGCAGTCAATGGGTCAGCAAGTCAAGGATCCAATTACAGAGAGGGGGAGCTAAGTCCTAGGCCTCAGAGTTTGGAACATAGAACAATACAGCACAGAACAGGCCCTTTTGCCCTCAATGTTGTGCCGATCCGTGAACGTCTCAGCTCGTCTCCCTACACTATCCAATCATTGTCCATGTGCTCATCCAAGTTTTAGACCATAAGACCATAAGACATAGGAGTGGAAGTAAGGCCATTCGGCCCATCGAGTCCACTCCGCCATTCAATCATGGCTGATGGGCGGCATTTCAACTCCACTTACCTGCATTCTCCCCATAGCCCTTAATTCCTCGAGACAATTCCCTAATGTGGCTGAGTTAACTATATTGGCAGGTAGGGCATTCCACGCCCTTATCGCTGTCTGAGTAAAGAACCTGCCTCTGACATTTGTCTTAAATCTATCACCCCTCAATTTGTAGTTATGCCCCCTCGTACAAGCTGACATCATCATCCTAGGAAAAAGACTTTCTCTGTCTACCCTATCTAATTCTCTGATCATCTTGTATGTCTCCATCAAATCCCCTCTTAGCCTTCTTCTTTGCAATGAGAATAGATCCAAGCCTCTCAGCCTTTCCTCATAAGACCTTCCCTCCAAACCAGGCAACATCCTGGTAAATCTCCTCTGCACCTTTTCCAATGCTTCCACATCCTTCCTGAAATATGGCGACCAGAACTGTATACAATATTCCAAGTGTGGCCGCACTAACGTTTTGTATAGTTGCAGCATAATATTGCGGCTCCGGAACTCAATCCCTGTACAAGTGAAACCTAACACAGTGTATGCCTTCTTAAAAGCTCTATCAACCTGGGTGACAACTCTCAGGGATCTATTTATGTGGACTCCAAGATCCTTCTGCACATCCACACTACCAAGAAAAGTTCCATTGACCCAGTACTCTGCCTTCCTGTTATTCTTCCCAAAGTGCATCACCTCACATGTAGCTGCATTGAACTCCATTTGCCACCTCTCAGCCCAATCCTGCAGTTTATCTAAGTCCCCCTGCAATCTGTAACATTCTTCTAAACTGTCCACTACTGCACCGACTTTCGTGTGATCTGCAAATCTACTAATCCATCCACCTTTGTCTGTGTCTAAGTCATTTATAAAAATGACAAACAGTAGTGGTCTCAAAACAGATCCTTTTGCCACACCACTAGTAACTGGACTCCAGGCTGAATATTTTCCATCGACCACCACTCGCTGCTTTCTTTCAGAAAGCCAGTTTCTAATCCAAACTGCCAAGTTACCCTCAATCCCATGCCTCTGCATTTTCTTCAACAGCCTACCATGTGGAACCTTATCAAAGGCTTTACTGAAGTCTATGTATATCACGTCAACTGCCCTACCTTCATCGTTATGCTTGGTCACCTTCTCAAAAAACTCAATGAGGTTTGTGAGACACGACCTGCCCTTGACAAAATCATGGTGACTATCTGAAATCAGATTGCTTGCTAGATGTTTATAAATCTCATCTCTTATAATCCTTTCTAAAACCTTTCCTACAACAGAAGTAAGGCTCACTGGTACATAATTACCTGGGTCATCTCTACTACCCTTCTTGAACGAGGGCACAACATTTACAATCCTCCAGTCCTTTGGTACTAAACTTGTAGACAATGATGACTCAAATACCAAAAGCCAAAGGCTCTGCTATCTCCTTCCTAGCTTCCCAGAGAATCCTCGGATAGATCCCATCTGGCCCAGGGGATTTGTCTACTTTCATTCCTTCTAGAATTAATAACACCTGTTTGTAACTAACTTCGATCCTTTCTAGTCTAATATCTTGTACCTTATTCTTCTCCTCTACAATATTCTCCTTTTCCTGAGTGAAAACCGGTGAGAAATGTTCATTTTACCACCTCTCTGATCTCCACAGGGTCCACCTTCAATTTCCCATTTCTGTCTTTGACTGGCCCTATTCCTACCTTAGTCATCCTATTATTCCTTACATATCTACAGAAAACTTTAGGGTTCTCCTTTATTCTATTTGCTAAAGACTGCTTGTATCCTCTCTTTGCTCTTCTTAACTCTCTCTTTAAATCCTGTCTAGCTGATCTGTAACTCCCCATTGCCTCATCTGAACCATCTTGCCTCATCAACACATAAGCCTCCTCCTTCTGCTTAATAAGAGATGCAATTTCTTTAGTAAACCATGGTTCCCTTACCTTATCGCTTCCTCCCTGCCTGACAGGGACATATCTATCAAGGAATGCAATATCTATTCCTTCAACCAGCTCCACATTTCTATTGTCTGCATCCTCTGCATTTTCCTACCCCATTCTATGCATCCTACTTCTTGCCGAATTGCATTATAATTGCTCTTGCCCCATCGGTAACTCTTGATCTGTGGCATGTACCTATTCCTTTCCATCACTAAACTAAACATAACTGAGTTATGGTCACCCTCCCCAAAGTGCTCACGTACAACTAAATTACGGTGTTGGAGATAATTCTGTAGTCAATAAGTAGGAACCTGATGTAGGTATCCTTGTGATCCGTATGTTCCAGGGATGATATAGGGCCAGGGAGATGTCATCTGCTGTGGACTGGTTTCGCCGGTAGGCGAATTGCAAAGTATGAAGGCAATTTGGAGTTGATATGAGTCATGTCTAACCTCTCGAAGCACTTCAAAAGTATAGAAGTCAGAGCTACTGGGTGATAGTCATTGAGACAAGCTGCATAGTGTTTCTTTGGCACTAGGATGCTGGTGGCCGAAAAACAGGTGAGGACATCAGATTATAGCAAGGAGAGGTTAAAGATGTCTGCGAATCTTCCTGGCAGCTAGTCCACACAAGGTCTGAATGCATGGCATTACTAAAATCTTGCCAGGGGCCCTTCCAAAGCTTACATGATTTAACCTAAGAAGAAGCTCACCAGTATAAGCCTACACGTGCTGTAAGGGTCCTCACTGCTCTCCACATTGTTCTCCATAATCTCCCTTGGGCATATGAGTGCCAATGAGTACTGCCTACCTCCTGCTTTGATTCATAATGATCTTCCATTAATGGTCCAGTCAGATGTGGTCCAGCAGTGATCATGAGTCTGAGTGGCACTAAAGAGCTGTCAGCCCCTTAATTACTTGCCAGCATGATCTTTGTTTTCAAAGCCAGGGGAACCCAAGGGAAAGCAACAGATTGCCAAATAAACATTGATTTCTTTGGGGCTCCTGAAAATGGCCATGATGCTGCTATTTTTCTGGGACTAGATGGAGCCACAACTGTGGCCATTAAATTTAACCCATAAAGACATGATTACACAGAAGGGGGCCGTTTGATCTGTGGAGTCAGTCTCAGCTCTCTACAGAGCAATCCAATCATTATCATTCTCCTCTCTAAACCTATAACCCAACAAGATTATTTTCCATAAATGCACATCCAGTTTCCTTTTGAAATTTTTAATCTCTTCTGCTTTCTCCACCCTCATTAGCAGCATGTTGCAGTTAGTTACCATTGTGTAAATAAGGCCTGCCTCACATCTGTCTGCATCTCTTGTCCAAAATCTTAAATCCAAAATCTTTGTTTCACTAGCTAATGAAAACAGCTTTTATTTGACTACCTTATCCAAACCTAACATACACTTCTATCAAATTTTAACCTTATTCCCTTTAGCTCCAAGGTGAGCAACCCCAGTTTTCTGACCTGTGCTTAACAAATATCCTAGTTGGACCCTAACTGGAGTTTTTTTAAATGTTCAAAATAACTACTGCTTTTTACACAATAGCTCAATTTACAAAGTTTAACATTCCATATTTGTAAAAATGCTGTCAGTAGCACCCGCCACCTTCAGGTATCTATATACGTATGAGCACAAAAACTCCCTCCGACACTTTCACACACTTTAGAACTGCATCATCAACACTATATGAGTTTTCCATATTCTTCTGCCAAAATACATAATCTCATGCTTCTGTGTTTTAAATTTCACCTGGCACTTAGACTGGAAGTGTATGTTCTATAGAAGTTGTTTTGTATAGTTCTCACTGTTTGGTACACTACACTACAATTTTGATATCTGTCTCTTTATTCCATTTGTGTTCTAAATAAAAAAAATTATCATAGTTTATTATAAGGATAATATCCTTGATATTTTGTTATAAATATTCAAAGAGACTAATTCTAAATTCTGTCAGTGACTTGAAGAACTGTGGTATTGATTTGTAGCTTGAAAATGGTCTGAAGGGTTTTTGAGCTCTAGTAGTACATGCTAAATATATTTCAGAATTTTCTGTACACATAATATATTTTATTTGACAGGATTGTGACAGTCCTCTTTTAATTTTAGCTCCGCGTAAATGCCCAACGAACCAAGTGTACTTGGAGAGTGGATGTCCCTGCTTTTCTACATGTTCAAACTTGCGTTCTACCTGCGATAGTCATGGCACATATGGATGTTTCTGTCCAGAAGGTAAATGGACTTCCTCAAATCATAAGCAAAGTTTGAAAAGTTCAAAGATAAAGTAAAGGAGAAAGCTGCAAATATTGGAATTCCAAAGCAAAACTAAGTTATGGAATTGTACTATGGATTCATCAGTATCTGGAAAAATATGTCAAAGTGAACATTTAGGGTGGGATCTTTGATAAACTTGTTTGGATCTGATTTAATCTTGAATAACCATCACAATTTAATGCTTGGCTGGAAATTTCTGTAGAAAAGCTTCTGCTCTGCTAGAGGTAGAGCAAAATTCTCATTTGCGCATATTGGAGAGGAATTCCTCAGTTCTGCTGATATTTCAGTGATAAGAGTCAGGAAAACAATCTAAATTGCAGGAAAAAGTTATCAGTTATATCAGGAAAAAGTAATATTTATCCTCATATAATCATTGAACAGCATTGGTGGTGCAATAGGTTTGATTTTAATTAGCTCATATTGCAGTTAGTGTTGAAATTAATATTTTCATTGTGGGACATGGAATAAACAAGTATTTATCATCCCGATTTGTGAAGACGGTAGTTACAAGTCAGCCACGTTGCTGTGGGCTGGAGTCACACTAAGGCCAGACCATCTAAGGATGGCAGATTTCCTTCCTTAAAGAACATTCATGAATCTGATTAGTCTTTTTATGATTAACAATGATTATATGGTCACCATTAGACAAGCTTTTAATGAGTTCAAATTTTGGCATCTGCAGTGGTGGAATTTGGACCCATGTCCCCAGAATATTTGGTAGAATTTTGGGGTCACTAATCCACTGGATTCTGTTCAACAAAAACCAAAGACTGATTAAATAAATGTTGAAGAAATACAACAAACTTGGCAGCATCTTTCGAGAGAGAAAGAAAGTTAGCATTTTGAGTCAAGTATTCTTCTTCAGAATGTTATAATGTTACTGCTTCTGTTAAGAGTTCTTTATTTTCTGTGGCAAAGAGTTAGAATGTTTCTTAAATTAGGAAGCTGATTCATATTTACTGCACAAGACACTGTTTTAACTGAAATTACAAATACGTCAAGAGAATGTTATGTTACTTAATACACAGGATGTACAATGCAGAAACGTACCATTCAGCCCAACATGTTCATGCCAATCATTATAGTCCACCAGAGCCTTCTCCCATTTTTCTTTCTCATCCAAATATACTATTCTGATCAAGCATTGCTTCTCCCTCATATGTTTATTTGGTTTCTTGTCAGTACATCTGTACTAACGCTTCAACTGCTTCCTGAGAACCACATATTTTTCACTCTTTGCATTCATAAGTTTCTTCGAATTGAGCTCATCAAATACATTGCTTTTTGCATCATAAAGCAGTCTGAAATTTTGACACCTAACATATCTATATTATTGTAAGTAATAGGACAATCACTATACTATTTTCCTGCAAACTGAAAAAGATATGCTTCTTTGAGACTGGATAATTCCAGATGAAGAGCTTATGCCCGAAACATCAATTCTCCTGCTCCTCAGATGCTGTCTTACCTGCTGTGCTTTTCCAGCAACACACTCTCGACACTGGGAGAATAATTTGCTTGGCATGGAGATGTGTAGATATGAAGAGTTCATAGTCTACTAGATGTTTGCAGTACAGACGGAGGCTATTTGGCTTATAGTGTCTGTCCCGGTTAACAAAGATCTAATGACACTAATCCCATTTTCCAACTCCTGGTACGTAACTCTGGAGCTTTGCCAGAGGAATGACTAGCTAAATGCTGCTTAAATGTGGTGAGAGTTTCTGTTCAACACTTCTCTTAGATTTCTGCCTCTTCCTAATCTAAGTCCCCTGGTTATTGGCCCCTTACTATTGGAAAAAGTGCCTTCCCAGCCACCCTACTTTTTCTACCCATGATCTTATACATCTATATCAAATCACCTCTCAATCTTTGCTGCTGCAAGGAAAACAACATCAGCCTATACAATTTTTCCTCATAGCTCAGACCCTCCAGCCTAGGGAACATCTTGGGAAATCTCTCCTGCACCCTCTCGAGTACAATTCCATCCTTCCAATGCGTGGTTACCACAAATGCATGCAGCACTCCAAATACTGCTGCACGAGCATTTTATGCAGTTTCAGCATAACTTCTCTGCTCTTATATCCTGTGTCTCAGCCACTAAAGTCAAGTATCTGATTTGCTATCTAATCTGCATGCCCTATTTCTTCAGGAATTTGTGTATATGCTCATAAAAGTACCTTCGTAATATTTCCCAGAGTGTTAACCATTCATAGTGTAATCGCTTGTTTGCCCTCCCCAAGAGCACCAGTTCATTTTCCTGGACTGAATTCGATTTGCCTCTGATCTGCCTATCTGACCAGCAATTCCATGGCAATTAATTCTTCTATCATAGTAGTTACTCACTGCTATATTTTCTACAGGGACTGTTTTTGATGACATTTCCAATAAAGGCATGTGTGTACATCTCAGTGAATGTCCCTGTACTTGGAATGGGGATACCTACAGACCTGGGGATAAGATCTCTTCACTCTGCAGAAACTGGTAAAGCAAAAATCCTTCTTTTGCTGTTTGGTTGAAAAAAGGGGGTAGATTTTCAATTGAATCATTTCAGAAATTGCAATATTTTTATTTCCATTGATTACAATGACATGAAAATTATCCAGTTTATATAATTGACAGTTAATTTATCACAGCTGAAAATGTGTTGCTGGTTAAAGCACAGCAGGTCAGGCAGCATCCAAGGAACAGGAAATTCGACGTTTCGGGCCAGAGCCCTTCATCAGGAATGAGGAGAGTGTGCCAGGCAGGCTAAGATAAAAGGTAGGGAGGAGGGACTTGGGGGAGGGGCGATGGAGATGTGATAGGTGGAGGGAGGTCAAGGTGAGGGTGATAGGCTGGAGTGGGGTGGGGGCGGAGAGGTCAGGAAGAAGATTGCAGGTTAGGAGGGCGGTCCTGAGTTCGAGGGAATCGACTGAGACAAGGTGGGGGGAGGGGAAATGAGGAAACTGGAGAAATCTGAGTTCATCCCTTGTGGTTGGAGGGTTGCCAGGCTGAAGATGAGGCGCTCTTCCTCCAACAGTCCTGTTGTTATGTTCTGCCGTTGGAGGAGTACAAGGACCTGCATGTCCTTGGTGGAGTGGGAGGGGGAGTTAAAGTGTTGAGCCATGGGGTGGTTGGGTTGGTTGGTCCGGGCATCCCAGAGGTGTTCCCTGAAGCGTTCCGCAAGTAGGCGGCCCCATCTCCCCAATATAGAGGAGGCCACATCGGGTGCAGCGGGTGCAATAAATGATGTGTGTGGAGGTGCAGGTGAATTTGTGGCGGATATGGAAGGATCCCTTGGGGCCTTGGAGAGAAGTAAGGGAGGAGGTGTGGGCACAAGTTTTACATTTCCTGCGGTTGCAGGGGAAGGTGCTGGGAGTGGAGGTTGGGTTGGTGGGGGGTGTGGACCTGACGAGGGAGTCACGAAGGGAGTGGTCTTTGCGGAACGCTGATAAGGGAGGGGAGGGAAATATATCCCTGGTGGTGGGGTCCGTTTGGAGGTGGCGGAAATGACGGCGGATGATACGCTGTATATGGAGGTTGGTGGGGTGGTCGGTGAGAACCAGTGGGGTTCTGTCTTGGTGGCGGTTGGAGGGGCGGGGCTCAAGGGCGGAGGAGCGGGAAGTGGAGGAGATGCGGTGGAGGGCATCGTCGATCACGTCTGGGGGGAATCCGCGGTCCTTGAAGAAGGAGGCCATCTGGGCTGTACAGTATTGGAACTGGTCCTCCTGGGAGCAGATGCGGCGGAGATGAAGGAATTGGGAATATGGGATGGAGTTTTTACAGGGGGCAGGGTGGGAGGAGGTGTAGTCCAGGTAGCTGTGGGAGTCAGTCGGTTTATAGTAGATGTCTGTGTTGAGTCGGTCGCCCGAGATAGAAATGGAAAGGTCTAGGAAGGGGAGGGAGGAGTCTAAGACGGTCCAGGTGAATTTGAGGTCGGGATGGAATGTGTTGGTAAAGTTGATGAACTGTTCAACCTCCTCGTGGGAGCACGAGGCAGCGCCGATACAGTCATCGATGTAGCAGAGGAAAAGGTGGAGGGTGGTGCCAGTGTAGTTGCGGAAGATGGACTGTTCCACATATCCTACGAAGAGACAGGCATAGCTGGGGCCCATGCGTGTGCCCATGGCAACTCCTTTAGTTTGGAGGAAGTGGGAGGATTGGAAAGAGAAGTTATTCAGGGTGAGGACCAGTTCAGTCAGTCGAAGGAGGGTGTCAGGGTTAATTTACCACACTTGATTTACACCTCAGAGATTAAATTAAAAATCTACCCTTGATTGTAATATGTTGAATAGCATTCATCATTGTCAATCTGCTCATCTGATTAGCAAATTCAATTTTTGGAATTTTGTTTGGTTATTCGCTTAACTGAGATAATACCTGGGTCCAGAAGAAGCACACAATTTTTGAACATTGGAAATGCAAGTGCATTTGATTTGATTCAAATATAAGGGAAAGCTGAACCCACCAAATCCCTTTGTACTAAGTAAGAGTACAAACAGGCCCAGGTATACTGAAGGGATGTCCATTTCTTGAATTCTGTAAATTATCAGTTTTCAAGAGAACACATGAATATGTTTTGAAATTAAACAAGGTCTGTGGACCTGTTAAGGTGTTGATATTTGAATGTCTACCATTTACATACAGTCTTCTATATTTCACATACACAGAAAATAAGGTGCTTCCAAGTTTCTTAACTATTTGTTGACATAACTTGAAGGCAATCATCATAGAATTAGTGCTGCATGACTGCTTCTATAATCTGTTGTGGGATAGTGTGGGGAGGCTGTAAATTTACCATATAACTGACAGCTTCAAGCTGCCTTTAATAAGGAAATGGCTGTCTATGATATGTAGCCATGGGTATGAACATTTGTTTTTATAGAAGGGATTAAGAACTTGAAAAAGATTAAATATACTGGATAAGCTTTTATCAGTGAGGGTGTTGAAATAAATAGTCAATTCTGTAAGAAATAATCAAACATTTATATAATTTAATCTCTTCAAAGCTTGTAAGTAGCATTTCCTTAATTTTCTTACCAGCTGCATGGGCCTCTGAAGCCTGTGCACAGCAATGATTTCCAAAACAGGAAAATATTGTGATTGGTGTGCTGATGCCGATTGCTGTGCATGGAATGTTCCCTCTAAGCAGCTGCATAGCTTAGAGGAAACGTTGCTCCTGAGGACTACCCAAAGTAGGTGCAGGGTGAGTTGCATGATATGTGTGAGAGCAGAAGGCATTGGCTGGCATCACTTCACAAAAAAATTGGCAAAGGACTATAAAGAATCATAGGGAAGGGTACAGAGTCATTGGCAAGTATTGGCAGTAAATTGGCATGAGACTATAGGCGACTGTAGGGATAGGTAGGGTCCATGGGTCGGTGTAAGTTGTCATTCAGTTGACATAAGGACTATAACGGTACATGAAGTTTAAGCCTAGTTTGCACAGGATTGGCATAGAATGTGAGGACCAAGAAGGCTTTGGGGCATGAGTTAGCATTGGTAGTGTGTGAGGAGTGAATGAGTGGTAAGGACAACAGGGGTTTTTTTTGTCTTACTTTGTTTTATTACAATGTGGATGAAACTCTGATGCACCAAAACAGCCCACATTGTCACCTAACACTTCTTTGTTAATGTCATTTTCCTGGTGACTTCCCATTGCACCAGTTTTGTCCTTTAGATTTTTTATTACTATCCTCCTCATGTGTTATTGCACTTTATAGTATTATTTCCTCTATAAATTGAATTTGTACCTGTTATACCCATGTATCAGTCATTAGTTGTGGTGATTTTAATTTACAGATAAATGAGAAAATCAGATTGATAATAGGAGCCTCTTGGAGTTATTTGTAGAATCTTTTTGAGATAGGTTCTTAGCAGCACATGTTGGAACTGACCAGAAAGCAGATTACACTTGATATTATTCAATGTGACCCAATTGACTTTTGACCTGAAGGTAAATGAACCTCCAGGTAACCGTGATTATAGTATGATTGAATTTTACATATAGATTGAAAGTGAAAAGAGTGGATCTGTATCTAGTATGTTAAACTTTAATAAAGGGCAACTATGTGCGCATAAAAGCTAACTTAGCTGTTGTGAATTAGAATAGCAGAAATATCAATAGAGAAGTGGTGGCAGACATTTAAAGGGTTATGTCAGATTTCTCAGAATATGTTCATTTCTAAAAAAAAGGAACATGTAAGGGGAACTCTCATCTAAGGGAAAAAGCATATAAATATCCAGAGTTGATTGGGAGGTCAGATAACCAATCTGAATTTAGTGGTTTTCATCAGACTTCGGAAGGGAAAGGGTGGTTTAATTAAAGTTTATAAAATCCTAAATGATCATGACAAAATGGAAAGGAAATTTCTTCTGAGTAAGTCTACAATTTCGGGAGCACTGTTTTAAAATAAGACATAATCTTTTTAAGACAGAGAGAAGATGATTTTTTGTATCTCAGAGGATTGTGCGACTTTGGAACTTTCTGCTTCAGAGGCAGAGCCATTGAATATTTTTAAGCTAACGTCAAATAAATTCTTGTTAGGCAGGGTGCATGGTTATCAGGATAGATGGGAATAAGGAATTTGCAACACAACAGATCAGCATGATTTCATTGAATAGCTGAGCAAGGGATGAACAGCCTATGTCTGCTCTGAATTCATATGTTCATTGATATAAGTATTAAAATAGAGTAGACTGTAAAGCTTTTAGCTGACCAGGTGCAAAGGTTATGGTAGCTGAGTGGGAGAAAGTCCAAAGAAACCCAGATCCAAAGTTTATTTAATGTACAGGTCATTTTGCTATAACGTGCATTCTACTATAAAGTGCGAATTGGGTATAACACGCCTGATGAATTGTGGATGTTGTTTGGATAACATGAACTTTCTGCTGAACGTGTATAGCAATTTTCTATTCGTGATCTTCTACAGCGTAATTTTCTGTAGTGGTTTTCGATAATGCGATTTTCTATTAGTGCAATGTTGCAGTGGAATACAACTGCCGCGTTATAGCAGAATGTTACATATATAAGTGTGATGAACTTCCTTGGTCATGATCAACTGCATTGACATAAGATTGGCAAAAAATGGGGTGGACTCCAAAAATATGGTTTCCACTGATCTTCAGTATAAGTTATGCAAAATTACATGAGAATACCACAGGAAACTGAAGAATGAGATATTTTAAACAAGGTAGACAGTTATAGAACAGGAATATTTTATTTTTGTTATTTTAGCTTTTTTTAATGGTGTACTTTGAATATGTTTGTGTTTTGTGCAGTGTGTGTTCTATGGGCCAATGGAAGTGCACTAATCTCCCATGTCCTGGACGATGTTCCATTGAAGGCGGCTCATTTGTTACCACTTTTGATTCACGACAGTATCGGTTCCACTCAGTCTGCATCTTTGTGCTGGTCAAAGTAAGATCTTGCGACAGTTCATTCACTTTTATGAGGTTAAGTGACAGAGTGAAGTTAGTCTGCCCTGTGTTTGAAAGTTACTTACTGTCAGTGTATATTTCAGTCTATTTTACATACTTACATTTTATTCTGGCAAGCTTTTAGTACTTGGAAATAATTGGTATTAATTAAGCAGAAACAAGAAGAAAGGCCCTGATGATGATGTCCTTGTACAGAATATAACCTGATAAGCTTCTGCCTTTTGTCAGGGTAAGGTCTTGAGGGTGACACCCAGCAGTGTTAATGTCATGAGTATGAAATACAGTATGTGCTGCCTTGAAGGTGAGTCACTGCCCAGATAATGTCCTTGGGCTGAGATTGAGAGGATAAGGATCTATCTATAAGAGCATTTGAGGCAAGGACTCAATAGAAGTGGTCAGGACAGTCAGAGAAGACTAAGTGCTGGATTCCTTCACATTCTGAGGCAGTAAAAATCCTTTAGGAAATATTTTTCTTTCAACATCTGATGACACACATCCCCTTTCCTTAATTATGTACTTTAGTTTGAGAAGACCACTATGTCTGTGGCTGCGGAGTACAGTGATTGGATGAAGTCAGGCATAAAGATTCTGGATAATCCAACATGGAGGATAGCAAAAATTTCTGGTTGTAACAGGCTGCTTCTTTTTTGAGGTGTTTAGGTGTTGGAGGTGATTTTCTCGAAATCCAGGAGCAGCAATTACTGTTTTTTATGCTGTTGCATTGTTTTGAAACTTTAGAGAAAAAAAAACTCAAAACACCAGCACTTTTAAAAGGGAGAGGAACAGACAAAGGAAGCACATGGTGAGGTCAGTACAGGAGAAACAGAGAGAGAGAAAGAAACCCACGCTGTTAGTACCTTTGCCGTTTGAATTCATGTATGTTTGGACATCGGAGTGCATCTGGGAAAAGTAACAAACAGTGAAATTCACAACTAATCTTGGAGGAACCTGTTTGGGAGAGGTCACAGCACAGAAACAAATAAGTGAATATTTTAAGCATGGCCTGGGAGTAAGTTTGCAGTAGTGGGTAGAGTGGGTTCTTTCTTGATTATATATCATATTGAGACATGTCTCTTGATTAAACTTAACAATATAAGCCATGAGTATTAATTTAACCTGGAGCAGTGTTTTGTAGAGGAATAAGACAGTGCTATTTTCTGGGTCTGTAGATTGAAAGAAACAAAAATGGCCTTTAGTAGAGTTCAAAGTTTGTGAGAAGATTTGTAGCTCGAGTGCTCATTGTTGTGGTTCTGTTCGCCGAGCTGGGAGTTTTTGTTGCAAACGCTTCGTCCCCTTTCTAGGTGACATCCTCAGTGCTTGGGAGCCTCCTGTGAAGCGCTTCTGTGCTGATTCCTCCGGCATTTATAGTGGTTTGTCTCTGCCGCTTCTGGTTGTCAGTTGCTGTCCGTTGCAGTGGCCGGTATGTTGGGTCCAGGTCGATGTGTTTGTTGATAGAATTTGTGGATGAGTGCCATGCCTCTAGGAATTCCCTGGCTGTTCTCTGTTTGGCTTGTCCTATAATAGTGGTGTTATCCCAATCGAGTTCATGTTGTTTGTCATCTGAGTGTGTGGCTACTAAGGATAGCTGGTCGTGTCGTTTCGTGGCTAGTTGGTGTTCATGGATGCGGGTTGTTAGCTGTCTTCCTGTTTGTCCTATGTAGTGCTTTGTGCAGTCCTTGCATGGGATTTTGTACACTACGTTGGTCTTGCTCATGCTGGGTATCAGGTCCTTTGTCCTGGTGAGTTGTTGTCTGAGGGTGGCTGTTGGTTTGTGTGCTGTTATGAGTCCTGGTGATCGCAGCAGTCTGGCTGTCAGTTCAGGAATGCTCCTGATGAATGGTAGTGTGGCTAGTCCTTTGAGTTGCGGCATGTCCTCGTTCCGTTGTCTTTAGTAGAGTGATGTGCTCTTCTTGTTGGATGTGGGGGGGTTTAAGGATAGTTTACGTGTTACTGAGGATTATAAATACAATAAATGCCGTTAGTTGCGAATTCTATCAGATCAAATGGAACAATTGGAGTGACAGTTGGAGACAATGAAGAATCTACAAGAACAAGGGATTGTGATGGATGGCAGTTATAGGAAAGGAGAAAAGTCTCAGATATAGTCACATAGGTGGGTTAACTCCAGGAAAGGTGAGAGAGGTAAGCAGGTAGTGCAGGAGTCTTCTGCGGAGATCCCCATTTCAAACAGGTTTGCTGTTTTGGAAAATGTAGGAGGCGATGGATTCTCAGGGGAACATGGCACAAACAACCAAGTTTCTGGTATTGAGACTGGATCTAATGCAATGAGGGGTAAGCCAGGTTCCAACAGATCGATTGGGTTAGGGACTCTCTAGTCGGATGTACAGATAGACATTTCTGTGGCTAGCAGTAAAAAATCAGAATGGTGTGTTGCTTCCCTGGTGCCAGGATCAAAGATGTCTCAGAGAGGGTGCAGAATGTTTTCAAGGGGGAGAGGGGCCAGCAGGAGGTCATTGTCCACATTAGAACCAATGACATAGGAAGAGCAAAGGTTGAGGTTCTGAAGGGAGATTACAGAGAGTTAGGTAGGAATTTATAAAGGAGGTCCTTGGGAGTAGTAATATCTGGATTACTGCCGGTGCTATGAGCTAGCGAGTGCAGGAATAGGAATTTAGAGCAGATGAATGCATAGCTGAGGAACTGGTGTATGGGAGAAGGATTCACATTTTTGGATCATTGGAATCTCTTTTGTGGTACAAGAAGGATGGATTGCACCTAAATTGGAAAGGGACTAATATACTGGCAGGGAGATTCACTAGAGCTGCTTGGGAGGATTTAAACTAGTAAGGTGTGACCCAAGGAGATAGTGAGGAAAGAAATCAGTCTGAGACTGTTACAGTTGGGAAAAGAAGTGAATCAAATAGGGCAGGCAAGGACAAAGCAGAGAACAAGATAGGACTGATAAATTAAACTGCATTTATTTCAATGCAAGAGGCCTAAGGGGGAAAGCAGATGAACTCAGGGCATGGTTAGGAACATGGGACTGGGATATCATAGCAATTACAGAAATGTGGCTCAGGGATAGACAGGACTGGCTGCTTAATATTTCAGGATACAAATGCTACAGGAAGGATAGTAAGGGAAGCAAGAGAGGAGGAGGAGTGGCATTTTTGATAAGGGATAGCATTACAGCTGTATTGAGGGAGGATATTCCTGGAAATACATTCAGGGAAGTTATTTGGGTGGAACTGAGAAATAAGAAAGGGATGATCACCTTTGTAATTGTATTTTAATGAGAGGGAAATTGAGAAACAAATTTGTAAGATCTCAGTTATCTGTTAAAATAGTAGGGTGGTTATGGTAGGGGATTTTAACTTTCCAAACATAGACTGGGATTGGCATAATGTTTAGGGATTAGATGGAGAGGAATTTGTTAAGCATGTACAAGAAAGATTTCTGATTCAGTATGTGGATGTACCTACTAGAGAAGGTACAAAACTTGACCTACTCTTGGGAAATAAGGCAGGGCAGGTGACTGAGTTGTCAGTGGGGAGCACACAATTCTATATTTTTTAAATTGTGATGGAAAAGGATAGACCAGATCTAAATAGTGAAGTTCTAAACTTGAGAAAGGCCAATTTTGATGGTATTAGGCAAGAACTTTCAAAAGCTGGTTGGGGGTAGATGTTTGCAGGTAAAGGGACGGCTGGAAACGGGAAGTCTTCAGAAATGAAATAACAAGAATCCAGAGAAAATATATTCCTGTTAGGGTGAAAGGAAGGGCTGGTAGGTATAGGGAATGCTGGATGAGTAGAGAAATTGAGGGTTTGATTAAGAGAAAGGAGGAAGCATATGTCAGATATAGACATGATAGATCAAATGAATCCTTAGAAGAGTATAAAGGCAGTAAGATTATGCTTAAGAGAGAAATCAGGAGGGCAAAAAGGGGACATGAGATAGCTTTGGCAAACAGAGTTAAGGAGAATGTATTTTACAAATACATTAAGGACAAAAGTGTAACTAGGGAGAAAATAGGGCCCTTTAAAGATCAGCAAGGCGGCCTTTGTGTGAAGCAACAGGAGATGGAGGAGATATTAAATGAGTATTTTGATTTAGTATTTACTGTGGAAAAGGACGTGGAAGATATAGAATGTGGGGAAATAGATGGTGACATCTTGAAAAATGTCCATATTACAGAGGAGGAAGTGCTGGATGTCTTGAAACGCATAAAAGTGGAGAAACTCCGAGGACCTGATCAAATGTGTCCTGGAACTCTGTGGGAAGCTAGAGAAGTGATTGCTGGGCCTCTTGCTGAGATATTTGTATCATCGATAGTCACAGGTGAGGTGCTGGAGACTGGAGGTTGGCTAACGTGGTGCCACTGTTTAAAAAGGGTGGTAAGGACAAGCTAGGGAACTATAGACCAGTGAGCCTGATGTCAGTGATGGGCAAGTTGTTGGAGGGAATCCTGAGGGACAGGATTTACATGTATTTGGAAAGGCAAGGTCTGATTAGGGATAGTCAACATGGCTTTGTGTGTGGGAAATTATGTCTCACAAACTTGATTGAGTTTCTTGTAGTAACAAAGAGGATTGTTGAGGACAGAGTGGTACACGTGATCTATATGGAGTTCAGTAAGGCATTTGACAAGGTTCCTCACGGGAGACTAGCTAACAAGGTTAGATCTCACGGAATACAGGGAGAACTAGCCATTTCGATGCAGAACAGGCTGAAAGGTAGAAGATAGAGGGTGGTAGTGGAGGGTTGTTTTTCAGACTGGAGGCCTGTGACCAGTGGAGTGCCACAACGATCAGTATTGGGCAGTACTTTTCATCATTTATATTAATGATTTGGATGTGAGCATAAAGAGGTATAGTTAGTAAGTTTGCAGATGACACCAAAATTGGAGGTGTAGTGAACAGTGAAGAGGGTTACCTCAGATTACAATGGGATCTTGATCAGATGGGCCAATGGACTGAGACGGAGTTTAATTGAGATAAATACAAGGTTCTGCATTTTGGGAAATCAAATCTAAGCAGGACATATACACTTAATGATTCCTGATTCCTTATACTCATTCCTGATGAAGGGCTCTGGCCCGAAACGTCGAATTTCCTGTTCCTTGGATGCTGCCTAACCTGCTGTGCTTTAACCAGCAACACATTCTCAGCCCCCATATACACTTAATGGTAAAGTCCTAGGGAGTGTTGCTGAACAAAGATACCTTGGAGTGCAGGTTCATAGCTTCTTGAAAGTGGAGTCGCAGGTAGATTGGATAGTGAAGGCGGCATTTGGTATGCTTTCCTTTATTGGTCGGAGTATTGAGGCCAGGAGTTGAATTGCAGCTGGACAGGACATTGGTTAGGCCACTATTGGAATATTGCATGCAATTCTGGTCTCCTTCCTATCGGAAAGATGTTGTGAAACTTGAAAGGGTTCAGAAAAGATTTACAAGAATGTTGCTTGGGTTGGCTGATTTGAGCTATAGAGAGATTTTGAATAGGCTGGCGTTGTTTTCCATGGAGCTGAGGGGTGACCTTATAGAGGTTTACAAAATCATGAGGGGCATGGATAGGGTAAATAGGCAAAGTCTTTTCCCTGTGGTCAAAGAATCCAGAACTACAGGGCATAGGTTTAGGATGAGAGGGGAATGATATAAAGAGACTGAAGAGGCAATGTTTTCACGCAGAGGGTGATATGTGTATGGAATGAGCTGCCACAGGAAGTGGTAGAGTCTAGTACAATTGCAACATTTACAAGACATCTGGTTGGGTATATGATTAGGAAGGGTTTGGAGGGATATGGGCTGGGTGCTGGCAGATGGGACTAGATTTGGTTGGGATATCTGGCAGGCATGGAAAAGTTGGACCGAAGAATCTGTTTCCGTGCTGTACATCTCTGTGACTCTATGTCGATCTCCTAAAATATGAGTTCCCTGATTTGAGCTGTTAATTTGATCCAATCAGGGAGACCTGTGTGACAGATATGGAGTTTCAGCAGCATTGCCCTTTGATGTGAAGGGCACCGCTTGTCACTGGCCACCCAGGTATTTTCCTATCTTCCTGGTGGTGGAAATTGAATAAAGATTCGTGCACTTTGTGTCTCTCACTGTGTCTCACACCTGCACACACACACACCATGGGTGCTGGGGGAAAAAAGTAAGCACTACCACAGTTAGGCGGTAGTGTGGGGGGAAAGAAAATTTTAAAAATGGAGTCTCAGGGATTCTATTCACTTCAGGAGCCAGCTCTGAGTTAGCTGGGTCATTACCATGTATTATATATCCGTAAATAAAAGGTGACATGGTGACGAGATACTGGTTTTTGTGGAGTTGTTTTGGGGAGAAAAGCATTTGAAAGGTTTCAGTTGAAAGGGAATGGGTGCTGAAAGTTTAACTCTAGTTTCCAAAAATTATAACATGGCAATGTGTGTGTTTAATATGTCATCATTTCTACAACTTTTATAGCAATTCTCAACTTCTGGTCTACCAATCAAGCATTTGAATCTCTCATGAATGCAAAGCTCAACTAGCTGTCTATTGAGTTATTTAAACAACAGGAAGTTTAGAAAAAATCATTTCAGAATAATAAATGACTATTTAGATCAATATGGGAGTGTACTGATCTACACTGATTGAAGAAAAACATTATTTACATAACCAGCTCATTATTAATGATTGAAATTTTATTCCAGAGTCCGGTGATACCTGGTAATGGACACATTGAAGCACAATTTGAGAAATCTGGTGTGAAGCCCACAGAAACGTCATTAAGTGCTGTAATTTACACAAGTGATAAGGTAACCGTTTTAGTGCAAAATATCAAATGAAAGTAAGAGTTTTAATCATAAGGATGTTATAATGATTGACCAGTTTTATAGATCAGAAGGCCAGTTACATCTGATACAGCTCTCTGAAAGAGATATATACTTAGTCCCATTCCTCTATTCATCCACTTGTCTATCATAATATTTGATGGATTGTATTTATAATACAATGTTTGTGGTCGACTCTCCTATGTCCTAATAAAATTAAAATTGTATAACTCCTCAGAATGATAGGCAGCCTACCTCCAAAGCTACAAAGGCATCATTTAACCTGCACAGGTTAGGCCTTTGATATCTAGATATTTGATCAGGTTTGATCACCGATTTTTTTGAAAGAGCCTTGAGAGGGCCTGAATCCAAGATCAGGATACCATATTACCAATAAGTTGGGAAATCTCATCCAAAAACTGGCCATAATGACATACCTATATCTGATGGGAAGTGTCAGGATTCTGTCTTAGTAAATTAGGGTGAGTGATTAATGGTTCAAGATTGTAGACTTCAAAAGTAATGTTGGTAGGTCAAACTGCTTTTGAAAGAGTGAGGAAATTGTGATCACAGCCAGGATAAAGTTTGGGATATTTGGGAGTGTAAGGCCAAGTTCGCAATTGTTTGGGGCAAATTGAGAACACATGTTGCTATGATAAGTTGGGTTCAGAAAGGACCTTGCAGTTTTCGAATTGGCAGCACTAACAATAATGTTAGTAGTTAAAGTTGTGAACACAGACCAGTCCGTCACGCAAACCAAACTTCCATCCATTAACTCCATCTACACTTCTCACTGCCTTGGAAAGGGAACCAATGTCATCCATCAGGTCGAAGATACAAAAGCTTAAACACACAAAGAACATAGAATAGTACAGTGCAGCACAGGCCCTTCAGCCCTCTATGTTGTGCTGGCCTTTTTTTTAGATTAGATTACTTACAGTGTGGAAACAGGCCCTTCGGCCCAACAAGTCCACAACCCACCCATAATCCTACATTTACCCCTTACCTAACACTACGGGCAATTTAGCATGGCCAATTCACCTGACCCGCACATCTTTTGGATTGTGGGAGGAAACCGGAGCACCCGGAGGAAACCCACGCAGACACAGGGAGAATGTGCAAACTCCACACAGTTAGTCGCCTGAGTTGGGAATTGAACCCGGGTCTCAGGCGCTGTGAGACAGCAGTGCTAACCACTGTGCCACCGTGCCGCCCACTGATCTTATTCTACTATAAGATCAGACTAAACTACACACCCTTCATTGTACTATCTTCCATGTGCTTATCGAAGAGTCGCTTAAATGTCCTTAATATATCTGACTCTACTACCACTGCTGGCAGTGCATTCCACACAGCCACCACTCCCTGAGTAAAGAACCTATCTCTGTCATCTCCCCTAAACCTTCTTCCTATTACCTTAAAATTATGCCCCCTCATGATAGACATTTCCGCCATGGGAAAAAAGTCTCTGTTTATCCACTCTATCTATGCCTCTCAACATCTTGTAAATCTCTGTCAAGTCACCTCTCATTCTTCTTCACTTCAGTGAGAAAAGTTCTAGCTCACTCAACCTTTCTTCATAAGACATGCTCCCCAGTCTAGGCAGCATCCTGGTAAATCTCTGATGCACCCTCTCGAAAGCTTTCACTACTTTCCTGTAATGAGGCAACCAGAACTCTGTACAGCTGCAGCATGACCTTGTGGTTCTTAAACACAATCCCCCTGTTAATAAATGCCAACACACTATATGTCTTCTTAACAACCCAATCAACCTGGGTGGCAACTTTGTGGGATCTATGGGCTTGGACCCCACGATTTCTCTATTCTTCCAAGGATCTTGCCTTTAACCCTGTATCTGCATTCAAATTCAATCTTCCAAAGTGAACAACTTCGCACATTTCCAGGTTGAACTTCATCTGACACGTATCAGCACAGTTCCGTGTCCTGTTGATGTCTCATTGCAACCTACAGCAGCCCTCCACACTATCCACAACTCCACCAACATTGGTGTTAGCAGCAAAATTACTAATCTACCATTCCACTCCCTCATCCAAGTCATTTATAAAAATCGCAAAGGGCAGAGATCCCAGAACCAATCCCTGTGGAACATCACTGGTCACCAAGCTTCAGGCTGAATCAACAGTTCAATAGCTTCTTTCCCGTTGTTATTAGACTTTTGAATGAACCTCTCAAATTTCAAATCTAATGTTGATCTTGCTTTTTGTTCAGGCATAGGCCATTCACCCCATCAAGTCTGCTCCACTATTCAATGAGATCATAGCTGATCTGATCATTCTCAACTCAATTTTCTTGCCTGAATCCCACAATCTTTATTCTCTTACTGATTAAAAATCGGTCCATCACAGCCTTGAATATACTTAATGACTGTGCTGCGACAGCCCTCTGGTAATTAAATTCCATAGATAGACTGCCCTCTTGAGAGAAAAATATACTTCCCATCTATGATGTAAATGGACAACCCCTTAAAATGAGATTATGCCATTTGATCCTGGACTATCCTGCAACATCTCATTATCTACTCTGACAAGACTCCCAAGAATCTTATATTTCAACAGGGTAACCTCATCTTTTTAAACTGCATTATGTATCAACCCAACTACTCAAGTTCTCCTCATAAGAAAGACCCTCCATAACTGGTATCAGCCTCGAGAACCTTCTCTGGACTACCTCCAATGCCAGTATTTTGTTTTCTTAGATGAGGGACCCAAATTATTTACAGTATTTCAGCTGTGGTCTGAGTAGTGTCTTATGTAGTATTTGCAAGACCTCCCTACTTTAATACTTCATTTTGTGTAGTGTTTTATGTTTGCAGCAGGGATCAGAGGTACGTATCAGCCTCATCTGAATATGCAAATAGGCTTAACACCTGCTCTGAATATAAATAAAGAATGCAACTCATTAGTTCTTAAACTAGATGAGTCTCTGCATATTTCCTATCATATGTAGGCACAATATTCCAACCAGTCCTCAGGCAAAGTTCCTCTTCTTATTACATTTCCAGGTGATACACCCAGGTGAAGAGGAGTGAACTACCTTCCATTCTTTATTCGCCAACCCTTCTGGGGTTGGTCACAATAAGGTAAATTAGAAGGATTCATTCCCTTGTGGATATCATTCTCCCAGAACAAATGAATTTGACTAGTCTCTTGAGTTAATGAAGGAGTGATTTTACTAGTTACTAAATACAAGAAGATATAATTGTACAATGCAGATTAGAAATGAGAAGTGAATCTAAAAAAAATTAAAAGATACACAAGTCACTCATGAAGAGCAGGTACTAGTATGTTGATAATTGAGCAATTGATTTAGAGATTCTTTACTTTGCAAATGAGCTGCAATTCTTTTGTCCTTTTTCATTTGAACTGGCTTGTTGGCTCTCAGCACAGAAAACAAGAGATGTCTTTTGTCCTACTTTTTGAACTTACTTCTATCATTCAGAGCGTGAGAATCATTTACCCATAACTCAGGAGTGTCTAGTGACTGGTTCTTCCTTTCACAGCACACTAATACTCAAACCCAAGCTAGTACCTCAGCCTGCTCGCTGTTATGGACGAGGCCAGACCCCCTCAAAATATTATAAGAAGGCAGCCCAGACCCTAACTTTTATCATTGACTAAGCTAGTGTAAGGTGAACATTCCAGGAGTGATGCAGCTGGCCTAACCACTCAGTTTTAAACAAAATAGAATTTATTTACAGAGGAACAAAAGAGAACAGAATATAGATTGATGTAACTTACCTGAAACAGAACCACAACAATAAGCACCCGAGCTACAAATCTTCTCACAAACTTTGAACTTACCTGAAAATTCAATTGACACAAAAATGCAACTTAATGATGCTGTTCCAAATACCTGCGACATCTCATAAACACCCCCTTGGCAAAAAAGGTAAAATCAAACACAGGTACTTACAGGAGAGATGTAAAAGAGAGAGAGAGAGAGAGAGAGAGAGGATCAGCATGGAACTGTGTCTTTGGGTCCCCTGCAGCTTCTCTGGGTTCCTAGCAAAAATTTGACTGGCAGCTGTCAACAACACAGCTTGCTAAAACTAAACCCTGAACTGGGACAACTGGTCACTCCCCTTTAATCTTAAGTGTTTTTTAAAACACTTCTACAAGCTTTTTTGAATATTTCCAGACATATGAGAACCTCTGCCTTAACGGCCCTTCTGAAAACAAAAGCAAGGACAGAATAATCTTATAGCATTATCAACCTTGCATACATGAACTGAAAAATGGCAGATGAAATTCAAACTGGATAATTGCAAGGTATTGCATTTTGCTACAATGAGCAGGGACAGGACTTCTATAATTAATGTTAGGGCCTTGAGTAGTGTTGCAGAACAGAGGGACCTAGGAGTTCAGGTACACATTTTTTGAAGTTTGTGTCATATATAGACTGGATGGTGAAAAAGGCATTTTGCACACTTGCTTTCATTGTTCAGTCCTTTGAATAAAGGTGTTGGGAAGTCATGTGGGGGTTGTACAGGACATTGGTAATGCCTCTTCAGGAATACTGTTTCCAGTTCAGGTTGCCCAGTTATAGGAAGTATGTTATTAAGTTAGAGATGGTTCAAAAGAGGTATATCAGGATTTTGCTGAGTGTGGAAGATTTGAGTTATAAAGAAGGCTGGATAGGCTAGGAAGTTTTTTTCCTGGAATATTAGAAGAGAGTTGACCTTATGGAGTTTTGTAAAATCATATTTGTGGTGTATTTCTTCCTTGTAGCTTCAGGTATGACAGTTCAGGATTCCTTGCAAGACAGGCACTGATATGACATCCACAGTTATCTTTTGGCTGTATCTCCACTTTTTAAATAAAACTATGTTAAAATTAATTTTTTTAATGTCCATGGGTGATCTGAGGCAAAGTTACAGTAATCATGGGGGATTTCAATATGCAAGTAGACTAGGAAAATCTGGTTAGTAGTGGTTCACAAGAAAAATAATTTATGGAATGTCTTTGGAGCAGCTTGTGATAGAACACACAACAGTACAGCACAATACAGGCCCTTCAGCCCTCGGTGTTGTGCCGGCCGTTTATCAAAATCTAAGATCAGACTAACCTACACACCCTTCATTGTACTATCTTCCATATGCCTATCTAAGAGTTGCTTAAATGTCCCTAATGTATCTAACTCTACTACCTCTGCTGACATTCCATGCTCCCATCACTCTCTGTGTAAAGAATCTACCTCTGATATCACCCCTAAACCTTCCTCCAATTACCTTAAAATGATGCCCCTCATCGTAGACATTTCAACCATGGGAATGGAAAAGGCAATACTGTATTTAGTGTTGCGCAATGAGGCAGACTTGATAAGGGAATTTCAGTTGAAGGAACCCTTAGGAAGCAGTGATCAGAACATGATTGAATTTACTCTGCAATTTGAGAGAGGGAAGATAGAATCAGAGGTAATGGTATTTCAACTGAATAAAGGCAACTGCAGAGGCATGAGGGAGATGCTAGGTAGAATTGATTGGGAGAGGAGCCCAGCAGGAAAGACAGTGTAACAACAATGGCAAGACTTTCTGGAAGTAATTCAGGAGGCACAGCAGAGATTCATCCCGAAGAAAAAGAATAATGGTACAGGGAGGATAAGGCAACCATGGCTGACGAGGGAAGTCAAGGATAGCATAAAAGCCAAAGAGAAAGTATGTAAAGTAGCAAAGAAGGGTGGAAAACCAGTGGGCAACAAAAAAGGGAGAAGATTAAGTATGAGAGTAAGCTAGCCAGTACTACAAAGGAAGACTGTAAGCATTTCTTTAGATAAATGAAGGGCGAAAGAAAGGCAAAAATGGACATTGGGCTGCTGAAAAATTAAGCTGGATGGATAGTGGTAGGGAACAAGGAAATAGCTGAGGAACTGAATAATTACTTCAGTTCAGTCTTCACAATGGAAGACATGAGTAATATCCCAAAAATTCAAGAGAGTGAGGGGGAAGAGCTGAATATGGTGGCCATCACCAAGGAGAAATTGCTAGAAAAACTGAATGGCCTGAAGGTGGATAAATAACCTGGACCAGATGGACTACACCCCAGAGTTCTAAAGGAGGTAACTGAAGACATAGTGGAGGCGATAGTGGTAATCCTTTCAGGAATCATTAGAATCATGGAGGGTCTAAGAGGACTGGAAAATTGCTAACATAACACCCCTGTTTAAAAAATGAGTAAGGCAGAAGACGTAAAATTACAGACCAATTAGCCGAACGTCAGTCGTGGATAAGATCCTGGAATCCATTGTAAAGGATGAGATTTCTGAATACTTGGAAGTGTATGGTAAAATAGGGCATGGTTTCATCAAGGGTAGGCCATGCCTGACAAATCTGTAGAATTCTTTGAGGAAGTAACAAGCTGATTAGACCAAGGAGAACCAATGGATGTTAGCTACCTGAATTTCAAGAAGGCCTTTGACAAGGTACCACGCAGGAGGCTGCTGAGTAAGATAAGGGCCCATAGTGTTAGAGGCAAGTGGCTAGCATGGATAGAAGTCTGGCTGTCTGGCAGAAAGCGGAGAGTGGGGATAAAAGGGTCTTTCTCAGGCTGGCAGCTGATGACAAATGGTGTTCCACAATACTCAGTGGAACCACAAAGACCACATCTTTTCATTTTATACATTAACAATCTAGATGAAGGAATTGAGGGCTTTCTGGCTAGGTTTGCAGATGATACAAAGATAGGTAGAGGGACAGGTAGCATCGAGGAGGCAGAAAGATTTGGACAGGTTAGGAGAGTGGGCAAAGAAGTTGCAGATGGATTACAACATGGGAAAGTGTCAGATCATGCACCTTAGTTAGAAGAATGGAGGGAACAACTACTTTCTAAATGGGGAGAAAATTCAGAAGTCTGAAGTGCAACGAGACTTCAGAGATCTATTCCAGAATTCTCCCAAGATAAACTTGCAGTTTGAGCCAGTAGTTAGGAAGGCAAATGCAATGATGGCATTTATTTTGAGAAGACTTGAATATAAAAACAGGGATGTACTTCTGAGGCTCTATAAGGCTCTGGCCAATCCACATTTGGAATATTATGCACAGTTTTGGCCCCTATATCTCAGGAAGGATATAACTGGCACTGCTGCATGTTCAGAGGAGATTCACGAGAATGGTCCCAAGAATGAACAGCTTAAAATATGAGGAACATTTGAGGACTCTGGGTCTATATTTGATGGAGTTTAGAAGGAGCGAGGGGGCAATCTAATCAAAACTTATAGAATATTGAATGCCCTGAACAGAGTTGGGAAGACATTTCCAAAGGTAGGAGAGACTAGGGCCTGAAAGCACAGCCTTAGAGTAAAGGGAAGACCTTTTATAATGGAGGAAAGGAGAAACTTATCAGCCATGATTAAATGGCGGAGCAGACCTGATGGGCTGAATGGCCTAATTTCTGCTCCTATGTCCTGTGATCTTATAGTTCCATGGTCATGACAGTAAGTCTACTTTTCAACCCTTATGTTATCTGCACAGTACCTACTAAAGAGACTTTTCATATGTCCTACTTTCACATCTTCTTTTCATTTTTTTGGTGAAAAACAAGGTTGATAATATGCAGTTGCATTTAGCCAGAAGTGCCTAATGCCTCATTCATCTCTGCCTCCTCATAACGTCCCCAAGATCATAGACACCTATGTTCCACCAATCTTATTCTCTCCGCATTAGATAAAGGATTGTTGAAGACATTGCATATAGCAGATGTTATGAGTCCTGACCAAATCTTAGCAGTGTTTCTGAAGACTTGTCCTGCACAACTAGATATCTCTGGAGACACATGCTGATTCCATGCACCGAGAATACTGATACTTGCCCAACCAAATAGAAAATTGTGCAGTCCACAAAAAAAGGTCAAATCCAACAAGACCAATACCTCTCAAAAAACAAAAGAAATCAGTAAAACTAATGAATGAGACATATTGGTCCAACCTATATTGCATATTTCAAAATGAAGGTCCAGTAAGTCCACTGTATTGATTTCCAAGTATGGGGTTGAGAATGCTTTTCCATCTGGGCTAGCAAAATTGAAGTAAATGGAAATCAGGGGAGAAACTCATCACAAGTTGGAGTAATAAACACTACAAAGATAGATGGTTCTGTTTATTGGAAACCCATTCTCTCAGTTCCAGGACATGATTATAGGAGTTTCTCAGCTGCTCCAGCCCTTCTTCATACAGTCAAAAGTAGGAATGATCGCTAATCTGAAGCAACCTGTGTCCATATAAAGAAAATTCCCAAACAACATTTAGATTTGTTCTGAAAAATGCTAAACTACATTCCCACCAGAAAAGTGCCTGTCTGTGCCAAAAGTGAAATTTTGTGTTTTATCTGATCTCCTTCCTAAACTACCCACAACTGATAGAGGACTAAAACTATTGCTAAATTATGAATTTATAAAAAGGAATTCTGATGGTAAGAAATGGACTGCAGAGAGGACAGTCCTTTGAATGATGTTCTTTTATAAAAGGTGTCTTGAATCTGCTTAGAATCTCCATGTAGCTCATACCTTTGTTCAATTATGGTATTGTTTCACAGATAAAAATTACCTTCCTGAAATGGGGCATGATATACGTGAATAATCAGATCCAGAGTCTACCATTCCTGAAAGGTAAATGATCACTAATTCAGTATTGTTAACCTAGCAAAGTGTCCTTCAATACCTCCACAAGTAACCAAGTACTGATCTGGAATGAGAGATGGTAAAGGGAGCTGACTAAAAGCAATGTTACAGAGTGTTTAAAGAGACTTTTGTTTGAGGAAGGTATTCCAGGACCTCTGAGTTTAAATAAGGAGTTGCAGAGCCATGGAACCAGATTTCATCAAGGAGGTGGGTATCAGATCAAAAATTTTCCAGATCCATAATCCGTGGGGGAGCTTACCCTATTCTTGTGCCAGGGAGGGAGCATGGGCTGGAGATGGACTGCTACCTCCTGAAGCACACCTGAGGCAGAAATGGACGTGAGCAGATGGTTAGGATGATAGGTTGTTACGTCCCATTATATTCATGAATATTACTCTCCACCACATACCCCTATCCCTTCCCATGTGCCTCATATTTCCCATACTCCCTTTGTGTGCAAATGTCCCCTTTTCCCTCCATGCCCACTCACCCAGTATGTATTTAGTACATTTAATGAGCTGTATAATAATACTGGCAAGTCATTGAAATTCTCTTGACAATAAAAGCAGCCACTTAAAAGACCTTCAAATCTATCTCCATTTGAATTGACTAAATCTGTGCTCTCAGATCCAACCCCAACATTGTTTAGCATTTAAAAGTCCCTTTGCAAAGCGTTGTTCCTCTTATGTTCACATAAAACTGTCAGTCATGGAAATCCCATTGAAGAAACTTTTAATTCAATTTACATCTCTCAGTTTTGTCCAGTTTAACACATTATTAAGAAAGGTTCTTCAAAGAATAATCAGGAAAGCTGTCAATCAAAATTTTCATTTTCACCTCAGTTAAGGAGACTCTTGCTGGACTGTACAATAGTCATTCTTGCATGTCCACCAACTGTTCAGAGTGAATTCATTATTAATTTTTGGTGGATGTGCAAGAATGACTAATGGGCACAGTGTCTGCAAAAAACAACAAATGTCTGGATGTCAACCTGCTACTGTTGGTACAATTACCATTTCTACCTTGTCACCACCCCTCAAAATCTTATGTTTCAATCAACTCACTTATTAACTTTCTAATCTCCAGCAAATACAATCCTAGCCTGTTCAACCTTCCTTTATAAACAAAACACCCATTTCAGGTAAGCCTTTTTCTGAGCTGTTTTCAATGCATTTGCATCCTTCCTTAAATAAGGTGACCAGAGCAGTATGGAGCATTCTTGATGTGGTTATAACACATTAGTCCTTATGACACTCTACTAGTTACAGCCTGCCAACTTGAAAATGCCCACTTATCATTATTCTCCATCGGTTAAATTAATTTTCTGTCAATGCTATGAGCCATTTTCTTGTATACTAATGTTGAGTGAGGTACCTTAGTCTTGTTGTGGTTCTGTTGGCCGAGCTGGGAGTTTTTGTTGCAAACGTTTCGTCCCCTTTCTAGGTGACATCCTCAGTGCTTGGGAGCCTCTTGTGAAGCACTTCTGTCATGTTTCCTTTGGCTACCAAGGATAGCTGGTTGTGTCGTTTCATGGCTAGTTGGTGTTCGTGGATGCGGGTTGTTAGCTGTCTTCCGGTTTGTCGTATGTAGTGTTTTGTGCAGTCCTTACATGGGATTTGTTTTTTGGCAAAAACCAACGTAGTGTACAAAATCCCATGCAAGGACTTCACAAAACACTACATAGGACAAACAGGAAGACAGCTAACAACCCGCATCCACGAACACCAACTAGCCATGAAACGGCACGACCAGCTATCCTTGGTAGCAAAAGGAAACATGACAGAAGTGCTTCACAAGAGGCTCCCAAGCACTGAGGATGTCACCTAGAAAGGGGACAAAACGTTTGCAACAAAACCTCCCAGCTCGGCGAACAGAACCACAACAATGAGCACCCGAGCTACAAATCTTCTCCCAAACTTTGTACCTTAGTCTTGCTTTATAGAAATCAAATATCTTTTGGTTATCTTTTAGCTATTTTACTAGCTATGTCCTTAAAGACTCTAATAGATTTATCAAACAACATTTCCCTTTTGTAATACCTTAATCATATATGATTTTCTAAGTGCATTGTTCAAACTTCCTTAAAACCAGATTTCAGTATAACCCCAATAATTGATATGAGGTTAACCAATCTACAATTTCCTCTTTTCTCTCCCAGTTCTTGAATATTGGTGTTACATTTGCTAGTTCTAATCTACTTGCACTATTTTAAAATCTAGGGTATTTTGGAAAATCAGATTCACTATCTTTGAAGCTATCTCGGTTAAAACCCTATGCTGCTGAAACTTCAACCTCAACTTTTTGTGATTAAGCATTGGGGACTTCCTGCCCTGGCTGTAGAGGAAGGGTATCTTTTCACTAAAGCCAGACAAATCTTCCATAACTGGTGGTCAATATCATAGGAATTTAAATAAGATCATTTCATACTTCTTTGAGGAGGTAACAAGCATGTTAGATAATAGTTAAGTCATGGGTATAATAAATTTTGATTTCCAGAAAGCATTTGATGAAGTGCCGTATGTTAGCCAACATAATCAGATAAGATCCCATGGTATTGGAGATAGACTATTAGCATGGATACACTATTAGCTAAATAATAGAAGAAAAAGTGTTGGGATAAAAGAGCATTTTCAGAGTGGCAAACTGTAGCTAATGGAGTGCCACAGGGATCAGTGCTGGGGCCATAAGTATTTATCATGTATATTTATGACTTGAATGAGGGAAGATAATGCAGCAGAGACACGTTTTGTGGATGACTCAAATATAAGTGGGAAAGCGAGTCATAGAGATGTACAGCACAGAAACAGATCCTTCGGTCCAAATCATCATGCCGACCAGATATCCCAACCCAATCTAGTCCCACCTGCCAGTATCCGGCCATAATTCTCCAAACTCTTCCTATTCATATACCCGTCCAAGTGCCTTTTAAATACTGCAATTGTACCAGCCTCCACCATTTCCTCTGGCAGCCCATTCCACACACGCACCACCCTCCATGTGAAAAGGTTGCCCCTTAGGTCTCTTTTATATCTTTCCCCTCTCACCCAAACCTATGACCTCTAGTTCTGGACTCCCCCACCCCAGTGAAAAGACCTTGTCTATATACCCTATCTATGCACCACATACTTTTATAAATCTCTATAAAGTCACCCTTCAGCCCCCAGTGCTCCAGGGAAAAGAGCCCTGGCCTATTCAACATCTTCAGATAGCTCAAATCCTCCAGCCCTGACAACATCCTTGTAAATCTTTTCTGAACCTTTTCAAGTTTCACAACATCCTTCCAACAGGAAGGAGACAAGAATTCCATGCAATATTCCAACATGACCTCCCAACTCCTGTACTCATACTCTGACCAATAAAGGAAAGCGTACCAAACACTTTTTTCACTCTCCTATCTACCTGCAACTCCACTTTCAAAGAGCTATGAACCTGCACTCCAAGGTCTCTTTGTTCAGCATCATTCCCTCGGACCTTACCATTAAGTATATAAATTCTGCTAAGATTTGCTTTTCCAAAATACAGCACCTTGAATTTATCTAAATTAAATTCTATCTGCCACTCCTCACCCCATTGGCTCATCTGATCAAGGTCCCATTGTAATCCGAGGTAACCTTTTTGGCTGCCCATGAGACCTCCAATTTTACTAACTATACCTTTTAAGCTCACATCCAAATCATTAATATAAATGATGAAAAGTAGTGGACCAAGCACTGATCCTTGTGGCACTCCACTGGTCACAGGCCTCCAATCTGAAAAACAATCCTCCACCACCACCCTCTTTGAGCCAGTTCTGTATCCAAATGGCTAGTTCTCCCTTTAATCCATGAGATTTGATCTTGCTAACTAGTCTCCCATGGGGAACCTTGTCGAATTCCTTACTGAAGTCCATATAGATCACGTCTACCGCTCTGCCCTCATTAATCCTCTTTGTTACTTCAAAAAACTCAATCAAGTTTGTGAGACATGATTTCCCATGCACAAAGCCATGTTGACTATCCCTAATCAGACCTTGCCTTTCCAAATACGTGTACATCTTGTCCCTCAGGATTCCCCCCACCAACTTGCCCACCACTGACGTCAGGCTCACTGCTTGAGAGTGCCCTGACTTTTCTTTATCAACTTTCTTAAACAGTGGTACCACGTTAGCCAATCTCCAGTCTGCCGGCACCTGATCTGTGACTATCGATGATACAAATATCTCAGCAAGAGGCCCAGCAATCACTTCTCTAGCTTCCCATAGAATACTGGGGTACACCTGATCAGGTCCTGGGGATTTATCCACTTTTATGCGTTTCAAGACACCCAACACATCCTTCCCTGTAATATGGATATTTTTCAAAGTGTCACCATCTATTTCCCGACACTCTATATCTTCCATCCTTTTCCACAGTAAACACTGGTGCAAAAACTCGTTTAATACCTTCCCCATTTCCAGCGGCTCCACACACAAAGATTCTGCAGTGGAATGGGATGTTCATGCAGGTTAAACCAGTGGCTAAAACCTCGCAAAGTGGAATACACTGTGGGAAAATGTAAGGTTGTGTACTTTTGTAGGAGAGCTGAATGTTATTGAAATGGAGAAAGACTGCAGAAAACTACAATATAGAGGGATTTGGAGTCCTTGTATATAAATCACAAAAATTTGGCAACCAGCTTCAGAGATAAAAGGAAAGGGAAATGGAATGTTGACATTTATGTCGAGGGAAATGGATATGAAAATAGGTGGGTCTTGTTAAAGCTATATAAGTCCATAGGAGGATAACGAGATTAGTCCCCTAGGTATGGAGGTATTGTCTTAAAAGGAGAGTAGGTTGGCTCTGGACTGGTTAGAATTTAGAAGAATGAAATGCAACATTATTATACTATAAGACATAGGAGTGGAAGTAAGGCCATTCAGCCCATCGAGTCCACTCTGCCATTCAATCATGGCTGAATGGGCATTTCAACACTACTTAGCTGCGTTCTCCCCGTTTCCCTCAATTCCTTTAGAGGTTAAGAATTTATCAATCTTTGCCTTGAAGATATTTAATGCCCTGGCCTCCACTGCGCTCCGTGACAATGAATTCCACAGACCCACCACTCTCTGGCTAAAGAAATGTCTCCTCATTTCGATTTTAAATTGACCCCCTCTAATTCTAAAGCTGTGCCCATGGGTCCGAATATCTCCACCTGACGGAAACAAATTCCCAGTGCCCATTCTTTCTAAGCCCTGCATTGGCTTGTAAGTTTCTATTAGATCTCCCCTCAACCTTCTAAACTCTAAGGAATACAATCCCAGGATCCTCAGCCGTTCATCGTATGTTAGGCCCACCATTCCAGGGATCATCCATGTGAGTCTCTACTGGACATGCTCCAGTGCCAGTATGTCCTTTCTGAGGTGTGGGGCCCAGAACTGGACACAGTACTCCAAATGAGGCCTAACTAGAACTTTATAAAGTCTCAGTAGCACATAGCTGCCTTTACATTCCAACCCTCTTGAGATAAATGACAACATTACATTTGCTTTCTTAACCACGGACTCAACGTGCAAGTCAACCTTTAGAGAATCCTGGATTAACACTCCCAGATACCTTTGTACTCTGGCTTCAGGAATTTTCTCACCATTTAGAAAATAGTCTGTCCCTGTATTCTTTTTTCTGAAGTGCAAGACTTCACATTTGCTTAGATTGAATTTCATCAGCCATTTCTTGGACCATTCTCCTAAATGGTCTAAATCTTTCTGCAGCCTCCACACCTCTTCAGAACGACCTGCCTGTCTACCTGACTTCACATCATCGGTGAACTTCACCAGAATACCCTCAGTCTCTTCATCCAGATCATCCAGATATAAAGTGAACAGCTGCAGCTCCAACACTGAATCCTGTGGGACACCACTTGCCACTAGCTGCCATTCCAAAAAAGAACTTTTTATCCCAACTCTCTGCTTCTGTCAGACAGCCAATCCTCACTCCATGCCAGTAGCTCACCATGAACACCATGGGCCCTCACCTTACTCAGCAGTCTCCCATGAGGCACTTTATCAAAGGCCTTGTGGAAGTCTAGGGTAGACAACATGCCCCAGCTTTCCCTGGTCTAACCTACTTGTTACCTTTTCAGAGAATTCCCATCAGGTTTGTCAGGCACGACTTCCCCTTACTAAATCCATGCTGACTTGTTCTAATCCGACCCTGAACTTCCGAGAATTTAGAAATCTCATCCTTAACGATGGATTCTAGAATTTTACATACAACCGAGGTTAGTCTAATTGGCCTATAATTTTCCATCTTTTGAGCCTTTCTTAAACAAGGGGTTTACGACAACAATTTTCCAATCATCTGGGACTTGTCCTGAGTCCAGTGATTTTTGAAAGGTTAGATCCAACGTCTCTGTGATTTCTTCAGCCACCTCCCTCAGAACTCTAGGATGTAGCCCATTTTAGAAACAATTTTTCAACCTTTTAGCTTTTCTAGCTCTTTTGTAATGGCTACCATATTCAACTCTGCTTCTCGACTCTCCTTAATTGTTGGGATATTGCTCAGGTCTTCCACTGTGGAGACTGACAAAAGTATTTATTACGTTCTTCAGCTATTTCCTTATCTCCTATCACTAGCCTTCCTGCATCAATTTGGAGCAGCCCAATTTCTACTTTTGCCTCACGTTTGTTTCTTATGTATTGAAAGAAACTTTTACTATCACTTCGGATATTACTGGCTATCTTACCTTCATATTTGATCCTTATTTCTCTCTTTGTTATACTCTGTTTTTCTAGTCTTCCCAATCTTCTGATTTCCCAGTGCTCTTAGCCACTTTATAGGCTCTCTCTTTTTCTATGATAGATTTCCTGACTTCCTTTATCAGCCATGGCTGTCTAACCCCCTTCCCCCACCCCAGATAATCGTTCTTTTCTTTGGGATGAACCTCTGTACACCCAGAAACTTCTGCCATTGTTGCTCTACTGTCTTCCTCACTAGGCTCTGCTTCTAGTCGATTTTCGTCAATTCCCCTCTCATGCCCTGTAATTACCTTTATTTAACTGTAACACCATTATATCCGATTTTGCCTTCTCTCTTTCAAACTGCAGACTGAACTCTACCATATAATGATCACTGCCTCCTAAGTGCTCCTTTACTTTAAGATCTTTTATAAAGTCTGGCTCATTACATAGCCCTTAGTCCAGAATACCCTGCTCCCTTGTAGGCTCCATCATGAGCTGTTCCAAAAAGCCATCCTGTAAGCATTCCATGAATTCCCTTTCTTTCAATCCACCAGCAACATTATTCACCCAGTCAATTTGCATATTGAAGTCCCACATGATCACCATGACCTTGCCTTTCTGACATGCCCTATCTATTTCCTGATACATCTTGCGCCCCTGGTCCTGACCACTGCTGGGAGGTCTGTACATAATTCCCGTTATGGACTTTTGCTTTTCTGGTTCCTCAACTCCACCCACACAGACTCCACATCATCTGACCCTATGTCATTCAGTGCCATAGATTTAATTTCTGCCCACCTCCCTGCCTTTTCAAGAAGTTGTAAATCTTTGGATGTTTAACGGCCAGTCCTGAACCCACTGCAACCTGTCAAGCCTACCACATAATAATCATTTACGATTATTTCTGCTGTTAATTCATCTACTTTGTTACGAATACCACGAGCATTCAGATAAAGAAACTCAATGCTAATTTTCTTATCTTCATGACTTCCATCACCTCTCGAGTATGTCCTAAGTTATCCTTCCTTTTTGCTTCATTCCTAGGCTGCCTAGAACTTAAAACCTGCACACATGCTATCCTGCTGCTTATCTTTCTACTTGACTCCATACTCCATTCCTTTTCCCTTCCCTCTGATTCACAAGTTTAAAGTCCTAGTGACCACCCTATTTATCTTTTCGTCAGAACACTGGTTCCAGATTGGTTCAGGTGGAGACTTGTCCCATCGGTACAGTTCCCCCCAGTTCCAAAACTGATGCCGATGTCCCATGAAATAGAATCCCTCTTTTCCACACCAATCTCTTAGCCACGTGTTTACTTCTCTAATTTTCTTATCCCTATGCCAATTAGCATGTGACTCGGGCAGTAATCCAGAGATTATGACCCTTGAGGACCTGTTCTTCAATTTCCTTCTGAGTGCTTGATACTCCCCAAACAGGTCCTCCTTCCTAGCCTTGCCTATGTTGTTAGTGCCAACGTGGACCACAACAACTGAATCCTCTCCCTCCTGCTCCAATATCCTTTCATGTTGGTCAGAGATGTCCTGCACCCTGGCATTGGGCAGGCAACACACCGTGCGGGACTCCCGATCCGGCTCACAAAGGATACTATCTGTCCCCTAATTATAGAATCCCCATACCAACTACTTGTCTTTTTGCTCCCCACTCTTGAATGGCCTTCTGCAGCATGGTGCTGTGGTCAACTGGCTCATCCTGTCATCAGCAGCTGTCAAAATATACACTGAAACTCCTGAGGTAAGTTTTTATATTTAAAAATTACCTTCCTGTCGGGCCACCGGTTCTGGGTGTTGCTCCTCCCACTCCAACTGTCACCGAAGAAGTGAAGAAGACTGAAACCCCCGAAGTAAATTTTTATATTTAGAAATTACCTTCCTATCGGGCCACTGGCTCTCGCTCCTCCGACTCCAACTGCCAATGACAAAATGAAGAAGACTGAAACTCCGGAGGTAAGTATACAGAATTCTTAGGACACTTGATATTATAGATGTTGAGGAGTTATTTCCCCTTATGGATTGAGGATCAGAGGGCATAA
Organism: Hemiscyllium ocellatum; assembly: GCF_020745735.1. Taxonomy (NCBI): domain Eukaryota; kingdom Metazoa; phylum Chordata; class Chondrichthyes; order Orectolobiformes; family Hemiscylliidae; genus Hemiscyllium; species Hemiscyllium ocellatum. The sequence goes on along the minus strand of NC_083418.1, from coordinate 13,056,037 downwards.
TTTCAAATTAGGAATTTCAGGTAGTGGTGAATCTGTAGAATTCTTTACTGTAGAGGTTCTTCACTGTCCAAGAGGGATTCAGTCGCTGAGTATATTTAAGATTGAGATAAATAGAGGTAACATCAGTAAGGGAATCAAGGGTTATGAGGAAATTGTGGGAAAATGCTCCTGCCTCTAATTATATTATGGCCACCTATCCCCATTCCCGCTATTAGACCAGACTGTCCTCCTATTCCACGTGCTGTTCTACTCACCTAAAACCCTTAGCTATGTCAGCCATTGGCACTCCATCTCCTATTAGATTACTTACAGTGTGGAAACAGGCCCTTCGGCCCAACAAGTCCACAACGACCGCCGAAGCGCACCCCACCCATACCCCTACATTTACCCCATACCTAACACTACGGGCAATGTAGCATAGCCAATTCACCTGACCCGCACATCTTTGAACTGTGGGAGGAAACCGGAGCACCCGGAGGAAACCCACGCAGACACGGGGAGAACGTGCAAACTCCACACAGTCAGTCGCCTGAGTCGGGAATTGAACCCGGGTCTCAGGCGCTGTGAGACAGCAGTGCTAATCGCTGTGCCACCGTGCCGCCCACTTCCTATTTTATTTGGTTGTGTGAATTGTGTTGAGAATTTTCGAGGGATTCTCACCAGAAGGTTCAGATTTCTCTCTCTATCATTTACCTCATATACCCTAGCCTCTTATTCAGTCCACCCACCTACCTCACCACTACCTACTAGCACACTTACCTTCATTTTATACCTATTGAAAGAAGCTTTGGGACATATAAGCTACTAAATATAGCAACCACTGATGCAAAAAAGGGTGCAACAGCTGTTGTGCTGCCCATTTAGAGAATTCCTGCAATGAGTTGGTTCGAAGCAGTCCTGAATAGGAAAATGGCTCAGATAAATGACAGAAATGTATATATATGTTTGTTTGGCTGGTCAGGGTCAGAAATAGGGTCTGAAACTTCCTATTTTATTTGGTTGTGTGAATTATGTTGAGAATTTTCGAGAGATTCTCACCACAAGGTCCAGATTTCTCTCTCTATCTTGCCAAAGTGCTTCATCAAGCACCTATCTCAGGTAAAACATAAATGCTGCATTATTAGTGAGTTGCATTATCAGTGAATTGCATTATCAGTAAGATGTATGACTATTATAAAAGTGATGTTTAGCTCGATTATGTGATGTAAACCTTGGCAAAAGAAAAGTGATTTATAACTCACTTTAGGACAGTGATGTGCAGCTCCATCACAGATTGCTTGGCAGCTCTGTCCCCCAATATCTCTTGCTGAAAGAAACAAGGACAAAGCAAACCTCTTAAAGCTACAGCATTGTCACACAGTGCACACATATAAGTTTATGGGGTGAATTTGATTTTGCAGAATTACATTTTATTTTGCTCAAAAACTGCATGAATCCATATATAACTCTAAAACTATACAGAGAGCTTGTCAGTCTGACTCAACATTGGGACACAGGCTTCACATCTATTGTGAGAAAAGCTGAGCTGTCTTGAGAATGTAATTTAAAAGAAGTTCTGGGAGTTACATATCAAAGAACAGAAACCAGTATGTCCCATTATAAAAGATGGAAGATTTGATCTAAAATTGTTTAATGGATCACATCTCCATGACTCTGGACTTCTTTGCGATAAATTCTGTGATCATAATCTTCTTCTCCACAACCACTTGATGAAGGAGCAGCGCTCTGAAAGCTCGTGCTTCCATATGAACCTGTTGGACTATAACCTGGTGTTGTGTAATTTTAACTTTGTCCACCCCAGTCCAACACCAGCATTTCCAACACCCAAGCATGGCTCATTGAGAAGGAGTGACTTGTAGTCTCTTCGGAAAGGAGTGATTCATAGCTCTATCCAAGACTGTTATTTTAGCCAGTTACACATAATTATGCATTCTCAAGTATGATTGTGTGAAATTATTATTGTATTAATGTATTTTCACTTATCGATATAAATTCAGATTGATCTAATTGAAAAAGAGCTTCCAACATTCTTTTTCTCTGTTAGAAACATGGAAAATAGATTTCGGACTAGGTGAATTGGCCCTTCGAGCCTGCACTACCATTCAATGCAATCATGGCTGATCATGAAAATTTAGGATCCCATTCACACCCTTTCCCCAGAGCCTTTTATTCCTTTGACTGCCAGGGCCACGTCTACTCCCTCTTGATTATATCTAATGAACTGGCCTCACTAGCTTCCTTTGGGAGAAAATTCCACAGGTTCACAGCTCTGGGTGAAGAATTTCTTCCTCATAGAGTCATAGAGATGTACAGCACAGAAACAGACCTTTCGGTCCAACTCTTCCATGTCGACCAGGTATCCCAACCCAATTTAGTCCCACGTACCAGCAACAGATATAATAACCTCCACCACTTCCTCTGGCAGCACATTCCACACACGCACCACCCTCTGTGTGAAAAAGGTTGCCCCTTAGGTCTCTTTTATATCTTTCCCCTCTCACCCTAAACCTATGTCCTCTAGTTCTGGACTCCCCGACCCCAGTGAAAAGACCCTGTCTTTTTACCCTATCCATGCCCCTTATGATTTTATATACCTCTATAAGGTCACCCCACAGCCTCCGATGCTCCAAGGAAAACAGCCTTAGCCTATTCAACCTCTCCCAATTACTCAAATCCTCCAACCCAGGCAACATCCTTGTAAATCTTTCCTGAACCCTTTCAAGTTTCACAACATCCTTTCGATAGGAAGGAGACCAGAATTGCACGCAGTATTCCAAAAGTGGCCTAACCAATGTCCTGTACAGCCGCAACATGACCTCCCAACTCCTGTACTCAATATTCTGGCCAATAAAGGAAAGCATACCAAATGCTGCCTTCACTATCCTATCTACCTGCAACTTGAAGGAGCTATGAATCTGCACTCCAAGGTCTCTTTGTTCAGCGACACTCTCTCAGACCTTACCATTAAGTGTATAAATTCAGCTAAGATTTGCTTTCCCAAAATGCAACATCTCGCATTTATCTAAATTAAACTCCATCTGCCACTCCTCAGCCCATTGGCTCATCTGATCAAGATCCCATTGTAATCTGAGGTAACCTCCTTGGTTGTTCACTACACCTGCAATTTTGGTGTCATCTGCAAACTTACTAACTTTATCTCTTAAGCTCACATTATTAATATGAATGATGAAAAGTAGAGGACCCAGCACCGATCCTTGTGGCACTCCACTGGTCACAGGCCTCCAGTCTGAAAAACAACCCTCCACCACCACCCTCTGTCTTCTATCTTTGAGCCATTTCTGTATCCAAATGATTAGTCCTTCCTGTATTCCAAAGATGGAACCTTGCTAATTAGTCTCTCATGGGGAACCTTGTTGAACACCTTCCTGAACTCCATATAGGTCACGTCCACCGCTCCACCCTCATCAATCCTCTGTCACTTCTTCAAAAAACTCAGTCAAGTTTGTGAGACATGATTTCCCGCGCACAAAGCCATGTTGACTATCCCTAATTAGTCCTTGCCTTTCCAAATACATGTACATCTTGTCCCTCAGGATTCTCTCCAACTACCTAACCCACCACCGATGTCAGGCTGACTGGTCTGTAGTTCCCTGGCTTGTCCTTACCATCTCCTTAAATAGTGGCACCATGTTAGCCAACTTCCAGTCTTCTGGCACCTCACCTATGACTATCAATGACATAAATATCTCAGCAAGAGACCCAGTAATCACTTCCCTAGCATCCCATGGAGTTCTAGGGTACACTTGATCAGGTCCTGGAAATTTATTAACTTTTATGCCTTTCAAGACATCCAGCACTCCCTCCTGTGTAATGTGGATATTTTTCAAGATGTTACCATCTATTTCCCTACATTCTCTATATTCCATATCCTTTTCCACAGTAAATACTGATGCAAAATACTTGCTTAGTATCTCCCCCATTTTCTGTGGCTCCACACAAAGGCTGCCTTGCTGATCTTTCTGGGGCTCTATTCTCTCTCTAGTTATCCTTTTGTTCTTAATGTATTTGTAAAAACCCTTTGGATCCTCCTTAACTCTGTTTGCCAAAGCTGTCTCATGTCCCCTTTTTGCCCTCTTGATTTCCCCCTGAAGTATACTCTTACTGCCTTTATACTCTGCTGAGGAGTCACTCGATCTATCCTGTCTCTACCAGACATATGTTTCCTTCTGTTTCTCAACCAAACCCTCATTTTCTTTAGTCATCCAGCATTCTCTACGTCTACCAGCCTTTCCTTTCAGCCGAACAGGACTATACTGTCTCTGCACTCCCATTATCTCATTTCTGAAGGCTTCCCATTTTCCAGCCGTCAATTTCCCTGCAAACAACTGCACCCCATCAGCTTTTGAAAGTTCTTGCCTTTCTCCAATTTAGAACTTCAACTTTTAGATCTGGTCTATCCTTTTACATCACTATTTTAAAAGTAATAGAATTATGGTTGCCGGCCCCAAAGTGCTCCCTGACCGAAACCTCAGTCACCTGCGCTGCCTCATTTCCCAAGAGTAGGTCAAGTTTTGCACCTTTTCTGAACCAAATATTTTTTGTACATGCTTAACAAATTCTTCTCCTTCTACACCCTTAATACTATGGCAGTACAACTCCATTTTTGGAAAGTTAAAATCCCCTACCATAACAACTCTATTATTCTTATAGATAACTGAGATCTCCTTACAAATTTGTTTCTCAATTTCCCTCTGACTATTAGGGGGTGTATAATACAATCCCAATAAGGTGATTATCCCTTTCTCATTTCTCAGTTCCACCCAAATAACTTCGCTGGATGTATTTTCGGGAATAACTTCCCTCAATACAGCTGTAATGCTATCCCTTATCAAAAACGCCAATCCTCGTCCTCTCCTGCCTCCGTTTCTATCCTTCCTGTAGAATTTGTATCTTTGAATATTAAGCTGCCAGTCCTCTCCATCCCTGAGCCACATTTCTGTAATTGCTATGATATCCCAGTCCCATGTTCCTAACCATGCCCTCAGTTTATCTGCCTTCCCTGTCAGGCCTCTTGCATTTAAATAAATGCAGTTTAATTTATCAGTCCTACCTTGTTCTCTGCTTTGTATTTGCCTGTCCTGACTGTTTAGCTTGCTTCATTTCCCAATTGTATCAGTCTCAGATTGATCTCTTTCCTCACTATCTCCCTGAGTCCCTCCCCACCACCTTAGTAGTTTAAATCCTCCCAAGCAGCTCTAGAAAATCTCCCTGCCAGTATACTAGTCCCCTTCCAATTTAGGTACAATTGTCCTTCTTGTACAGATCACTTCTACACCAGAAGAGATTCCAATGATCCAAAAATGTGAATCCTTCTCCCATACACAAGCTCCTTGGCCATGTATTCGTCTGCTCTATCCTCCAAATCCTACCCTCATTAGCTCATAGCACTGGGAATAATCCAGATATTACTATCTCGAGGATCTCCTTTTTAAATTCCTGCCTAATTCTCTGTAATCTCCCTTCAGAATCTCAACCTTTGCCCTTCCATTCTCATTGGTTCCAATGTGTACAGTGGCCTTAGCAAATTTTGAGAAGATTTGTAGCTCAGATTGAGGTTCTGGGTATAGGTTTGCTTTCTGAGCTGGAAGGTTCATTTTCAGAAGTTTCATCACCATACTAGGTAACATCTTCAGTGAGCCTCCAGACGAAGCACTGCTGGTGTTTCCTGCTTTCTGTTTATATGTTTGGGTTTCCTTGGGTCAATGATGTCATTTCCTGTGGTGATGTTATTTCCTATGGTGATGTCATTTCCTGTTCTTTTTCTCAGGGGGTGGTAGATGGTGTCTAACTTGATGTGATTGTTGATAGAGTTCTGGTTGGAATGCCATGCTTCTAGGAATTCTCGTGCGTGTCTCTGTTTGGCTTGTTATAGGATGGATGTGTTGTCTCAGTCGAAGTGGTGGCCTTCCTTATTTGTATGTAAGGATACTAGTGAGAGAAGGTCATGTCATTTTGTGGCTAGTTGGTGTTCATGTATCCTGGTGGCTAGTTTTCTGCCTGTCTGTCCAATGTAGTGTTTGTTACAGTTTTGCATGTTATTTTGTAAATGACATTTGTTTTGCTTGCTGCCAGTATAGGGTATTTCAACTTCATTAGCTGCTGTTTTAGTGTGTTGGTGGATTTGTGGGCTACCATGAAGCCAAGGGGTCTGAGTAGTTTGGCAGTCATTCCCGAGATGTCTTTGATGTAGCGGAGAGTGGCTAAGGTTTCTGGACGCATTTTGTTTGATTGTTTGGGTTTGTTGCTGAGAAATCGGCAGACTGCGTTCATTGAGTACCGATTTGTTTTGAATACGCTGTATAGGTGATTTTCCTCTACTCTTTTTAGTTCCTCTGCGCTGTAGTGTGTGATGGCTCATTGAAATAATATTCTGATGCAGTTTAGTTTGTGGATGTTTCAATGATTGCTTCTGTAGTTCAATATTTGGTCCGTAGTACCCCTATATTCACTACTGCAGACTTACAGCAAGGCCCCAAGGCCACACTTAAAACTATTCACTTATCTGTCTCTGTGCTGTGACCTCTCCCAAACAGGTTCCTCCAAGATCAGTTGTGAATTTCACTGTTTGTTAATTTTCTCAGATACACTCCGATGTTCAGCCCTACAGCGAATTCAACAGCAAAGGCAGTAACTGTGCGGGTTCACTGCTATGTCAGTTAACAGTGTGGGTTTCTTTCTCCTATTGTGCTCATGATAGCCACTTGAAAGTGAACAAAGCTTTTTTGCAACAACCCTGGATCTTCCTCGAACCTGTATTTGCTCACTGGTTTGGATCACAAACTAATCTCATCTCAGTCCTGAATGGCTTATCCCTTATACTTAGACTGTGACCTCTTGATCTGGACTTCTCCAACATTGGGAACATTCTTCTTGCATCCAGCTAGTCCAACCCCATCCGGAGTTTATATATTTCTATGAGATTTCCACACCTCCCCTATTCTTCTAAATTCCAGTGAATACAAGCCCAGTCAACCCGATCTTTTCTCCCATGTCAGTCCTGCCATCCCATGACTCAGTCTGGTGAACCTTCGCTGGACTCCCTTTATTACTTTATTTTTAGAGATACGTTAACATTTTAACTCTTTTTAAAAAAAGAAGTGTATGTTGAGAAATACAACACCAGTGTATTAAGAGTTTGTTTGTGAACTTCACTGATGGTAATTTCTAGGAGAAAGTGAGGAATGCTGAAATCTGCCCTTTAATCCCATACTTGCCTGTGTTCATCCCTCAAGCATTTTACAGTTCAGCTGATTTTAAAATGGTTAGAGAAAATCAAGTGTGTTCATATCACCAGGCTCATTGTGTGTTTCACCAGTATCTTTCCTTTGTTAGCACTCCTGTCTAAAGTTTGCCAATAATGTCTTGCTTTTTATTAATTTTCTCATCTGACAATTTTAATGATCTGTATTGTTTTCAGCGGGTATTAAGGTTGAGAGAAAATCTACCACATGGGTTCAGATGTCTACCAGATTTGGCCTGAAAATGCAGATCTACTTCAATCCAGTTTTTCAAGTGTACATTACTGTACAGATGAAATTTTTTGACACCACAGATGGTAAGAGATTGTTTCTATACAATATTGGTGCTTGGAAAGACAGTCACAAGTTAGATTAAAAATATGAAAGAAAGCTTCAGGTTTCAAGTCATTCCTCACTTGTCTCTTATGATCTCTCAATCACATCGATATCAGGACTTGAGGAAGCTGTACCGTGAGGGTTTAGCCATTTCAGTTAAAAACAGAAAAGATTCCAGTGGTTTGAAGTCAAACATCCATTTTGCCAGAAATAGTGGATTGATATTAATTGTACAGCGAAACCGAAAAGACTTATTCCAAACTTGTCTCATTAACTACCTACACTGCTCTATGTTTCCTCTTTTGTCTGATGCTGACTCACTGTTAACACTTGCTGTAGCTAGAAGAACTTACTGCTAGAATAGGCCAACATCCTTGTAGCAAATGCTATCTTTAAATCCCACCCAAACATATGGCCAAGCATTGGTATTCTGGAATTGCCCTTTGCTGACAACATAGTGAGACAGTGGACACAAAGCCCATGTTGCTCACATTGCATAGCTGGAATGATGACACCTCCTGATGCATGCAGCTCCATTCCTTGCCACTCTTGCTGTCAAACCACCCAGCAACAAGCCTGCCTGTCCATAGCCAAACTCATCAAATTACTAAGTCACTGCTAATCTATCTCCAAAGCCCACTGCTAAGCAGCGTCTTGTCATTATCAAGAGAAGGACCATCATGGACAGGCAAGCACTTGGAGAATCCTATAAATTTGCTTTTTATTTATTTGCAGCCACCAAAAGTGAAAGCAAACTAATATGGCTGCAGTTTGCAAATGAAATGTTAGCATGCTGACCAGTGACAGTCCACAATTGCTGCACCCAGCTGATATCTGCACCTGATGCCTCTGAGTACTGTCATGCACAAGGAGAGATTTCTCCTCCTCAATGTCCTTATTCTCCTCCAGAGAAGACTCCTCCTGTTTTCCCAGTTTGTCAGCAATGAGCACATCACCTTGTTGCCTGCTTCAGTTGTGCAGAGCACAGAAGATGACAATGATGTGGTGCACTCTGACCAGAGTAAATTGCAGCACCCTCTCCCAGACTAGTCCAAACAACAGAACTGCAGCTCCACAACCATGTTTTCTGCTCCATCATTGCCCTAATCAACGTATGGGCAGCATATCACTGCACTCTTTATCACTGGGGAAGTTGTTCAGTAATTGTCACAGAAGATAGATCTTGTCCCCCATTAACCATCCTTGTAGGCAGCTGGAGCTTGAAACACTTAAGGTAGATAAGATTGCACCAGGATGTAGGAGTTGTGGCAGCTAACAGGGTCACAAGCACACACCTCTAGGAAGTGGAACCAGTGATCACAGATAATCTGAGCATTGATGGAATGGAAGCCCATTCTATTAATGAACTCTGCAGTATTGTGATGTGCATGTATGTACATTTGATGGCACCTGTGGGAAGCAAGGTAAATGTCTGAATCCTGCTGTCCAACAGCAGCACTGATATCTTGGGGAAAGAAAATAAACATGTGACACAAAGGTCACTCTCCTGATGCATCTGTGGATGCATGACTAAAATATTCCACACAAGTCATTCATCTCTCCCTGGAATGAGGCAGATACATAGAAGTTCAACACAGCTTTGACTTTTATAACCACTGGGAGGGAATGGCCTCTTCACCTCTGCAGATCTCAGGTCCAGTCCTACCACAATATCATGTGACAAACAGAGCCTGCACGTCACTCATTCCCAAGGAAATGGAATCGGTGGTGAAAGACTTTGGTTCTCTGTGGCCCCAAACTATCGTGAAGGTCCCTCCAGCTGCTCCCTATGCCTGAGATGCTTTTCACTCTCCCCAGCAGCTTGCTGTCAGATCTGCTCCTGCTGTATCTGCCTTTGCCTTCCTAGCAATGCAGTCATTGTGACCAATATCACACTTCTGGCTGAATTCATGATTCCTTCTGGCAGTATCCTGTGTTGGAAACATAAGGAACAAAACAGATTCTTAGTTCAGAGAAAAGTCAGTGATAGCATTCTGCAGATAACTGCAACACACATTCCTCCAAGCAATGAGATATGCAGTGCCCAGACTACAAGGGCCATGTTTACAATCCTCATGGCTCTTTGGGAGAGCTACCTATGCAATAGTGGTGCTGCACTGACCAGAACATAACAGTACAACTACATTCCATGTAATTTGAATCGTTCCCAGTCTCACATTAACTTTGGATGGTATAACTGCATACATTTATATCATTATTCTGTCGGTGCAGGTATAGATGGAATTGGTTCCATGTTCCACAGCACCTTCGGAAATGGAACTCCTACACTGTACTGGTTGCAGCCAATATCAGCCTCTGAAATTTGTGGCAATGAAATCTGTTTAATTTAGATCTCAATGTGCATTTTGCAAGGGCCAATAACTTGGTGGACATTGCCTGCAACCATCATTTGAACCCCTAATTCTTTCAGATTGTATGTATTTCACATGGTCAGTAATATGATTGCAAATGAAATGTAGATGTATTTTGTACGTGCATGAATAATGCTTTTGCCCCTTCAGTGCCTTCCTATCCAGAAGTGAAGCCTGCGCTTATTCCCATCAAACTGACACTGCCTTCGCTCAGTCTGGGCATTGTCCCAGCACATTATCATTGTAGTTAGCATCTAGTGAACAGTAGGTAATGGCAGAAAACAGCTCACAGTGGACACTGACACTGGCCTCCACCTGATTTCAGATTAGCCCCCCTGGGCCTCCTTTTACTTTGCTGTACCCGGAGAAAGTATTTCCACTGATCTCACTCATGTTTAAACCTACTGCATTGAGTTACAACTTTTCTGTGTGCCTCCTGAGCCCTAACATGTCAGTTTAACAGTCCAGGATGTTCCCATCATGGAGGCCATAGAGGTGGTCACTATCAAAAGTACTCCTTCTGTCGCCTTCCATTTCCTCCCAATCCGTATCATTTATTCCCCTATTCCATAGTTCAAATTGCTCCTGTCACCATCCTTGTCCTCACTTCAAGTCTTGCTTCTGTGTTCACCCCAACCTTAAATGCCCTCACCTCTTATTATCATAGGGCACAACTTTCCCCTCCCAAGCCCGTTTTCTCCTCTCCACTGGTCAGTATATGGACGTCCAGATCTGACTGCTCTCCACCACCATGATTGATTTTCAAGGATTGGTCCAAGATAGGAGTGACCAGACCGCTCACTACAGATCTTTCAGCTCTGCCAACTGATGGTATACAGTTCTTAGGTTCTTATATTGGCCAACATTATTGACTACAGGCCGCTCCTTGGACAATATTCCCTCACTGTGACTACCCCAAATGGACAATTGACCACAGCCAAGCCCCTTCACTTAATGCAGATTCCATCCTTGACGGTACCAAGATCTGTCTGAGTGACAGCAGCTCCCGGATTTGACAGAGCACTGCTCCCAAAGACTTGAGACATGACCATTTAATTTAAAAAATCAGGCGGTCTGTTTGTCACCTAGGCAACCAGCACTGTGAATGATCTAATTCTTTCTACACTTTGATTTCATTCGGAAATGTAGGTGTTGGACTGGGGTGTACAAAGTTACAAATCACACAACACCAGGTTATAGTCCAGCAGGTTTAATTGGAAGCACTAGCTTTTGGAGCGCCACTCCTTCATCAGGTGGTTGTCAATTGGAAAGCTAATGCTTCCAATTAAACTTGTTGGATATAACCTGGTGTTGTGTGATTTGTAACTTTGATTTCATTCGTTAGATTCCATTTAAATACACCTAAGATGGGTCAGATTATAAATTAGAGTAAAAAGTGAGGTCTGCAGATGCTGGAGATCAGAGCTGAAAATGTGTTGCTGGTTAAAGCGCAGCAAGTCAGGCAGCATCCAAGGAACAGGAAATTCGACGTTTCGGGCATAAGCCCTTCATCAGGAATGAGGATTAAAAGTTATAATGGATTCAGGAACTCTGAAGAAAACTTTGCTGTCCAGAAAAGAAGTTTTTATTTTACAATAGCTTGAAAGAGACAAACAAGCATTATTACTTTGTGTTTCAAGCATTGCCAAATCTTGTTCGTTTGGACATGCTTACTAAAAAAAAAGTACAAACAATTTTCTCAAATTTAACTTGCTAGGCTATACTCTACTTTTCTTTCAAAAAAATTCTAAATTCAAAATTGACAATAACAGACTCTTGTTTCTTTATGTGTACAACCACAACTATGGTGTTGGACTGGCACCTTTCATTTGTGGTCAATTAATTTCTTTTCAAACAATCTGTCCCATTTTATTCTGATAGAAAATAAAACCGTCCAGACTGTTTCCATTGGCTCTGGCGTTAAATTAAAATTTGAAGATTCAAGTTTATTTACCATTTAAACTTCAGTGGAATTTCTCATTGTATGCTTGAACTCACAATTTGTGATTTTTATCAATTCCAGTTTCATGAAGTTACTTTCAGGCTTGGTGGTTTTAAACAGTGCTCCTGGATGGCGATTCCAATGATTGTGGTCAGTTCAGAGCTCTCCTGATTTCAACGACTTTGTCTTTGTATGACTTCCAGCTCTCTTGCTGGGTTTTTGAAACTTGTTCAAAAACAAAACAACAAAATTCACTGTGGCTCTAGAAGAAGCACCGTGGGTTATTTATATCCATACAACATATCTGACCACACAGATGTTGCGTAAAAAGATTTAAAATTGTCAGCAGGAAGTGTTAACTCTGTTGGTCTCAAAAATGGGCAGGACCAAAATCACCTTGCGACGTCATGTTGAACTTCTCCATACTCAGTTCAAATAATCTTTTGATTATCTCAGACTGGCATTTTAAATCTCTTATATTAAAGCAAAGATTTTCTAGATCGTCCTTTTAAGACTGATGCAAATAGTTTACTGCTGATCCAAAGGGATAGCATGAAGGCTCTTGGACAAAGTTAAGTCAACACTTCTCCTTCCTCCTGGAGGGAGATAAGGACCATATTATATTTCCTTTCTAAACAAAATAAAAATCTACCTTTGTTATATTTTACCTTCTTCAAAGTCTTTGACATTAGTTTTCTCAAATTCTAGCAGAGCAAATTCCCTTTATAAAATTCCAATTTTCCCTATTTTTTTCATGGCACTAATTCACATCAAACATTTAGGATGAGCAAATTTTACTGGCTAGAATTAAAGATTCTTTAAAAATTACAGTAAAATTTGAAAGTTCACTCTGATCAGTAAATTAAATTGTAAACTTAGTAATACTGTGAAAAACCATTTACCACTTTCCCAGGACTCTTTCCTTCAACAAAATGCAGCATGCATATACAGCATTTTAAGAGGAAAATTATGTCATTTAACTTAGTGTTTTTTCTTCAATTGGCTAATATGATTGCAGCCAATTCCAAGAGGTAAATAAGAGTTTAAGAAACTAATTCCACATAAGCACTCCGTGTCAGAAGCGTTTAAAAAAAAACACTGATAATTTCTTAAAGGGGACATCTACGAAGCCTGACCAGTTCAAGCTCCAGGGAGGAAAACACAAATGACATAACGCAGCATTTTGACAGCCAATGAACGAAGACATAAATGGACCAGATCACAAAATGTCAGCAGTTAGTCCAAAGACTGTGGATACAGGAGGAGTTCACATCTAGATAGAAAAGTCAAACACAAAAACTGGTCTCCCCCCACTCCTGCAACGTGAGAATATTTTCTTCCTTTACTTGTAGTGCATGTGAAATGTCTAAATAATTTTATATCCAATGATTTACTCTACAGAACCAGATATGGAGAGAAAAGATTTATTACCTTTTATTCAATAGTTATGTTGGCTAGGCAGCCACTGTCAGCGGTCGATCTCTCAAGACCTGTAGCTGCCATGACTATTTAACTTATAACCATCCAAAATGTCATGACTATGCCCTGTAGCTTCACACAAATAATGTGCTACCACTGTTTGACAGAGCATGGACGAATGGAATGACGAAATTAATTCACTCAGAGTCTACTTACAGTATCAAAGTGGTTCATTGTAGATCAGACCATAAGATGTAGGAGCAGAAATTAGGCCATTCAGTCCATCTAGTTTGCTCTGCCATTCAGTCATGGCAGATATCTCTGTCTTAATTAGCTGAAGCTAATAAAGAGCTTTTATCACATTCATCTTCCAAGTTTCGCCCACTTGGCAAGGTGGTGGTCAACTAGCACAACCTCTACAGTTCTGCAGCAGTCAATGTAGCAGTTATTCATCTCCTTTCATACTAATACACGGTGGCACAGTGGTTAGCACTGCTGCCTCACAGCGCCAGGGACCTGGGTTCAATTCCTGCCTCAGGCGACTGACTGTGTGGAGTTTGCACGTTCTCCCCGTGTCTGCGTGGGTTTCCTCCGGGTGCTCCGGTTTCCTCCCACAGTCCAAAAGAGGTGCGGGTCAGGTGAATTGGCCATGCTAAATTGCCCATAGTGTTAGGTAAGGGGTATATGTAGGGGTATGGGTGGGTTGCGCTTCGGCGGGTCGGTGTGGACTTGTTGGGCCGAAGGGCCTGTTTCCACACTGTAAGTCTAATCTAATACCTCCCAAGATAGCATACAGAGACTGGTCAGCAGAATCCACTCTTTGAGCAACGCCCTTTGTTTGCTTGGGAAACTTAACTTGCTCCAGGCAGTCTTTCTTGGTATGGAGTAGCTCCTTTGGGATTTTGCTCCAAATCATTCCAAAACTGCAGGAGCCTAATCCACCAACCAGTTCATTAGCAGACTGAACCCATCATTAGAGGACCAACCTGAGATACAAGATGTTTCCCCAACCATTGCATCCTTCTTGGATATTTTCTCAGATCTTATTCAGTGCCAATTGTATTGTTCTACTGAAAATACCTGATGGGTTCTTTAAAGTCTGGTCAAAATTAGTACAGGACGACACCTGCACTTTAATTCAAGCCATCTAGTCTCTTACCAAAATGCAACACCTCACCTTTATCTAAATTAAACTCCATCTGCCACTCCTCGGCCCATTGGCCCATCTGATCAAGGTCCTGTTATACTCTGAAATAATGTTTTCACTGGCCACCACACCATCTATTTTGGTATCATCTGCAAATTTACTAACCATTCTCCTAATCACATCCAAATCATTTATAAAAGTGATTAAAAGCATTGAACACAATACTCATGAATTTGAAGCAAATTTATTAGCTTAATCTACATAATATATGTTAGAGACATATGCAACAAATCTGTTAGCTTAAACTGCATAATATATATGTACATACACACACATGAGTGAGTCTCACACCAGTGGTACTTGGACCTCTATCTCAGATTCCATGGAACCAATCTCACGAACCCCAGCCTGATGGTGAAAAGTCCATTAGGTGGGGCAAAGTCCCTGATTCTAATATTCTGAATCTAAGATTATCTGCTGAACCTTTTCTCTGTAATACTTGCAATACTTTTCCAAACATTCCATGTACAGAAAATAAATTGAAAACTTTGCCAGGTGGCTGTGTTAACCACATAAAACGAAAGATCCCATAGACAGTCAAAGTTATACAGTTACCTCCCAGCCAGCCAGAGCATACTGTTTTTTAACGCCAGACCTATTTTCATGTATATTTCCAGTTTACTTCAATTGCTAAGTGTCATGCCCAGTTAACCCCAAATGATTAACCTTTAAACGATCTACTTTGAAGATATTTTTAAGCCCAACACTACAGTGTTATTATCCTTGTTTAATCAATAATCACTGGAGACTGAAAACTAATTTTATGATCATTTTATTCAAATGACAGAGTAAGAAATGCAGTTCAGTTAAAACACTGAAGCAGAACTCTGAAAACTACTGAAAAGCTGAGTAGTTTTATACAGTAAGCATCTCATTAGTCAAATTTCAATCTTCTTTCACAAATTATGTGTCCATTATAGGTGATAGATTAATGAATGATGTTCACCCAGATAGGGAGTAATCAATCTTCCCTTCAATGTTGCTGTCTTTTCTTATTAATGTTACTTTCCTCTCTAATGCTTTCTTAAAGTGCTTTTATTGACATTACCTCCTATTGACATAGGTGCCTTGCTGACATTCGACTCTAGAAAGTATAAGATTCATTCAAAACAAAATTGAAATCTGCTTTTCCATTTAGTATGGAAATATCTATTTAGTCCTTAAAGACCAAAATCTAATATTTACTCAAACATTGGGTGTTTTCCAGG
Organism: Hemiscyllium ocellatum; assembly: GCF_020745735.1. Lineage (NCBI taxonomy): Eukaryota > Metazoa > Chordata > Chondrichthyes > Orectolobiformes > Hemiscylliidae > Hemiscyllium > Hemiscyllium ocellatum. The sequence continues at coordinate 13,040,294 of NC_083418.1, read as the reverse complement.
CTCCATTGTGGAGTTCCCCAGGAGTCAGTGTTGGCTCTCTGGCTTTTATAGAATCCCTACAATGTGGAAACAGGCCCTTCAGCTGAACAAGTCCACACTGACTCTCTGAAGAGCAACCCACCCAGACCCATTTCCCTACCCTATTATCCTATACTTACCCCTGACTAATGCACCTAACCTACACATTGTTTTACTTTATAAGTATTAGTGATCTAGTGTTTGGTTTACAAGATGCAAATACAAAATTTGCAGTTGTCATGAAGCTGGGAAGCATTGTAAACTAGGAAGGAGACAAGATAGAACTTTAAAATGACATAGGCAAAATAGTGGCGTGTGTGAATGAGTCATAGGTAAGGGTAATGCAAAAAATGTGAAAAGTATTTTATCAGGAAGAACATGAACAAAATATAAAGGATTAGCTCTAAAAGGAAGAGCACAGGCATCTAGAGTATATATGTGCAAGTATTTAATGGTGACAGGATAGTTTACGTAGAAACAAATAAAATCAGATTATGACTAAGCTATTCAGTCCTTTAAATTTGCTCATCAATTGAAATGGTAATGGCCAATCATTCAATTCATTACTTAATTCCATCTTTTACCCCAAACCCTTTGTTCTCTTTTACTCTAGGAATGATATCTGTCTCTTTTTTCAAAACAGTGTTTTGGTCTAAATTGCTTTCTGTGGCAGATAATTCCACACCATTCTCATGGTGAACAAATTTCTCATAGACACAGTGGCTTACCATGTACCCTTGGACTGTGATCGCTCGTTCCGAACTGCCCGGTCACCTTCATGTTTACTATGTCTCATCCTGTTGGAACTTAATTGGTTTCTATCAGATCCCCTCCCATTCGTCAAATCTCCAGTGAATGTAGCCCTAACCAATCCAATTTCACTTCATATGTCCATCCTGCCATCCAAGGAATCAGTCTGGTAAACTTTGTTGCACTCCCTCCAATATCCTCAGATAAGGAGACCAACCTGCATACGATGCTCCAGGTGTGGTGTCACCAAGGTCCTGTACAATTGCAGCATGGCATCCATACTCATGTACTCAAATCCTTGCACTATGAAAGCCAACATAGTATGTATCATCTTCAGTACCTGCTGTACCTGCAAGCTAAATTTCACAGACTGGTGTACAAGGAAACCCAAGGCCTCATTGTACCTTCCCTGTCCCAATCTATTGTACTCATCCACATTGTATTTCATCTGCTATGCATTTGTCATACAACTTGTGCAAATCACATTGGAGCATCTCTAGATCCCCCTCACAGTTCACTCTACCACCCAACTTTGTATCCCAGATAGGTTAAGAGAGCAGTTAATAAAGCATGCAATATCCTACACTTCATTAGGAGGGACAAGCAATACAAGAGCAACAGGGTTATGTTGAACTTACATAAGACACTACTCAACCCCAGCTGGAGTATTATATCTAGTTCTAGCCATCACATCCTTGGAAGTTTGTGAAGACTTTGATGAGAGAGTGAAAGAGGTTTACAAGAATGGTTCCACAGATGAGGAATTTTAGTTAAGAAATAATGGTAAGGCTGTGACTACTTTCCTTAGAGAAGAGAAGCCTGAGAGAGAACTAATAGAGGTATTCAAAATCATGTGGGGTCTGGCTTAGTAGAGAGAGAGAAGCTGTTCCCACTTATGCACCAATTAAATAAATATTCAAAATCAGAATTCTGGACAGTGTAAATAGGGAGAAAATATTGCCACTTGTGGAAGGATTGAGAAAAGGGCACATAATTGAAGTTATTCATAGAAGAAGCAAAAGAGGTATGAGGAATGATTTTTTTTTGTGCAGCAAGAGTTCAGGGTGTAGACTGTGTTATGCACATGTGTGGTGGATTCAGGTTTACTTGAAGCATTCAACAAAAGGTTGATGATTATTTGAAAAGCAGTAAAATGCAGGGTTACAAGGAAGCTACATGAGAATGATGTTAGGGGAGAACTTACATGGAGTCAGCATAGATGTGATGCATTGAATGACCTCCTACAAAAAAGGATGCTCAGGTGCTTCTGCTCCTGCACCTGCACCCCCTTTATCGAGTTGTATCATTTATTTGATATTGTACCTTCATGCTCTTCCTTCCAAATTAATCAATTCTCATCTCTGTATTGAAATGTTTGTTACCTGTCAGTCCATTTCGTAAAAAAGATCTCCTAAAAGTCTGTGATACTGGAGTTGTTTATGCTGCAACCACTCCATAGTGACCAATCCCACTTGATGCATGACCTGACCATTAATTGTACACCATATATTCTCTTGCAGGGTTATGTGGTAATTTCAATGGAGATTCGAAGGATGACTTCAAGAGCAGTATGGAAATCTCAGAAGGAATTGCTGCTATATTTGTCAACACATGGCACATTGGTGGATATTGCAAACATGTGATCGATAAACATCCAGACCCATGCTCCCTGAGTCAATTTAAATGTAAGTGACTAAAACTAGCTTTGTCATAGTTCAGATTGGATTAAATGGATAAGCAATTCAAAAGCACTACTTCTAGAATTGAATTTGAAGGGAATTAGATTGGAATAGAAGATAAAACTCTTTAGAGAGTCTAGGATTGTCTCTGTAATAGATTCTAACGAAAACGGAAGTATGTATGAACAAGAGAGTGGCATGGTGTTAATGTCAATAATTAGTGGTTGAGAGGTCCAGGCCAATATAAACACATGAATTAGAGCAAGAGTAGGCTATTTGGCTTTTTGATTCAGCTTTCATTCATTTTGGTCATGTTTGATCTAATTACTTTCCACTCTCACCTACCCAGGTTAACTTCAATCCTTGCTTGTCAATAATCTGACTTCCACTGCCTGAAAAGGATTCATAAACTGTTCTCCCGCTGTCTTTTGAGAGAGAGGTCTAAAAGCTTACAATCCTCAGAAAAACACTAATCTGTCTTAAAAGAACAGCCCCTATTTTTAAACTTTGTTCCACCTTATATGAAATGTATATGCTTTCTTTCCACATCTTGTCAAACACTCTCAGAATCTCAAAGTTTGTCTCTGTGCTGTATGACTCCATGACTCTATGATCTCTAACAAATTTGGGAAGCATGATCTCCCACGCACAAAGCCATACTGACTACCCCTAATCAAATCCTGTATTGCCAAATGCATGGGTATCTAATCTTTCAATCTTCTCAAGTAACTTAGCTACTACAGAAGTTAGGCTTACTGGAAGCATTGAATCCATGTGGGCCATGCCATTTGGCCCAACAAGTCCACACCAACCCTCCAGAGAGTAACCCACCTGGACCCATTCCCCTACCCTATTGCTCTACATTTCCCCTGACTATTGCATCTTGAATGTCCTTGAACACAATGAGCAATTTAACATGGCCAATTCACCTAGCCTGCATATCTTTTGACTGTGGGAGGAAATCAGAGCACCCAGAGGGAACCCACACAAACAAGGGGAGAATGTGCAAACTCTACACAGACAGTCGCACAAGACTGGAATTGAACCTGGGACCCTGCTGCTGAGGCAGCAGTACCAACCACTGAGCCACCTGTGCCAGATTTTCTTTGCAGACTTTGAATAAGGACACAACATTCGTTACCCTCCAGTCTTCCAGGACTTCACCCATGACTAGTGATGATGCAAAAATATTAGCCAGGGTCCCGGCAATTTTCTTTGGAGCCTCTTGCACTGTTCTTGGGTATACCTGGTCAGGACCAGGAGATTTATTTATTGTCATACTTTCTAACAAATCTAACACCTTCTCCACTGTGATTTGGACTGTCCCCAAGATATCACCACTAACTTTCCCAAGTTCTGAAGTCTTCATGTCTTTTTCCACGATAAACACTGGAGAAATATTCATTGATGACCTCGCCCATGTCCTGCAGTTCTGCACATACACGTCCACTTGATCTTTTAGCGGTCCTATTCTCTCTCTAGTTATTCTTTTTCCTTTAATTTGCTTAAAGCACTTCTTTGGATTCACTCTCATCTTCTCAGCCAATGCTCTTGTGTCCCCTTTTTGCCATCCTTCTTCAATAAACTCATGTATCCCTTATGTATATCTAGGATTCCCTTGATCCCAGTTGTCTGTACCTGAGGCATACCTCTTTTTTGTTCTGGTGAAGCCTCAATGTCTCTTGTCATCCAGGATTCCCTATTCCTGCCAACGTTGCCCAACGTTGGAATATGTAAACCTTGATATCTAGCTATCTCACTTTTAAAGGCCTCCCACTTCCCAGAGGTCCCTTTGCCTGCAAACAAAGTACTCCAATCAATCCCTGCAAGCTCCTGTCTGTTAAGACACAGAGGTCAAACCCCTCACAGAACCAAACACACAGAAAAGCTCGCCTGTTCCCATACCATAATTAATAACAATAAATTAGCACTTAATGTCTTAAAGTCGACACAAATACTTTGCTCTTCCTTTAGCCTTCCTTCTTCCTCTTCCCAACTCTGCTGTCTTCTCCTGGTTTGTCTTCTGTCTTTTTTCTGCAAGTATTTTGATAGGAAAAGGTACCTTTTGATAGATAGTACCTTCTGAGATTTCTTCAGACGGCATTAGCTCTCTGGCTCTATGGCAGTTGCTCTCACCAATTTTCAAAGTGCCTTTATTTTTTACCCTCAACATCATTTTGTCTCATTGGTCCAATGTTGTCAATACTATAAATTCAAACTGAATTGGGTTTTAGTATCCTGAGCATAATCTAAATTAATTAGTTAAATTTGAATTGTTATCAAAAAAGCAATCAAAACTCAGGTATCCATTTAACGGCAAACTGTCACATGTAGCTGTTTTTGAACTGCCTATCTCCTAGCTATTCTATATTCTGGCAGCTGTGGCTGTACTTTAAATTCAGAAAACACTTTCTATCTGAAAGTAGCTATACACTCTTTTGACATTGTAACACGACTAATTCCACCAAAGTTCACCTTCCCCCAATTTAGAACTTGAACCTGTGGACCAGTTATGTTCCGCTCCATATTTGTTCTAAAATGAATAGAACTATGGTGCCAAACTGCTCCCCACTGTCACCTCAGTCACCTGTCCTGCTCTATGTCCCAAGGGTAGGTCAGGTTTTATCCCTTCCCAATAGGAGACTTTATATACTGCATGAGGAAACTTTCTTGAACACACTTAACAAATTCCACTCCATCTGAACCCCTAAGGCTATGACAGTCCCAATCTATGTTAGGAAAATTAAAATTCGCTACTGTGATAACCATATTGCTCCGACACATGTGCCCAGTCTCCCTGCATATTTGTTCCTTTGATTCCCATTGCCTATAGTACAACCCCAATAACATCACCATCTCCTTCTTACTTGTTAGCTCCACCCACAAAGCCTTACTGGATGATCCTTCAGTTATTTCCTCTCTGATTACTGCTGTGATACAAGTCTTAATCAAAACAGTAGAAGCACACCAGCCAGATAAAGAATAACCTGCAAGTAATTACCACATTGAATCCTCTCTCTCTCTCACTTGAAGAGAGACAACTGTTTATATTTAACTTGAGGAGCACCAATCCACAAAAGTAGGGTGTGATGGGGAGGCAGACTTATTTCAAGGAATGAATATGCACCATTAGTGTCGTTCTTCAACACACTTCAGCATAACTAAGTAAACCAAATCCCCACCCTCAGCTGCTGATCTTTTTAAAAAGCACTAATAGGAGAGTCAAGACCAAACTAGGGAACACATTTTAAAATAAGGGATCTTCCATTTATGACAAAGATGGGGATACACCTTTCTCTCAAGGGTCTGTGGAGTAGTCTTTCTCACAGAATGGAGTTGGGTCATTTGAGGTAGATAGGTTTTTGGTTTCGGATGGATCAATGTGTTTCAGAATGTAAGTAGGAAAGTGGAACTTAGGCTATGGTCATAATGAATGGTGAAGGCGGCTCAGAAAATGAGTGGTCTGCTCTTGTCTCATTTATTGGTGCTTTCTCGAGCTGAAAATATGTTTGGCTGTCTGAGATGGAGAACATGCCAATTGATACGTTATATAATCAAGTTACACCCCTGACATAACATAGGCATCTGGATCAGGTTTAGGAATGGAAAGGGCAGTGTGCATTGCCTGCCTTTTAAGCTTTTCAAATGCTTGAAAGTCAAAGAGAGGGCACAGCATTTGAAGGTATGCTTTGTGTAATGAATTTTCACAAGGTAACACTGGGCCAGTAATCAGAAGAAAATAAGATAAAGATACCCCAATCAAAAAATGCCTTTAAGATTTTCCACCATCTGATGTGAAGGCTGGTTTTTATTTCACACATACATAGGTAAGAAATAGAAATAGAAGTAGGTCATTCAAGCCTGCTCGACAATTCCGGTTTCCACAGTCACAAATATCCCAGTTCCCTTCACTGCCTTTATCTAACTAGAATCTGTCTACTTAGGTCTTATAAATTATCAATGTATTTCATCATCTTCTGCGGTGAAGAGTTTGAAAATCACAAAACCATTGAGAATTAAGATCCATGAACTAAAACTATGTCCAACACTTGAGTTGTGGCTTCAACTGTGAAGCATTAACTGTTTAATGTTCAATTCCTCTCATAATAAAGGATAGCATTCCTTTAGACTTCCAAATCACTTAGTTGCAGAGCGGAAACAGACACTCAGTTACCAGTCCTTGCCAACCATAATCCCAAAGTAGTCTCACTTGCCTGATATTGGCCCATTTCCCTCCAAACATGTCATATTTGTGTACTTATCTACATGTCGTTTAAACATTGTAACTGTACTGTCATCCATCACTTCCTCTGGGAGTTCACTCCAAGCACAAATGATTTTAAAAATTGTCTCTCATGTTTTTTTTAAAATCTCTCTCCTCTCACCTTAAAATGTCCCTCATGTCTTGAAATACCTCACTGTAGGGAAAAAACAGCTGCCATTCAGCTTAACTATATACTCCATGATTTCATAAATCTCGATAAAGTCATCCCTCAACCTCCCACGCTTGAGTGAAAAAGTCCCAGCCTATCCCACCTTATAACTCAAACCCTCCATTCCCTCCTGGTTAATTGTATCCTTCCTGTAACAGTGTGATCTGAACTGGACACAGTACTCCAGAAGAGACCTCACCAACATCCTATACAACCTCAACATGTTTCCTACTCCTATACTCAAAGGAGCGAGCATAAATACTTTCTTAACCACCCTGTATGTGATGCAAATTTTAAAGAATTATGTACCTGAACTCCTGGGTCTTTTGCTGTAACTCCATACTAAGAGACCTTTTGGGACTCACACCTCGATTGTGCAGTCATTCTCTTTTTATATAACATTTTACTTTTTTATTCTTCTTGCCAAAGTTGCCACTTGTCACATTTTGCCAATCTAAAAAATATTCATTCATGCATATAGTATTTCTCTGCTAACCAATCTTCTGTCCGTGCTGATATGTTACCCTCTACATCATGAGCTGTTATGTTGTCCAATAACATTTTGTAGCACCATGTCAAATTACTTCTGGAAATCCAAGTACAGTACAGCAGTCTTGTCTCTTGATCTACTGTTCTCGTTACTCTTTCAAACAGTTCCAATAAATTGATTAAACATGATTCTTCTCATAAAGAAATGATGACTCTACCTGATTACCTTGAGATTCTTTTGTGCTCAGCTATAATGTCCTTATTGATCAATTTTAATAAGTTCCCCTCAATAGACTTCAAGCTAACTGGCCTATATGGTCTCTTGTTTATTGCCTCCCTCTCTACTTAAATAGAAGAGTTATATTTGATAATTTCCAGTCTGAATGAACCTTTCCTGAATCTTACAGATTTTGGTAATTTAACAACAGCAGATCTATTACCTCATTAACCATCTATTTTAAAACAATAGGATGAAGTCAGTCAGAACCCAGAGACTTGCCAGCCCACGGTTCCATCAATTTGTTTATTACTGCCTCCCTAGTGATTATAATTTCATCAAGTTCCTTTCCTTCTTCATCCTCCTGATTTGCAGCTATCACTGGGATGTTTTTGTATCCCTTGTGGTGAAGACAAGTAGAATATTTATTCATCCTGTCATTTCTTTATTATCTAAAAACTCCCCATTGATCCTCTAGAGGGTGACAACATTCATTTTACTTTCATTTTCCTTTTTAGAAACCTGTAGAAAGTTGCTATCTATTCTTATATTTCAGCTAACTACCTCATACGCTAAGTTTTTGTCCTGATTAATACTTTACTTAATCCCTGTCTACTTTATATTCAGAAGGAATCTCCTTTGCACAATTACATATTTTTCCTTACATTTGATACATTCCTTAACCATGCATGGTGGGTCCACCCCTTGGATTTTTTCTTCTTTCCAGTTGGAATGTACTTTTTCTGAGAGTTCTAAAATATCCCTTTATATGTCTGCCATTGCTTCTTCACCGAAGCACCAACTAATCTATTATCACACTTCACTTCAACTGGCTCAGCTTTCATGCCTACATGGTTGCCCTTACTTAAATTTTAGTATAGTTATTGTATAGCATTTCTAGTCAATATTTGGAAAGTTCAAGTTCCCCATAACAATTACCCTGTACTTGCGCACCCATCCAGAATCATCTTGCTTAGATTTTAGTATAGTTATTGATCTACTCGTCTCCCTTTCAAACTAGGTGTAAAATTCTACTATATTATGATTTCTCCTACTTGAAGTGCATTTTCCCTAAAGTCATTAATTAATCCTTTCACATTACATAACACTAAATCTAGCATTGCCTGATGTCTGATGGATTCCAAAGTGTGCTTCTCTACAAATCTCTCAAAAACACTCCACAAACTCTTCATTGAGCCTATTATTCCCAGTGTGATTTTCCTTGTTCTTATATTGATTAAAATCACCCATGATTCTTGCCATCATTTTCAGAAGCACCAAAAATGACTTATTGTATATTTCTTGCATTTTAGTTACTGTTCAGGGGTCTGTAGATCACTCCTACTTGTGACTTATTTCCCTTGCTGTTCCTCATTACCACCTAAATTCAGTCTACATCATGATCTTTTAAAGCAACAGGTCATTTCTAACTGTAGCACCAATACTACTAGTGCTAGCTGTTTGCCTCATGACAGCTTTGGTTCAAACATGGACAAAACAGTTGAATTCCAGAGGTGAAGTGAACGTGACTGTTCTTGATATCAAGGCTGGATTTGACTCAGTGGCATCAAGGAGCCACAGAAAAACTGAGGTCGTTGGGGATCAGGAAAACTCTCTGCTGCTTGGATTATACCTAACACAAAGGAAAATCATTGTGGATGTTGGAGGTCAGTCATCTTATGACAGAATTTTACATCTAGTTTGAAAGGGAGAAGAGTAGATTGATAACTACACTAAAATTTAAGCAAGATGGTTCTAGATGGGAGCAAAAGTACGGGGTAATTGTTGTGGGGAACTTTAACTTTCCAAATATTCATTGGGAATGCTATAGTTTGAGTACTTTAGGTGGGTCAGTTTTTGTCCAGTGTGTGTAGAAGGGTTTCCTGATACAGTTTGTAGATAGGCCAACAAGAGGCAAGGCCATATTGGATTTGGTACTGGGTAATGAACCAGGCCAGGTGTTAGATTTGGAGGGTGAGCATTTTGGCAATAGTGACCAATAGTGATACGTTTACTTTAGTGATGGAAAGGGATGGGTAAATACCGCAGGGCAGAAGTTATAGTGGGGGGAAAGGCAATTATGATGCAATTAGGCAAGATTTAGGAAACTACAGGGGATGGGCACAATTGAAATATGGAGCTTGTTCAAGGAACAGCTGCACATTGTGTGTCCTTGATGAGTATTTACCTGTCAGGCAGGGAGGAAGTGGTCAAACTTCTTTACTAAAGAAGTTGAATCTCTTATCAAGAGGAAGAAGGAGGCTTATGTAAAGATGAAATGTGAAGATGCTTGAGAATTACGAGTTAGCCAGTAAGGACTAAAGAGAAAGCTAAGAAGAGCCAGGAGGGGACATAAGAAGTCTTTGACAGGTAGGATCAAGAAGAACCCTAAAGCTTTCTATAGGTATGCCAGGTATGAAAGAATGACCAGAGTAAGATTAGGGCCAGTCAAGGACAGTAGTAGGAAGTTGTCTGTGGAGTCCGATGAGATAGGAGAGGTGCTAAATGAATGTTTTTCATCAGTATTCACACTGGAAAGAGACAATGTTGTTGAGTATACTGACATACAGGCTGTTAGATGAGTTAGATAGAGGTACATAAGGAGGAGGTGTTAGCAATTCTGGAAAGTTAAAATAGATAAGTCCTCTGGGCCAGATGGGATTTATCCTAGGATTCTCTGGGAAGCGAGGGAGGAGATTGCATGGCTTTTGACTTTGATCTTTATGTCATCATTGTCTACAGGATTAGTGCCAGAAGACTGGAGGATAGCAAATGTTGTCCCCTATTCAAGAAGGGAGTAGAGACTTCCCTGGTAATTATACACCAGTGAGCCTTACTTCAGTTATGTGTAAAGATTAGATTAGATTACTTACAGTGTGGAAACACCGATCCGCCGAAGTGCAACCCACCCATACCCCTACATTTACCTCTTACCTAACACTACGGGCAATTTGGCATGGCCAATTCACCTGCCCGCACATCTTTGGACTGTGGGAGGAAACCAGAGCATCCGGAGGAAACCCACACAGACACGGGGAAAACATGCAAACTCCCCAGTCGCCTGAGGCGGGAATTGAACCTGGGTCTCTGGTGCTGTGAGGCAGCAGTGCTAACCACTGTGCCACCGTGCCATCCACAAAGTAAAGTGTTGGAAGGGATTATAAGAGATAGGATTTATAATCATCTATCAAAGAATAAGTTGATTAGGGATTGTGAAGTGTTGCTGGAAAAGCACAGCAAGTCAGGCAGCATCCAAGGAACAGGCAAATCCTTCTTCAGGAGTCCTCACTTTCTCCTAGATGGTTTTGTGAAGGGTAGATTGAGCATCACAACCTTATTGAGCTCTTTGAGAACGTGACCAAACAGGTGGATGAGGGTAAAGCAGTTGATGTGATGCATGTAGATTTGAGTAAGGCGTTTGATAAGGTTTCCCACAATAGGCTATTGCAGAAAATATGGAGGCATGGGATTGAGGGTAATTAGCAGTTTGGATCATAAATTGGCTAGCTAAAAGAAGACAGGGTGGTGATTGATGGGAAATATTCATCCTGGAGTTCAGTTACTAGTAGTGCTCTACAAGGATCTGTTTTGGGTCCACGGTTGTTTGTCATTTATATGAATGACCTGGATGAGGACCAAGAAGGATGTGTTAGTAAATTTGCAGATGACACTAAGGTCAGTGGAGTTGTGGATAGTGCTGAAGGGTGTTGCAGGTTACAGAGGGGCATAGATAAGCTGCAGAGCTGGCCTGAAAAGTGGCAAATGGAATTTAATGTGAAAAAGTATGAGATGATTCACTTTGGAAGCAGTGAAAGGAATACAGAGTACTGGGCTAATGGTAAGATTCTTGGTAGTGTGGATGAGCATAACATCTCAGAATCCATGTCAATAGATCCCTGAAAGTTGCCATCCAGGTTGATAGGGTTGTTAAGAAGGCATAGCATGTATTAGCTTTTATTGGTAGAGGGATTGAGTTTCAGAGCCATGTGGTCGTGTTGCGAGTGTGGTGCAGCCACATTTGGAATCTTGCATACAGTTCTGATTGTCGTATTGGAGGAAGGATGAGGAAGCATTGAAAAGGGTGCAGAAGAGCTTTACCAGGATGTTACCTGGTATGAAGGTCTTATGGAGAAAAGGCTAGGGACTTGATGCTGTTTTTGTTAGAAGAAGATAGAGACGTGACTTAATAGAGACATACACGATAATCAGAGGATTAGATAGGGTTGACAGTGAGAGCCTTTTTCCTTGTATGGTGATGGCTAGCACAAGGAGACATAGCTTTAAATTGAGTGGTGATAAATATAGGACAGGTATCAGGGGTAGGTTCTTTACTCAGAGTAGTAAGGGCATGGAACGCCATGCCTGCAACAGTATTAGACTCGCCAACAATAAGGGCATTTATATGGTCATTGGACACACATATAGATGATAATCAAATAATGTAGGTTAGCTGGGCATCAGATTGGTTTCACAGGTTGGCGCAACATCGATGGCTAAAGTGCCTGTCCCGCGCTGTAAAGTTCTGTGTTCTATTTCGATTGCAGGAGCTCCTCAGAGTAGTGTCATAGGCCTAACCATCTTCAGCTGGTTCATGAATTACCTTCCCTTCACCATAAGGTGAGAAGTGGGATATTTGCTGATTACTGCACAGTGTTAAATACTATTCATGACTTCACAACTACTAAAGGACTATATGTCCAAATGGCGAATAAGTACCAACTAACATTCATGCCACACAAATGTTTGGCAAGGACCATGGCCAACAAAAGAAACTAACCATTGCCACTTGAAGTACACTGGTATTACTGTCACTGAATCTCCCACTGTCAACATCTTTGAGGTTGCTACTGATCAGGAAATGAACTGGATGAGCTATATTAATGTGATTTAAAAAAGCAGGTCTGAGGCTAGGAATCTTACAGTGAGTAACTGTACTGACTCGTCAAAGCCTGCTTACCATCTACAAGTTAAGTTAGAAATGTGATGCAATACTCCCCACTTTCCGAAATGGATGCAGCTCTAACAAGACTCAACCTTGACACTATGTAGGGCAAAGCAGCTTGATTGGTTCCACATTCACAAATTACTGCCTTCTCCACCACTATTGCTCACTAGCCATGATGCGTATCATATACGAGATGCACTGCAGAAATTCACCAGACATAGTTAGACAGCACCTTCCAACCCATGGCCGTTATCTAGAAGGACAAGGGCAGCATAACACCTTCCCCTGCAAATCCTCTCCAAGCTATTCATTGTTCAGACTTGGAAATATATCACCATTTATTTTGTGTCTCTCGGTTAATAGGAGAAAATGAGGACTGCAGATGCTGGAGGTCAGAGCTGAAAATGTGTTGCTGGAAAGGTGCAGCAGGTCAGGCAGCATCCAAGGAGCAGGAGAATCGACGTTTCGGGCATGAGCCCTTCTTCAGGAATGAGGAGAGTGTGCTAAGCAGGCTAAGATAAAAATCTTCTTCCTTACCTCTCCACCCCCACCCCCACGCCGGCCTATCACCCTCACCTTAACCTCCTTCCACCTATCGCATTTCCAACGCCCCTCCCCAAGTCCCTCCTCCCTACCTTTTATCTTAGCCTGCTTAGCACACTCTCCTCATTCCTGAAGAAGGGCTCATGCCCGAAACGTCGATTCTCCTGCTCCTTGGATGCTGCCTGACCTGCTGCACCTTTCCAGCAACACATTTTCAGCTCTCTCGGTTATTAGCCTGGAACTCCTTTCTTAATGGCATTGTAGATTCACTACTCCAAATAAATTGCAACCATTCCAAAAAGCAGCTCACCACTATCTTCCCAACTAGAAACTAGCAGTAAATGCTCACTCAGCCAGTATTGCCCACATCCTATGAAATAATAGAAAATAATTGCAGAAGCTGGGACTGTCCTCCTTAAAATCAAGAAGGTTCAGAGGAAATTTGATGGCAGTCTACATGGAAGAGGCTGGAAAGAGGGACTAGGTGAGTAATTCTTGCAGAAAGCTAGAATACACACAGTGGATGAAGGAGACTCCTGTATTGTAACCATTCTATGATTCTATCAAGAAATGAAAGCAATTCCAAATGTTAAACACAAGTGAATGTGATTAGTGACTTGGGCACATGTGTGGCATTATGAAGCCCTGCTCTTTAGGGAAGTCAACCATTGGGTAAAAGTGGAAAGTGGCAGGGGATTTGACCTGACAAGCAACATTTTAACAAAGCAGCATTAAATCAGAACCCCACACCAACAGATCAGATCAAAGCTGTGCAGTTCTGATACTCTAGTCATGGATGGTGCTGAGCAATTAAATAACGATCCAGAAGATGAAATTTCATAAAGATCTCTGTCTTCAATGTTGGGGAAGGCAAAAGTATCGATGCAAAATATCAGGCTAAAGCATTTGTTATCCTCTTTAGCCAACTGTACCAAGTAGATAATTCATCTCAGCTTCCTCCTGTGGAACCAAGCAATACAGATGCCAATCTTCAACCAATTTTATTTATTCCATGTGACATCAAGTAATGGCAGAAGGCACTGGATGGTGGAAGGTATGGCATTTACTGGCACAATTACTGAAGGCTTGTGCTTCAAAATTAGCTGTGTCCCAAGTCAAGTTGTTCAAATATAGACATAAAACAGGCATCTTTCTGACAATATGGCAAATTGCCTCGGTATGCCCTGTCCACAAAAGGCAGGACAAATGCAATCTAGCTAATTACCACCTCTCCAGTCTTTGATCAATGAAATGATGGAAGGTTCTCCCAAGTGACATTTAGTCTGGAATAACTTGTTCCCAGATGCTCCGTGTGAGTTATGCTAGACCGTGTGAGTTATGCTAGACCACTCAGCTCCTGACCTCATTACCAAAAAAGAGACAAAATAGCTGATGCCAAAAGGTGAGGGAAGTTTACCAGCCTTTAACGTCAAGGAAGCATTTAAGTGAGTGTGAGCTCAAGGAACCCTGGTAAAATTGAAGTCAATGAGAACTGTAGGAAAGCTCTCCGTTTCGTGAGAATGTACCAAGTGAAAGAGAAGATTGTTATTGTTGGAAGTCAGTCACCTCTGCACCAGCACATCACTACAGGAGTCCCACAGTCGAAAGTGTGCAGACTATGTGGATTGGCCATGCTAAATTACTTATAGTGATTGGGGATGTTAGCTGAATTAGTTTTGGAAAATACAGAATTACAGGGATAGAGTAAGGGGTGTGTCTGGGTGAGATGCTTTTCGGAGAGTCAGTGTGGACTTGTTGGGTCGAACAGCCTGTTTCCACATTGTAGGGATTCAATGATGGAGTTCTACAACATACACATCTTCAGCTACTTTATCAAAGAACTACACTCCATCATGAATTCTGTCGCAGGAATTTTCACTAATGATTTCACAGTATTACGTAACATTTACAACTCCTCAGTTGTAACCCCAGGATGTTAGTGGGGAATCTGTGATGGAAATAACACTGTCTTACAAGAGGATATGATTAGTTTCACTCTTGTGAGAATTGGACTTCACCTGGTATTTGTGTGGCAAGAATGTTACTTGCAACTTTCTAGGCCAAACCTGAATGTTATCAAGGTCCTGCTGCATGGTCCATCATGAGTTTTATGATGAATTTGCACAGCATGAAAATTCATCATAAAACTCACAATGGGCCATGCAGCAGGACCTTGATAACATTCAGGTTTGGCCTAGAAAGTTGCAAGTGACATTCTTGCCACACAAATACCAGGTGAAGTCCAATTCTCACAAGAGTGAAACTAATCATATCCTCTTGTAAGACAGTGTTATTTCCATCACAGATTCCCCACTAACATCCTGGGGTTATTATTGATCATCAACTGATGTTGAGAATTTTGCAGTGATTAACATTCATCTTATGACTCCCAAAAGGATGTCCACAGGTACAAATCATGATATGATAGAATACTCATTTGCGAGGTGAGTATGATTCCAGAAACAATCAATAAACTTGATACTATTCAGGAACAAAACAGCCTACCCAATTGTGACCCCATCCACCATGTTTAACACTCACACTACCAATGTTCAGTGGCAGTGGGTGCATCATATTTAAAGTGCACTGCAACAACTCATCAATCTTCTTTTGACACCATCTACCAAGCCCACGCACACTACTGCCAAAAAGGACATGGTGAACTGAAATTTGAAAAGCTGCCAGTTTCATCCAAGCCACAAACTATCCCAATTTAGATATATATGCCATTGCTTCACTGTTACTAGATAACAATCCTGGCAGTAGTTCAGAAAGGTAGCTCACCATAGCCTTCTCAAGAACAATTTAGGATAGTCCTCCTCATGATGCTAATATCCCACAAATAAATAATAAATAAAAATGGGCCAGGACTCTCCCAATGCAAATAAATGATCTCCACCAGACAGAATGATATAATGACAGAATCCCCTGTGAATCAAATAAACAAAGGCAGGTCTCTTTGGACGTGGCATAACAGAATTGCCTGGGTCCCAAAGTTTTATTCCTGGAAATTCCACCTGCATTTACTTCCTTTCTAGGAATTCCCCTTCCTCAAAATCCTTCAGTGGCATTGAATTTTACGATGAGTTTTCATGATGTGCAGCCTATTTCAGGCTAAAATTAACATCAGGCCAGTGAAACAATAGCTCAGATCTTACTGAGAATGCATGCGTCATAATGTCTGCTGCTGCTTAGCCTTCTCCTTACACATAGTCCTTTTAAAATGTTTTACATGGCAAATTGCTGCAATGCAAGCTGATAATGTTGTAATGAGAGAAACCCAAGTAAATGGGCTACCTAGCTACAAAAGACTGAAGAATTCTGAAATACAGTGAGAGAGTAACAAGGAAATGCAGTTATAATAGTGAATTCATTGTTAATTAGCTACAAAAGGAGAAGTCAAGAGTATGCATGAAAACAGACTTTTTGGTCCAACTCTTCCATGCCAACCAGATATGGTAAATAAATCTAGTCCCATTTTTTCAGCATTTGGTCCATATCTGTCTAAACCCTTACTATAGGATTTATGACCATCTGGAAGAGCATGGCTTGATTAAATGCAGTCAACACAGCTTTGTGAGGGGCAAGATATCCTCACAAACGTTTTCGAATTCTTTGAGGATGTGACTAGAAAAGTTGATGAGCGTCGAGCTGTGGATGTGGTGTATATGGACTTCAGCAAGGCATTTGATAAGGTTCCCTACGGTAGGCTCATTCAGAAGGTCAAGAGGAATGGGATACAGGGGAACTTAGCTGTCTGGATACAGAATTGGCTGGCCACCAGAAGACAGCGAGTGGTAGTAGAAGGAAAATATTCTGCCTGGAAGTCTGTGGTGAGTGGTGTTCCACAGGGCTCTGTCCTTGGGCCTCTACTGTTTGTAATTTTTATTAATGACTTGGATGAGGGGATTGAAGGATGGGTCAGCAAGTTTGCAGACGCCACAAAGGTTGGAGGTGTCGTTGACTGTATAGAGGGCTGTTGTAGGCTGCAGCGGGACATTGACAGGATGATGAGATGGGCTGAGAGTTGGCAGATGGAGTTCAACCTGGATAAATGCGAGGTGATGCATTTTGGAAGGTCGAATTTGAAAGCTGAGTACAGGATTAAGGATAGGATTCTTGGCAGTGTGGAGGAACAGAGGGATCTTGGTGTGCAGGTACAGAGGTCCCTTAAAATGGCCAGGGTTGTTAAGAAAGCATATGGCTTTTCAGCTTTCATTAACAGGAGGATTGAGTTTACGAGTCGTGAGATCTTGTTGCAGATCTATAAAACTTTGGTTAGACCGCACTTGGAATACTGCGTCCAGTTCTGGTTGCCCTATTATAGGAAAAATGTGGGTACTTTGGAGAGGGTTCAGAGGAGGTTTACCAGGATGCTGCTGGACTAGAGGGCTTATCTCATGAAGAGAGGTTGACTGAGATAGGACTTTTTGCATTGGAGAAAAGGAGGAGGAGAGGGGACCTAATTGAGGTATACAAGATAATGAGAGGTACAGATAGAGTCGATAGCCAGAGACTATTTCCCAGGGCAGAAATGACTAACACGAGGGGTCATAGTTTTAAGCTGACTGGAGGAAAGTATAGAGGGGATGTCAGAGGTGGGTTCTTTACACAGAGAGTTGTGAGAGCATGGAATGCGTTGCCAGCAGCAGTTGTGGAAGCAAGGTCATTGGGGACATTTAAAAGACTACTGGACATGCATATGGTCACAGAAATTTGAGGGTGCATACATGAGGATCAGTGGTTAGCACAACATCGTGGGCTGAAGGGCCTGTTCTGTGCTGTACTGTTTTATGTTCTATGTTCTATTCATATACCCATCCAGATGCCTTTTAACTACCAGGCTCCACCATTTCCACTGGCAGCTCATTCCATACGTGCACTACCATCTGTGAACAAGTTGTCCCTTTGATTCCTTTTAATTTTCTCCCCTTTCACCTTAAACCTCTGCCCTCTAGTTCTGGACTCTCCTACCCTGTCTTTACATTATCTATTTACTCCAACCATAACTTCATGATTTTATGAGCCTCTAAATTCACCCCTCAGCCTCTGATGCTCCAGGAAAAATAAATTAGATTCCAGACTGTATGGAAACAGACCCTTCGGCCCAACAAGTCCATACTGACCCATTCCCCATATTCACCCATGACCAAGGGCAATTTAGCATGACCAATTCACTTAACCTGCACATCTTTGGATTGTAGGAGGAAACTAGAGCACCCAGAGGAAACCCACGCAGACACGGGGAGAATGTGCAAACTCCACACGGTCACCCAAAGCAGGAATTGAACCTGAGTCCCTGGTGCTAACTACTGTGCAATAGCCCCAGCCTATTCAACTTCTCCCTATAGCTCAAACTGTCCAACTCTGGCAATTTCTTTGTAAATCTTTCAAGTTTTACAGCATCCTTTCCTCAGCAGGGAGACCAGAACTGCATGCAATATTCCAAAAGTGGTCTATCTAATGTCCAGTACAGCCACAACATGACCTCCCAATTCCTATGAAAGTGAGGACTGCAGATACTGGAGATCAGAGTAAAAAAATGTTACACTGGAAAAACACAGTAGGTCAGGCAGTATCCGAGGTGCAGGGGAGTCGATGTTTTGGGCATAAGTCCCCCTCAGTAATGGGGCTGATGCCTGAAACATTGACTCGCCTGCTCCTCGGATGCTGCCTGACCTGCTGTGTTTTCCAGTGCCACACTTTCTGGCACTGACCAATAAAGGCAAGCATACCAAGTGCTTCACTACCCTGTTTACCTGTGATTCCACTTTCAAGAAACTATGAACCTGCACTCCAAGATCTCTTGATTCAGCAACACTCCCTAGGACCTTACCATAAAGCATGTAAGTCATGCCCTTATTTGCCTTTCCAAAATGTAGCACCTATGATTGACATAAAGAAAGAGAAGATAGGAGAGAGGATGAAAAACACTAAAACGTGTACATTTAAAATTTTCAGTTATTTATTAACTGAAGGAACTTTATTAAGAGTTCATTTTTATTGTCAAAAATGGACTAATTGCCAATTCTAATCCCATGACTACATTGCTTACATTGGAATGAATGGAACATAATTTTCTGTGATTAAGTTAGTGCATGTCCACCACATAAACAGAACAGCCTCGTGGTAGTCACTGCATTTAAAATGGTGGTGGCATCATGTACGTTTGGCAATATCACTATTTCCGATCACGCCCCAGTGTATTTAATAGTTAAGAGTAAGGAAACAGTGGTAGGCTCGAGGCACTGATGACTGGACCCCTTCATCCTTAAGGATAGCAAGTTTATTGAATTCTTTTCTACTGAATTCAGGGCTTTCTTAAACATTAATTCAGGCTTGGCCAGTAGCCATCCATTCTTTGGGAAACAGCTAGAGTCTATGCTGGGGGTTGAATATCTCCTATTCAGACAATAAGAAGCGAAAGACGGGTGAGCAGCAATGCTTGCTCGAGACGCATCTGAAAGTAGCTGAAAAGGTATAGTTTGACCGGTTGTCGCTGGTTGAATTGTAGAGGATCACAGCGCTCGTGTCTGTGCTGAACTCCAGGCTTCAATGGACAGCCAAGAGGGAGCTTACATTTGCAAATCAAAGGCTGTTTAAGCATGGGGATAAGCCAGGCGTACGTTAATAGGAAAAAGGAGTGTTCCCAGCCATTACCTCAATCGGAGAGGACACTGTAAATTTGACCTACGATTCTAAAAGGATTAATGCAACGTTCTGGAAATTTTATTCTGAATTATACCATTCTGAAAACTGTGAAAGTGGGCGGGTTAGGATGGTGTCCTTTTTTAAGAATTTGGACCTTCTGGGAATGACATTTGAACAAGAGTCTCTCCTCAATTCCCCACTGTCAGAGCAAGAGGTGCAAGAGGTTGTGAAGCAGCTCCAGAATGGTCCAGATGGGCTCCCCAGTGAGTTCTATAAAGAATTTATAAGTATATTGTCAGGGCCAATGCTTAGTATCTTTAATGACTCACATAGTCGTAGCCTCCTCCCACCATCTCTAAGAGAGGCAAACATCTCTCTCATTCTTACAAATGGGAAGGCCCAGAGGATTGTGCTTCCTTTCGACTCATCTCACTTCAGAATGTGGACTTCAAAATTCTATCCAATACTCTGGCATTAAGGCTAGAAACTACACTGCCTCCATCATCAAGGAGGACCAGTCGGGGATCATAAAAGGTCTCAGATCGATGGATAATGTCAGGAGATTACTTAACATAATCCAAGTATATCAGCAGCAATCAATACAGGGATTAGTGATCTCGTTAGATGCGGAAAAGGTATTTAACAGGGTCAAGTGGCCATATCTTTCTCATACTTTGAAGTGGTTTGGCCCGAGGGAGACTTTCATCAGGTGGGTGGGGGTTTTGCATAGCGATCATCTTGTCATGGTCCTCACCAGTGGTATATGGTCAAGCAATTTTAATATTTGTAGGGGCAGTTGATAGGGCTGTCCCCTGTCGCCAATGTTTTTCACATTGATGATCGAACAGTTGGCAGAGGCAATACCCAGGGATCTCAACATAACCGCTCCAGAATTGGGGACAAGGTCACATAAGATCACACTGTATGTGGATATCAAAAATTATCAGCTAAGCTTGTTGCTATCATACATGAATGATTAAGCCCAAGGCGCCTTTCACTTACTTTGGTTGGACATCGAACCGCCTCAGACAAGATGCCCTCTTGTTAGCCTGCTGTTCTTACAAAAATGAGAACAGTTAAGGAATATTGTCATACTCCAATAGTCATCAATACTGTCAAGGCATGGAGGGCAATGTGTCAGAGTGAGGGCAATATGGCCAAAATATCATTTTTGACACCCGTAGTTGGTATGCTGGGCTTTCAGCCAGGGATGATGGACTTTTGGTTTAAACAATGGGCAGCTAGGGCGCGTCTTGTCTGAGTGATTTACTCGAAGATGATATACTGATGTCTTTTGACCAGTTGGCTCAAAAATATGAATTGCCCAGTAGGGAGTCTTTTGTCTCTTTCAAATTAGAAACTTCATACAAAAAGAGACCATACTTCTAACTGATCCTTATAGGTCCAATATAGAGAAGAATGTATTGAGTGCTGAGGGTACATTATCTGTTAGCAATGCTTATCATCTATTGGGGGAGGGCCCCTCTAATGAGACCGAAAGGCTTTGTAGGATATGGGAGGGAGAGTTGGATGTTGAGATCTCTTCTGAAATATGGGAGAATATCTGGGAAAATGCAAGAAGGATCTCGATTTGCAACAGGACCCAAGCCTTGCAATTGAAGATTCTCCACAGGGTCCATCTGGCCCTAGACTGCCTCACTAAATTTAGAATGGGAGCATCTTAAATGTGTCCTAAATGTAAAGTGAGTGTGGGCACACTTACATATTGTCTTTGGTCCTGCCAGAGGCTGTGGGCATATTGGAGTGCTGTGGTAGGCGAAATAGAGAAGGCCTTTGGGATAGAGGTGGAGATGGACCCAGTATCTCATCTTCTTGACTTTGTTAATTCTCTTTCATTAGCTCAAAAAAGGCTTTTCATTATCCTCACTTTTTGTGCCAGAAAGAAAATTCTAATAGGATGGGTGTCGGACAATCCACCAGGGCTGGCAGGCTGGTGTAAACTAGTCATGGAGCACATCACCTTGGACTTTCTGACAAGTATGGTGTACCATAAAACTGAAAACTTTAAAAGACATGATGGCCCTTTTTGGACTATCTGCGTACAAATTTGTCTGCCATGCTAATAAGAGCTTTTATACAGCCATGGCAATTCTAAGTAATGGGTTTGGCATCCAGAGGGAAGGAACTACGAACATATGAATATATATAAACTTATATATCGGATGATCGTGGACTATTGCCTTGTTTTGCTGAGCTGTGTTATCATTATTATTATTGCTAAGATTTTCCTTTTGTAGCTTAGGTATTAGTTAGTATTTATTTATGTAATTAGAGGTTTTGGTATTTAATAATGGTTTGAATTGTTTGATTTTGTATTTTGTAATATTCAAAAGAAAAAATGTCTTTTTAAATAAAAATATATTTTTAAAAAATGATAAGGCAGACAATGAGACTCTAGATTTGGGAAGATATCAGAAAGGTATGACACAGTCATACAGCGTGGAAACAGACCCTTCTGTCCAACTAGTCTATGCCACCATGTTCCCAAACTAAGCTAGTCCCACTTACCTATATCTGGCCCATATCCCTCCTAACTTTTCCTAGTTAAATACTTATTCAGAAGTCTTTTCAATATTGTAACTGTACCTACCTCCACCACTTACTCTGGCAGTCCATTCTACACAGAAACCTTTCTGTGTAAAAAAAGTTGCCCCTCATGTCTATTTTAAACCTTTCTCCCCTTTGCTTAAAAATATGCCTCCTAGTTTTGAACTCCCTGACTTTAAGGAAAGGACCCTTGTTATTAATCTTATCTATACCCTCATGATTTTGTAAACCGAAGTGGGCCGGCAAATGGAGTTTAATATAAATAAGTGTGAGGTCTTGCATTTTGGAAAATCAAATCAAAATTGGATTTCATGATGAATGGCTGAAAGTGGAGTCACAGGCAGTGAAGAAGGCTTTTGGCATTGAGTATAGAAGGTCGGCAGTTATGTTGCAGTTATACAGGATGTTGGTGAGGCCGCACTTGGAGTATTGTGTTAGTTTTGGTCACCTTGTTATAGGATGGGTATTATAATTATGAGTGCAGAAGAAATTTACAAGGATGTTGCCAGGACTTAATAGTCTGAGTTATAGGGAGAGGTTGGACAAGCTGGGACCTTGTTCTTGAGAGCATAGGAGACTGAGGGGGATCTTATAGAAGTGTATAAGATCATGAGAGGCATGGATAGGGTGAATGCACTCAGTTTTTTTCCAAGGTTTGGGAATTGAGGACTAGAGGGCATCAGTTTAAGGTTAGAGGGAACCTGAGGGGCAACTTTTTTGGTGGAGTAGCAAATAGTGAATGGAACTGTCAGAGAATACAGCAGAATATAGATAGATTGGAGAGTTGGGCAGAGAAATGGCAGATGGAGTTCAATCGAACAAATGTGAGGTGATGCATTTGGAAGATCCAATTTGAGAGCGATCTATACAGTAACTATACAGTAAATGGAGAAGTCTTGGGTAAAGTTGATGTACAGAGAGATCTGGGTGTTCAGGTCCATTGTTCCCTGTTCACAGGTCATGTTACAGCTGTGTAAGACTTTGGTTCGGCACATTTGGAATATTGCGTACAGTTCTGATCGCCACATTACCAAAAGGATGTGCTTTGGAGAGGGTGCAGCTGAGTTTCACCAGAATGTAGCATGGTATGGAGGTTGCTAGCTATGAGGAGAAGTTGAGTAGATCAGGATTATTTTCATTGGAAAGAAGGAGGTTGAGGGGGAACCTGACTGAGGCCTACAAAATCATGACAGGTGTAGACAGGGTGGATAGCAAGAAGCTTTTTCCCAGAGTGGGGTACTCAATTACTAGGGGTCATGAGTTCAAAGTGAAAGGGGAAACATTTAGGGGAGATATGCGTGGAAAATTCTTCACGCAGAGGGTAGTGGATGCCTGGAACATGTTGCCAGTGGAGGTGGTAGGGACAGGGACGACAGTGTCATTTAAGATGTATCTAAACAGATATATGAATGGGCAGGGAGCAAAGGTCTGTTAGAAAATAGGCAGTAGGGTTTAGATAGAGGATCTGGATTGGTGCAGGCTTGGAGGGCTGAAGTGCCTTCTATGCTGTAATATTCTTTGTTCTTTACATAGAAGATGGTACATATATGGAATGAGCTGCCAGAGGCAGTTGTTGAGGCGGGTACATTAGCAACATTTAAAAGGCATTTGGATAAATACATGGATAGGAAAGGTTTAGAAGGATATGGGCCAAGTGCAGGTAAATGGTGTTAATGTAGATGGATGTTTTGGTCAGCGTGGACCAGTTTGGGCCAAAGGGCCTGTCTCTGCTGTCGGATTACATGGGTAGGACTCTAAACCTGTATAAGATCACCCCTCAACCTCAACATCTCATGAGCTCATCAGAAATAAGAACAAGTGTATGTTTTTTTTGGTACAAGAGCCTGTTTTACTATTCACTATGATTAGGCCTAATGAGATTGTGCCATTACACCTTCCCACCTGCCTCTCCCATAACTCTTAACTGAAGATTTATCTTACTCAGCTGAAATAACTCCACAGAGGCCTGTATCCCATCACCATAATTGCACACTACATGAATGCTGCCTTGCTAGCTTAGAGCCAGTCCCTATAGTGAGGAGAATGCATGACACTCCTATTTTTTAAAATATATTTTATTAGACACTCCTATTTATATTTGTCAGCCATGGCTCCCTAATTGGCCCAGATTAACAGCCCCAATCATGGATCCTTTACTCAATGAGATCCACCTGACCAACCTCATTCCGATCACTACATCAGCCTTGAATATATTCACTGATCCAGTGCACTGGGTCTACTGCAGCTCTATGTGTAAAAGAGAATTTCATAAATCAATTCAAAGAAATGCTGTCTCAATTTCTTCTCAAACGGGAAACCTTAATTTTTAATCTGTGTCTGCTCGTTCTAGATTCCCTATAATATGAAACTTCCTCCCATAATTGAGCCTGCTGTGTCTCCTCGGAATGTTTTTTGTTTCAATAAATACTTCTCATTCTTCTGCTCCAATGAATGCAGGCTCAATCTTACTGAACCTTTCATCATAAGCCCCTCTCTTTATCCCAGCAACCATTTTAGTGAACATGTTCTGAACAGTGCTCAATGGAAATAAATCCTTCCTTAAGTAAATCAAACTACACGTACTCCAGATGCAGTCTCACCAATACTCTTCATAGCTGTTGCAAAACGTCTTACTCTTACATTCCATTCCCTGTTCAGTAAAGGCCATCAATTCATTTTTCGTTTTAGCTACCTTCTATGCCTGCACAATTACACTGGTGGTTCATGTATAAAGACACCTAGGTCTGTCTGTACTTCAGCATTCTGCTGTATAGCTCCATTTTAATAATATTCTATTTGGATGTAGGTTTGCTCGCTAAGCTAGAATGTTCATTTTCAGACATTTTGTCACCATACTAGGTAACATCATCAGTGAGCATCTAAATGAAGCACTGTTGGTATTGCCAGCTTTCTATTTATGTGTTTGGATTTCCTTGGGGAAACACATAAGTAGAAAGCGGGCTACAACTCACCAGTGCTTCTTCTGAAGGATCACTGATGATGTCACCTAACTTGGTGACGGAATTTCTGAAAACAAACCTTCCAGCTTCGTGAGCAAACCTACATTCAGAACTTCAACCTGAGCTACAAATCTTCTCAAAATACGCTAATATTTTATTTAATTCACTTTTTACATTTCAGAAAGATCTCTTGGATTTGGTGTTTACTCACTCATTGGGCCTCAGCTTATGTTGCTGTGCAACTTAGGCTTAAGTTGTCCTTAATGAGGTTTTGTCAGTAAAATTTAGACCTGTGATTACTGTATATGTACATTGACATAAAATTTCAGAAGAAATAATTTTTTGCAAAGCTAGTTAGTGCCAAAGTATCAATTTGACAAGTCATAATACAGCAATAAAACAACAAATGTAAAATATATCAGTTCTAACTTTATGCTTATTTTCAAGCAAATTGGGATAGCTGGTGGCATAGTTTTAGTACTAATGTGACTCGACTAGTAATTAGAAGATTTGGCTCATACTCTGAGGTCATGAATTCAAATTTCATTATGGCAGCTAGTGGAATTTAAATGCAATATAAACAGAATGCAATTAAATCTGGAATTGAAAGCTTCTGTCATTAATATTGACCAGGAAACTACTGATTGTTACAAAAAGGAAATCTGGTTCTCAAATGTCCTTTAGGGAACCAAACTGCAACATTGTCTGGTTTTGCCTAAATCTCCAGATCTAAATCAATGCAGTTAACTTTCAACTGCCCTCTGAAATGATCAAGTAAGTCACTCAGTTCAGAGCTAATTATAAAAGGGTAACAAATACTGGCTTTGCCAGTGATAGCCATATATTGGATTCCCTACAATTTGGAAACATGCCCTTTGACCCAACAAGTCCACACCGACCCTCTGAAGAGTAATCCACCCAGGCCCATTCCCCTACCTCTTATTTACTACTGATTAATGCACCTAACACTGTGGCCAATTTAGCATGGGCAATTTAACATGGCCAATTCACCTGACTTGCACATCTTTGGATTGTGGGAGGAAACCAGAGCACTCGGAGGAAATCCATGCAGTCCATGAAAGAGTAAAAAGTGGAAGCTGACATGCTCATTTTATGGCCAGACATGTTGAAGATCATTGACTTGGGTGTAGAGTGCAACTCAGATTTAGCTTCTCTGTCTGTTTACTGATAGTGTGTCTGAAGTGTTCAAGGGATTGGATCCCTGAAAACATTACAGGGCAATTGGCACCAATAACTTCATAGACAATAATGTTACCTCCTTCTGTTTGATAGTGGATTATGCACAGCGCTATTGTTTGAAGCTGATGAATAAAAACAGCATATTTGGAAAGTGCCATGCATTTGTGGATCCGATGGAGTATATTGAGGTAAAGTTTTTTTAAAGTTGTCTTATTTCTTGATTACTTTAAATATTTTAAATATTAAATCTTTAAAGACAATGTAGGATTGTATTTGTACTATTTGAATTAGGTGTCTCATAAGCAAAGAGCCTGGATCACCATTTGGGGAAGATGCAATAACTTCACATAATGGTTCATGCAATCATTACATTTAAAGGAGAAACCATTTCTGGAAAAGCTTTCCATTGAGAGTAATTTCTTTCATTTCCTGCACTCTTTTACCTTTTCAGTTATTTATTCACCCCACTTAAGGGTATCTGTTGTTCCAACAGCAGGAAGTGCAGGAGTCAGGGTAGCCTTGAGGAGGAGTTTATTGAGTGTATCCATGATAGTTTTCTTGAACAGCATGTAATGATACCAACAACGGAGCAACTATCCTAGGTCTGGTCTTATGTAATGAGACGAGAATAATTAATGACCTCATAGTCAGGGATCCTCTTGGAAGGAGTGATCACAGTGTGGTTGAATTTAAAATATAGCTGGATAGTGTGAAGATAAAATCCAGTACTAAGATCCTGTGCTTGAATAAGGGGGACTATGATAGAATGAGCAAGGACCTGGCTAAAGTAGACTGGAAACTGAGACTTTATGGTGCGACAGTTGACGAGCAGTGGAAGATCTTCAAAGAAATTTTTGAAATTACTCAGCAAAAGTATATTCCGGTGAGAAGGAAAGACTGTCAGAGAAGGAGTAATCTACCATGGGTGTGTAAGGAAATAGGCAGGCTATCAAAGTGAAAGAGAAGGCATACAAAGTGGCCAAAAACAGCAGGAGTCGAGAAGATTAGGAAAACTTTAAAGGTCAACAGAAAGCCACAAAAAGTGCTATAAAGAAAAGTAAGATAGAGCATCAGAAAAAAAAACTAGCACAGAATATAAAGACAGATAGCCAAAGTTTCTATAAATGTATAAAATGAGGAAGAATGGCTAAAGTGAATGTTGGTCCTTTAGAGGATGAAAAGGGGCAGGTGATTATGGGATATGATGAAATAGCTGAGGCATTGAACAGGTACTTTGCATCGGTCTTCCCAGTGGGGGAATATGAATAGCATGCCAGCAAGAGACAAAGGTGGGTGAGGACTTGGAAATAATAATTATTACAGAAGAGTTAGTGTTGGATAAACTCTCCTAGTTCTGATGGAATGTATCTTAAGGTTCTAAAAGAGATGATGGGAGAAATAACAGTTGGACTAGCAGTAATTTTCCAAAATTCGCTGGACTCTGGGGCAGTCCCAGCAGATTGGAAAATAGCAAATGTGACGTCACTGTTTAAAAAGGAAAGTAGACAAAAGATGGGGAGTTATAGACCAGTGAGCTTAGCCTCTGTCGTGGTGAAGATGCTTGATTGTATTATCAAGGAATAAATAGCAGGATACCTTGAAAGAAATTGTCCCATTGTACAGACATAGCATGGGTTCATGAAGGGCAAGGCACACTTCACAAATCTTTTGGAATTCTATAAAGACATTTCAAGCAAGGTGGACAGTGGAGACCCAGTGGATGTGGTGTACCTAGATTTCCAGAAGGCCTTTGACAAGGTGCTGCATATGAGGCTGCTGCATAAGATAAGGATGCATGATGTTAGGGGTACGGTATTAGCATGGATAGAGGATTGGTTGGCTGACAGGAGCAAAGAGTGGGGATAAATGAGTGGTATTCTGGCTGTCAATCAGTGACTAGTGGTGTACCTCAAGGATCAGTGTTGGGACCATAATTATTTACAATTTATGTAGATGAGTTGGAGTTGGGCACCACGTGTATGATGTCAAAATTTGCTGATGACACTAAGATGAGTGGCAGAGCAAAGTGTGCAAATGAC
This sequence comes from Hemiscyllium ocellatum, assembly GCF_020745735.1. Taxonomy (NCBI): domain Eukaryota; kingdom Metazoa; phylum Chordata; class Chondrichthyes; order Orectolobiformes; family Hemiscylliidae; genus Hemiscyllium; species Hemiscyllium ocellatum. The sequence goes on along the minus strand of NC_083418.1, from coordinate 13,011,802 downwards.
TGTGTAACTTTGAAGAGGAATATAGATACATTGAGTGCTTGGGCAAAGGTTGGGCAGATGGAATACTGTGTTAGTAAATGTGAATTCACACATTTTGGTAGGAGTAACAGCAAAATAGATTATTACTTGAGTGGTAAAAAGTTGCAGCATCTGGGTGTCCTTGTGCATGAATCACAGAAGGTTGGTCTATAGGTACAACAAGTAATTAGGAAGGGAAATGGAATTTTGATCTTCGTTGCTAAAAGAATTGAGTTTAAAAGCAGCGTGGTAATGTTACAGCTGTACAGGGTGCTGGTGAGGCCACATCTGGAGAACTGTGTACAGATTTGGTCTCCTTACTTAAGAAATGATGTACTGGCACTGGAGGGGGTGCAAAGGAGGTTCACTAGGTTGATTCCGGAGTTGAGGAGGTTGACTTATGAGGAGGGGCTGAGGAGATTGGGATTCTATTCATTGGAATTCAGAAGAATGAGGGGGGATCTTATAGAATCACAGAAAATTATGAAGGAAATTGATAAAATAGAAATAAAAAAGATATTTCCACTGGTTGGTGAGACTAGGACAAGAGGGCATGGCCTCAAGATCAGAGGAAGCAGGTTTAGAACTGAACTGAGAAAGAACTTCTTCACCCAGAGGGTTGTTAATCTATGGAATTCCTTGCCCAGGGAAGTAGTTGACACTACTTCAGTAATCACTTTTAAAGCTAAGGTAGATACTTTTTTGAAAAATAAAGGAATTAAGGAATATGATGAAAATGCGAATAAGTGGAACTGAGTCCACGAATAGATTAGCCATGATCTTATTGAGTGGCGGTGCAGGCTCGAAAGGCCTGTTCTTATGTTCTAAAAGTGTTGTAATCATGTTTCTTGTCCATTTCTGGAGTTCTACTTCATTATTGCATATCCTAACAATACCCTAATACTTTTTCTTTTACCATTTCCTTAATAATTTTCCTTCAATTATATTACCTTCTTCTGTTTCATAGTGAATTATGTAAAGCTCCAAGCTGGCAGCGGCAGCATAGGTAGCATTCGGGCTCCTGAGTCATCAGGTCATCAGGTCATCAGGTCATCTGCATTCTTTTTTGTTACTTCCCTCTGTTTTTTTTTCAGTTTTCATCTTTTCTTTCACCTTCATCTTTTTCTTTTTCTTTTCGGAGCGAGCAAAGGAAGAAGGCTACAATGGGATCTGGAGCAAGATTCATTATGGTAGCAGTCATGGTGGCGGTGAGGCAGTGGCTACAGTGTTGGCTGGCTGGTGAGCTCAGAGTGAGATTCTGGCTAAAATGTGGTGGCTGGCGAGCCCAGAGTGGAACTCTAGCAGTCGCAGCTTGATGGTGGCTGATGAACCTGAAGTGAGTCTGTGACAGCAGCATGGTAGTAGCTGGTGAGCCTGGAGCATGAGTTTGTTAGTGGTGGCTTGGCAGCGGCTGGTGAGCCCAGGGCAGAAATCTGGCAGTGGCATCAGGGAGACGGCTCTCAGTGGTGATGAGGTGGTAGCATGATGGGAAAATATGGACTCTCTTTAAATTATATATTTTTTATATTTTAAATTATTCAAAATGCACTGGAGCATCACATCAGTTGAAAATTTTCACTTTTTTATCTTAAATGTAAATGACAATAAATCACTCGGTTCAATTCATTTCAATCTCTAAGTTAGACACATTGAGAAGTAGAAATAGTTTTTTTAAAAAACAGTGAAGGGGAGGGCAGGGATTAAATCAAAATAGATTTGGATGGAGAAATAATGCACTCCACATCCTGCAGTGCCCACCTTTTCCTGAAAATCTCGAGGGTTTTGGTGGATACCACGTGCTCCTTCTCCAGGGACACCCGGGCTCTGACATACCCGCGGAAGAGGGACAGGCAGTCAGCCATAATAACTCCCTCCATGGCCAGTTTGGCCAGGCCCAGAAGCAGACCCACGAGGTGGTCCTCTGACCTACCCTCCCACCCTACCAACACCCCCCCCCCCCCCCCCCCCCCCCCCCCCCCCCACAACCACCACCACCCCACCTCCTTTCACACTGGTTGCCCAAATATCTGGAGTGTGGGACTGAAGGGCAACCAAAAACAGAGGAGAAGGTTTTTAAGGAAATCAAAAAGGGAGTGCAAGTGCCCACACCCGATATATACATGGTCCACAGACTCTACAGAACCACAGAACAAGCAGTTGGGCTGGGAATTCATGAACCACTGCAATCTGCAGTTCCAGGGAACCGCTGCGTGCAGCACCCTCCAACCCAGATCCCCGAGAGAAAGGTGGAGGACGCCTGTGTAGAGAGCCCTCTATTGGGGGTCTCCACCGCCCAGTGGCAAATGGGCACACCAAGGCGTGTCTGGGCGGTGGATGAGGGAGAAGAGGTGGGTGGTGTGCGGCAGCAGTCCATACAGGGCCCGCCATGATACATCCCTAAAAGGGACAAAACTTAAATTCCAGAGGCGACTCAGGTTGTGGGGCACAGCTTCCCGGACTAGTACAGGACTTTGGAGCCAATATGAAATTCCGTCCAGGCAGGAGTAAACACAGACGGATTCCACTGCACACCTGAGTATCCTCCAACTGGTGCACTATGTCTGGTCCAAGGATTGCCATTTTAAGGTGTTGAATGACAGTGGCCATGAACCAGATGTCTACCGCTGCCCTCTCGCTGTATCCTGCAGCAGTGTCCAGCCCAGACCCCTGCCTCGCAGCACATCCCCGACCCTGGTCACCCTTGTCACAACGCCCCCCCCCCCCCCGACAGCCACTCGAACCCGCGAGTACAGAGGTGCGGATTCCAGAGCAATGGCTCCCTAATGACAGCCACTACTCCTGCCGGAGGGTAGGTGCGACACGATTAGACCATGTTCCAGACATCGATTAGGTCCTGGTAAAAGACAGGCAGTGTCCTAAGGGTCACCTCCAAACCGTCACAATTGATTAACAGGAGCTGCATGTCGTAGTTGAGGTTACGCACCTGGCAGAAAAAATACGTCACTAGCGCGCACCACCTCGGAGGAGGCTCAACGTAATGGTATCACTGCAAGGTCTAAAGGTGGAAAGTCGCCAATAGAAATAGGTTTTATTGATCCTTGCTAATAAAGATCTGTTTTTAACTTAAATCCCTCGAATGTATTTTATCTGAATCTGCATAAAACAAAAATGGCACAAACAAGAATAGACCAAAAATGTGTTACACCTGCACTGCCATTTAATATAATTATGGCTGACCTTGGACTTAACTCCATTTTTCTGTCAGCCCTCAATATCACTTTGTTCCCTGTGAGACCAAAGATCTGTCTCCTAGTTTTGAATATATAGATATTTATACAACCTTTTGTGTCATGTCAAGCCCCTTTAGAATTTTGACTTCTTGAATGATATCCTCATGGCATACACAAAGTATACTCAGCCTTTCCTCACTACACAATCCTCATATTCCAAATGCCAATAATAAATACCTATACTTTGTTGCCTTCAATGAATGTGTATCTTTTGTTAGATATGAAAAGCAAAACTACATCATTATTCCAGGTGTTGTTTCACCAACATCCAGTGCAATGGTAGAAAGACTTTTTTATGCCTCTACAAAAACAACAGTAGCTGGGAAAACTCAGCAGGTCTGGCAGCATTTGCAGAGAGAAAGCAAGTTAACACTTGGGGTCTAGTGACCTTTCTTCAGAATGGGTTTTCAGTTTTTTTTTGGTTTTTTTGCTTTATTTTTGGACTTCAGTAAGTAATCTTTAAAATCCAACAAGCAATTTGGCATCTTAATTGTTTTCTTTTACGAGCAGTTATAGATTGTGCTACTTAAACTGTAGCCAGCTTCATGTTTCTCAGATTGTCTTCGATGTGGTAATTTTTAGAAATGTTCCATGTTTATAAAATTGGTCTATTGAGAAGACTTTTGAGACCTTCAAGCTGATTGTTGAGAATCATTTGACGAGCAAAATGCCCCTAATTATGGAAATTATGGGACGTTTGGCCCAGGATCCTGTAGTAAGCATACTTTGCCCAACATTTTCCACTGGTTTCAGTGGAGGCTTGTTTGGGTAGAACGTCAGTGTATATCAATGTTAAGATCAGCTGCATCAGACCTGTTCTGCGCAAGGGAAAGCTGTCATCAAGGACTTCTTCATCTCTATCATAAACTACATCAAGAGACAGCTGACATCTTGCTTCAGACCTGAAGGACCAGTTCTCCTTGCCTGGGCGCTGGCCTCTACAGTTGAAGATGCAAGGTGTCAAATGAAAAATCAAAGGGATCAATAGATTGACCACAAGCTTGTATTTGTGGATCTGGAGAGTGGATCATCGCTTTATTTTTCTGACCTCTCCCCAACCTTAATTTATTTTCGTGAGGTCAGCAGCAGAGTTTACTGATACTTCTTTCCATAACTTAATCCAGAGTTCTCATCCCATGTAGTTGCAGCTCTTGCATTTGTTGTCATTTTACTGTTTCATGAATAGTCAAATCTATACAGGAATGATGAAGAATCAGATTTTTCTGGAAGTACCAATGATACTTATGACTTGTTTTTCTTTTCAGCGATGTCAGTATGAAGTATGCAACTATGAAAATATTCAAGGTTATATGTGTTCTGCCCTTCATTCATATGTTCTCGCTTGTAAAGCCCGAGGTATACAGTTAAAAGGCTGGATGAACCACATGAAAGTCTGCAGTACGTATACATTTGAGAATAACATATTACAAATCTTATCTTTCCAGAACTGATTCAGAGATTTGAGTGTTCATATTGTTAGAGGTTAAAGTGAGAATTGGATTAATTATATTACAAGGTGATATATATACACAGGTATCTGAGGGATAGACATAGGGGCCACAAATCCTGGAATGGAAGGGTGTAATGATGACTTTTGACTGATAGAAATATCAAGGATTTAAACTGGCATCTGGGCAGCATCAGGTTTATGCCCCAAATTTGGAGCTATTGCAAATTTGGAGCATGTGTGTTCTTGGGCTACATTGGCATTCCATTCCATTGTATCCTTGTTAGGTGCAACAAAAGCCGTGTCTGCTAAAATCACGCATCGAGAAAATCGTCCAAAAAAATGAAGTTTCTTTAGTGGACTTGAAATTTAAAAAGGCATTTCTGCCACCAACTAAAACAGAACCTTTGCTTTATTCATAACAAACATGTTATGAGCCTAAAAGACCTGGAGTATCACACTTAAACAAGAACTCTCATGATTTACTTTGAGACTGTAATGCCATTTAATAACAGTTCCCAAGTACAGTCATCACATTGGAAAAAACCAGCAATAAATTTACAAACAGCAAGATCCGACAGCAGAAAATCCAATGAATTGCCATATATAATGTCTGTCTGAGCTCTTGGCTCACATTCTAATAATGAAGGTCAATTTTTATTTCTTTGCATGAGGAATATCCCAGGACTCAGGCACTATATCATGAGCAGCATTGGCAAAATTAGCTGGACCAGCTGCATGTGTCATAAAGTCACAGAGATGTACAGCATGGAAACAGACCCTTCGGTCCAACCCATTCATGCTGATCAGATATCCCAACCCAATCTAGTCCCACCTGGCAGCACCCAGCCCATATCCCTCCAAACCCTTCCTATTCATATACCTATCCAAATGCCTCTTAAATGTTGCAATTGTACCAGCCTCCACCACATCTGCTGGCAACTCATTCTATACCCGTACCACCCTCTGCGTGAAAAAGTTGCCCCCAAGTTCTCTTTTATGTCTTTCCCCTCTCACCCTAAACCTATGCCCTCTAGTTCTGGACTCCCTGACCCCAGAGAAAATACTTTGCCTATTTATCCTTTCCATGCCCCTCATAATTAAGTAAACCTCTATAAGGTCACCCCTCAGCCTCCAACGCTCCAGGGAAAACAGCCCCAACCTGTTCAGTCACTCCCCGTAGCTCAGATCCCCCAACCCTGGCAACATCCTTGTAAATCTTTTCTGAACCCTTTCAAGTTTCACAACATCTTTCCGATAGGAAGGAGACAAGAATTGCACGCAATATTCCAACAGTGGCCTAACCAATGTCCTGTACAGCTGCAACTCCTGTACTCAATACTCTGACCAATAAAGGAAAGCATATCAAACACCTTCTTCACTATCCTATCTATCTGCGACTCCACTTTCAAGAAGCTATGAACCTGCACTCCATGTGCCATTGTTGGCTCTGTTAACAGCTACCATGGACATCCCCCCCTTGGCCCATTCACCTCTCAAAACAGAAAATAAATTCCATTGATCTGTTGCTCTGTTCACTAGACTATGCAGATGACCTGCTGGAGAAGGAACCCACTGCTAATGATCGTTAATGGACTTGGGTGAGAAAGAGTGAAAGCACCAGTGTATTCAACCAGACTTTGCTTTATGGAGCTAGGGAGAAAAATATTTAGCTGACTTCAAGGACTCATTTTTTGCAATGAAATATTGGTGTACAATGAACTTATAGGGATATAGTGTCTCTTCCAAACACCCAACAGTGTGACAAAACACCCAACAAGCTTACAGCCCCCCAAGCGCATTGTACTTGTAATGCCGTCAGACTGTCTTAAATTATTGTCCTGGAGGATTAGCATAGCTCCTATTGCATCTGTAAACCAATTGCCAGAAGAGCAAAAGCAACAACACAAACTCCATAGATCAATTACTATACTCCTCAGTGCTGATAAGTGCCTAAAGAGCATTCCTGTGAGGCTTATCTCTATCATAGAGTTTAGACAGCATGGAGGTGAAAGATGAAGTAGGGAGAAGAAGAAATTGAAATGCAGGACGTTCATACAGGTCCGACCTAATGCCTCAACCTCACCTTCCAATCCCAAGCCTCACATATTCCTTTAGATGAACCCGTGTGATATCTACAGTCAGTAATGTGAGGACACAGGCTTAATATAGTGCACCTCCTTTTCTCTTTGCAATACCTTCATATTTATTGGGGAGAATAAGTTGTATTTGATTAGGAAAGTGCATAAATATATTTTTTAAAAATATGTATATGTATATGACCCAAATATTAACATTTGGTTTCATTTACCACAGGAACCGATTATTCAAAAATCTTCATTGGTGATTTGTGTGTAAAACAGCAACAATGTCCTTGTATTTTGAATGGGAAAATTCATCCATCAGGAGAGAAAGTGGATGCTCTGTGCAAATCATGGTAAAATAAATTTGATGTTTTCAAACAGGAGCTGGGAATATTGAGGAGGAGTGTGCCTTGAACTGTGTGAGGGAGTGTTAGGCAGGGATGTGAGTTGAACTGTAAAGGAGTGTTAGGGAGGAATGCAAGCTTGAACTGTGAGGGAGTGTTAGGGAGGAGTGCGAGCTTGAACTGTGGGGTATTGGGAGATAGGTTCATCATGAACTGCAACAGCAACAACCCCTTTCCCACTCCCATTTCATGACTGTTTTGCCAATTTGTGGCTTAAATATTTGGAAGCGAAGAGAATGTGAGTATGTTTACAATTGAAGAGTTGAAGTATCTGGGCTGTTACTGAGTTGTCAAAGTTTTGGAAACTTTCAATTGACTTTTATCAGCTTTCTAATTTTGCACGGAGGTGTGAAAGATACAAGCGATCAAATTGGAGCAAAACTACCCCTACTTATCATGGAAACTGCAGAGTTTAAAAGCCCAATAATAAACATGCCATCCTGCAACCTACACGTCTATAAGAAAGTGAACTTTTATTTCTTTTTTGTTGCAGGACAGAGAAATAATGTAACTTAATACAATTATTCATCCTCAACTGGCCTTCCAGTGTATGACATACCTCACCTTGTGGATAACCAAAGTGATAAATTTATTAAATTTCACTCCTGGCTTGAGGCATTGTCACTGAGTCAAGTACACAGCAATGTGAGTTTCTGCTCAACAGCAACAATATAGATTTAAAATAGGGATAGTTGTTATGTTCTCCCATCAGTAAGACTTTGCAATGAAGAATGTCCTTTTGTAAATGTGATGAGTAATTTGATGACATCATATTTTCTATAGCCACAGTGGACAGAATCTTATAGGGGTCTAAATGACATGGTCACCATAAATTATGGCAGAATTGCAAGAGAAATCTGGCAAGAGCCATATTGACATCAGGAGAAACAAGCAATTATTGAGCAGTACGGTCGTTTCTTTGCTAGGCAGCAGCATGTTGCCAGTTAAGGGAGATTATAAGTTGTTAAATAGCTTATTAACACCACAATCTGCCTATTGATATTCAGCTACTTATCTTATCAAACATGCTGAATGTGCTAGATTTTGAAAATTCTTGAGATGCAAGTCACAGTCAGAACCTGACAACGACAGTTCATTGCTTTCTCCAAATGACCTCTATATTGGACACTGGGCATCAAAGATGTCAGGACAGTCTCCATGGGCACTGGACACATACAACTCAAATCCACGGATGTGTGCATTCAACTTGTGCCAGCCTCATAGACAATTTCTAATCCACGTATAAGACTATTCTGCACATCAGTTTTGTACATCAGGCTGCACTGGCAACTTTCATAGGAATTCTGCAGCAAGGAGGTCCTCTCACTCTGCACTCTGAGACTCCCACCCAGCTCATAGACTGGACAAGGCTGCATCACAGGCACTTCACCAACTGTCGTAGCACTCAATTACTCTGAGCCTATCTGAATGCTCATAGCATCCTTGCTTTGCATTGCCTTAACTTACTTTTTGAGCTTTGCCCCCTTACCAAGAGTTAGCAGACTAATATAAGTTTGGTTTTGCCTTCACCTTTAGCAGAGACACAAAGGCAGGAAGCTTGTCATTGCCTCAGTCAGGCAGATAGACGCCTTCTTTGATAGCATTCCAGGGACTTGGAAATGGTCAGTTAACTGCTTGGAGCAGTTAGTATCAGGATGCTCTCCATCTAAGGGACAAGGAGCTGAATGTCAAGCAGCCATCACCCATTTTGACTTTTTTTCCCCCTATTGTGGACTGGAGTGAGAGAGAGAGAGAGAGGCTGGTATTTTGGGAGATTAAAGTAATTGGCTGTGTTGGGAAGTGTCTGAGCAAATGAGTAGGCAGTGCAGAGGACATGCAGGATTAGTGGTGTCAGTGGTTGGGACGTGTGAGAGTGAGTAGGGAAATGTTGTAGGCAATAGTGAGAGTAGTAAGGTGTGAGCCTTAGTGGAAGGTGGGAGACTGCACTGACCTTGTTGGCAACATTGGAGCAAACTGGCATTGTCTGGTGTCATGGCCTCCTCTGCTAGTCGGAGGGAAGAGGACATCCCATGTCTGCAGACCCCATCCAGCAGGATCACCTCTAAGTCCCTGCCTGCAAAGTGGAGCATTGATTTTCCCTTATCTGCTAATTCTGATGAAAATATTGATAATCACTTCAGGCAGCTGTGAGCTGATAGGGATTGTCCAGGTACACAAAGTGCTTTTGAAGCAAGTAGAATGCCAGTCTTTCAGGAGATATCAACTGAGTTGCATATTGTTCCACCAGTGTGTGGTAATGTGGGGATAGAATCAGATGAGAGAGCCATATTGGAGATAGGTAGTTAATAAAGCAAACTTGATAAGATGCAACAAAAATCTCACTGGGCCTCATGATGAAAATCCCTACAAAAACTCAAAGCAATTTCCACTTATCCAAAAAAATTAAGATTCAGCCCAACATATCAAACATTTCTGTTTTTCAGATTTCTAGCCTCCACTTTACTTTCATTAAATATCAGTACAAACAACACGTTCCATTTTATTCATTTATGTGACATAATAGGCCGCATAATGGCACAGTGGTTAGCACTGCTGCCTCACAGTACCAGGGAACCAAGTTGATTCCAGTCTGGGGTGACTGTGTGGAGTTTGAATGTTCCTCCTGGGTCTGCATGGTTTCCTCTGGGTACTCATTTCCTCCCACAGTCCAAAGATGTGCAGGTTAGGTAAATTGGCCATGCTACGTCCACTGTAGTATTCAGGAATGTGCGAGATGGATTAGTTATGGGGTAAAAACAACATGTGGAGTTATGGAGGTTGGGTGGGATGCTGTCCAGAGGGATGGTGTAGACTCAATGGACCAAATGGCCTCTATCGATACTGCGATTCTATAAGCATTGCTGTTTAGACAAATATTCATTGCTTGGCAATCCCTAATTGCCACTTTCTGCTCTTGTAGTCACAGTATTTATTTGGCGAATGCACTCAGTATTTATATGGCTAATGTTAAAGAGACATTTTATGTCAATAAATAGAAGGTAGAAGGTCTAACAAGTAGTGGCAGTTGTGATGGCAATGGGAAAACATTTTAATGGTAGGGACCACAACAGAGTGCAAATTAAGTTTGTTTAGGAAAAGGAAAAAGATGGTCAGCAAAAAAATATTGTGGATTTGTAGAAGGTAGATTTTATTCAAATCTAACCAAAGCATACAGGGAGCAGGTACTTTTGGGAAAATCAACAGCAGAACAGTGTGGGGAAGGGGTATTCAAAAAGGAAATGGGGAGAGTATAGGTCTAAGATGTTTCCTTTGTGTTGAAATGTAGGAACAACAAACCCAGAGCATCCCCAATGTCTCAGAATTTTCAGGACTGCATAAAAAGGAAAAGAGGCTTTTAGTATGATTACTTGAATCAGTGTCTGAGCTAAGTGTAGAAAGTGCAGGGGGATCTTCAGAAACTAGTTAGGAGAATAAAGAAAGGTTGTGAAAAAAGCACTGACTGGTAAAATTAGGGAATATCCCAAGATATTCAATAAGTATATTAAGGGGAAGAGGATAACCAAGGAAAGAATCAGGTCCATTAGGGACTATGGGGGAAATCTGGGCTTAGAGCCAGAGGACTTTGGTAGGGTATCAAACAAATATTTCACAATTGTCTACGTTCAAAATGTGGCGGATTTAGGTACAGAATTTGAGAAGAGGGGATATGAGGAGGAAGTGAGGAGGAATTGGAGGGTTTGTCAGACTTAAACATGGATGTATCCCCATGTCAGGATGATTTTTATCCCAGGCTTCTGTGGGAAGCTAGGAAGGAACTTAAAGGGGCTCTGGCTCAAATTTTGAATTAATCTCTGGCCACAGTGGAGATGCCAGAGGATTGAAAATAATTAAGCTGATTCCACTTTTCAAGAAAAGAGGTAGGGATAAACTAGGGAATTACAGACCACTGAGTCTCGCATTAGTGGTAGAGAAGCAATTGGAGAAAATTTAGTTGGAGAGGATTAATCTCTTGGTAAGATAACGTTTGATCAGGAATAGTCAGCATGGCTTTGTCAACGGGAGCTGAAAATGTGTTGCTGGAAAAGCACAGCAGGTCAGGCAGATCCAAGGAACAGGAAATTCGACATTTCGGGCATAAATGAGGAATGAGGAAAGTGTGTCCAGCAGGCTAAGATAAAAGGTAGGGAGGAGGGACTTGGGGGAGGGGTGATGGAGATGTGATAGGTGGAAGGAGGTCAAGGTGAGGGTGATAGGCCGGAGTGGGGTGGGGGCGGAGAGGTCAGGAAGAAGATTGCAGGTTAAGAAGGTGATGCTGAGTTCGAGGGATTTGACTGAGACAAGGTGGGGGGAGGGGAAATGAGGAAACTGGAGAAATCTGAGTTCATCCCTTGTGGTTGGAGGGTTCCCAGACGGAAGATGAGGCGCTCTTCCTCCAACCGTCATGTTGTTATGGTTTGGCGATGGAGGAGTCCAAGGACCTGCATGCCCTTGGTGGAGTGTGGGGGGGGGGGGAGTTAAAGTGTTGAGCCACGGGATGGTTGGGTTGGTTGGTCCGGGTGTCCCAGAGATGTTCTCTGAAACGTTCCGCAAGTAGGCGGCCTGTCTCCCTAATATAGAGGAGGCCACATCGGGTGCAGCGGATGCAATAGATGATGTGTGTGGAGGTGCAGGTGAATTTGTGGCGGATATGGAAGGATCCCTTGGGTCCTTGGAGAGAAGTAAATGAGGAAGTGTGGGCGCAAGTTTTGCATTTCTTGCGGTTGCAGGGGAAGGTGCCGGGAGTGGAGGTTGGGTTGGTGGGGGGTGTGGACCTGACGAGGGAGTCATGGAGGGAGTGGTCTTTTCGGAACGCTGATAGGGGAGCGAAATATATCCCTGGTGGTGGGGTCCGTTTGGAGGTGGCGGAAATGACGGCGGATGATACGCTGTATATGGAGGTTGGTGGGGTGGTAGGTGAGAACCAGTGGGGTTCTGTCCTGGTGGCGGTTGGAGGGGCGGGGCTCAAGGGCAGAGGAGCGAGAAGTGGAGGAGATGTGGTGGAGGGCATCGTCGATCATGTCTGGGGGGAATCTGCAGTCCTTGAAGAAGGAGGCCATCTGGGCTGTACGGTATTGGAACGGTCCTCCTGGGAGCAGATGCAGCAGAGACAAAGGAATTGGGAATATGGGATGGTGTTTTTACAGGGGGCAGGGTGGGAGGAGGTGTAGTCTAGGTAGCTGTGGGAGTCAGTCGGTTTATAGTAGATGTCTGTGTTGATTCGGTCACCCGAGATAGAAATGGAAAGGTCTAGGAAGGGGAGGGAGGAGTCTGAGATGGTCCAAGTGAATTTGAGGTCGGGGTGGAAGGTGTTGGTAAAGTGGATGAACTGTTCAACCTGCTCGTGGGAGCACGAGGCAGCGCTGATACAGTCATCAATGTAGCGGAGGAAAAGGTGGGGGGTGGTGCCAGTGTAGTTGCGGAAGATGGATTGTTCCACATATCCTACAAAGAGGCAGGCATAGCTGGGGCCCATGCGGGTGCCCATGGCAACTCCTTTGGTTGGGAGGATTGGAAAGAGAAGTTGTTCAAGGTGAGGACCAGTTCAGTCAGTCGAAGGAGGGTGTCAGTGGAAGGGTACTGGTTGGTACAGTGAGAAAGGAAGAAGCGGAAGGCTTTGGGGGAGGGGATGGAGGTGTACAGGGACTGGATGTCCATCGTGAAGATAAGGCGTTGGGGACCGGGGAAGCGAAAATCACGGAGGAGGTGGAGGGCGTGGGTGGTGTCCCGAACGTAGGTGGGGAGTTCTTGGACTAAGGGGGACAGGACCGTGTCGAGATATCTTGGACTAAGGGGGACAGGACTCCTCCTTGGACTCCTCCAGCGCCAGACCATGACAACACGACGGTTGGAGGAAGAGAGCCTCATCTTCCGCCTGTGTACCCTTCAACCACAAGGGATGAACTCAGATTTCTCCAGTTTCCTCATTTCCCCTCCCCCCACCTTGTCTCAGTCAAATCCCTCGAACTCAGCATCACCTTCCTAACCTGCAATCTTCTTCCTGACCTCTCCGCCCCCACCCCACTCCGGCCTATCACCCTCACCTTGACCTCCTTCCACCTATCACATCTCCATCACCCCTCCCCCAAGTCCCTCCTCCCTACCTTTTATCTTAGCCTGCTGGACACACTTTCCTCATTCCTGATGAAGGGCTTATGCCCGAAACGTCGAATTTCCTGTTCCTTGGATGCTGCCTGACCTGCTGTGCTTTTCCAGCAACACATTTTCAGCTCTGATCTCTGCCGTGTGGGCGGCACGGTGGCACAGTGGTTAGCACTGCTGCCTCACAACGCCAGAGATCCGGGTTCAATTCCCGCCTCAGGTGACTGACTGTGTGGAGTTTGCACGTTCTCCCTGTGTCTGCGTGGGTTTCCTCCGGGTGCTCCGGTTTCCTCCCACAATCCAAAGATGTGCGGGTCAGGTGAATTGGCCATGCTAAATTGCCCCTAGTGTTAGGTAAGGGACAAATGTAGGGGTATGGGTGGGTTTCGCTTCGGCGGGTCGGTGTGGACTTGTTGGGCCGAAGGGCCTGTTTAATCTAATCTAATCTAATCTGCAGTCCTCACTTTCTCCTTTGACAAAGGGAGGTCATACCTAACTGAAGTAACTGCACAGAGGCCAGTATCCTACACCAAGCCACCCTTTATTCATTGGCTGTGGCTGGCTGACCAGCCAGCCTGGAGTCAGTGCCTGAACTGAAGAGTTTTTAAGTCCCCATTGATCGACCAAGATTAAGAACTCCAATCAAGGACCTCATAGTCAACAAGGTCCAGCTGGTTCCAGTCACTACACTAACAAATTTGATGCTATTTGAGGATGTGATCAGGTCTGTAGATAAGAGTAATGCAGTTGATATAGTTATTGTTGTGACACAGGCTAAACCTCCCTTGCTAATTTAAACCTGCAATACAGAAATGATTTAACCCATGCTGTAATCTGTGAAAATTCAAGAGGCAAAGAACTATCCCAAAAGTCACTATTTAAAGTAAAAAGTAACAACTTTATTTTTAAAAGTCTAACAGAGAATAAATAATTACCAACTATTTAAAACTCATTTATCCAAACATATCTTTTACCTTACCCTCTACAATACTGGTCTGATAAAACCCCCGATTAAGATTTACAGAAAAATTCAAATTCCAAAACCATCCAGCTGTCGAATCTTCTCTTTGTATCTTCCTCTGTCTTTTTCTTCTTAGGGATTTCTGTTTCACAGGTCATTGATAGATAAAGGTACTTTTAAGAGAGCTATTCTCTGGGCAGTTTTCATACGTTTGTGGCTTAGCAGTTCTCCAGCTGTTCAATTTACCCCAGTTTTATACCCCAAAGCATCGGATCATTTAATTGGTTTTAATATTGTCAAAATACTAAATTCAAACTTGATTGGAGTTTAGTATCTTGGAGTATAATTTAAACTGGTTGGCTGAATTTGAATTTTTTTTAATCTCATAGCAACCCAAGTACTGCTAGCTGCTGGACCAAATTTTACATTGTAAATTTTCCAGCACTCTGTATGTTTGCTAAGTCCTTCGACTCTCTTGAAAGTACAGTACCCCTTACACCTTCATAACATTGCAGCGATTTCAGCATATCCTTTGACAAGGTGACACATGGGATATTGTTAAAGAAGGTAAGAGCACATGGAATCCTGCGTAACTTGGCAAGATCTTCCAAGATTCTTTAGACTCTAAAATAGTTCTAATGATCAAAAGGTAACCACACTATTTGGAAAGGATGTTGACTGTGCTTTTGACACTTGAGACAGTTTCTATGTAAGTTTGTTTTACTCAGTTCCATGCTAGATGAACAAAAGGAACAGAGTTGACTTACAATTCAATGTAATTGTATTCACAAAATACACTAAAGACTTAAAAGGGGCTGTCTGAATATTATCTAAAATCCTACTCTTTCGTGATAAAACTCCCAATTCTTACATTAATTACCAAGCACAATGTTAAATCTCTGTCACAATCCTTATCTAAACTCCAACTGGTTACCAGACTAAGACCAGTACAATCTATGCAGCCAAACATGGCCAGGCTGTGATGAATCTGGCAGAGATTGACCTTGTACATGATCAGCTTCTCTTTCTCTCCAGGTGGTCAGAGCTCTTTGATGCAAAAATGGCTGCCAAGTATCCCTTCTTATCTGCTGCATTCTGACAGAATGTTCTTTGGCCTTATACCAAATGATCTCCCAGGTAAAGGCCATGGTATTTAATGGGGTAGTTACCCTCAGTATCCATCTTCTGACACTCCATTTCTGTACATGGTCATGGCGAGAACCTGGGATGCCAGCAAGTCTGCTCACCATACTCCAATACAGAAACTAGCGTCATTTTTCATGGCAAATCTAGGATTGTCCTTGTATGTGCCCTTGTTTTGTGTGGATGTTTTGCGCTTGACCTTTGTGAAAGTCCCGTTAGGTCTGGCCGCTCAAAGGTTGCCCATTCAAAGGACAGCTGGAACTGACAACCAGCAGCAGCAGATTCAAACCACTATAAATGCTGGAGGAAAGATCACAGAAGCGCTTCACAGGAGGCTTCCAAGTACTGAGGATGTCACCTAGACAGGGGACGAAACGTCTGCAACACAAATTCCCAGCTCGACGAACAGAACCACAACAACGAGCACCCGAGCTACAAATCTCCTCACAAACGTTGTCCATTCTACTTTGGGCCCATTCTATTCTGGCCACATTCGCTCCTCTCGATCTAAAACAGCATAAGTGAAATAAGATCACACACCTCTTAAACAAAAACAGATACCTCTGGAAAAAGTCAAAGGTCTGGCAGCATCTATGGAGAGAAAGCAAAGTTGACATTTCAGGTCCAGTGACCCTTCTTCATTACAGGTGCTGCCAGACCCGCTGAATTTTCCAGCAATTTCTGCTTTTGTTTCTCATATCCAGCATCTGCAGTTTTTTTTGTTTAATGTCACACAACTCAGACCTTGCTTTCCCACCAGCTGGTAGCTGGGTCCCAAGCTGATAGCCTCAACTCTCTAAGATGAGAAAGTATGCAACATTTGAAAATACAGAAGTAAGTACTCACAAACAAAGAAGGACAATGCTGTGTTGGTGAATAATACATTGTCAGTAGAAAATCAGAAAGTGCAGATTGGCATATTTTAAATATGAGGTAAAATCAATGACTGCAGATGCTGGAAACCAGATTCTGGAATAGAGTGGTGCTGGAAAAACACAACAGTTCAGGCAGCATCCAAGGAGCAGGACCCCTATTTGTCTATGAGCAGTCTTCTCTGTCCTCATCAGCTCAACATAATTTTGACATTCAGTTAGTGGGAGAGTTCCTTTTTCCACCAGCTGAGCTTCACTGTGCATACAGTTATGCAAACCAGAGTAAACAGGATGGAAAGGACAGACAATTGTGATAAGACCTTAATGCACCGATGAACCTGTAAGTTTGTATCCCAGTCCCAAAAATATCCCACCAAACAGTGGCCTTAATCTCCTAGATTTCTTGTTTAATTTCTCCAGCTGCTGCACTGCTTACTCTGTGGGCACTGGCCACTTGAGTCCAAATCTGTTGTTATTGCTTTGGCAAGAGATTTATCCTAGTGTCATATCTTGCAAAATACTCCACCAGGGCCTGTGGGCATTCCTAACTCATATTGAATAGGGTCCTTTCCCACTGGTATATGTCAGTCAATTCAATTAGGCCAATCCTGACCAGTATTTACGGTCAAATACAAAAGGTGGTGTTGGTGCAAGTGCATGTAACACCACGTATTGGTACTCCTGGAGTGAGGTAGCAATGCAGCACTCCCCCTCCCCCTAATGTATGACCCTCGTAACGTCATTGATGAGGCTGCAGGTTCTATAGTACAATTTAAATCTGTGCTTGTCTGAAAATCAGACAAGGTATGTTCATTTGGATAAACTGATTATGGACATAGCATTATACTGTCTGTCTGCTGCCATTTGTTCAGTTTGGTGCCTACAAGTCTGTCTTCCTTCTGGATATCATAATCTAACCACGTCCCTTCTCAACTGATGCCTTTGTTCTCTATTATTTTGTCACAATCCTTTCTGGACCTCTGACAGGAGGCAAAGTCTGTTTTGGTAAACTGTTGTGACTGTATTCATAATGAAGTGGTGAAGGCAGATGCAATTCTTTTTCTGCAGAATCACTGGGAGAAGGCAGGTTGATAAATCCATTCCAGTACTCTTGGGTTTGAAGGACCATATTGGATTTATTTGTGTTTTCTTAACTGCTCCTGACAAATCAGAGCAAAACGTGATAGTGAGGTAGAGGTATACTTCTTTGTTGCAACAACAGGAATTCTGGCAGTTTTTTTTGTGACCTAATTTTAGAGAGGTTTTGAAAGTCAAAATATAGATGTCTCACCGGATTTGGGCAGTTCTTTCGGGCATTTTCTTCAGAAATAGCAGCAAATTCTGGAGATATTATAACAGGTTATCTGCATTTCTCAGACTAACTTTCTGAACTGACATTCCATTTTCCTCCTTCGATAATACTGTTTTTTTCTCTTTATAAATAGATTGAGAATGTAAACTAGAACTAGCAAGTGCAGTGGTAACATGTTGTCCTGAGCTCCTTTTATGCGTATGGAGGAAGACTGATCCAGGCTTCATTTTCCTTTCTGAAATATGCTAGGTTCTTCTGCTTGCTAGCAACTTGGATTGGGCATTGTCACTGTCAGCTAGCAATTTCAAATGTGTTATGTCTGGGTGATGGGATAGGAATGGATCGTCCTTTAGCACTTTTATCAAAATGTGTCCCTTAGTGAAAAGTGGTTAACTGTCTTGTCATGCTGGTCAGAGGTTCTTCTGATGTATCAGTCTGCTCTGCTGACTCTTTTGAAGTATCAGAAACTGGGACAACATTATAAGAGGCTGATTGCTGATCCAGTATTTCAATTTCTGGTATGATTCCAAACATAACAAATGGTTCACTTTCTGAAGACTTTTAGGGAGAATTTTATAGGTTGCTGTTCCAACCTTTGGTATAAAGTCTCTTGTAGTTTCATTTGAAGGCTTAAGTGAGATTCAGACTTATATAGCATTGGAATCTTTGTTGCACTTTCTGAACTCTTGGTGACATCTTTGGTTGACAATGATGGATTGGAATCAGTGAATGCTGAGGGTCTTGTAGCTGGTTAGTTGACAACAGGCATCTTATCTTGCCTACCAGCAAGTGTGCATTCGGTCACATAAGCAGACTTAGTTGATGCTAACACATTCTGTTGCTCAGAAGGTGCAGGCACAGTGAAATTATTGGCCTGTGGACACTGTACAAACATACTTTTCAAAGTCATATAGGATGATAAGATAATGGTACTCTCTATCGTCTTAGTATATT
Organism: Hemiscyllium ocellatum; assembly: GCF_020745735.1. Lineage (NCBI taxonomy): Eukaryota > Metazoa > Chordata > Chondrichthyes > Orectolobiformes > Hemiscylliidae > Hemiscyllium > Hemiscyllium ocellatum. Next base: position 12,993,257 of record NC_083418.1, on the reverse strand, counting down.
GAGCATTCTGGAAATCCAATGTTTAATCAGACTGTTCAGAGCTATTTGTTTCAGTTTTCAGCTCATTGATTGCCATTGTGTCCAAATGTTTTTGATGATCTTTGTCAATTACATTAGATGACTGAGTAATGGCAGACCTTTTTTGCTACAAGACTGCTGCCTGCATCTTTAGAAATGCTTGTTTCGTCTGAGGTCTGATTCAGCTTTCCTGCTATTCTTTAATTGGGTTGTAACATGGTGCTGAAGCTTGACATTCCATAAGAGCCTGTCTGGTGCATATTATTGTATATATTGTCTGGTGGTTCTTCGACATTTGTGTTTGCCATTAACACATGATTGTCCATATTTGCCACTAAATGTTTATTCATTTCTTTTACAAACATCTTCAGCTGTATTTATTTTGCCCTCAGATTTGGTATCAGTTTCTTTATCTGTCTCAGTAAAGGAACTTTACTCACCCGAGTTGCCAGATTCCATTGTCTGTACATTTTGAGAAATGGATGTATCATCAATTGGTAGCCCCTCTTCTTTTTGAACAATAGCTCTTTTTGTATTATTGTTGTCCTGGAGCGTTTTTTTTCAACAATGTCTTCATGACTACATTCAAATCCAATACCATTTGAACCTTAATCATCAGCTGATATAGATGATATTTTAGCAGCAGAAGTGTTACCTGCAGCATTAGCACTTAGGCATATATCCACTGATCTTCAATGAGAATCTTGGTTTTCTATTTTAGTCGAAGGCGAGGAGCCTTTCTATTGGTTTTTCTTTTTGATACAACTACACACCAGGTGACTCCACTCTTTGTCTGCTGGAACCTGTCCTGTTTTGTTCAGTATATTTGACACAATCATCTGAAAAAAACATAAGATGTCTGTCTAGTTGATTCTTGCTTTGTTAAATCTTTGAAAAACTTCACAAAATAGATTGCAGGTGCTCATCTTTTTTTGGCAGATTTGAAAACAAAGTATTAGATTCATCTATTGAGCAATAGCACTTGCGCTGCTCAGATCAGGTGGTCTTTATTGGTTTACCAGTGGGGTTGCAGTAGCACTTGTGGGTTTTCCTTCTGACTCTAAACTTGAAGTAACCTTTGTTTTTCTTCCCCAGATTATACTTGCACAAATATGAGATTGTCTTTGCTGAATGGATCCACCTTGAAAAATGGCCTGGGAGAATCCTATGCTAGTGCCCAAGGTGTATACTTCCCATACATTAAGCTTCTTTGGAGACTTTATATCGCAAGACTCCTTCAACTCAAATCTTTGATGAGAATAGTGTGCTGGATAAAATTCACATTTATTGCTGATGACTAGAACTAGTTCTTGTAAGGGGATCAAGACGATTAGCACACTATAGTTTTCTGTGTTTCCATGTAATTTCTTACAACACATTCTGATTGCTCAGCCATCTCTGATATAAGCTCCTTTCATATTTTTCTGCTTTAGAATAATTTTCTTAATTTCCACTGTCCCAAACAAAATGTTGGGCTTGAACTGAATTTGTCTTAAGTCGTTGTTGCTTCCCTGACATTGTTTAAGGTCATCAACCTTAGTTTGGTTCACAATAATGGCATCTACCTGTTCGAAAATCAGGGTCTGCCATGGTTCTTCCTCTCTGGTGTCCTGCTTAGCCAATATAACTGCCCTGTATTTCCAGTTAGAGGAGATTTATGCTGCCTGCTGACTTTAACAATCCTGCATTCCTATTGTTAAGCAGTATGGAATATGCATTTTTACAGGGATGCAGATGGTCGGGGATTCCCATCCACCAACACCAAAACCTCTGGCTTCCCACAGTAGCAAGTCAAGAGTCAAATAAATATCTTTATTTATCACTTCAACCATATACACCTGATACAGTAAAAACGAGACAGTATTCCTCCAAGGTCAAGATGCTACACTGACAGCACAAACTACACAATCATACACATGGTGGCATGAAGTGCATAAGAAGTGCAAAATATGCAAGACAGCACAGTAATTCCTGACATGTCAAGACAATAGGCATAATGATGTACAAATTACAGTGTAATAAAAATTGATAATTAATAAAACATTTTTTGAGCAGCAATTCAAGTTTCAGACGGAATAGAGTCTGATCATACAGTGTTAAGGAGCCTTATGGCTCAGGGTAAAAAACTATAGCACAGTCTAGCCATGAGAGACCAAACACTCCAGCATCTTCTGCCAAATGGCAGGAGGGAGAAGAGTTTGAGTGAGGGGTATGCGGATCTTTCACAATGCTGTTAGCCTTCTGGATGCAGCGTGTGATGTAAATGTCTGTAATGGAGGGAAGAGAAACCCCGATAATCCTCTCAGCTGTCCTCACTGTCTGTTGTAGGGTCTTACGATCCGAGATGATGCAGTTCCCAAACCAAGCAGTGATGCAGCAGCTCAGGATATTCTCAATGAACCCTCTGTAGAATGTAGTGAGGATGGGGGCTGGGAGGTGAACTTTCCTCAACGCACACAGGAAATAGAGATGCTGCTGGGCTTCCTTGGCCAAGGAGTTCATGTTGAGGGATCAGGAGAGATTCTCTGCCAATCAGACACCAAAAAGCTCTTCACAATCTCCACGGGGAAGCCATCGATGTCCAGCGGAGAGTGGTCGCTCCATGCATTCCTGAAGTCAACAACCATCTCTTTAGTTTTGTCCACATTCAGGGACAGGGTGTTGGCTTTGCACCAGATGGTTAGCCACTGCACCTCCTCTCTGTATGCTGACTCGTTGTTCGTGCTGATAAGACCCACTACCATCATATCATCAATGAACTTGATGATGTGATTCAGCCTGTGCATTGCTGTATAGTCGTGTGTCAGCAGAGTGAACAGCAGCAGACTGAGCACACAGCCCTGAGGGGCCTGTCCTCAGTGTGATGGTGTTGGAGATGTAGTTCCCAATCCAAACTGACTGAGGTCTCCCGGTCAGGAAATCCAGGATTCAGTTACAAAGGGAGGTATCTAGATCCAGCAGACTCAACTTTCCAACAGGTGGTGAGGAATGATAGTGTTAAATGCAGAACTGAGGTCTACGAACAGTAATCTGACGTAGGTATCTTTCTTCTCTAGGTGGGTGAGGGCCAGATGGAGGGCAGTGGAAATAGCATCATCTTTTGAGCAGGAAGCCAGTTTAACTGTTCCACTCTACACGCTGTCTGAATGTACATTTGTCAATGTTAACCTGGATGACTGACTGCATAAGTCACGGCTGCTAGTTCAACAGACTGGATACTCATTTTGTTGGGGATCTTTAATGCTAATTCCACCAGGGATTTGCCTTAGTGGTTTTCCATATGCACTCTGCATTCTGTTTCCCTGTGCCCATCTTTCACCTTACAGTACCCAATCACAAAAATTTTAAATGGCTGTGTATCAACTTTCCAAATTTCCTTCGGTTCTCATTGGTCATGTTTTGGCACGAATGGTCCCTTGATATCATTCGTTGTTCCTGCCTGGTGTTCATGAGTTTCTTTTCTGTCACTCAGGTTGTTAGCTAGGAAAATGGGCACTTTGGTATCATCTAATGAAATGTCACAGGGTGCATCTGGGTGCAGCGTGCAATGCACTTTTGTTCAGCAGTACTTGTTTGGCAGTATGTTTGGTGAGAATTGTTAGGGTTTTGATTCCAGTTATATAGATAAAGTGTTGCACCTCCCAGAAAACTGTGAGGTATTTCTCACACACTGAGAAATCCTGCTGCATTGGGTATTTGAGTTGGGAGGCGTAGGAGGCCGAATCACCTATGGTGTTCCTGTAAGAGTACAGTTGTGAGTGTAATGTCTGTGCATTCCATTCCTAGTTCAAATAGGGGTTTTGGTATGGTACCTGTACACGGAGTCTTTGCTAGGGCCTGTTTAAATTTGAGACTGCTTTCATATGCTGTTTGGGCCATTCCCAAAGTACATTGTTTTAACTGATTTGATAGGAGGGAGGCTTTGGTGGCGAAACCATCTATATGGTTCTGACAATATCCCAATAGGCCTAAAAAAGAACATGGGGGTGATGATAAGTGTGCTGTTTCTTTTCTATCTTGCGTTTCTCCTTGGTCACAGTGGTGCCCAGATAAGAGACCTATGTCTTCATAATCTGAGCTTTCTTAGAGTTCATGTTTAACCGTGATGAGGTGAATGGGATTAGCAGTTTATTAAGTAGTTAGAGGTGCTGTGATTTAGTATCAGTCTGTTGGTGTAGGCCATCTACATATTGAATCAGGCATTCAGATTATGAAAAACATTCTAACCCCTTGCCAGCTGTTGATGAAAAACAGAGGGACAATTTTGGAAGCTGTGGGTCAGATAAATCCATATATATAGTTGACCCTGGAATGTGAGGACAAGTTTTACTGGTAACACTTGCTGAGGTGGATAGCCTAAAATCTATTTCCCTTCAGAGCCATCTGGTTTCCTGACCGACTAGATTGGTGAATTTTTGGCAAAGCCTACTGGGTACAGTTGTAGGAGGCTCTTTATAACCTTGGCAAATTTCCCCTCAGCCTGTTTGGGGAACCCATATTGCTTCTGACATTTCAGATCAGGTCCATCTATAGTTACCTCCCCAATCATTCTACTGCGGTCATGGTTGTGGTCTGCAAAGGCTTGACTGGGCCTTGGAATGATCCCTGTGCTTGTGGGTCACCAGCCATTTCCACAGGCTTAAATCACATTTCTCCCAGGGTGTAAATCATGTCTACATATGTCCTCGTGGAGACTTCTAATGTGGCCTCATCCATATTGTGCATCTGCCATATGCAGCATTTCATAGGGACAACCGATAGATTGCATTTTCAAATGAAATCCAAACCCAGGAGGTATTTCCACCTTTGGGTGGAGGTCAACTAATATGGCTGGATGATAGAAGGTAGTATTGCCCAGTGTGAATTTTAATGTGTCACTTCTAATATTTCCTGTAGTGCCTTGTGAATCTTTTTGAGTGTGTGCCAGTACCAATCAATATCTCGGGATAGGTTCAGGATTGTATGAGAACCCCTGGTGTCCTGTAAAATTCAACATGCCAGCCTCCAAATTTTTTTTTCCCAAAGAGTGAGCTATAGTATCCCATCTGGCTCTGCATATCCATTTCAGCGAGTCCTGACAACATCATGCCATAAGCATGCTGTCTGACAGGGGCGGAGGAATAGATTGGAGCTGTCTCCAGAATTTCCAACTGGAGTCTTCACCACTTGTCTCATGGATTCCTCCAGTAGCATAGTGGAGTATCTGTAGCTTGCTGACTGTGCTTGTGAGCTGGACACTCTGCACTCCTTGGCATAATGACCTATTAGGCTACCTTTGTCGCACCTCCCCTGTGACCGTTAGTCCAAACTTTTCCCTGCTGGGTTGTAATGGGAATGGAACACCTCGAGCTGCCCTCTCTAATTCCATGTACCCCTTCATTCCTCCATACCAGGCCAGGGTTGGAATTTATGTTGACTGGGTTCATCTTTCCAGCCCTGCTGGGCATGGTTCTTTCTAACCTTTAGACTTCTTTTCCCACATGTCGACCATTCTCTGGATGGGGTCAAAATTACCACAAGCCTTCCTACTGTGTTCAGTAGCCTATGAGGTTAGGGTCCTCGTCCAGTTGGCCCTATTCTGTAGCCGTGGGTTCTGTCCAGCTGCCTGAATTGCCAAATGCAGTCAAATATTCCCCTTTCTGTTGCTGGCATTTATTTAGCCTGTCTGCAGTTAGAATTGCAATTTAATGTCTTCGAATTCCCCTCCGCACACATTTTGTGGATGGGATAAAGTGGAGAGGATTGTAGTATTCATGCATGTTAATATCATCTTGATTTCCTCGGGGTCTTCCAGCAAAATTCTGTATTGGCGGGAGTTGCCAAAGAATGCACAGTGGTCCGAGGTAGATTCAAAGGTGGGGATTTTTTTTTGGCTCTCTCTGCCAGTTGTGCTATCATGAATGGGCCAGTGTATTCACACCCCCTTGCCTATCTGGTGATTATCAGGTTCATCAGGGATAGAAGAGGCTCTATAGTTGACTAGGGCACAGGTTCTTTGGTGAGGGGAAGCAGGACTGCAGTTTTGGGGGGTGCTAGGGAGTAGGGGGTTCCATTCTTTGTGGTTCTCTGTGCACTAGCATGCTTCCTTCTCTATATCCCCCCAGTCCACCTTGTGGCTCTTTTCCTCTTCTGTCCCTGCAGCCCTAAAGGCAAACATTATCTTTTTGACCACAAATTGAGACTTTATTAAGCTTGCGCTAGTGATCTGTAGCTTTTTACTTGGCATAGAGTTGTAACCAACACATACATACTACTGTCTTTCTGAACAAGCTCGGCCATGGCCTTTTGGCCTGCATCACGATCCCGATTGCATACTGTTCCCCTCGTGGGCCTTCTCTTCCTGGGCCTGAAACTACCAATGTGTAGCAAATTCACCTGATTCCTTTGTTTTTGCTCTTGAATTTTGACCTGTATGTGCTCAATTCTGTACTTTGAGTTCCCTAGCTCTTCTTTCAACTTTACATTTTCAACTTTTCTCACTTTTGCATGTTCTAGGCAGCAGGCTATCTCTATAGCCTTACTTCATTTGATGATGCGCTTACTTACTCTTTATGTGCCCCTTCCCAATAACTTTGCCCTTTGGATCCTATAAATAAGTTCGGTACCCATAGGGAGGGCCTCAACTGGGACCGTGGGTTCATATCACATTGCAGATAACCACCATTGCACTATACACACACACTCTCACACACACACAGGCACTCCTATACACACGGACGCGCACACTCACACATGCAGCCCCCCACAGACTTAAGACACTCGCACTACACTCACACTCACAACCCCCAACCCAGACAGACACACACACACAGACAGACAAATATATGCACACATATATTTTGTGGGGTGAATTTGTACTTACAGGGTTACATTGCACTTTGCTCAAAAACTGCATGAATTCATGTAAAACATCATTATCTCACTTTTTAGGTTAGAGTCAATCTAAACATCTTGGCATAGACAGAGAACACAGGGGGCCAACACCTTCAACGCTATCACCATTGTTAACAGCTAACCCGAGAATGCAACTTTTTTAAAAAAAGGTTTTGTGATTTACACATGAAAGAAGTGAAACTATCACGGTATTCTAACAGATGAAAGGCTTAACAGACAATCAGTTTTTCAATGTATAATTTTAGTTATATCATACTGTAAATTTTTGCTATAAATTCTGTGTTACGATCGAGCCCTCCACAATCACCTGATGAAGGAGCGTCGCTCCGAAAGCTAGTGTGCTTCCAATTAAACCTGTTGGACTATAACCTGATGTTGTGTGATTTTTAACTTAGTACACCCCAGTCCAACACCGGCATCTCCAAATAATAAATAATCCTAATTTAGTGCAGTAATCAGCCCACTTGAGCCACTAAATATATTTCTTTAGATTTTGTCCTACGGTGAGCAGTCTGCCATAGAGTAAGCTAGATGGATGAACCCTAGAGGAACAGGAGAGAAAACCATTGGCAGACTGCAGTTCCTCTAAGGTTCATCCATCTGGTTTACTCTAAATTCCCGCCTCGTCCCTCTTAGTCCAAAAGTACAAGGCGTAAATGGCTGTTCCCTCTTAAACTTGACTTGCGGAGTTTTTCTTCCTCCTTGCTAGTGTAGCTTTAAAACCCTGCTATTTTATTCATCTCCTTCCATAGATCTGGCATGGAATCCAATTACTGGTCTCTACCCTCAAGTTCACACACTTGAATTCTGGCCATCACATAGGTAAGCTGATCTCTTAATTCAGGCTCAGGCTGGATATTAATGAATGCAAGGCAAGTGGGATTCGACTTCAAAAAGCCGAAACGTTTTATTGGAACCCACCCAGAGATGCCATTGTTCGCCATACTTTGAACACTTCAATCAGTTTCTACATAAACTTGTTTTACTCATGATTTGGAGGTGCTGGTGTTGGACTGGGGTGTACAAAGTTAAAAATCACACAACACCAGGTTATAGTCCAACAGGTTTACTTGGAAGCACACTAGCTTTCGGAGCAACGCTCCTTCACATTACCTGATGAAGGAACGCCGCTTCGAAAGCTAGTGTGCTTCCAAGTAAACCTGTTGGACTATAACCTGGTGTTGTGTGATTTTTAATTTTGTTTTACTCAGGTACTGTACTTCTGAGACAAATAAATGGGACAGAGTCAACTTACAATTTAATACAATTTTATTCACAAAATGCACTGAAGATACAAAAGGGTTTGTATGGCTGAATATTGTCTAAAACCCTGTTCTTTAGCAATAAAACTCCCAATTCTTACATTAATTACTCTACGAATTGCAACATTAAATCTATGTCACAATCCTTATCTAAATTACCACTGGCTACCAGATAAGCATCAGGGACCACCCTTGCAGTTAAATTGGCCAGGCTGTGTAGTTAGCTGTGATGACATTTTTTATTCATTTGTAGGACGTGAGCATTGCTGGCTGGCCAGCACTTATTGCCTGACAGTAGTTGCCCTTGATAAGGTAGTGGTGAGCTGCCTTTTGGAACTATTGCAATCCATATGCTGCAGATAGACCCATAATGCTTATAGGAAGAGAGTCCAGGATTTTGACCCAGCAACAGTGAAGGATCAGCAATACATTTCCAAGTCAGAATGGTGATTGGCTGAAAGGGGAATTTGCAGGAGGTGTTTTTTTACATTTTTGCTGCTCTTATTCTTCCAGATGGAAATGCTCCTTGATGTAACACTCAATCAGATGCTGTCTCGATGTCAAGGGCAGTCACCTTCTTGAGTCCAGCCCTTTTGTCCATGTTTACACCAACACGATAATGAGCTCAGGAGCTCAGTGGTCCTGAAAGAACCCAACTGAATATCAGTGAGCAGGTTATTCTAATGTAGCTGCTGCTTGATTGAACTGTTTATAACACTTTTGATTTCTTGTCTGATAATTGAGATTAGTTAGAGTGGTAATTGAATGGACTGAAATTGACCTGCCTTTTGTGCACAGGACATACCTCGAAAATACTTCACATTTCTAGGTAGATGCTAATGTTCTCAACCTCCCCTCAAATGTCAAGTTCTTCATTCCAGGATGATTTGTTTAAACCTCCTTTGGACCCCCTCCAATGCCAGCACATCCTTTCTGAGATACTTGACCCCAAAAAACACAATATTCCAAATGTGATCTGGCCAAAATCTTAAACAACCTCAAAAATATATCCCTGCTCTTGTATTCTAATCCTCTTGAAATGAATGCTAACATTGTATTTGCCTTCCTAACTGCCAATGGACCTGCATGTTAACCTTAAGACTATGCTGAACGAGGACTGCTAAGTCCCTTGGTGCTTCAGATTTCCGTTTAGAAAATAATACCACTATTCTTCCTACCAAAGTACGAAATTCACACTTTCCCACATTATATTTCATCTACCGCTTCTTGCCCACTCTCTTAACCTGTGAAAGTCCTTCTGCAGCCTCCCCTTATCATCAACACTACTTGTCCCTTCACCTATCTTTCTGTCATCTGCAAATTTATCAACATGCTGTCAAACCTTTTGTCCAGATCATTAATATATAATGTGAATAGTTGTTCTCCCAACACTGACTCCTGCAGAATTCCACTCATCACAGGCTGCTATCCTGTACCTCTTTATCCCTACCGTCTGCTTTCCAAAGGGGACCCCACATATCATTGCAAAAGACAAGGTTCAAGTATACATTTTGGGTTCTCTATGGAATATTTGTGGAGTCTTCTCCTCCAGTGAGTTGTGAAATTGCCCACCATCATTCATGATTAAATATGACTGGATTGTAAAGGCTGGATTTGGTGCTGGAATCAACAAGATCAAAGAACAAAAAGAAATGCAACACAGGAACAGGCACTTTGGCCCTGCAAGCCTGTGCTGATCGTCATGCTGTAACCTAATCTCAAAAACAAACCTTCTGCCCTTATTTGGACCATATCCCACTATTTCCTCCCTTTTCATGTAACCTTCCAGATGCCTCTTAAATGTCACTAACATGCCTGTTCTACCACACAGCACCTTCTAGGCTCCTTCCATGAAAACTTCCACTCGCCCATCTTCCACCCCCTGAATCTGTGTGCCCTTTTAATGAAACTTCAACCCTGGAAAAAAAAACCTCTGACTATCCATCCTAACCATGCCTATCATAATTTTGTAGACCTCTATCAGGCCTCCCCTTAACCACCATCTTTTCAGTGAAAACATACCTAGTCTTTTTAAGCTTTCCTCATAGATAATGCCCTTGAGACTAGGCAACATCCTGTGCACGCTCTCCAAAGCTTCAATGTCTTTCTGATATTGTGGTGACCAAAACTATACACAATACTCTAATTGCATCCTAACAAGGGTTTTATATAGCTGCAACATGGTTTGCCTCTTCTTATACTCGATGGCCTGGCCAATGAAGGCAAACATGTTTTCCTTATCACCTTGGCCACCTGTTTGTCCACTTTTAGGAAACTGTGGATCTGCATGCCCAGATCCTTATGTATGTTAATGTTTCTAAGGGTTCTGCACTTTACAGTATAATTCACAGCTAAATTTGATGCCCAAAATGCATGACCTTACATTTGGCTGGATTAAACACCACCTGCCATTTCTGTGCCCAATCTGTTTATCATTTTCTGCATATGTTGCCTGGTATGCAAATAGTCTTGTGTTGTATCTTCACCAGACTTTCATTTCTGGTTATGCCTCGTGCAGTTCTTGTCCTCCTGCACACTTCACTGAACAAGGGTTCACCCCCTGTCCTACAAGTAATGTGCACAATGAGGTTATAGATTCTGTTGCTGCTGGTGGGTATCCATGAGGTACTGTGACTTAGTTTTGAGTGGCTGGTTCTTTTCAAAGTCTATTCCATTAAACACAGTGGTCATTGTCATACAATACAATGGATGGTATGCTTCCTGTGAATCCATGTCTTCATCTTCACAAGGACTTTGCTGTGTTTACTCTTGTCAATACCATCTTAGACAGATGATAGGAGCCACTGAAAGTAGATTGGTGAGGACAAAGTCAAACACTTTCTACCCTTTTCTTGGTTCCCTTGCCATCTGCCACGTCTCATTGAGCAACTGTGCCCTTTTGAGGCTCGACTAGTCAGTAGTGGTGCTACCAGGTCACTCTTGGTGACAACATCAATGTCCTTCAACCAGATGATATTTTGCACCCCTGATGCATTCTCTAAGTGGCATTCAACATGGAGGAGAATTGATTCATTCAACAAGAAATTTCCATGCCCATAAATGTTTGATCTCAGGTTGTGGAAGCAAGGATCAGACAGTGCTCTACAGGATTGCAAGGTAGCCAAAAAGAAACTGAAGGACAGACTTAGGAGATCTTAAAGGGAGTGTGAAAAAAGCATTGGCGAGTAGGCTTAAGGAAAACCCCAAGGCATTCTACACTTATGTGAAGAACAAGAGGATGGTCAGAGTGAGGGTCGGGCTGATCAGGGACAGTGGAAGGAACTTGTACCTATAGTCAGAGGAGGTGGGAGAGGTCCTTAATGAATACTTTGCTTTAGTATTCATTACTGAGAAGGACCTTGATGTTTGTGAGAAAGTAGTGAAACAGGCTGATACGCTCGATCAGGTTGATGTTAAGAAGAAGGATGTGATGGAAATTTTGAAAAACATGGGAATAGTTAAGACCCCTGGGCCAGGCTGGATATCCCCAAGGTTACTATGGGAAGTGAGGGAAGAGATTACTGCACTTTTCACGATGGTCTTTGTTTCCTCACTGTCCAGTGGAGAGGATTATTGGAGAGGATTCTGAGAGAAAGGATTTATGATTATTTGCAAAGCATACTTTGATTAGAGATACTCAATGTGGCTTTATGAGGGGCAGGTCATGCCTCATAAGCCTTAATGAATTCTTTGAGGATATGACAAAACACATTGATGAAGGTAGAGCAGTGGATGTGATGATATGGATTTTAGCAAGGCTTTTGATCAGGCTCATTTAGAAAGTAAGGAGGCATGGCATACAGGAAAATTTGGCTGTTTGGATACAGAATTGGCTGACCCATCAAAGATGGTAGTCAATGGAAAGTATTCAACCTGGAACTCAGTGACCAGTTGCAGTGATCCGCAAGGATCAGTTCTAGGACCTCTGCTCTTTGTGATTTTTATAAATGACTTGGGTGAGGATGTAGAAGGGTAGATTAGTAAGTTTGCCGATGAAACCAAGGTTGATAGACTTGTGGATAGTATGGAGGGCTGTTGTAGGTTACAACGGGACATTGACAGGATGCTGACCTTGGCTGAGAAGTGGCAGATGGAGTTCAACCCGGAAAATTGTGAAGTGATTCATTTTGGAAGGTCGAATTTGAATGCAGATTACAAGGTTAAAGGTAGGATTGTTGGCAGTGTAGAGGAACAGAGGGATCTTGGGGTCTACATCTATAGATCCCTCAAAATTGCCCCCCAAGTTGATAGGGTTGTTAAGAAGGTGTATGGTGTGTTGACTTTCATGAGCAAGGGGATTGAGTTTAAGAGCCGTGAGGATATGCTACAGCTGCATGGAGTCCTGGTTAGTCCACACTTAGAATATTGTGTTCAATTCTGGTCACCTCATTATTGGAAGGATATGGAAGCTTTAGAGAGAGTGCAAAGGAGATTTACCAGGTGCTGCCTGGACTGGAGGGCATATCTTATGAAGAAAGGTTGAGGGAATAAGTAGAAGAATCCCTACAGTTTGCAAACAAGCTATTAGGCCCAACAAGTCCACACTGACCCTCTATAGAGTATCCCCCCCAGATCAGTTCCCCTACCTGATTACTTTACACTTACCCTGACTAATGCACCTAACCTACTCACTATGAACACTATGGGCAATTTCGCATGGCCAGTTCACTAAACCTGAACATCTTTGGACTGCGGGAGGAAATCTGAGCACCCAGAGAAAACCCACGCAGATGCAGGAAGAATGTACAAACCCCTCACAGACAGTTACCCAAGATTGGAATTGAACCAGGGTCCCCAGCACTACAAGGCAGCAGTGCTCGCCACTGAGCCACTCTGCTGCCCAAGTGAGCTAGGGCTTTTCTCATTGGAGTGAAGAAGAATGAGGTAACTTGATAGAGGTGTACAAGATGATGGGAGACATAGATAGAGTGGAAAGCCAGAGACTTTTTTCCCCAGGCAGAAATGGGTAAGGTAAGGAGGCATGATTTTAAGGTGATTGGAGGAAGGTTTAGGCGCGATGTCAGAGGTAGGTTCTTTACACACAGAGTGATGGACGCATGGAATGCACTGCCAGCAATAGTAGTAGAGTCAGATACATTAGGGGCATTTAGGCAGCTCTTACATAGGCACATAGATGACAGTACAATGAAGGATGTGTAGGGTTAATTTGATCTGAGAGTAGGATAAAAGGTCGGCACAACATTGAGGGCTGAAGGGCCTGTACTGTGATGTACTGTTCTACATTCTGTGTAATGTTAAGAAACTTAATGTAGTCCAGACAATGTTGAAGAGTTGCAGGGCCAAACCTTTGTAACTACATATCACTTCAGGTGGGTCTGACTTATCATTGAGACAGTTTGTACCCTGGAAATTGTAATTGTGGTATCCGGAACAATAACATTCTCATGGAATTTGCAGATGACAGTAAGCAGGGTGGCTGTGTGTGCTGTGAGGAGGATGCTAAGAGGCTGCAGGGTGACTTGAACAGACTGGCTGAGTGGGCAAATACTTGGCAGATGCAATATAATGCAAATAACTGTGATGATACCCACTTTGGTGGCATAAACAGGAAGGCAGATTATTATTTGAATGATGGTAGTTAAGGAAAAGCTGAGGTGCAACAAAACCTGAGTGTCATGGTGGAACAGTCACTAAAGGTTGGCATGTGGGTGCAACAGGCAGTGAGGAAAGCTAATGGCATGCTGGTCTTCATAGTGAGAGGATTTGGGCATCAAAGTAAGGATGTCTTGCTGCAGTTATACAAGGCCATGGCAAGGCCACACCTTCATTATTGTGGCCAGTTTTGGTCTACTAGTCTGAGGATGAACATTCTTGCTATTGAGGGAGTCCAGTGAAAGTTCACCAGACTCCTGGATGGCAGGGCTTCTACTCACTGGAATTTAGAAGAATGAGGGGGAATCTCATAGAAACATGTAAAATCCGATGGGACTAGACAAGCTAGCCATGGGAAAGTCCAGACCTAGGAGTCACAGTCTAAGAATAAAGGGTAAGCCATTCAGGCTGAGATGAGGGAGAATGTCTTGACTCACGGAGTTGTCAACCTGTGGAATTCTCTTCCACAGGAAGCTGTTGGGGCCAGTTCATTAGATATAGTCAAGAAGGAACTGGACGTGGTCCCTGCAGCTAAAGGTATCAAGGGACATGGAGAGAAAGCAGGAATGGGATACTGAGATTGCATGATCAGCCACAATCATACTGAATGGTAGTGCAGGCTCAAGAGCCGAATTTCAGACCTAATTTCTATGTTTCAATGCTTCTATGAATCAAACCCTGCGGACAATTTTAGGCTGTTGCTTCACTAATCTGTGAGTCAGCTTTCCCAATTTTGGCACAAGTCCCAGGATATTAGTGAGAAATATTTTACAGCATCAACAGGCCTGTGTATATGTGGTCCATTATTGTTTCCAATATTCCAATAAATTCCAATTATTGATGTGTTGTTTTTTAAATTTCATCATGGATGAGAGTATCACTGTCTAGGCCAGCATTTATTACCCATTAGTCATTGCCAAGAGGACAATTACGATTCAACCATGTTGGACCTGGAGTCACATGTAGACCAGAGCAGGACATTAGTGAACCAAGTGGGTTTTTCCAACAATCAGTAATAGATTTAAGGTCATATTAACACTTAACTCCAGTTTGTCAGTAAATTCAAGTTCCACCGTTTACCATGGCAGGATTCAAACCTGGGTCCTGAGAACATTGCCTGGGTCTCTGGTTTAACAGTACCACTAGGCCATTACCACCCCCAAACCATTTCATTCGGTTACATTTGTTTCATCTGACTTTGTAGTCATTTGATACAGCTTGTCAACCATTTCAGAGGGGATGTAAGAATCTTCCATAGTGTTGTGCATCTGGAATCACATTGTTTGCCTGACTAAATGAAGGTGGTTGGTTTTCCTTTCCAAAAGGACATTAGAGATGCCAAAGGGGGTGGTTTTATGACAAACAAAAATTGTTTAATAGTCACAATTAGACTATCTTTTAATTCCAGATTTATCAATTGAATTCAAATTACACCATTTGCTGCATTGAGCTTTTATCTCCCCACGTACTCAGAACATTTGCTCATGTCTTTCGATTACTATTCCAGTGACAATACAGTGTCACTAGCTACTCCACAGTTCTAGCATTTTGTGTGGTTAATGTGAATGCAAGGGAAAGAGTGCAGAAATGTTTGCAAGAATGTTTCTACTTGTGAGGAACATCAGTTATGAGATTAGATTGAAGAAGTTGGTACTGTTCTCTTGGAGAGAAAAAAGCTAAGAGGAGATCTGATAGAAGATTTCAAAGTTATGAGTGGGCTGGGTAGAGCAGACAGGGAAAAACTGTTCCTGCTCAAAAAAGGAACAAGAACAAGAAGGTATAGGATAAAAGAAGCAAGGGTGAAGCAAGGATAAATATTTTCACTCAACAAATAGTTAAGATGCACTGCCTGGAAGTGTGTTGCCAGCAGTTTCAATCGAGACATTCAGGAGGGCATTGGATGATCATTTGGTTAGGAGTAATGTGCAAGAGAATGGGGGAAAAGCAGGAAATAGGCACAAGGTAATGATGGAGTGGCTGGGGGGAAGGAAGCTGAGAGTGCAGTAGTGGAAGGAGGTGGGGGTGAAGGTGATAGGTCAGAAAGGAGGATGGAGCGGATAGCTGAGATGGAAGATTGGCAGATGGGACATGTCATGAGGATGGTGCTGAGCGCTTCAGAGAACATCTCTGGGACACCTGCACCAATCAATACCACTGCCCTGTGGCTGAACATTTCAACTTCCCCTCCCACTCTGCTGAGTGAGTTGGAGATGCCTGTTGGACTATAACCTGGTGTTGTGTGATTTTTAACTCTAAGCTCAAAAACTGCATGAATTTATGTAAAACTCCGTTATCTCACTTTTTAGATTAGAATCAATCTGAACATCAGGTCATAGACAGAGAACACAGGGGGGCCAATACCTTCAACATATTGTCTAGTTATCACTAGTGTTAACAGCTAACCCGAGAATGCAACTTTTAAAAAAAAGGTTTTGTGATTTACACATGAAAGAAGTGAAACTATCACTGTATTCTAACAGATGAAAGGCTTAACAGACAATCAATTTTTCAATGTATAATTTCAGTTACATCACACTGCCAATTTTTGCTATAAATTCTGTGTTACAATCAAGCCCTCCACAATCACCTGATGAAGGAGCATCGCTCCGAAAGCTAGTGTGCTTCCAATTAAACCTGTTGGACTATAACCTGATGTTGTGTGATTTTTCACTCTGCTGAGGACATGCAGGTCCTGAGACTCTTCCATCGCCACTGCCTTACCACCTGGCGCCTGGAGGAAGAACGCCTCATCTTCCGCCTTGGGACCCTTCAACCCCATGGCATCAATATGGACTTGACCAGTTTTGTCATTTCCTTCCTCCCACCTTACCCCAGTTCCAACCTTCCAGATCAGCACTATCCTCATGAGCTGTTCCATTTGTCAAACTCCCTTCCCACCCATTAGCTCCACTTTCCTCTCCAACCTATCACCTTCACCCCCCACCTCCATTCACCTGTTGCACTCTCAGCTACCTCCCATTTATCTCTCCACTCCCGAGGCTCCCCGCCTTATTCCTGATGAAGGGCTTTTGTCCGAAACGTCAATTTTCCTGCTGCTCAGATGCTGCCTGACCTGCTGTGCTTTTCCAGCACCACACTCTTGACTCTGATCTCCAGCATCTTCAGTGCTCACTTTCGACAAGGCAATGATTTTCTCATAATGAGACAGTTGAGGGATGATGGGCTGAATAGTCTCCTTCTGTGCCATAAAACTTGACTGATTCTGTAACAGTTCTGTTTTTTCTACAGTTTGTGTTCTGTAGGCCGGTGGAACTGTACTAGTGAACCATGTACAGGGAGCTGCTCAATTGAAGGAGGATCATTTGTCACTTCATTTGATTTGCGGAGTTACAGATTCCATGGTACATGCAAGTACCTGCTGGTCAAAGTAAGTCATTGATAGTCATATTCTAAAAGGATCCGATCATATGGAAACTCCCTTTTCCTGTATTATTACTACCTAAGAGTCCTCTTTCTACCCCACAGTTGAGTGTAGGCATTTTATACGGTGCCAAAACATTTTCACTGCTTCTCTGAAACAGGAAACTGACTGATATTTGAGAATATCTCTTTTTTTCATCCTCTGAAGTCTTCTTTAAATTCACCTCCATGCTCAAAACTACTGTAGCTTCAAAACAATGGGAACTCATTACCATATTTTGAAAATTCTATTCGGTTTCTGATATATTTATACCCTCCTTTAAAGTTGTATTTTTCTCTTATGCTGCACTCACTCTTCCTGTAGTAATGCATTGCAGTTAATCTAGTCTAGAAAGTTTAGATACAGGTTGGCAGATTTAAACTTTAGGGTCTCTGAAATGTAGCCAGAAATCCTGAAGGAGTTTAAATGAATAAAACAATGCAGATAACCACATTATCCAGTGGGGGTTATCCTACTGTTTAGGACTGTCATGTGGAAGATTATCTGGAGTCAAGTAAGAAAAATCCCAGTTTCAGTTTGGAGAAGCAGTATTGTTCTTACTACTGGACACCTTGCCATAGTCACAAATGCCTTTGTGTGCAGTTTGTGGCAGCCATTAAACATATGTCTTGAAACATCAAGAGAGGGATGCAGCTGAATTTGTGGATTTTAAGAGTTGTGGTAAAGCCAGGTGTTGAAATAAACAGGAAGAAACAAGTAAAAAAAAGTGATTTATAGCTTTGAATCACAGGTGAAAATGCCTGTGTATTTTCCACTCACTGCTCTATAGGGGGAGGTATGAGTCAGAATTGGAGGTTTTTCCACTCACTGGGAAAACTATGAAATAATTATACAATTAAATAAAATGACTCTGCAATTTAGAGTAGAAACCTTGCTATCAGTGCTGAGAAAGAGTGCTACAAATTATGTTACAACATTGATTTCACGGAGGAGCAGAAATAAAACAGACAGCAAAGAGTTTACAGGCTTCGGAATCACATTTGGAAACCAGTTACTAAACTAGAACTTGGGGTGTAAGAGACTGTGTGTGACCACACTGATATATCAAACTGAATCCTATGAATTTGGATAATTAAAAGGTGATTTCATCAGAGATAGGATTGCCTTAGGCATCAGCTATCCTGCTGTGAGTGCACATCTACTGAAAGAGGAGAATCTTATTTTCAGGAAAGCTATTGATATGTTCAGAAACTCTGAGATTGTCAATCATCAGCTAGAGTGAATTAATGGTAGAATAGCTTGGCATCATGCTAGGGGACAGGTTGAAGGAAAACAACACACGAGAAGAAAAAATATTTGGAAAAGAGCAAACAGGAAGTTTAAATCTAGAGGGTAAAGGAAGCATACCCAGTTTAGGGAAAGTAGAGCTCTAACTGTAAGAAGCTAAATTACTTTTCATGCATAAATTTAGCTAGAAAGAAGCAATGCAAACATGTAATGATGTTTGTTGGAGAGATGTCAATCAGTGAGTCTGACGAATCACTTGACACATTTGGAGTGATAATTTGTGTACTAGCTTGTTTGCTGGAGTAATATGCCCTCTACTCTGCTGTGAATAACTTTGCAAGCGGTCTGTGGCAGCCATTAAAAGATTAATAAGATATTGAGGTTCTATTTGAGAATATGAAGGGTATTATACATTAGATATAGACTACAGGGATCAAATGAAACTTTGAAGAGTATATACAGTGCAAGGGCGTTCTTAAGGGGGAAATCTGGAAGTCGAAGGGAAGGTATGAGATAGCCTTGGCAGATAGGGTTAACGCTAATCCAAAGAGATTCTACAGTACATTAAGAGCAAATCAGCAACGATAGAGAGAGTAGGGCTCCTTAACAAACTACAAGGTCATCTTTGCATTGAACTAAAGGAAATCAGAGAAATTTTAAATTAATGTTTCACATCCATTTCTGCAGCTTATCTATGCCCCTCTGTAACCTGCAACATCCTTCAGCACTATCCACAACTCCACCAACGTTAGTGTCACCCACAAAATTACTAACCCATCCTTTACCCCCTCATCGAGGTCATTTATAAAAATGACAAACAGCATTAGACCCAAAACAGATCCTTGTAGTACACCACTAGTAACTGAACTGATGACATTCCTGATGAAGGGCTTATGCCTGAAACGTCAATTCTCCTGCTCCTCAGGTGCTGCCTGACCTGCTGTGCTTTTCCAGCAACACACTCTCAATTAGTAACTGAACTCCCTCTGTCTTCTTTCAGCTAGCCAATGTCTGAACTAAACTGCTAAGTCACCCTCAATACCGTGTCTCCATATTTTATTTCAATAGCTTATCATGGGAAACCTTACCAAATGCCTTACTGAAATCCATATACACCACTTCAACTGCTTTACTCTTAACCACCTGTTTGGTCACCGTCTCAATGAGGTTTGTGAGGCATGACCTACCCTTCACAAGACTGTGTTGACTATTCCTAATCAACTTATTCTTCTCTAGACGATTATAAATCCTATCTCTTATAACCTTTTCCAACACTTTACCCACAACCGAAGTAAGGCTCACTGGTCCGTAATTACCATGGTGTCTCTACTTCTCTTGAACAAGGGAACAACCTTAGCTATCCTCCAGTTTTCTGGCACAATTCCTGTAGACAACGACGACATAAAGGTCAAAGTCAAAGGCTCTGCAATTTCCTCCCTAGCTTCCCTAAAAATTCTAGGATAAATCCCATCCAGTCGAAGGGACTTACCTATTTCACACTTTCCAAAATTGCTAACATCTCCTCCTTACAAACCTCAATCCTATCTAGTCTGGTAGCCTGTATATCAGTATTCTCCTCAACAACATTGTCTTTTTTCAGTGTGAACACTGATGAAAAATATTAGTTTAGCACTTCTCCTATCTCCTTGGGCTCCATGCACAGCTTCACATTACTATTCTTGATTGCCCCAATTCTTTCTCTAGTCATTCTTTTATTCCTGAAAAACCCAAACAAAGTTTTAGGGTTTTCCTTGATCCTACCTGCCAATGATTTGACATGTCCCCTCCTGGCTCTTCTTAGCTCTCTCTTTAGGTCTTTCCTGGCTAATTTGTAACTCTCAAGCACCCTAATTGAGCCTTTATGTCTCATCCTAATGTAAGACTTCTTTTATTGGAAGGACATTATTACACTGGAGAGGATTCAGAAAAGATTTACAAGGATGTTGCTGGGGATGGAGGGTTTGCATTATAAAAATAGGCTGGATAGACTGGGACTTTTTTCACTGGAACATAGCACATTGAAGGGTGACTTTATAGATGTTTACACATATTCATGAGGGTCATAAGTCAGATGAATAGCAACAGTCTTTTCCCTAGAGTGGGAGAGTTCAAAACTAGGGGGCATAATTTTAAAGTGAGAGGAGAAGGGTTTAGAAAGGACATGAGGGCCAACATTTTTTACAGAGGCTGGTTAGTGTGTGGAATGAACTGCCAGAGAAAGTGTTGGATGCTTGTATTGTTACAATGTATAAAAGACATTTGGGTAAGTACATGAACAGGAAGTTTTGGAGGGCCAAATGCAAGCAGGTCAACCAGTTTAGTTTGGGAACATGGTCAGCGTGGGCCAGTTGGACTGAAGGGTCTGTTTCCATGCTGTACGACTCAATGACTCTTATCACTAGAAGTAGTTCTCAATGGTGATCTGCCATTTAATTTTCATTAGTAGACCAAGCAGGATCATCAATATTAGCACTACTTGGATGGTGGTGTGCCTACCTAACTCAAGTATCAGATTGCTAAACTGCAGACGGTCCTGATGATTCCCAACTTCCACCAACATACATATTACTTTGTAGCCCCTCTGCCCTATGTAGATATTTACTATCTTGCCCAAATGCCACAATTGCAATTATCAGTCATTAGCCATGATACAGCTGATGAGCACAAGCATGTATGAGAGAACAGTCTGAGCCATCAGTGTTAGATTATTGTAGGCCAGAGAGTTTCTTCCCAATGACTAACTTACTCTTGTACAGTAAATTTGCAATATAATTTAATCCTTGCATCTGGGCCAAAAAAAAAGACATTCTGTTTGAGTTTAGAACCTTGGAGAATTGAACAGTGCATATGAGAACAGTAAATATTTCTTTGTTTTCGGTTTAGTTTTACAGTTTAATGCAGTCAAATGTCATTCAAGGGACTCAAAAGTCTCTTCAGAATTTCTTTCTCTTCTTAACCTTAGGTAGTGGGATAACTTGGGTCAGGCTTTTTTTTTAAAATTGATACATTAAGTGTCGAATTCATTTCAATCTTTGAATGGCCTTGCCTAATTTTAGGGCACAGAAAAGGTTTTCTAGTAATAGTAGATGACTTGTTGTGGTTTCACAGGTATGCTGACCTTAACCTGTAAAATCAGTAGAGAAAAAACTCTGAGCACTGAAAAGAGGTGGTACTGAAGGCCCAAGTCCCGGTGGATCTTTACCCCTTAATATTAAGATTTCAAAACAAGAGAGCCACCAAGTGAAACAAACTGAACTGAGCCAAAACTCCAATTTCTGTCTGATTTTATTAGTCACTAACTAGTTGTTCACACTTGCATTGAATAAAATCCAGAAGTGATTCCCATATCTCATGATGAATCATAAATAATTTCCTTAAGATATAATAAAAAAGAAATGCATTGTATTGTTGTTTATTCATCACATTTATTGTGCAGAGTCCAAAGATTCCTGAAAATGGCTTTTTAACAGCAACCTTTAAACAGTGTGGTAGACGAAGTTCAGAAACCTGCTTGACAGCCATAACCTATATCAATGATAAGGTAAGAAATAAACCCATGAGGCACAAGTTGCCAAGTCAGATTTCTTCAGAATTTTTGTCCCTGTTTTAGGCTAGAGCACCAGCATGCAGTGAACAAATTCATTTTGCTGCTGAGGTCCCAGTTCTGTGCACCACTGTAAGTACAAATTAGCATGCTGGTCATTTGATGTGCATAAATCATTCCAGATTTACTGTTTTTTTTTCCTTCTGGATGTACATCCCATCTAGCAGAGGAAGGAAAATCAAATGGGACATGATCACTGAGCCATTACTGCATTTCTCATGACAAAAGCATTGACAAACACACAGGAGGATGTCACTTGGCATGGGATGTTGGTAATCCAGTGGGATCCTTATTGGATGGGATGAGAAAGTAGGAAGAATTTCTGTCAACAAAGAAAACCTTACTGACAGTTTGTTTTGTTGAAGTGGGATTACAGATTCGGATCTCAGCCAGGGTTCATCTATACCATTTTGCTTCAAATGATTTATACCCTTAAAAGCTCCCATGGGAAAGAACCAAGCTCAGTTTTTCTAGTGCATCATCAAACTTTGCAAGAGGAGTATTAGATGTCTACTTTCTAAACATTTTCCTAGTGTCACCAGCACTGATCAGTCAACCACATTACGATGTGTCTGGAGTTACCCATAGACCAAACCAGTTAAGGATTTCTTTTCATAGTGGACTAGATGGATTTTTTTTCAATGATTGGCAGTGGTTACTTGATGAATGTTTTCATCCATATTTCTGTTGAATCCAGCTGTCAATACCTACAATGGTGGAATTTGAACTAAAGACTCCAGAATATTGTCCTTGGGTTCTGGATCATTAGTCCAGTGGCATAACCATTACATCACTAGCTCAGCATAGGAACATTTATGGGCTATTCAACCTGTCGAGCCTGACCTTTCATTCATTACGGCTTGGTGGCTCAGCAGTTAGCACTGCTGCCTCACAGCACCAGGGACCCATATTTGATTCTAGCCTCGGGTGACCATCTGAGTGGAATTTGCGCAATCACCCCATGTCTATATTGATTTCTTCCCACAGTCCAACGATGTGCAGGATAGATGGATTGGCCATGGTAAATTGCCCAAAACGTGCAGAATTACAGAGATGGGGGTGGGTTTGGGTGATATGCATTTCAGAGGGTTGGTATGCACTCATTGGTCAAATGGCCAGTTCCCAAACTAGGGATTCTACGATTGATGATCAAATGCTTTAATTTTTTAAACCCATTCCACCTCATAACCATGCAGACAATTGATAATCAGAAATCCATCAAGCTCTTAAACCTCAGACATAAGCAGAGGGGCAAGATGTACAACTGTGTCTAAGTTCTAGTCATATTTGATATTTATCAAAATCAGTCTATTTTTCCCGCAGCTTATCTATTGATTGTAATGTCCTAAAAGCACATTTGTTGTACCTGTTTTTTGATAGAGTATGCACATTAACGTTTCAGGTTTTATACCCATATACTCAAATAATTAAGGTTCCACAGTCCTCTGTGGTACAAAATTCCAAAGGTTTACAACTCGGAGTGAAAACAATTCTATCTCAAACTTAAATGGCATCCTCCTTTTTAAATTGTGCCCCTTGGATCTAGAAGCATCTCACCTCTATCAACTTTGTTTATCTCATTAAGTAGTCTGTAATCTGTTTTTGTCATTTCCACAATGTATTTTCACATTTAACAACATTTCAGTTGCTTCATATTAAACCTTACCTTGTGCTGATTGATTATTATGCTTTCGTTTCTTTTCAGTTAAATATTGAAATTTCAAAACAGGACATGGCAATAGTCAATGGCGAAGTTAAGAAGTTGCCGTACAGAGCAGGTAACATCAGAACTGACAACAATGAGCATCTATTCCCATTGAACCTAGGCTCTTTTTTTTGTTCAATCATGGGATGAGGGTGTTGCTGGTAGCTGGCATTTATTGCCCATTCCAGGTGGCAGTTAAGAGTCTGCCACATTGCTGTGGCTCTGGAGTGGGCCAAACCAGGTAAAGATGGTAGTTTACTTTCCTCAAAAAATTTACAACAATGTAGTACCTTTCACTTCTACACAACATCTAAAATTTACAGCTAATGCATTATATCTACAGTCTCCATTTTCTTTTAGGTACGATTGACAACTAATTAAATGCATTGCAAGTAATCACATACAGCAACAAGAAAATTGACCAGTTAATGTCTTCTTAGTGACATTGATTTTTAGATAAATGTTTTTCAGGATATGCTTTGTACTCAATGTGAAATAGTAGTATGAACAGCTTCTTGTTTCTTATCCAAAACACAGCAGTCTTTTTCCTCAGCCAGTGAAGGGTCAACCCAGATTATGTGCCAGATGTACAAGATCTTAAGCATTATTTTAGAGGCAGAATGCCTCTTACGTCCTATGTTACAACACAGAGACAGAAAGCTGAACCCAATCAGCCATTAGGCCATAAAAGCATAAGATATAGGAGCAGAATTAGCTGATACATTTCTCAACCCCATTCTCTTGCCTTCTCCCTGTAGTCTTTGATTCCCATACTAATCAAGAACCTATCTCTTTTAAAAACATTTAATAATTTAGGCTGTACAGCCTTCTGTGGCAACGAGTTCAACAGATGTACCATCACCCTCTGACTGAAGAAATTTCTCCTCATCTCAGTTCGAAAGGGTCATCTCTTCACTCTGAGGGTGTGCCCTTGTGTCCTATTCTCTCCTACTGGTGGAAACATCTTCTCTACAGTCCACCCTATCCAGGTATCTTGGTATTCTATAAGTTTTGATGTGATTTCTCCCTCATCCTTCTAAACTCCATTGAGTACAGACACCAAGTCCGCAAGCTCTCCTCATTTGACAAGCTCTCCTCATTTGACAAGCTCTCCTCATTTGGCAAGCTCATTGCCTGGATCATTCTTGTAAACCTCCTGTGGATCCCCTCCAAGTGAATGCATCCTTTCTTAGATACGGGACCAAAACTGCTCACAATATTCAAACTGCAAACTGATGAGAGTTGTATATAGCCTCAACTATATATCGCTGCTTTTGTATTTTAGCATCTCGAAGTGAATTTGAACTTTGCATTTGCCTTCCTAATTGTTAACTGAACCTGCATAGACAGACGTGAGAACTGCAGATGCTAGAGACTAGACTTGACAGTGTGGTGCTGGAAAAGCACAGCGGGTTAGGCAGCATCCAAGGAGCAGGAAAATCCTTCAGGCAAAAGGCCTTCATCAGGAATGAGGCTGGGAGCCTCGGGCATAGAGAGATAAATGGGAGGGGTGGGCTGGGGTTGGGGGTGGGGGGGGTATAAGACAGCTGAGAGTGCGACAGGTGGATGGAGATTAGGGTAAAACTGATAGGTCAAAGGGGGGATGGAGCAGATATGTGGGAAGGAAAATGGACTGGTAGGGTGGGGGGGAGGGGAACTGAGGAAACTGGTCAGATCCACATTGATACCATGGGGTTGGAGCGTTCCGAGGTGGAAGATGAGACGTTCTTCCTCCAGGCAAACCTGCATGTTATCCTAAAGATAATCCTGAACTAGGACTCCTAAGTCACTTTGTGCTTCTCATCTCTGAAGCCTTTCCCCGTTTAGAAAATGGTCTACACCTATATTCTTCATATCAAAGTGCACAACCTCACACTTGCCCACATTGTATTCAATCTGCCACTTTTTTTGCCCATTCTCCTAGCTTCTCCAATTCTTCTGCAGCATTCCCACTTCCTCAACATCTATCAATCACCTATAATTGTGTCATCTGCAAATGTCGGAACAATGTTCTCAGTTACTTCGTCCACATTGTTGATGTATAACATGAATAGTTGTGGTCCCATCACTGTGCAGAATTCCACAAGTTAGTCTGCTAATCCACTATCCATGCCAGTACTTTGCCCCTAACATCATAGGTTCTTGGTTTATTCAGCATTCTCCTATGCAGAACCTTGTCCTTCTCAAAATCCAATAAGATCACATCCACTGGCTTTTCTTTGTCTAATTTGCTCGTTAACTCCTAACGAATTGTAACAGATTTGTCAGGTATGACGAAGCCAGGCTGACTATTTTACCTTGCACTTCCAAGTAGTCGACAATCTTGTCCTTAAAAGTTGACTCTAAAATCTTATCTACGACTGAGACCAGCTTAACTAGCCTATAATTTCCCTTCTTAAACAAGAGTCTTACATTTGGCGTCTTCCAGGCTTCTCTGACTCAAATGATTCCTGAAAGTTTACCATCAATACCTCTACAATCTCCTCAGCTATCTCTTTCAGAACCCTGGGATGTAGTCCATCCAGTCCAAATGAATTTTTCTATCTTCAGACCTTTCAGCTTCCCCACCATCTTCTCTTGAGTGATGGCCACTACACTCACCTCTGCTCCCTGGCCTTCACAAAGTTCTGGTAAATTGCTCATGTCTTCCACCAGCAGAAGGTGGAATAATCATATCTTTAACAATCAGCCTTCTGTGAAGACTGATGCAAGGTACCTATTCAATTCCTCCACCATTTCCTTATTCCCTATTACTACTTCTCCACCCTGATTTTTCAGAACTCCAGTGTACACTCTCTTACCTTTTATATATCTGAAAAGAATCTTGCAATCATCTATCATATTATTAACTTACTCTCATATTTCATCTTTTCTCTCCCCTTATTCTCACCCCTTATTCTCACTGTCTCACAGTGCCAAGGGTTACACAGATTCCATAGTGACTGATTTTCCACTGTATTCTAGTGCGGAGTGACAGATACTGGGCAGTAACTTTGTTTCTACACTGTATCCCAACACATGCTTAATCCACTGGGGCAAAAGGTTGCTCTGCTAGAGACATATATACACAATCATTTCATCACAATTTGCTCAAATGATTGAGCAGTTTGGGAGTAACACTCCCTTGTTTCTCAGTCTGAAGATCAAAACTATTGGCTGTCCTTTCCAATCCTCGAGCAGCACATTCCGTGAGGTAGGGCTTTTAGCCACTGCAGACTATCTCACCAATGGGCAGTAACTGAAGGCATGGGGCAAGGGTGCAGGGGACTCTAAGATTGACATTTGTGCCTGCTGCTCTGTGCAGCCTAGACTGTGGACCTCACCCCAGACTCACTGTCTTTCCATCCCCAAACCAAATAAAAACAGAGATCGAAGAAGGTACAAGGTGTGACCCCACTCTCTTTTTCCTCATCTTCCAAGATTACCCTCTGTTTGAAAAAAATAAACTCTATCAACTGACCCTCCGAAAGACCTTACCTCCTGCATCCCGTGAACACACCTTTATTTTGTTGCTAATACAGGAATGGCTGAAATAGAGATCAATGCATATAGGTAGCACAGTGGCTCAGTGATTACCACTGCTGTCTCATGGCACCAAGGACCCGAGTTTGATTCCAGCCTTGGGCAACCGTCTGTGTGAACTTGGCACATTCTCTCCATGTCTGAGTGGGTTTCCTCCGGGTGCTCCAGTTTCTTCCCACAGTCCAAAGATGTGCAGGTTAGGTGAATTGGCCATGCTAAATTGCCTGTAGTGTCCAGGGATGTGTAGGTTAGATATATTAATCAAGTGTAAATATAGGATAATGGGGTAGGAAAGTGGGTAGAGGTGGGTTACTCTTCAGAGGGTCAGTGTGGACTTGTTGGGCCAAAGGGCTTATTTCCACACTGTAGGGATTCTATGACTTTATCACCATTATGGAAACATGATTGCAAAGAAAACAAAACTGGAAACTGAACATTCAGGGCTATGTAGCCTTTTGAAAGAACAGGCAAGAAGGGAAGAGTGGTGAAATAGCTTTGTTAGTATGAGATGGAATTAATATTTCTTGCAAAAAAAAATCTTAGATTAGATGCTAGAGAATCCATATTGGTGGAGGTCATAAATAAGGGAAATAAAAACAGATGGTAATCGTCATAGTGTTAAGGGTTTAGATGGAGAGGAATTTGTTACGTGTGTACAAAACAATTTTCTGATTCAATATGTGGATGTACCTACTAGAAATGGTGCAAAACTTGACCTACGATGGAGAAATAAGACAGGGCAGGTGACTGAGGTGTCAGTGGGGGAGCACTTTGGGGCCAGCAACCATAATTCTATTAGATTTAAAATAATGCTGGAAAAGGATAGACCAGATCTAAAAGTTGAAGTTCTAAATTGGAGAAAGGCCAATTTTGATAGTATTACGAAAGAACTTTTGAAAGCTGATTGGGGGCAGATGTTCGCAGGTAAAGGGACGGCTGAAAAACGGGAAGCCTTCAGAAATGAGATAACAAGCATCCAGAGAAAGTATAAACCTGCCAGGGTGAAAGGGAGGGCTGGTAGGTATATGGAATGCTGGATGAGTAAAGGAACTGAGGGTTTGTTCAAGAAAAAGAAGGAAGCATATTGTAAGGTATAGACAGGATAGATCGAGTGAATCCTTAGAACAGTATAAAGGAAATAAATTAGTTTACTTACAGTGTGGAAATAGGCCCTTTGGCCCAACAAGTCCACACCGACCCGCTGAAGTGCAACCCACCCAGACCCATTCCCCCACATTTAACCCCTTCACCTAACACTATGGGCAATTTAGCATGGCCAATTCACCTAACCTGCACATTTTTGGATTGTGGGAGCAGACACGGGGAGAATGTGCAAACTCCACACAGAGAGTCACCTGAGGCAGGAATTGAACCCGGGTCTCTGATGCTGTGAGGCAGCAGTGCTAACCACTGTGCCACCCACTAGGAGAAGGAGTAGGAATATACTTAAGAGGGAAATCAGGAGGGCAAAAAGGGAACATGAGATAGCTTTAGCAAATAGAATTAAGGTGAATCCAAAGAGATTTTAAAAATACATTAAGGACGAAAGGGTAACTAGGGAGAGAATAGGGCCCCTCAAAGATCAACAAAGCGGCCTTTGTGTGGAGCCACAGAAAATGATGGAGATACTAAATGAGTATTTTGCGTCAGTATTTACTGCGGAAAAGTATATGGAAGATACAGACTGTAGGGAAATGTCCACATTACAGAGGAGGATGTGCTGGATGTCTTGAAACGGGTAAAGGTGGATAAATCCCCAGGACCTGATCAGGTGTACCCTAGAACTCTGTGGGAAGCTAGAGAAGTGATTGCTGGGCCTCTTGCTGAGATATTTGTATCATCAATAGTCACAGGTGAGATGCCGGAAGACTGGAGGTTGGCTAATGTAATGCCACTGTTTAAGAAGGGTGGTAAAGACAAGCCAGGGAGCTATAGACCAATGAGCCTGATGTCAGTGGTGGGCAAGTTGTTGGAGGGAATCCTGAGGGACAGGATGTACATGTATCTGGAAAGGCAAGGACTGATTAGGGATAGTCAACATGGCTTTGTGTGTGGGAAATCATGTCTCACAAACTTGACTGAGTTTTTTGAAGAAGAACAAAGAAGATTGATGAGAGCAGAGCATTAGATGTGATCTGTATGGACTTCAATAAGGAGTTTGACAAGGTTCCCCATGGGTGACTGATTAGCAAGGTTAGATCTCACAGAATACAGGGAGAACTAGCCATTTGGATACAGAGCTGGCTCAAAGGTAGAAGACAGAGGGTGGTGGTGAAGGGTAGTTTTTCAGACTGGAGGCCTATGACCAGTGGAGTGCCACAAAGATCGGTGCTGGGTCCTCTACATTTTGTCATTTACATAAATGATTTGGATGCAAGCATAAGAGGTACAGTTAATAAGGTTGCAGATGACACCAAAATTGGAGGTGTAGTGGACAGCAAAGAGGGTTACCTCAGATTACAACAGGATCTTGACCAGATGGGCCAATGGGCTGAAAAGTGGCAGATGGAGTTTAATTCAGATAAATGGGAGGTGCTGCTTTTTGGGTAAGCAAATCTTAGCAGGACTTATACACTTAATGTTAAGGTCCTCGAGAGTGTTGCTGAACAAAGAGACCTTGGAGTGCAGGTTCATAGCTCCTTGAAAGTGGAGTCGCAGATAGATAGGATAGTTAAGAAGGGGTTTGGTATGCTTTCTTTTATTGGTCAGAGTATTGAGTACAGGAGTTGAGAGGTCATGTTGTAGCTGTACAGAACATTGGTCAGGCCACTGTTGGAATATTGCGTGCAATTCTGGTTTCCTTCCTATCGGAAAAATGTTGTGAAACATGAACGGGTTCAGAAAAGATTTACAAGGATGTTGCCAGGGTTGGAGGATTTGAGCTATAGGGAGAGGCTTATCAGGCTGAAACTGTTTTCCCTGGAGCATCGGAGGCTGAGGGGTTTACAAAGTTATGAGGGGCATGGATAGGGTAAATAGGCAAAGTTATTTCCCTGGGGTCGGGGACTCCAGAACTCAAGGGCATAAGTTTAGAATGAGAGGGGAGAGATATAAAAGAGATCTAAAGGGCAACTTTTTCACACAGAGGGTGGTACATATATGGAATGAGCTACCTGAAGAAGTGGTAGAGGCTGGTACAGTTGCAACATTTAGAAGTCATCTGGATGGGTATACGAATAGGAAGGGTTTGGAGGGATATGGGCCAGGTGCTGGCAGGTGGGATGAGATTGGGTTGGGATATCTGGTCAGCATGGACGGGTTGGACCAAAGGGTCTGTTTCCATGCTGTACATCTCTATGACTCTAGTCTATAGGCCTCTAACACTAGCTGTTCTGTCAGACAGAGAATAAATCAGAACATTCAAGGCATGTAAAAAAAGACAGTACATTAATTATGGGTAACTTTAATCCTCATATAGAATTGGGAAAATCAAATTGGAAAAGTAGCTGAGAGAGCAGGTTTCTAGAGGATAGGTTTCTAGAGCAATATGTGGTGGTTGCAACCAGGTATCAAACTATTTTGGTTCTGTAATATGTGATGAAGCAGGTTTAATAAATTATGTCAGAGTAAAAGATTCCTTTGGATCTGGTGAAAACACAGATGAATTGCTGTGAACAGTTTTCGTCCTCTTATCCTAGATGATATTGGAAGCTGTCAAAGAAGGTTCACTGGACTGATCCTGGGTATGGAAAGAGTTTCTCATGAGGAAGCAAATGTTCAGAGGATTAGATAGGTGGACAGTGAGAGCCTTTTTCCTCAGATGGTGATGGCCAGCATGAGGGGAAAGCTTTAAATTGAGGGGTGATAGATATAGGACAGATCTCGTAAGGCTGTGGAATGCCCTGCATGCAACAGTAGTAGACTCACCAACTTTAAGGGCATTTAAATGGGCATTTGATAAATATATGAATGATAGTGGAAAAGTGTAGGTTAGCTGAGCTTCAAATTGGTTTCACGTGTCGGCGCAACATCAAGGGCCGAAGGGCTTGCGCTGCCCAGTAATGTTCTATGACAGTTCGAGAAGGTTGGATTTGTACTCATTACAATTTAGAAGAAAGAGAGGCAATCTTAGTAAAACATATAAGATTTGTCGGGTGCTTGACAGAGTAGATGTTGACAGGTTTCTTCCTGTTTTGGAAAAGTCATGGATCAGAAAATATAATGTCAGAGTAAGGGCTCGTCCATTTAAAACAGATAAGGAGGATTTTTTTTCCTCTCAAAGGATGGTGAATCTGTGGAACTCTACGACAGAGGGCTGTCGAAGTTGGGATGTTAAGTGCTTTTAAGTCTGAGATAAACAGATTTTCAATCAGTAAGGGAATCAAGTGTCTGTGTGGGTTTCCTCAGGGTGCTCCGGTTTCCTCCCATAATCCAAAGATGGACAGGTCAGGTGAATTGACCGTGCTAAATTGCCCAAAGTGTTAGGAACATTAGTAAAGGTAGGGGAATGGATCTGGGTGAGCCAGTCTTTGGAGGATCAGTGTGGATTTGTTGGGCCGAAGGACCTGTTTCCATACTGTAGGGAATCTAATATTTGGCGATTGTAATGTTTTGTATCCATGAGTTCTATGAAATGTCTCTCCATCACCCACAGTGCTCTAACTTAACCAGGTCTTTGAGCAAAAAAAATACAACAACAGAGATTGTAAAAATGCAAATGAAAATGAATTGATAAAACTGATAGTTTATTTAAAGTGTACCTGCATGTCCTCAGTATGTTTTCTTTCTTTCTCCCTATCTCCATATCCAGTTTAATGCCCAATTTCCACAAATGTGGTGGAGGGACCATTTTTTGAGGTTGGCCCTGTTCACTTGGAAAACATGGACAGTTGTCCTGTGGTGTCTTTCGGCTTAAGGTGCCCAACCCTGTTGAAAGTCTCCTCCTCAATCCTGAGGAAAGGTCATTTGACCCAAAGCATTAACTTTGATGTTTTCTCCACAGATGCTGCCTGACCCACTGAGCTTTTACTAGCAATTTCTATTTTTGTTCCTGCTCAGATGCAGGTTCCCCTGTCTTGAACAGTTGTAACCTTTGGGATCACAAGCAC
Organism: Hemiscyllium ocellatum; assembly: GCF_020745735.1. Taxonomy (NCBI): domain Eukaryota; kingdom Metazoa; phylum Chordata; class Chondrichthyes; order Orectolobiformes; family Hemiscylliidae; genus Hemiscyllium; species Hemiscyllium ocellatum. The sequence continues at coordinate 12,960,922 of NC_083418.1, read as the reverse complement.
CTCTGGAACGTGATGAAGAGAAGTTTCTGGGGTGACTGTGTGCTGCTCATCCCTCTGTATAGGTTGAAAAGGAAAGGCACCAGGAGTGAGATCAGTGTCTCTCATTTCCTGTTGCCTTCGCATTATTACTCATCATAGCAGTAAAGTGTGGGACTGAGACTATAGCCAGCATCCACTGAGCGTTCTGCTGGACATGGTGTCCTAGACAGCTGCCATTTTTTCCCTGAAGATAGTCAGGTGCTCATACATAGGAGCCATGACAGCACTGAGAATGTCAAAGGACTCCTGTATCTTTCATTGCAGCAGATTGAGGGCCTTGGTACATGTGCCTGGTGCTACAGATGAGCAAGTAATTTATGACCTAAAACAAAAGTATGCCTTCCTCATGGAACTGAACAGATACCTAGTCTCTGGCAGTCTTCCTAGTGCCAGCGACCTCAAGTGTTTCTTCCTTGAGTGGTTTGGGGATGTGTAAGTGATGGACTCACCAGATCATATCTCTGAGTCGAGTCAACCAAGGGTATCTCCTGAGGTGAAAGTCTCTGTGTTAGTGGAAGGTGCAGGTGCATGCCTTCAAGCATTCTCTGAGGATTCACAGACTTGCTCCTCTGATGTAGAGCTGCTGCTGAGAGGTTCTGTGACTTCAATTTTCAGAGGTTTCCTAGTGCCATTGGTATCTGCATAATAGAAGAAAGGGAACTAGTGTACAAGACGGATAAAAGTTTGTGCAAAGCCAGAATAATGTAGGGTAACAATTTAGGTAATCAAAGAGGAAGGATAGGGAGTGAGTGAGGGAGAAGGAGAGGGGAAATTAAAGGTTGCCCATTTTTATTTCACCACTCATGCACAATAGTACCAGTCTTCAGCTCTAATCTTCACTCTCTTTCCTTATTGGGAGTAAGGAACCTGATGTCTTTCATACTTCTCCTTTGTAGTGGACACTCCAGTCTATTTGCAGTGCAATGTTTCCTACAATGAGACAAAGAGAGGATTGATTATGATGGAATTGGATGCAAGAGCAGTTAGTGATCATATGCAAACCTGAGAAGTGGTGAGGTGAATCAGTGAGAAGTGTAGAGGGCAATAGAGTTAGTAGGGTAGAGGGCAATAGAGTTAGTAGGATAGAGGAGGAGTTGAAGCTTATACTGTAAGACTTTGTAAGACTTTGCAATAGCAGTGTCAGAGTGGTGGCCCTATGAGTGTGAGATGTGAGATGGCAGATGGTGCCACTTACCCTTGCAAAATGCAGGGGATAATTGATTTACTTACAACACTGTTGGTTCTCCCTTTTCACAGTGGAGACAGCACTGACCTGTGATATTATCTCTATGCAGGCTGGCTGGGTCCAGTAGAGTGGCCTCATTACAGTCAGCTTGAAAGAGGATTGAACTTCACTCCACTAACCAGTCCACCAGCACCTTGATCTTTGTCTATGATGCAAACTTAGTTTCCTCCTATGCAATCTGATTAGAGTTCAGAGTATCAAAGTGTGAGAGATAATTCCTGGATTGCAGCACCAGCTGGATGCTAAATATGGCACCTTCGAAGTTGGTAGATGCCAGCAGTGCTACGAACCTGCATCTCACTTGTTATGCGCCTAACATCTTGCATGCATAATGAGGTCAGAAGTATGTGATAACTTGCTCAAGACTCTGACAAAAATAATACCATGAAACTTGCTGAGCTCTCAGTCTTTAACTTCAAACTTTGTTTGGGAGTTTTTAAATAAGATCTAATTCATCAATAAAATCTAATTCAATTTTGTCTGTTGGTCAAATTTAAAGGGATATGTGCAATTAAAGAGAAATATTCCAATAGATGGGTAAAGATTTGAAAGTCATTCAGACAGGCTGAGACATTTTGACCTATCAACAGCCAAAGTTTCAACATAAGATGAAAAGGAAAGTCACAAAGAAAGGAAGAGGAACCCTAGACGTAATACTGAGTCTGCAGACAAAGCACTCAAAATGCCCAAACCTTGTTGGTGCTGCCTAAATCATGGTGCTTTGTGTATAAAGTGCACAGGAGAAGAGCTGCTTTGTGATTATTGTCTAAAGGCCACCTTTGACTAAGTGAATAGGCTAATAGCCAGCACAGTGGCTCAGGGGTTAGCACTGCTGCGTCACAGCGCAAGGACCTGGGCTTGATTCCAGCCTCAGGCGGTCTGTGTGGAGTTTGCACATTCTCCCTGTGTCTATGTGGATTTCCTACAGGTGTTCCGGTTTCCCCCCACAGTCCAAAGATGTGCAGGTTAGGTGAATTTGCCAAGCTAAGTTGCCCATAGTGTTCAGGGATGTGTAAGTTAGGTGCATTAGTCAGTTGAAATGTAGAGTGACAGGGTAGTGGAATGGATCTGGGTGGGATACTCTTTGGAGTGTCGGTATGGACTTGTTGGGCCAAATGGCCTGTTTCCACACTGAAAGGATTCGATGTTTACAAAAACTGTGGTAGATGGAGTTCGATGTATGCAAGTGTGTGGTTATCCACTTGCACCGAAGAAAGGTGAGATTAAAGTACTTTCTAGATGGTATTAAGTTAAAAGCAGTGGATATCCAAAGAGACTGATGGTTCAGGTACATAATTTTTTAAAATGTCATGAACAATTACAGAAATGATAAAAAAAAAGCTAATGGAATGCTGGTCTTTGTATCTAGAGGACCAAATTACAAAGATTGAGAATTTACACGAAAGTTGTACAAAAACCTGATTAGACCCAATTTGTAGTACATTGAGTAGATCTGAACACAACACCTTAGGAAGGATATATTGGCCTGAAAGGGGGAGTACAGAGTAGGTTTGCAGGAATGACAGCTGAACTTCAAGGACTCTTTCAGCTCTTTTACAAATTAGGGGTTTTCTCTAGAATTTAGAAGGTTAAGAGGTGCTCTGATCCCAGTGGGCAAGATATTAAAGGCAGGGTAGATAAAGATAAGTGGCACAGTGGTTAGCACTGCTGCCTCGGTGTCATGGACCTGGGTTTGATTCCAGCCTTGGGAGATTGTTTGCATGTTCGCCCAGTGTCTGCTTGGGTTTCCTTTGGGTGCTCCAGGTTCTTCCCACAATCCAAAGACGTGCAGGTTAGGTGGATTGGCCATACGAAATTACCCAGGGTTATGCAGGCTAGGTGGATTCACCATGGGAAATGGAGGATCACAGGGATTGGGGGTGGGGGGGGGATGGGAGGAGCTCTGAGTCTGATTGGGATGCTCTTCAGAGGGCCCTGTTGAGATTCTATGATTCTAAATTATTTCCACTGTATGGGGATTGTAAAACTAAAGATAATTGCCTGAGAATTAGGGCCAGACCATTCAGGAGAGATGTTAGGAAATATTTTGACATACAAAGGGTGATAGATGTTTGGAAGTCTCTTCCATTAATGGCAATGGATGTAGAATCACAAGCACTACACCTTCAGTCTCCCAGACATTCCAGTCCTCTGAGTTTTTTTGTGTATCCCTACTCCAGCCCTATTTTAATACTATAGTAAATACTAATATTTTCTTGATATAATGTTATGAAAAATGTTACATGATTAACATTTTGTCCATGAGAAAAATAATTAATCCTCTCATTTATTCATTATCAGTTCATAACTTCATAACGTGCTATGAAATACACTGATGCAAAATGTTGATTTGCTCAGGTTTATTATCTGTATGAGGCTAACCTGTTCATAAATCATCAATTGGAACCTATGAGCTATCTTTCTCTCTCTTTTCCACTGTTCCCGGCGCAATATCTTGTATACATAGGATGTTATGTACAGAATTTAACTAGAAAATGCTGGAAGTACTTGGCAGACCAGACAGCATCTGTGGATGGAGTTAATGTTTCAGGTCCAGGATCGTTTCTGTCAACAGATACTGTCAGACTTCCTGTTAATTTTTAGCATTTATTTTTATCTCACATTTCCAGCCTCTGCAGTGTTTTGCCTCAGTTAAATATATATCTGTTTTAATTCATAGAATCCCTACACTGTGGACGCTTGTCATTTCAACCCATTGAGTCCACAAATACCCTCCAAAGAGCATCCCATTCGGACCGATCCCCATCCCTATAATCCCTACAACTAATCCACCTAACCTGCACATCTTTGGACTGTGGGATGAAAGCGGAACACCCGAAGGGGATGCGCACAGACACAGGTGACTGCAAACTGCACACAGACAGTTGCCTGAGGCTGGAATTGAACCAAGGTCCCTGGTGTTTTGAGGTAGCTAGGCTAACCACTTAACCACCATACGATTCTAATTCCTCACAGAAATCTTGCAACAACACTGAGTAAAAACTTTAGAAACATCACTAAATCATTTCTCCACTCCTCCATGTGAATGATGAAACCATTATGACCTCTGTGTGTCCACAGCATCGCTGTTTCTTATAGTCAAGAATGAGTTCATCTTCTAGGTTAATTGCTATGACAATTAACTTTTGAGTTATCCTGCTGTCTTTTAGGAAACATTTCAATTTACAGGCAGTCCTCAACGTACATTCAGGTGAGCACTCTGTCTGGCCTCGAGATGCAGATCCAGGTTGACCCAATTTTTCAGGCATACGTTAATATCGGAAATGATTTCTTCGGCACGAGTACAGGTAGGAGTTTAAGCATTGTTAAAAAAATTATTTGTTTGAACTAGAGACATAACTGTACATACACACACATGTATGTGGACACGAAAACATGTATTCAGGATTTACATCTTTGATTAGCTGTCATTTGGTGAGTTTTTGGTTTGTGTGGAATATAGGGATCTGAAACCCTCAATCATGGGATGTGCTGTCAGCAGTGGTCTCAGTGGAAACTGCAGGTAATTATGGGCTGAATATTTACATTGCCTTCAACTGATAAGCTAGATAAGCTAGAAGAACTTGAAGCCCACATCATATTGTTCTTGGTAAATTGTGAAAAAAAAGAGTATAGCAAGTGCAAATATTACTTGAAATAAGTCCACAGAGGTATCCAATCATCAAGTCACCCTTTATGTACACATGAATAGTCCTTAACTACAGTACTGCCTCATACAGAGGCAGGCACCAGAGTGTTGGTGTCTCTGACATTTACCCTTTTTATGTCAGCCACAGTTGCCTGATTGGACCAGATTAAGAGCCCTAGTCAGGGAACTCATATTCTATGAGGTCCAGCTGGCTGACCTAGTTACATTAATAGATTGATTATCATGCTTTGCATTGCTCAATGTTATTTGTTGAGGGGACCCCCAACTAGAAAGGACATGTTAGCTTAGGAAGGAAATCAATTTTCTACCTATGAACCATATAAAGGCAATCAATTGAGTTTTTAAAATAGTGGAGAGAGACCAGAACATCAAACTTAAGTCTTAGGATAAGAACTGAGCAAGCTAATATTGAATCCAGAGAAACAGTGAGAAGTGTGGAATGAATTAATTAGTATTTAGAAAGGCAACTGACAATTACACAGAAAGCAAAGAATATATGAAGGAATTTGGGGAAAGCTTGCAATTAGAGAAACTAAGCTAGCATAGCAAACAAAATGACAAAGCAGGTTTGAAGATGTGAATGATCTGTTGCTGTTCCTATCTTCTTTTATGCAGCCACATGATAGTCCTGATCATCCACTGATTGTGTAAGCCATTGAATCAGAATTTGGTGCTGTGTATGATTAAAAGAACATCTGTTCTTTATATCTGTCTTAGTTATCCAATCTACCACATCATGTCATCTTTAATAAAGTACAATATTGATTAAGAAAAGGATAAATGTTGTCAAAACTTTTCATCGTCCATTCATCCAGACAATTTCCAAAGATATTAATTCAAGACAAAAATTAACATTTATAACATGAGAGGAGAATACTGACTGGTTGAAGATTGACAGTTAATTGTCATGTTTTATTAACTTTAAACCATGCAGATTGACTATGATTGGTCAGGCAATGCCTTTAGAAATTAATCTATTTTGAAACAGGTGTGGTGTCCATTATCTTTTGTCTACAGGTTCCGCATCTGCTGGATAATCCTGAATATGTGAAGAATTACATTGACAGCCACTGTCAGTCAGATTCACAGTGTGGCACACCTGCATACATGGGAAGTTACAAAAAAATTAATAAATCTTGACTAGGTTTTGTGGGACCTGTGAAGACAGTGGGCAATGAAAGAAAGACCTCCATTTGACAAAACATATCTTTTTCAGCATTACTTGTGTCTTACCAAGCATATATTGGTATAATGTCTGTCAGTGATAACACATGATGCTTGTTCTGTTGCAGGACTGTGTGGCAATTTCAATGGTGATCCAAGGGATGATTTCAGAAGTAGTATGGGAATATTGGAACGTACTGCTGCTTCTTTTGTGAATTCTTGGCGGGTTGATTACCGCTGTAATGGTGCTACTAACAAACAACCATGTATATCTACAATGTCAAACTGTGAGTTTTGCATATATGCATCCTGTTTTTAAAATTATACCTTAAATAAGTTTGTGGCATCTGTGGAGACAAGTGAGCAAAGAAAGAAAGATCTCCTTTTGTATACCCTTCTCCATGACCATTAATGTCTCATAGCACTTTACAGCTAATACGCAGAGCAAGCTTCTTCAACAGCAATGTGATATGACCAAGTCACCCGTGCTTGTGACTTTGAATGAAGGAGAAATATTGACAAGGATAAATGGGGAGAACTCCCCTGCAGTTCTTTGAGTTAGTGCCAAAGGATCTTCTACATCCACCCAAGGTAGATGGAACCTCAATTTAATGTCTGAAAAACAGCACCAACATTACACTACTCCCTCAATTCCTATTACAGCTTTATCCTTGCTCAAGTTCTGTTTGTGCTCAAGTTCTGCAGTCAAATTGTACTTGGACCCTTCAACAATAATCGGTGATAAGCTGAACCTGACAGCCATAGTTTTTAAGCCCCACTGCAGCTAACTTGGCTGATAACGCTGAACTGACATAATATTACACTGGCAAAGCAATATTTTTCAGAACAGACAGTAGGCTTTCACGTCTATTTAGTGGATTTCAAAGACCCTATGCAATTATATCGGAAAAAAGGGCAAGTCATTTTCTCAAATCCACATTTAAGCCTCTGCCAGTCCCAACTAAAACATTGGTGGAGTAGGTTTTAATCTCTCTTCTCACAAACTTCCCTTTATCATGAAACGGATGCAAGAATGAAAACCAAAGTCAATAAAAAGATTTGCCAGTTTGAGGCTCCTTTATTCCTGCCAAAACCAATAGTCCTTACTGGTTTCTGTGTTGACTAAGGCCCTATACCCAGGTTCAAATGGAACACAAATATATCAACTTGGAGACATCAGTGAGACCACAATGCTATTCAACTTGAACTTGATGACAACAAGATACTCAGGTACGGCTTATTACTGTTCAGGCTTACTTAGTAAATAGAGAGAGAAAAAAAAACAAGCAGGGTTTCTCTACATCCCTGAAACAATCTGAGATCCACCCCTGCCCCTTTACTCTCCTTCTCCATAGGAGCATTCAGGAATATAGTCCCTAGTCATATTATAAACGAGGATCATTTTTTAGTTCTTACCAGCCTCCAGCTTTTTAAACCAATGACCAGCTTTGATGTACATCCTGCTGGCATTAGGTAGTAGACAGATGTAAATTGTAACATTTGGGTGAGTATTTGGCTTCAGGCAACAATACCCCCCTTTCTTCACATCAATTAACTCAATGGAAATTTCTTACCCACTCCATATACGAAGAACACGAGTGATGAGTATTTTGTTCAGTTAATGAAATTCCGGATAATCAGATGCCGGATAATCGAGTTTCCTCTGTAAATCATGTCATAGTTATACAGTGGATGCTGGAGATCTGAAGTAAAAACAGAAGGTGCTGGAGAAATTCAACATGTCTTGCAGCATCTATGGTGAGAGAAACAGAAGTAACATTTTGAATTCAATGAATTCGCCAGAACTGATGAGAGCTGGGAAATTATGTTTTTAATGCTGGTGCAAATGGAACAATGGTGAGCAAAAGGGAGTACTTAGTAGAGTAAAGGAGTGATCTACGTGCAAAATAGATTTAAAGGATAGGTGTGAATAGTTAAAAACAGGTAGGCTCTTCTGAGAGCAAACCCATGCCATCAAATCACTGACAGAGGAGGGAGGAAATGTATTAAAATTGAGGACAGTGTTCATGCTGTGAAGCTATTGAACTCAATACTGAATCCTGAAGACTATAAAATGAAGTGCTGTTCCTCCAGCTTGCATTTGGCTTTGCTGGAACATTGCAGTGGATGGAAGTGTTAGAATGAGTTGAAGAGTGCGGTGCTGGAAACATTCAGCTGGCCAGGCAGCATTCAAGGAACAGGAGAGCTTATGTTTAGGGCATTAGCCCTTCATCAGGAATAGACTGTTAGAATGAGAGCAAATGGGGTCTTAAACCGGCAATTGGAAGATAAGGATTGTTTTTATGGACAGAGCAAAGGTTTTCCATGAATTGTTATCCCATCTGTGCTTGGTCTTACCTATGTAGAGGAGACTGCACTGTGAGCAGCCAATACAGTAGACCAGATTAGAAGAAGTACAAGTAAAATGCTACTTCACCTAGAAGGTGTGTTTAGGGCCTTACATACTGACGAGGCAAGATGTAAAATGCAAGTGTTGTCCCTTCTACAATTGCCAAGTATGAATGAGAAAGCCCAAAGAACGACAGATGATTTCAGCTTCATGAAGGGGCCTGATAAATTTACTGGGAATTCTTTGAGGTTGTTAACAAGGAGGATAGATAGAAGGGAAGTGGTGGAAATAAGTATTTAGATTTTCAGAAGGTGTTTAATAAAGGTACTGCACGTTAAGTTGCTTAATAAGACAAGAATGCATGGTGTTGACAGGTAGCATATTAGCATGGATAGAGGATTAGCTAAGTAATAGAAGACAGGGAGTAGAATTAAGGATTGTATTTTTAGGTTGGCAACCTGTAACATTTGGAGTGCCACAGAGATCAGTGCTGATGCCACAATCATTTGAAATGTATATTAATGACTTGGGTGAATGCACTTTAGCTACATTTGCAGATGACACAAAAATTGATAGAGAAACCTAAGTGTGAGGATAACACTGTCTGCAGAGAAATATAGACAGACTAAACAAGTGTGAGAAAAAGGGAGTCATAGATTCACAGAGCTCTACAGCATGAAAACAGAGCCTTCAGTTCAACTCATCGATGCTGACCACATAACCCTCCAGCTCTGGCTGTATCCTTGTAAATCTTTTCTGAACCCTTTCAAATTTCACAACATCCTTCATGCAGCAGGAGTCAAGAACTGAGTCAAGAACAGTATTCTAAAAGTGGCCGAACTAATGTCCTGGACAACTGCCACATGACCTCCCAACTCCTATGCTCAATGTCCTGACCAACAAAGGCAAGCATACCAAATGCATTCTATACTATTCTGTCTACCTGCTTTCAAGGAACAATGTACCTGTACTCCAAGGTCTCTTTGTTCAGCAACATGCCCAAGGACTTTACCATTAAGTGGAAAAACCCTGCCCTGATTTGCCTTTCCAAAATGCAGCACCACACATTTATCTAAAGTAAACACCATCAGCCACTCCTCAGCTTATTGGCCCATCTGATCAAGAGTCTCATTGAACTTGAGGTTCCTGATGAAGGGCTTATGCTCGAAACATCGAATTCCTTATTCCTGAGATGCTGCCTGGCCTGCTGTGCTTTGACCAGCAACACATTTTCAGCTGTAACCTTGTTCGCTGTCCACTAAATCACCAACCACCAATTCTAGCATAATCTCCAAACTTAATAACCATACCTCCTATGTTCTCATCCAAATTGTGGTGATGGACATTGAGTACAGCCTGTATTCATGCCCTACATTAGGAAGGGAGCTGCAGAGGGAGAAGGCTGTATGTGATAATCAGCAGTACGTTTCCTTTCCCATATTTGACCTGCTGCCATGGCACCTCATGTGGTCCAGAGTTAATATTGAGTACTCCAATGGAATTTTTCTTCATACTGTGTAAGACTTTGCGACTACTAGTGCTGGGTGCTGGATACTGGTTGGATGTAGTCAGGGATAATTAAAAAACCCAGAAGATGAATGCCAGAAGGCAGAAACAAAAAAGGAAATTGCTGGAAAGATTGAGCAGGCCCAGAGCTGCTGGAGAGAAAGAGTTAATGCCTTGGGTCCTTCTTATAATTTTTATTAATGACTTGGATGAGAAAAGTGAGTGTATAATAGCCAAATCTTTGGATAATGTAAAAATAGATGGGAAGACAAGTGTTGAGGACACAGAGGGTTAGAGACAGAGGCTAAGTCAGTCGGCAAAAACTTAGCAGATGAAATATAATGTGGATAAATGTGAGATTATGCACCTTGGCAGGAAGAATAGAGGAACCGAATACTACTTAAATGGAGAAAGACTGCAGAAAGCTATAAAACAAAGTTCAAAGGAGATGTGAGGCAGGATTTTGCTTAGACAGTATAATTGTGACCCCACCACTGATCCCTGTGACACACCACTAGTTACATGTACCTTCAATCGGTATGCCATTCCTCAACCAAATTAGTTTAAATCTCCATGAAGAGGAACCCTCTCCCCCCATCACCTTTTCAGGGTTATCAACAAATGCTGGCCCAGCCAGTGACATTCATTCATTGGAAATGTATCAAAATAACGGGGACTTTCCAGGGTCAAAAGGTTGTTTGCTGTTGTAATTGCTGATGCAGTGGTTGATGACAGGAACTCCATCAGGTTTTGTTCTTTTGTTTTGATTTTTTTATCAGTTTGATACAATTGAATGGCTTACATTTCAGATTGCAATTAAGATTCAACCATATTGCTGTAGGTTGCAAGTTACATGTAGGTCAGAACAAAAGAGATTACCTCCCCTAGAGCTTATTAGCCAGGCATCCTCTTTCCTGATGAAGGGCTTACGCCCAACATGTCGAGTCTCCTGCTCCTCGATGCTGCCTGACCAACTGTGCTTTTCCCGCACCACACTCTCAACAGGCATCCTCTTTCCTCAGGTGCAACAGTAGAGACCACGCCATCTAGTCCCAGGTTGCCAATTGCGTTAAAGCAGTCTCAGTCATCTGGAAGGATGCTCAGCACTGTAGGAACAAGGTTAATGTCCTTCTCCACTCCGCTTGCATGAATATAACCATCTTCTCTGCAATACCTCACATTCACGCTATCTTAGTTACTGTACCCAAATCCCATCAAGGCTCACACTCTACTACTCTCACTATTGCCTGTAACATCTTGCCCGCTTGCTTTACCCCAACCTGCTACACCACTAATCCAGCTTCTTTCTGCACTGCTAACTTGCTCACCTGAGACACTTTCTCACATGCACCAACCTTAAATGTGCCACTCACTTTTGCCTTCCACAATATCTGTTACACCTATTTCATGAGGAAGACAGAGTAGAACAAAATAATAAGGCAAGAAGAGTCAAAACAAATGGTGTTTCACCCATCATTTCCTCCATGCCCCACCTCTTATGACCATCCTGAACTGAACCTGGACTAGTATCAGAGGGTGCCGTTGACGTATTGTGCCAGGAACCCTTGAGCAAAGGTTTGCTCACAACTATGACAGACTTTCTGGCTTTGTGTTTGTGCTAAATGGTCAATAAGATAGCAGCAATGTGAGCCTGGTATCTCTGGCTCAGGAGACAAGGCACCTTTCAGGGTGCTGTTAGTATGGGAGTGAATTTGGAGGCCCATCTCAAATTACTGCACATCAATGAATTCAGACTGGGGCGAGGCCATACATATGCATGTGAGAAGGGGTTTACTCAATTCCTACATTGATGACACACCAGTGAGTTCACAAATAACTGCAGGACTTGAATTTTGCTTTTACTTACATTCCAGATGGTACTGTGCATGGGTCCTTGGTATACTGACCTCTGCATTGCAGAAACAAAATGCCAGTTCTTGTACACCTCCTCCTACCTCCTCTTGGACCATGATTCTACCATTGACCATGTCCACAATAGTCACTGATATCTTTTCAGCTGATAATCATCCCCTGACTGCTCATAGTCCCCTAAGCCCGCACAGCCCACTTCTACCTCCTTCCCAAAATCCACAAACAGGAGCTTCTGCTCCACAGAACTCCGCTCTTCTGACCTTGACTTTATTTTTTCATCCTTTGTCCAGTCCGTTTCCACTTATATATAGGATTCTTCTGAAGTTTTACATCAGTTTCAGAATTTCCAGTTCCCAGGGTCCAGCTGTCTCCTCATTACAATGGACATGCAGTCCCTTCACACGTCCATCCCCCATCAGCATGGTCTCAGGGCTCTGCGTTTCTTCCTGGAGAAAAGGCCTGAACTGACCCCATCAACCGACACCCTCCTCTGCTTGGCCGGGCTCATCCTCACTTTGAACAACTTTTTCTCTAACTCCTCTCACTTTCTACAGGTCAAAGGTGTGATCATGGATACTAGCACGAGCCCCAGTTACACCTGTCTCTATATGGGGTAAGTGGAACATTCCTTGTTCCAGTCCTAATCCAGCTCCCACCCACAACTGTTTCTCCAAGACATCAATAATATCATCAGTTCTGATTCCCTCTCATCTGAAATTGGAAAAGTTTATATAGTTCGCTTCTAATTTCCATCCTGCTCTCACCTCCACCTGGTTCATCTCCAATTCCTCCCTTCCTCAACATTGGTTTCCATTCTGGATAGGCTGGCCACCAATATCCACTGCAAACCTACTGACTCCCATAATTATCTTAACTATATCCTCACATTGTGTGTCCGGTAAAGGCTCCATTCCATTTCCCAGTTCCTCCATCCCCATTGCATCAGTTAATGCCAGCTTCAATATGGAGGGCTTCAGAAAAATCCACCCTCTTCCTCAAATGAGGATTCCCCACCACCATGATTGACAAGACTGTAATCCATGTCTGACTCATCTCTGTATTTCGACCCTCACCCCTTTTCTTCCATCAGACAACCCTGACAGGGCCCTTCTGTTCCTCACTTACCAACCCTGCCAGCATCTACATTGCAAAAGATCATTAGCTGCTCTTTCTGCCACCTCCAGCAGGATGCCATCACCAGACACATATTCCCTTCCCTTTCCTTGTCAACATTCCGCAGGCACTGTTCTCTCCAGGACATCCTGGTGCACTCCTTCTCCATTTTCAACAACTCCCCACACCACCAGGGCATCACCATGCATATATGCAATCACAGAGTGTAACACCTACCTGTGTTTACCTCCTCACTGTCCAAGGTCCCAGACACACATTGAGTGAAGTGCAGATATAATCACTATATCACCTAGAATCTAGTCTGCAGTATTCACTGCCTGTACATTGGGGAGATATAGACGAGATGACCACTTTGCAGAACACCTACAGTCTATCCATAAACATGACCCTGTTCTCCCTGTTGCCAGTCACTTCAACACACCACCGTGTTCCTTAGCCAACATCCCTGTCTAAGGCTTGCTCCAGTGCTTCAGCGCAAGGTAAAAGAACAGTATCTCATTTTCTGCTAGGGCACTCTGTAACCTTGGTGACTCAATATAGAGTTCAATAAATTTAGGGCCTGAGTATCTTCTCCCATATCCTTAAAACAATCACCATCTTGTCATCACATTGGCACCTGCCACAACTGTCCCATTGTCATTTACGAATGAGTATCATTTGCAGCTGTTGATTCCCCAGAATGATCTTTATCCATTCCTTTGTCTGTCCAACTGTTATTCTTTCTCTCTGGGCTTCATCTCCATCTGTAATTTATTCCCGCTCCCAACCTGCACCCACTTTTCAGCATATACACAAACCTTTTTCAAGCTACAATCAGCCCTAAAGAAAGGTCACTGGACCTGAAACATTAACTCTGCTCGCTCTCCATAGACCCTGCCAGACCCACTGAGATTCTCCAGCAACCTCTGTCCTTATTCCAGATAGGGCTGCTATCATTGGGGTGTGTTTCTGCTGATGGTAACAAACTTCTACCCAGTTATGTGTGTTGTTATTCAGGACAAATGTCAAGTATATTAACCTTGTTGTTTACAAAAAAAGGTAGGCCTTTTAGGATACAGGTGAGCAGCAATTTCTTCTCTCAGAGTTGTAGAAAATAAAGAAAAGTGAGAGAAACCATTGAAAAGTTCTCTGATTGGTCTACTATCTGGGAATAGAGACAGATAGAGTCACTCAAGCTTTACTTGCTTGAAAATGCTGGAGAAATTCCTTTTGAATGTTATTTTTGAATTTGAATAAATTTTCTCTGTGCATTCTGCATTACAACACCTTGACCAATCAGAATTCACTTACCAACCATCTCCACCCTGTTTTGCATAATTAATTTATTTTCCCATTAAACTATGGTATTTATGCCTCTGCCCTGATGAGTGCTTGACAATCTTCAACAGCATCTCTTTTTCCATCAATACTTTAGTTCTGTGTGATCAGGTGAAAACTAGGACAAGAGGGCATAGCCTCAAAATTTAGGACTGAATTGAGAGAAAAAAAAAGAGGGTTTTGAATCAATGGAATTCCCTGCCCAGTGAAGTAGTTGAGGCTCCTTAGTAAATAAGATAAGATAGACAATTTTTTGAACAGCAAAGGAATTAAGGGTTATGTTGAGAGGGTGGGTAAGTGGAGATGAGACCACGATAATATCAGCCATGATCTTATTGAATGACGGAGCAGGCTCAAGTGGCTAGATAGCCTACTCTTGCTCATAATTCTAATGTTCATATTCACCTCAGCTGGCATGAGAATTGAACCAATATTCTTAGCATCACTCACAGCTGTCCAGCCAATTGAACTAACCAATCCACGATATATTTGAAGAAGAATGGTGATGGATTACATTCCTTCATTGTATCAATTTGATCTGTGTATGTAAGAATCAGAAAAATCTGAATGGCATGTATGTATTAAATTGGAGAGACTGGAAAATGGAATTATTTAGACATTATTGGGTTGACAAAGTACTAATCAGATGATTTCATACAAAAACTGAGGAAAAACAATGGGTTATTTGCTGTTTTCTGGAAAAGCAAATCACCTTGAAAAATGTCCATATTACAGAGGAGGAAGTACTGGATGTTTTGAAACACATAAAGGTGGATAAATCCCCAGGACCTGATCAGGTGTACCCTAGAACTCTGTAGGAAGCTAGAGAAGTGATTGCTGGGCCTCTTGCTGAGATATTTGTATCATCAATAGTCACAGGTGAGGTGCCAGAAGACTGGAGGTTGGCTAACGTGGTGCCACTGTTTAAGAAGGTTGGTAAGGACAAGCCAGGGAACTATGTACCAGTGAGCCAGATGTCGGTGATGGGCAAATTGTTGGAGGGAATCCTGAGGGACAATGTTTTTTGGATTTACATGTTTTTGGAAATGCAAGGACTGATTAGGGATAGTCAACATGGCTTTGTGCGTGGGAAATCATGTCTCACAAACTTGATTGAGTTTTTTTGAAGAAGTAACAAAGAGGATTGATGAGGATAGAGTGGTAGATGTGATCTATATGGACTTCAGTACGGCATTCGACAAGGTTCCCCATGGGAGACTGATTAGCAAGGTTAGATCTCACGGAATACAGGGAGAACTAGCCATTTGGATACAGAACTGGCTCAAAGATAGAAGACAGAGGGTTGTTTTTCAGACTGGAGGCCTGTGACCAGTGGAGTGCCACAAGGATCGGTGCTGGATCCTCTACTTATTGTAATTTATATAAATGATTTGGATGAAAGCAGCAGAGGTATAGTTAGTACGTTTGCAGATGATACCAAAATTGGAGGCATAGTGGACAGCGAAGAGGGTTCCCTCAGATTACAACAGGATCTTGATCAGATGGGCCAATGGGCTGAGAAGTGACAGATGGAGTTTAATTCAGATAAATGCGAGGTGCTATATTTTGGGAAAGCAAATCTTAACAGGACTTATACACTTAATGATAAGGTCCTCGGGAGTGTTGCTGAACAAAGAGACCTTGGAGTGCAGGTTCATAGCTCCTTGAAGGTGAAGTCACATGTAGATAGGATAGTGAAGAAGGCATTTGGTATGCTTTCTTTTATTGGTCAGAGTATTGAGTACAGGAGTTGGGAAGTCATGTTGCGGCTGTACAGGACATTGGTTAGGCCACTGTTGGAATATTGCGTGCAATTCTGGTCTCCTCCCTATCGGAAAGATGTTTTGAAACTTGAAAGGGTTCAGAAAAGATTTATAAAGATGTTGCCAGGGTTGGAGGATTTGAGCTAGAGGGAGAGGCTGAACAGGCTGTACCGTCGGAGGCTGAGGGGTGACCTAATAGAAGTTTATAAAATCATGAGGGGCATGGATAGGATAAATAGACAAAGTCTTTTCCCTGGGGTTGGGGAGTCCAGAACTAGAGGGCATAGGTTTAGGGTGAGAGGGGAAAAATATAAAAGAGACCTATAGGGCAACTTTTTCACACAGAGTGGTACGTGTATGGAATGAGCTGCCAGAGGAAGTGGTGGAGACTGCAACATTTAAAAGGTATTTGGATGGGTATATGAATAGGAAGGGTTTGGAGGGATATAGGCCGGGCGCTGGCAGGTGGGACTAGATTGGGTTGGGATATACGGTTGGCATGTATGAGTTGGACCGAAGAGTCTGTTTCTATGCTGTACATCTCTATGACTCTAAGATTCTCCAGATATATCAATACTCCAAAAAACTGGTCAACACTGATTGTTTTTAAACATGGAATATCTTAATTTTAAAAATGTTTATTAATGATTCTTTAATGTTTATGCCATTAAGGTACTTATCCCCTATAGTGTTAAGATAGTGTTGAACAATGTTTACCAATAATCTGGCAGGTTCCCCACTGTTATGCTCAGCAATGTTGTTTTGCCTGTGGATGTCTGCAACAATTGAGAAGGTAGCCTTCCCCTTTAAATTATCACTGCAAATTTAAATGTGCCCAGGTGAGGCAGAAAAACATGGATCATTGATGTTCAATCGTTTAATTAATTTGCCCGCAAAAAGCAACTCTTAAAACGCTTTTGGCTGTTGACCACAGAAGTAGGAAATCCTGACCTTTCTGCCTCTTCGTGACAGTACACAAAATACTCACATTTCCTGCTTAGGTCTTGTTGAATCTTCACACACTCCACCTTGTGCTCCTGTTTCATTGTTTTCATCTCAACAAAAGCTTCTCAATATGTTCTTTCCCTCCTGTTCAGCTATTCTTTGACAGGAGAAATAACGGAGCTGAGTATTATTAAAAATGGGGAAAGACTAAAGAATGCTATAGAACAGGTGGATTTGAATGTCCTTGTCCATGAATCACAAAGAGCTGGCATCCATGTTCAACAGATAATAGAGGAGACAAATGGAATGTTGGTCTTTTTCCCAAAAGGAATGGAGTATATTAGTTGGGAGGTTTCACTTAAATTTTGCGAGTCCGTAGGCAGACCACAGCTGGAAAACTGAACAGTTTTGGCCTCAATATGTGAGGAAAGGTACTGACACTGGAAGCAGTCCAGAGATGTTTCGCTAGGCTGATGCTAGATATGAAGGAACTGTCTTAGAACAAAGAACAGTACAGCACGGGAACAGGCTTTCCAACCCTCCAAGCTTGGGCTGACACATTTTGCCCTTCCAAATTAAAGCTGTCTTCAATTATAGGATCCATATCTCACTATTCCCTCCTTATTCAACCATTCGTCCAGGTATTTCTTGAAAGCTGCTATTGTGTCTGCTTCCACCATCTCCTCTGGCAGCACTTTCCAGGCACTCACACCCTTTGTGTGAAAAATGTGCCTCGCATATCTCTTTTAAATTTCCCCCCTTGCACCTTGGACCTATATCCCCTAGTAACAGACCCCTTCACCTTGGGAAAAAGCCTCATACTTTCCACTCTGTCTATGCCATTCACAATCTTACAAATGTTTATCAGGTGACCCCTCAACCTCCTATGTTCCAGTGAAAACTAGCCTAGTCTATCCAACTATTCATTACTAAAATACCCCATATCAGGCAACATCCTGGGAAACCTTTTCTGTATCCTCTCCAAAGCATCCACATCCTTCTGAAAGTGTGGTCACCAGAACAGTATGCTATATTCCAAGTGTGGCCTAACTAAAGTTCTATAAAGCTGCAGCAGAACTTACCTATTCTTACACTCCATGCCCCCTTCCAATGAAGGCAAATATGCCATAAGCCTTTTTTACTACCTTATCTACCTTCATTCCATCTTCAATGATCTGTGGACTTGCATACTCAGATCTCTGTGTATGTCAGTACTCCGAAGGGTTCTGCCATTCACTGTTTAATTTCCACTTGTACTTGAACTTCCAAAATGCATCACCTCACATTTGTTCAGATTAAATTCCATCTGCCATTTTTCTGCCCTTGCCTCCAACTCATCTATATCCTGCTGTATCCTAAGAAAATCCTCCTCACTATCCACAATTTCACCAATCTTTGTATCATCGTAACCTTATTAATTAGACCAGCTACATTTTTCTCCAAATCATTTATCACGAACAGCAGAGGTACCAGCACTGATTCTTGTGGAATACCACCAATCACAACCTTCCATTCTGAAAAGCACCTTTTCACTGCTACCCTGTCTTCTATGACTAAGCCAATTCTGTATTCATCTTGCCAACTCACCCCTGACGCCATGTGACTTCACCTTTTGTACCAGTCTGCCATGAGGAACTTGTCAAAGGCTTTACTGAATTCCATGTATACATCAAATGCTTTTCCCTCATCAATTGTCTTCACCACCTCCTCAAAAACTCAATCATGTTAGCGAGGCACGGCCTCTCTGCACAAAACCATGCTGCTTATCGCTAATCAGTCCATTTCCTTCTTATGAGGTAAGGTTGAGTAAATCTGACCTATACTCATTGAAGTTTAGAATAATGAGAACCAATATTATTGAAACATACAAGATTCTTGTGGGACCTGACAGGGTAGATGTAGAAAGGTTGTATCACCTTGTAGAAGAATCTAGGACCAGAGAGAATAATGTCAGAAAAATGGGTTGCACATAACAGAGTTAAGGAGAAAGTTCCTCTCTCATGAGCTTTACGGTCTTATGAGTGGACTACTATGTCACAAATGGTCACTGTGGAATGATGACAAGGGAGAAGAGGGGAAGATGTGTTTGGTGATGACATCCTGCTGGAGGTAGCAGAAATGGTAGAGGATAATTCTCAAAAGAGAGACAGGAAGGGAGAAAGTGAGGACATTGGAGGAGAAGGATCATGGCAGATGTGTAGGAAATCCAGCATGTCAGCACAAGACACAAGGTTGAAACAGTTTGCAAAGAACTTCAACGAGAAGTGCCAAGTGGTTGATCAACTTTCACTACTTTCTTAGGACCCCAATACACAACTCTTCTCAAACCTGTAATTTGAGATTCTAGCTATCAGGAGTCATACTTTAAAGATTTAATCCACGCAATGACTACTCTGGGAGTATTTGATGGGAAAGTGTAGAGGACGCTATTTCTCTAGTCGTGCTCTACCTATCCTGGGAATATAAAATGAGACAAATGGTATGACTAGAAAACCTAGTAAGGCAGAGTTGCCATTGTCTCATAGGCTGCTTTCTCATTAGAGAGAGACAACTGATGGTAATTTAACTGGAGAATCACCATGCCTCAGACAAAGGGCAAGTTCGAAAAGATGGGACTTTCATAGTGACCTTCATTGAAATTGAACCAATGCTGTTGCTGTCGCTCAGTGTTGTGAACCAGTGTCCAGCCAACTGAGCTAATCAACCCAGTCAACTAGAGAGCTGGTTTGTGATTCAGACTGACAGCAATAGCATGAGTTCATTTTTCTGCACTGGCTGAGGTTACCATGAAGATCCTGCCTTCACAAACCTGTCCCTCACCTGAGATATGGTGACCCTCAGGTTAAATTCACCGCCGGTCATCTCTCTATAATGAGAGAGCAGCCTTATGGTCCCCTATGACTGTGAATTACTTGATTTCCTTTGCAATGCCATCTGTACCAGAATAGGTTTTGGAAGGAGTGGTACAAGTTACACTCAGTATAGTTCATCACTGCGCTGCTTGGGCATCCTGATGTGGCACACAACATAATTTTCTTCTTTGAAGCTTTCTTCTGTTACTTCTCCCACTTGCCCTGGGAATGTTTACTGTTGAAGTTGTATTATTTGTTTGATTTTTGCTAGTTAATCTTAGTAAAATAAATATATATATATATATATATATATGGTATTAACAAGTTTATCATGTATCAGTAACAAAACGTTTCCCTTTTACTTAACAGGGGGTTACCCTCCCAACAAGTGCCATCTCTTGGTGGATGTAACCAGTATTTTTGGAAGATGCCATAGTTTGGTGGATCCTGTGCCATTTGAAGAGGTGACAAGGTTTTTGTTTATACTAAGACTGGGTACAGATTAATAACTGATATCTTATTAAAAACATTTTGAATTAATGATGCACTTGGTTTTCAAGCATAATTTAGCAAAATTGGCCCAACAACTTGCATCCTTTTCTATGGTATCTGTTGCCACCAACAATTTTGAAAGAAGGAAAATAAATTTGAATTCCCATACCAAGCCTAAGGAGGGCAGGAATCTCTGCCATGTCCCAGAGGAGAGACATTGGTAAAGGCCTGGCAGCCTCCTGCTCATGTATTTAGCCAATGAAAAAGAAGATGGTAGAAACAGAGAACAAATACCTTAAAAAAAAATTGCTTAGGTCCACACCAAGTGAGACCACACCTTTATATAATAAGGGCCACTCTCAATAACAAAGAACAAAGAAAATTAGAGCATAAGAACAGGTCCTTTGGCCCTCCAAGCATGCACTGATCCAGATCCTCAATCTAACTCTGTCGCTTATTTTCTAAAAATCTGTGCCCCACTGCTCTGCCCATTCATGTATCTGCCTAGATACATCCTAAGTTATACCATTGTGCCCACATCTACCGCCTCTGCTGGCAAAGTGTTCCAGGCATCCACCACCCTCTCCATAAAGAACTCTCCATACATATATCCCTTAAACTTCTCCCCTCTCACCTTGAACTCGTGACCCCTAGTAATTCAGTCCCCAACTCTGGGATAAAGCTTCTTGCTATCCACTCTGTTTCTCCCTCTCATGATTTTGTAGACCTTCTCAATCAGATCCCTCTCCCCACCTAAAATAGCTTTCCATTTGAGAGTCACAGGTCAATTGAAGTCTAACAGGTTTGCGAATGTCAGTCTGAAGTCTTCCAGAATCTGTGTAGGTTCAGCCTAGAATTGTGGTTCTATATGGACTAGTCATACTGTGTTTTGTTCATGTGAAAGGTTCTTGCAATAATTGGATTACCAAAAGGTTTGAAATGACTGTAATTTGAGTTTTCTTGAATTTGCTTGATTTTAAATGCTACTATTTATATCCTTCAATAGAAATGTCAGTTTGAAACATGCAACTATGAAAGGACACAGGACTTTTTGTGTGCAGCTCTGGGGTCATATGCTCGTGCATGTGCTGCAAAAGGACTGATTTTGAATGAATGGAGAAATACTGTGCAAGGCTGCAGTAAGTATACAGCAAAAACAAAGGTACTCACATTTACTCATTTACAGGATTGTCTTCGTAGTCACACATTTACCAAGAGCATGTCATCACTCGCAGATTTCACAGAAGAATGTCACAAATTGTTATGTCACAATCATCATATTTCTGGTGACTGTTGGTCAGGTACTTTAAACAAAAGGACTGAGACTTCATTGGCAGTATTTTGAATGCAGCTTTGAAAGATAGAACTGGAGCCATTTTCTTTTACCTTTTTCACATTTACTTAAAGTTGTATCTTACAGCCATACCAAAGTCTATAATCACAGTTTTCATTTTTCTGTATTAGTAGAGGTTAAAGTGAATCACCAGTTAATGCCCACCATCAATACAGTCAAGCATAATTTACATGCAATTAACTGTCTGTGCCCGCTATCAACATCTGCAGGTCACCATTGATCATAAACCTGACTGGACACATAAATACCGTGACTAAAAGAGTAGGTGAGAAGGTTGATATTCTACATTGAGTAACTCTCAGGTATCAGTTTTGACTCAAATTTGGGGTGGCATGGTGGCTCAGTGGTTAGCACTGCTGCCTCATAGTGCCAGGGTACGATTCCAGCCTCAGGCGACTGTGTGGAGTTTGCACATTCTCCAGTGTCTGCATAGGTGTCCGCTGGGTGATCTGGCTTCCTCCCACATTCCAAAGATGTATAGGTTAGCTGAATTGGCCATGCTGAATTGCCCGTAGTATAAGGGGATGTGTAGATTAGGTGCATTAGTCTGGGGTAAATGTAGAGTAATAGGATAAGGAAATGGGTTTGGGTGGGATACTCTTCGGAGGGTCAGTGTGGACTTGTTGGGCCGAAGAGCCTGTTTCCACACTATAGGGATTCTATGAAAGTAAGACTATTGCCTCTGAATCAGAGGATTATAGCATGGGCAGATACTGTATAATGTGGATAACTGTGAAGTATCTACTTTGTTTTAAGAAAAATGGCAGATTATTATTTGAAGAACTGTAAATTGAAAGAGGAGAATGTTCAATGAAATGTCGGAGTCCTCATGCACGAGTCACCAAAAGTAAGCATGTAGGTGCAACAGGCAGTAACCAAGGCAAACTGCGTATTGCCGTTCATTGAGAGGAAATTTGAATACAGGAACAAGGATGTCTTGCTGCAATTATACAGGGCATAGGTGAAGCCACGCCTGGAATATTGTGTGCAGTTTTGATCTCCTTATCTGAGGAAGGATATTTTTGCTATAGAGGGATTGCAGTAAAGATTTTTCAAATTGATTCTTGGGATGGCAGGACTGATGTATGAGGAAAGATGGAGTCAGTTAAGATTGTATTCACTGGAGTTTAGAAAGTTGTGGTGTGAGCTCAGAGAAACCTAAGAATATCTAACAGGACTAGACAGGTTAGATACAGGGGGAATGTTCCTGACGGTAGGGGAGTTCATAATCAGGCGACGTATTTTGAGTTCAAGGGGTAAATGTTTTAGGATTGAGATGAGGAGAAATTTCCTCACCAGAGGGTGGTATGCCTATGGAATTCACTACCAATGAAAGTGGCTGAGGCCAAATGTTATGTATTCTCACAAAGGAGGTAGTTATAGCTCTTGTAGCTAAAGAGATCAATGGATATTGGAGAGGGCAGGAATAAGATAGTGAGCTCAATGATCAGCCTTGCTCATATTGAATAGTGGAGGTGGCTCAAGGGGTTTAATAACCTACTCCAGCTCCTATCTTCTATGTTTCTATGTTACCTCCTGTCTTTACAAAGCATTCCACTAGCTGTAAAACCGAGGTGAAAGGTGTGATGGAATACTGTTCTTTTCCCTGGATTAATGTTGTCTAAACATCACTGGAAATGTTCACACCTTCCAGATTAAGGCAACACAGTTGTCTGCAAGATACACCACAGCAATCTGCCAAGACCTCTTCCTGACATGGTTTCTTGGGTCAAACACCATTACCCATATGATATTTTCTGAGTACTTTTCAATACCTATGTTACATATGCTACAAGGATTGGGTTCTTGTTAGAACAGATACTTTGAAGTTTATAACAACTATATTTATTCTGATATGAGACTTCCATATACTTTTGTAACATAACTATAAATAAGCATAAAACCCAGACCAAAATAGCTGATTACAATGACTACACCCTGCTACTTCAACTGCTATTGAAATGAAGAGAGGACCTTTACTCTGGATCTTCACATGTTGTAATGTAACGTAACTGTCTGAAAAGGTACACTGCATTTCTCCCTTTTTTCTTGTTATAGATTGGGAACCCTTTTCCAGTAAACATGTTAAAGAATACATATTGATACATTCCCTACATGTAAAGATAATGCTTTAGTAGACATGGAACATAACTGGATGTAGTCTAAATACAACTATCACAACATGGCTGTATAACTTAACTCTGCAATGTAATACTTGTCATTGTATCATTTGTTACGGGTGTGTAGTTGTTGTTTTGTATGATACTTTAAGTATCAAGGTTGGATTCTTGCACGGTGAATGATTGATCACACATAGCTTGGACATGTCATATAATTCTTTGCAGGATTTGACCATTGCTATTACAATATCACATGACCCAGGCATGTTTCATGCAATATTCCATTACCTTGGATTTAAATGTACATTTACTTTGCCATTTTTTTTCAACAGGTCCACACCAAGTGAGACCACACCTATATACAATAAGGGCCACTCTCAATAACAAAGAAAAAAGAAAATTAGAGCATAAGAACAGGCCCTTTGGCCCTCCAAGCATACACTGATCCAGATCCTCGATCTAAATCTGTCACTTATTTTCTAAAGATCTGTAGCCCACTGCTCTGTCTAGATACATCCTAAATTATACCATTGTGCCCACTTCTACCGCCTCTGCTGGCAACGCAGTCCAGGCATCCACCACCCTCTGCATAAAGAACTTTCCATACATCTACACATGTATTTCCTACACATCTGCCATGATCCCTCTCCTCCAATGTCCTCAACAACAGGTTGTAGAGTTGCAGCAGCCAGTATGATGCTGAACTTTGTAAATGTTATTTTTGTCTATGAAATATAATTCCAGTTTGATTTGATTTTATATGTGAATTTTGCACTTACAAGACGATTGATAGGTTGGGCATCGCCTTTCATATCACCAATAGTGTCACACCTGTCTGGGTAAAAGTTAATCAGGTTATGGATAGACTTGATGTCGCAGTTTGGAATTCTTGACCTTGCAACATACTTGTTTGTTACTTTGTAGATTGTAATAATATGCAGATCCGTGCATAATGGTAGGCCAATAATACCTGGTCTATCTCTTTCATCTTGTAAAAGGTTTCAGGTGTCCATGTCAAGGAGCTGTATTGACATTTAAGATGAATAATGCCAATGCATGGGATGTCAGACCCATTGTAAGCAATTAGCTTATCATGTGTGGGAACTACACCACAATGTACATTCTCAAACATAGTGCACGAAGGGGATGATATCTTCACTTGCACTAGGGTCAATTTTGGCATATAGTACATGTTATCCATTCCTTTGGGGTATATCACATGAAAGGAGATTAAAAACTACAGCTTTTCAATGGCATCCATTGTGATTGTGACAATAAGTTAATTTTTGGAAAACCCATCTGGTTCACTAATGCTCTTTAGAGAATGTGCTAGTGAGAGTTGGAAAAGACAGATAAACGTGTGTCTGAGGAGCTGGTGGAGGGTACAAAGATTCAAATTTTTGAATCATTGGGATCTCTTATGGGGCAGAAGTGACCCACACAAATAGGAATACTTGCATGCCAAATGGCATATATGGCAAATGATGGACAGAGCTAAGCGATCCCACAACCAATGGATCCCACAACCAAGCTCTGCAGTTCTTCCACATTCAGTTGTGAATGGTGGTGGATGATTAAACAACTCACTGGAGGAAGAGGCTTCACAAATATATCCATCCTCAATGGTGGAGGAGCCCAGCACATCACTCAAAAGATAAGGCTGAAGCATTTGCAACAGTCAGAAGTGCTGAGTGGATGATCCATCTCTGGCTCCCAGTGGTTCCCAGTATCACAGATACCAGTCTCCAGCCAGTTTGATTCACACCATGTGATATCAAGAAACGGCTGGAAACACTGGATACTGCATAGGTAATGGGCCCTGATGACATTCCCGCAATAGTACTGAAGATGTGTGCTCCAGAACTTGCCACTCCCCTTGCCAAACACTTCTAGTACAGTTACAACACTGACACCTACCCGACAATGTGGAAAATTGCCCAGGTATGTCCTGTGCACAAAAAGCAGGACAAATCCGACCTGGCCAATTACTGCCCAATCAGTCTACTCTCCTTCATCAGTAAAATGATGGAAGGGGTCATCAACAATGCTATCAAGCAGATTCCTGATCAAGGGCTTTTGCCTGAAAAGTTGATTTTCCTGCTCCTCAGATGCTGCCTGACTTGCTGTGCCTTTCCAGCACCACTCTAATCTAGACTCTGGTTTCCAGCATCTGCAGTCCTTGTTTTTACCTATCAAGCAGCACTTGCCCAGCAGTGACTTGCTCAGTGACACCCAATTTGGGTTTCACTAGGGTCACTCAGCTTCTGATCTCATTACATCCTTGGTTCAAACATGGACAAAAGAGTTGAATTCCAGAGGTAAGGCAAGAGTAACAGCCCTTGACATCAAGGCCAGATTTGACCAAGTGTGGCATCAAGGAGCCCTGGCAAAACTGGAATCAATGGGTATTGGGAGCAAACACTCCGCTGGTTAGAGTCATACCTGGCACAAAGAAAGACAAAGTTTGTGAGAAGATTTGTAGCTCGGGTGCTCGTTGTTGTGGTTCTGTTCGCCGAGCTGGGAGTTTTTGTTGCAAATGTTTCGTCCCCTTTCTAGGTGACATCCTCAGTGCTTGGGAGCCTCCTGTGAGGCGCTTGTGTGCTGATTCCTCCGGAGCCTCACAGGAGGCTCCCAAGCACTGAGGATGTCACCTAGAAAGGGGACGAAACATTTGCAACAAAAACTCCCAGCTCGGCGAACAGAACCACAACAACAAAGAAAGTTGATTGCAGTTGTGGAAGGTCAGTCATCTCAGCTCCATGAAATCTCTGCAGGAGTCCCTCAGAGTAGTGGCCTAGGCCCAACAATCTTTAGCTGCTTCATCAATGACTTTCCCTCTGTCATAAGGTCAGAAGTGGGATGTTCGCTGCTGATTGCACAGTATTCAGCACCATTCGCGATTCCTCAGATACTGAAGCAGTCCATGCTCAAATGCAACAAGATCTGGATAATATCCAGGCTTGGGCCGACAATATTACCATCACTGAATCCCCCACTGTTAACATCCTTGGGGTTACTATTTACCAGAAACTCAACTGGACTCACCACATAAACACAGTAGCTACAAAAGCAGGACAGAGATTAAGGATACTGCACCTCCTGACACCCCAAAATCTGTCCACCATCTACAGGGAACAAGTCAGCAGTGTGACTCCCCACTTGCTTGGACAGGTGCAGCTCCAACAACACTCAGTAAGCTTGACACCATCCCAGACAAAGCAACCCTCTTGATTGGCACCACATCTACAAACATTCAATCCCTCCAACAATGGCGCTCAGTAGCAACACTGTGTACTATCTACAAGATGCACCGCAGAAATTCACCAAAGACCCTTAGATAGCACCTTCCAAACCCACAACCACTTTCATCTAGAAGGACATAGGCAGCAAGTAATTGGGAACACCACCACCTGCAAGCTCCCCTCCAAGCCACTCACCACCCTGTCTTGGAAATACTGCCGTTCCTTCACAACCATTGGGTCAAAATCCTGGAATTTCTTCCCTACCAACATTGTGGGTCAACACACAGCAAGTGGACTATAACGATTCAAGGAGGCAGTTCACTACTCCCTTCTCAAGGGCAAATTGGAATGGGCTATCAATGCTGGCCAGTCAGCAACACCAATGTCCCGTAAATGAATTAAAAAACAAATAAGAAGGATGGATGGATTACACCTGAACTGAAGGGGGAATCCAGATCCTGGCAGGAAGATTTTCAAAAACTATTCGAGAGGTTTTAAACCACTTTGGTTGGTGGTGAGATGGGACCCTAAGCAATAGTGACAAAAGAGTGAAGGTTAAAGGGACCAAGTTAAATAGACAAGGCAGGCAATAGCATGGCAAAGAACGAGAAAAGAATATTTTGAATATTTTGCGTCAGTATTCAGAGGTCTTGCAGATTGGTAAGGTAAATCAGGGCAGGACATTTACATTTAATGGCAAGGTTCTGGGCAGTGTTGCTGAACAAGGAGACCTTGGAGTGCATGTTTATAGTTCCTTGAAAAAGTGGAGTCCATGGTAGACAAGATAGTGAAGGCGGCAATTGGTATGCTTATCTTAATTTGTCAGTGTCAAGGCACTATTCCCCACCTTTTCCTTCATTACATCAATGACTGTATCGACACCACCTTGTGCTCCCATGAGGAGGTTGAACCTCACAAATGCCTTCCAATCTGAGCTCAAGTTCACCTGAACCATCGTGAATATCTCCCTCCCCTTCCTGGGCTTCTCCGTCTTCATTTCCAGCAACCAACTCATCACGGACATTTACTTCAAACCCACCGACTCCCACCGCTACATGGACTACATCTTGTCCAACACCCCTTCCTGTCAAAATGCTATCCCTAACTCACAATTCCTCCACCTCATCTGCTGCCAGGAGGAACAATTCCACTTCAGAACATCCCAGATGTGCTCCTATTTTAAGACCGCAACTTCCCCTCCATGTGTTCAATAATGCCCTCCTGCACATCTACTCCACTTCCCCCACCTCCACCCTTGAACCCAGCCCCTCCAACTGTAACAAGACACCCCCCCGGTCCCCAATTTCCACTGTACCAATCTGCAGATGGAGCGCATTATCCTCTGCCATTTCTGCCATTTACATTCAGACCCCACCAAAGAAATATTTCCTTTCCCAGCTCTATCAGCACTCTGCAGAGACCATTCTGTCTGCTACTCCTTCGTTAGGTTCATGCCCCCTACCAACCTGCCATCCATTGCCGGCACCTCTTTCTGCCGCAAGAGGTGTAAAACCTGCACTCACACCTCCCTGCACACCTCCATTCAAAATCCCAAAGGATTTTTCCACATCTGGTAGAGATTTTCCTGCACATCTGAGCAACTCATCTACTGTGTCCGTTGCTCTCGATGTGGTCTCATGTATATTAGGGAGACAGGACACTAACTCATGGAAACATTCAGAGAATATCTCTGGAACACATGTGCCAAACAGCCCCACTGCCTTGTGGCCGATCACTTCAGCTTCCCCTTCCGCTCTGCCAATGTTGTGCAAGTCCTGAGCCTCCTCCACTGCCAAAGCCTAGCCACCTGACACCTGAAGCAAGAATGCCTTATCTTCCACCTTGGAACCCTCCAACCACACAGCATCAATACTGATTTCACCAGTTTCCTCATCTCCTCCCCCCCCCGCCCAACCTCTGTCCAGACCCAGTCCTCCAACTTGGCTCCACCCCCTTCAACCCCACATTCCTGATGAAGGGCTTATGACTCAAATGTGGATTCTCCTGCTCCTCGGATGCTGTCTGACCTGCTATGCTTTTCCAGCACCGCACTTTTCAACTCTTTACTGGTCAGTGTATTGAGTATAAGAGTTGGGAGGTCATGTTGCAGCTGTACAGGACATTGGATAGTCCACTTTTGGGTGCAGCATGTAGTTCTGATCTCCCTGTTACAGGGAAAGATGTTATGAAACTTGAAATGGTTCAAAACAAATTTATAAGTATGTTGTCAGGGTTTGAACTCTGGGGAGAGTCTGAATAGGAGTGGCAATTTTCCCTGTATCGACGGAGACTGAGAGGTGACCTTATAGAAGTTTATAAAATCATGAGGCATGGATAGGCTCTTTTTCAAGCCAAGGTCATTCACCCAAGGTGGGGGAGATCAAACCTATAGGGCATAAGTTTAAGGTGAGAGGGGAAAGGTTGAAAAGGGATCTAAGGGTCAACTTTTCCATTCAGGGGATGGTGCATGTATGGAATGAGCTGCCAAGGAAGTGGTGGAGACTATTATAATGACAACATTTAAAAGGCATCTAAAAGAGTTCACCTGATAAAAGAGGAGGTGCTGGAGATCTTAAAATATTTAAAAATAGATAAATCCCTGAACCTTGATCAGATATATCCCAGGGCATTGTGGGGAGCTAGGGAAGAATCTACTGGGTCCCTAGCAGAGTTATTGTATCGTTGACGTCCAGGGGTTAAGTGCCAGAAGACTGGAGGGCGGCTAAATTTTATTTTATTATTTAAGAAGGGCTGCAAGGAAAAGCTTGGGGGCTACAGATCGGTAAGTCTGACATCGGTGGACTAAGTTATTGGAAGGGATTCTGAGGGACAGGACCTACATGAATTTGGAAAGGCAAGGACTGGTTAGGGATCGTCATCATAGTTTTGTGAATGGGAAATTGTGTCCCACAGACTTTTTTTGGAAGAGACGACCAAGAAGATAGATGAAGGCAGACCAGGAGGTGTCTTTACAGCAAGGCCTTTGATAGGCTTCTGCATGGTTATTAAGGTTAGATCACGGAATCAAAGGAGAATTAGCCAATTGAATGCAAAATTAGCTTAATGGTAGGAGACAGAGGGCGGAGATAGAGAGTTGTTCCAACTGGAGGCCTGTGACTTGCTGTGTGCTACAAGGATTGTCATTTATATAAACAATTTGGATGAGTATGTAAGAAGCATGGTTAGTAATTTTGCAGATGACACCAAAATTAATGGTACAATGGACAGTGAAGGTGGTTATCTAAGAGTACAATGCAATCTTGATCAGGTGGGCCAATGGGCCAAGGAGTGGCAGATTGAATTTAATTTAGATAAATAAATGATATGTATTTTGGTAAGATAAACCAGAGCAGGGTTTACAGTAAATGATAGGTGCCAGGGAAGTATTGTTGAGTCGAGAAACATAGGAGTGCATGTTACTTGAAAGTGACATCAGAGAAACATAGGGTGGTAAAGGTGTTCGGCATGTTTGCCTTCATTGGTCAGAGCATGGAGTGTATGAGTTGGGACATCATGTTGCAGCTATACAAGAGATTGGTGAGGCCACTTTTGGAAAACTGCGTACAATTCTGGTCACCCTGCTATAGGAAGGATGTTATTAAACTAGAAAGGGTGCAGAAATGTTTTGCTCGGATGTTACCAAGTCTGGAGGGTTTGATTTATAAGGAGAGGCTGGATAGGAGGACTTTATCCCTGGATCAGAGGAGGCTAAGAGGTGACCCTAGAGGTTTATGAAATCATGAGGAGTATAGATAAGTCGAATAGCCAGGGTAGGGAAGTCCAAATTTAGATGTCATGGGTTTAGGGTGAAAGGCAACCTGAGAGGCAACTTTATCACATAAAAGTGTTGCATAATTGGAATGAGCTGCCAGAGGAAGTGGTAGAGGCAAGGAATTTTACAGCATTTAAAAGACGTTTGGACAGGTACATGAATAATCAAGGTTTAGAGGAATGTGAGCCAAATACAGACAAATGGGGCTAATTTAGTTCAGGGTACCTGGTCAGCATGGATGAGTTGGGCTGAAGGATCTGTTTTCCTGCTGTTTGACTCTATGATTCTATGACTATCCTTACCTGGTCTGGCCTACATGTGACTCCAGATCCATAGCAATGTGGTTGACTCTTAATTGCCCTCCAGGCAATTAGGATGGTCAGTAAAAGCTGGCCTAGCCAGAAATATCCATGTCCCGTAAGTCAATAAAAACATTTAGTGCCTGACAGGGGTCTGTAAACTGTAGCTTCCCCAATATTCTTGGACTTCATTGGCTTTCATGCCATGGATGGAAGTTTTGAAATATCCTTGACATTATTCCATGGTTGGCTCACAATCTCATGTTGCTGGGGAATGTTAAGTTACACTTTGGGTTTCTTTAGGCACTTGGCCCTCTTGCACATTTTAACCCAAGCTATGTCATGATAGTTTGGATCTTGTTTTGGATGGTGAAACAAGGCCCTTTTTACTAACCCTTTTGATGGCTGCAAGAGCTGTTCTATAAAGTGTGATAATACTGATCATTTAACAGAGTTATGCTGTCCTTGACTCTTTTTCCCCCAGAGATGTTGTAAAAGTAGCGATTCTAAAAAGTTGGCTTGTATGGGTTTTATGACCAATTTGATCATAGTTAACAGATACTGCCTCAGAAAAAGGCTTTCAAGTTTAAAAGAAACACTTGTACAATGAAAGAGGAGTGACCAGTTCTCACAGCTCACCTTTTCACTGGTTTGGTTTGGTTTTTAGCAGGCTGGCTTCCATTGAAAGTAGGCAATCAGTTTTTGAGGCTGCTGATCCAAGAAACAGCTATGTGGAAGAGGCGTTCCATGCTGCCATTTCTGTCTCTCCTTTAAGACCTTGTGTTCAATATTACCTTTTGTGCCAAGAAATGTTTATGGAGATTGTTGCAAGTAGTTACACAGCATCATTAAATTTGGATAATCTGTTGGGTTTTTCGGATAGATTATATTATTCTGTATTCTATTCTCTTTTGTTTGTGTTTCATTTGGTAATCTTGTAAATAAATTCTGTTTGTTTAAAACTCAGTGATTTGACCAGCTGCATCACTCCTGGAATATCCAGTCTACTCTTGGTTAAAACAACTACCAAAATTAGGGTCTTAGAATGTTTCAAGGGGGTCTGATCGGGTCCATAACAGATTGGGGGCTGTTTGCGGGATTTGTTCTATAGTTCCGATTTGGGATGAGGGTTGTTGGAGTAAAAGGCTGCGAGTTGAATTCTAGGTGTTGAATTTGGTTGGTTGAAACAGGGCTTGGGATAGCAATGGCTCTTTCAGTCACCAAAGAGTTTTCTGGGGTGGAAGAAGTGATTTTGGGGGTTTTACAAAAGGATGATTAATGCCAATCTGCTGAATTAGCAGACAGGCTGGGGTTGAAGCTGCCTCCTTCCATGAGGAAAGGAGAGATAATTACAAAAATAGCTCAGCATTTAAATTTGCTGGAAACGCCATCAGAATCTTGAGAAATGGCTAAAATCCAATTGAAAATGAAGCATTTGAAGTTAGAGGAAAATGACAAGGAAAGGGTAACAGAAATGAAACAATTTGAATTATGATTAAAAGCAGAGGAAAGAGAAAGAGAACAAATCGCTTTAGCAGAACAATAGGAAAATGAAAGTTTGAACTTCAGAAATTGCCACTTAGACAGGAAAGTTAGCTTAAAAGGATGGAGATGAAGGCTGAAAGTAAGTTCAGTGAGGAAGAGCAAACCCATGGTAGCCAAAGTCCTGGTGAGAAGCTGTTTGAATATATTGAAACGTTGCCTAAATTTGATGAGAAGGATGTGTAAGTCTTTTTCATCTCATTTGAAAAGGTGGTGAAACAAATGCAGTGGCCAGTGACCATGTGGGTTTTGTTGATCCAAAGAAAACTTGTAGGAACAGCTAGTGAGGTATTCACATCACTATCAGGGGAGATATCTGGGGCCTATGAGGAGGCAAAGAAAGCATATGAGCTAGTACCAGAAACCTACAGATAACGTTTCAGGATTCGAAGGACGGACTCTCATCAAACCTACTTTGAATTTGAAAGGATCAAACAAAGTAATTTTGATAGGTGGATAAGGGCATTAATAATAGAACAAACCTATGACACTCTTAGAGAGAGGATTATTTTGGAGGAGTTCAAAAATTCACTTCCTGAAGTAGTGAGAATGCATGTGGAAGCGCAGAGAGTTAAAACGGAAAGACTAGCAGCTGAAATGGCTGATGATTATCTGTTGGTCCATAAATCAAAATTTGGTTTCCAAAATCAATTTCAATCCATGAGAAATAAAAATTGGAGAAAAAAAAAGAGAAATCCTCACTTGGAAAAGCAAACATAGACCCCTGTGAAGTTCAGAAGAATAATTTACCACAGGGTTTGTCTAGAACTGCTTTTGTAAAAGAGTTAACAACTTAGCTTTAGGAAAATCACATTCCATCCTTTGCTTTAATATCTGACATTGAATTGATGGATTGTTTCACTTTGTTGTTGTTTATATGACGAGAGTGCAATCCTGTGTATTTCTGAAGTTGGAACAAATTTTAAGCTGATCTTCTAAGAACTGGAAAATGTTGACATGACCTGTACAGCCATAAGTGGAAACAATTAGAAGCAATTAACTCTTCTCAATACATCATTTCCAAAAATGCTGAGGAGATTGCCTGCCTCTCCTTCTCAGTTATTTGTTGATCCATGAAGTAAAGTTTGTTTCTTTCTTTATTAACTGAAAATCTGAAAGTGTGTCAATTCTATGCCATCCATACTGAAATATTTGTTTTTTTTGACTTAATCGTAGCTTTAAGCTCTTTAAAATGCTACCATAAAATGATCTCTACTGCATTTTAAGTTTTTTGGGTTTTTTTTGTTGGTTTCTCTTTCTGTTTCTTCTTTATTGTTGCTGCTTTAATAATAGCTGAGCAATATCTGTCTGTGAGATTTGCACCAAAAGAAATAGTAGACTGATGTCCTACATACCTCTCTTTTGTTGTTTCTGTGCTGAAAAACAAATTCAAATGATTAATCGACATAGGTAAGCCCTCACTAACACATTGAATTTTTCTTTTGCAGCATTTTTGCCTGTAATTTGTTCTGGGATTGCCTTGTCAGATCAGAGCTGACCTTAGCCTCTTGTAAAACTGATTTTTAAAAAATTTGGATCTCCATAGCCTCCATTTCTTCTGAAAGAGACACTACTCATGAATGTCTTTCTTTATTGAGGTTACTTCAATACAGGTTGTAACAGTTTAGTCTTGGCTGTAGAAATTTGGTCTTTGACATTTGTTGTAAACTTCAGCTCAGCTGAGTTACAGTTGGAAAAAATGTCTTCATAATTGCCACTGTTGCTATCATCTTTTCCTCCTTCAATACCAACCAGCTGCCACTAGCCTTTAGAGCCAACTACTGCCGTAATGTAGTTGGGTCAAGTACCATTACCAGTATGATATTGTCTGAGTGCTGTACATTGAGCCCCTATAGTAGATGGGGGTGCAGAGGTGGTGGAGGAAAAGATAGTAGTGTAATGGTAGTGTGACTGAACTATTAATTCAAAGCCCCAGAGGCCCTGGGTTTGAAATAGAGAATTTTATTTCAGTTAATAAAATCCGGAATGGAGTGCCAGTCTTAGTAATGGCACTTACGAAACTCACTGATTGTTGTAAAAACCCACCTACACACCTAGGCAAGGGCATTAACTGGTGTGGCCTACGTGTGACTTCAGCATGAGCAGCTGACACTTGAAGTGGCTTAGCAAGCCAAGGCACAATTAACATGATGAGCTAAAAAAATACTGACCTTGCTAGCAACTCCCACATCCCATGAAAATATAAGAAAAATATGTTCGCCCATTATAACATAATCCATGAAAACTGGGTTCTTATTGAGGCAGGTGTATTGAAATTAAAACCTCAGATTTACACACTGATTTTTGTGCTTACTAATGTTATGGTTACATTACATAACTGTAATATTGCACACGGCTGACTCTACTGACTATACACTGCCACTACAACTGCTACAGAAGATAAGGTGAAGACCTTTATTCTGGACATCTCATGTCATGCCATCCAACTTTCATTAAGATACACTGCCTTTCTGAGTTATATTCAATAATACAACAGTTATCAAACCTATGACCTATATCATCTAAAAAGACAGAGGCAGTAGATATATGGAAATAACACCACCACATGTTCTCCTCGAAGTCACGCACCATCACGACTTGAAAATATACTGCTCTTCTTTCGTCATCACTGGATTGAACTCACCAATAACTTTAAAGTCACTTTAGAGTGATTAGGATAAAGAGTGCTGTCTTTGAGAATTGCTTGGAAATTAAATATGGAATAAAATCCTTACAAAAATTTTCCTTAATTTCTGTGGGAATCCCCGAACAGGTGTAATAGAGTTAACTGTTAAACTATGGCACTGGATCTGTTGTTATATTTTACATAGTGATTCTATTAAAATACAACACTAATTAGAAATAGATACTGTGCAACTGAAAGGCTCAGAAAACAGTTTAAATCTACTAAACTGTATTTTTTTTCCCCAGAAATTATGTGCCCTGATCATCAAGTTTTTAGCTACAATGCCAGAGCGTGTGATCGGACCTGTGTATCACTATCTGACCGAGACTTTGAATGCACTGCAACCGATGTCCCAGTTGATGGATGTATGTGTCCAACACATACATATCTTGATGTTTATGGTAACTGTGTTAAAGCATCAAAATGCCAATGCATACTCAACAATGGTGACTATTTAGGCCCAGACAGATCAATCACCATTAACTATGAGACTTGGTAAGTAAGCATTGTAGATATCGAATCATCAGAATGAAAAAAAAATTTAAAATATATCATGCAATTTTGTAGTACCTTAGAATGACCTGAATTGAAAAGTAGTGAAGAATGTTTTATACTCTTATATGTCATTACTGTCTTCCATGTTAATGAACACTTTTTAAAAACGCATTAATTTTAACTCAGTGACAGATGAATGCCACCTGTAGACATTAAGAATGACCTTTATGCATTATAGATGTTAACTTAATGGGTCGAATATTGTGGCTATTCTGAAAGATTGCATTGCTATAATGTTTGGGGATTGAGCCTCGACACAAATTTTTTGGGTTTAAACTGAATGCTTAAATTTGTAGGATGGCCTTATGATTCAGAATCTCTCTCTATTCCTTACAAAATGATTGATTTAAAATGGGTACACAGACTGTGGACACAGGCAGGCAATAATGAAATACTGGTATTTCACAAAGAATTTGTCTTTATAATGATCACAGACTAGGCCATCAAACTTAAGGCATAATCTGGCTAGGGACCAAGTCATCATTATTTTCTAAAGGACATAAATGGCAAGATTCAGGAGACTTATTGAGAGAAAAAAAGCCGTAGGAACAACAACAATAAACTTCACTATACAGTATTAGAATATGCAATCTGTAATAAAAATCTAGTTCATACTCTTAAAACCCCAAATTAATATAGGTAATAGACTGTGAATGAGCATCCCACACAGCACATTAAATAGCAAATGTGATGAAGACAATTCTCACGTGTTTCTCAGCACCTCTCTCAGATATTAGTGACACTTCGTGCTATCAAATTTCATTGAATTCACAACAGCTTACAGTTTTTCACTTTTGTCTATCTGGCTTTGAAACTCCATCACATGTCCGATTTAATATGCGCTGCCTCAACATTTATTCCAGTTCTAATAACCAATCTTCTTCCCAGATTTACACTCCTCTAGACACTACAAACTGTCCCTATTCAGAGGCACAACTCCAGCTTTTCATTGGCATCTAGCTTCACCAAGCTTGAATTCCCTATGGGCCTTTCCCTGAACTCTAATGTTCCACGTTAGAGGAACATTAAAGGAAATACTATTTCTGTTTTTCAACCTTCACGGTCAGGTAGACAGAACTAATCATGAGAGACAGCTTGTTTTTAGCCCCATATCTTCAAGGGTTTTTTCAGACCCCTGATCTCAATCTTTTGCTGCCTAACATCTAGAACTTCTTTCTAAATTGTACCAGCACAAAGATATCCAACTACTCTTCTCACTTATTCCTCTAACCTGTTTAGTTCAGTTGTCTCCCTCAGATGGAGTCTATTCTCTTCCTCTCACACATAAGAGTCTTTATGCTTCTTCAGTGACCTTTGAATTGTCTGGAGTAACTGAAAAGTCTTGCAATTCAGCCTGCCTCTATTTCTTGGCAGAATTGTATGTAACTGATATTTTGTATCAGCCAAATGTAATAATTTCTCAGAACTGAGTGTGCCCTGGGTGTTGCATTTTCACTGAATGGTGGATTCTGCAGCAGAAGTATTACTTAAAAGAAGAAGGATTCATCACACACTATACATGGAGGATAGAGATTTTGCATGCAATATGGGCACCTCAGATGGAATTATGTTATTGCATGTGAGAAACAAAACTCACTCACAATTCAGCCTGAGACAGCCTTGGAAACAAGAACATTTTATTCTGTACGGCCTTGCAAGAACAGGCGCTTCCGCAAGCAATAGCACAAATTACAAAGCATGTAGGCATTCTTTATTCAGTTTGCAAGTTGCGGAATCACGTCTCCCTTTTCCCATTAGTCTAGTCTTGTCCTATCATTAGCCGATTACTTCACTTGTTTTTCTCTAATTTTCCTTATCTGACTACCCTGCTGTCCTTGTCCTTGTTTGTTACAGCCTGCCTGTTATTTTATCCAGTTCCCCTTATCATACTATAAGCTTATTGTGAAATGCCGATACTGCTTCTTTTGTGGTCAGCTACAACAATTTAAAGTTATTTCTTAGTTTTAAACTATTTCTTAAACAAAACCTCTATATTCATTAAAATCTTAGCCTTAAGTATGCTGCAAGAATCCCGCGACCGTTTGTGTAATGTTCCCTTTCCCCTCCCCCCACAACACCCCCTCACCCATCTGCAAAAACAACATCTCTAACCACCACCACCTGCAGAAACTACATTTCTAATCTCCCACATTGCATGGAAGCACAGACACTTTCCATAGAATGTGGGCATTGTATGTTAAACAGAACATTTCACGTAGGGCTCAGGTACTGTATGTGAAGTGTAAGCATTTCATATGGAGCGCATGGCTTTTCATGGAGCATATTTTGCCTGGTACCTGAACACTTCATATGGAGCCTGGATGATTATCATGGAGCCTGGGAGCTTCACACATAGCACAGGCAATTTCCATAGAGATTGAGCACTTCCTGTAAAACAAGATATTACAATCCCATTAGGAACTAGCAACTTTTATTTTTAAATAGACAAAGTTTCAGAATCAAGGTACTTACTAAGGTAGTAAAGCCACAGGATTCCAAAGATTTCAACAAATAAGAGTAAGCCTTACTATACAACATTAGAATAGTAATACAATTGAATATATACAATTTATTTCTAACACTCAGAATAAATAAGTCGTATATTGAATCATAGCACCATACAGCGTGGAAACAGACTCTTTGGTCCAACCAGTGTATGCTGAACATAATTCCAAACTAAAATAGTAACACCTGCCTTCCAAGACCATATCCCTCCAAACCTTTCTTATCCATGTATCTATCCAAATGTCTTTTAAATATTCTAATTGTACCCACATCCACAGGAATTCATTTCACAGCAAAATACTCTCTGTGTAAAAAAAAATGCCCCTTATGTCTTTTTTAAATCTCTCACCTCTCACCCTAAAAATGTGCCAGGAAAAAGTGAGGACTACAGATGCTGAAGATCAGAGTCGAAGAGTGTGGCACTGGAAACACACAACCGGTCAGGCAGCAGGAAAGCTGACATTCCAGGCATAAGCCCTTCATTAAAACTCCTGATGATGAGCTTAGGCCCAAAAGGTCAACTCTTCTGCTCCTCCGATGCAGCCTGACTGGCTGTGCTTTTCCAGCCCACACTCTTCAACCCTTAAAATGTGCCCCCTAGTCTTGAGATTGCCCATCTCAGAGAAAAGACAATTACCATCAACTCTATCCATGCCTCTCATTATTTTATAAACTTTGATCAGGTCACCTTTCAACCTCCTACGTTCCAGTGAAACAAGTCCCAGCCTTTCTTTATATCTCAAACCTTCCACACGCAGCAATATCTTAGTAAATCTATCCTGAACCTTCTCCAGCATGATAATATGCTTCCCATAACCGGGCAACCAAAACTGGACACAGTAATCTAGAAGAGACCTCAATGTTCTGTAAAGCCTCAACATAACATCTCAGTCCTCTACTCAAAGGACTGAGCATTGAGAGCAATTACATATAAAATAGACTGTGATCTCAGACATTCCACATAAAGCATAGATATTTCCCATGGTGAATGGACACAGTGTGAAATGTGAACACCTTTCTTGGGCATTATACATTGAGTGAAAGCATTTGCCTTGGCACTATATGAAGCATGAGCAGTTCACCTGGAGAAAGAGTAGTTTACATAGAATGTGGGTTATCCTACCTGGAAACGTGACAATGAAATACAGAAAAAAAGTGGCCTTAAATCAGAAATATGAAATAAAGGCAGAACAAAGCAGCAAATCAAAGTGAGCAAATCCAGTTCCGTTAGTGAGAAACGGTTACTTCACATCTCTTCCCTGTCTCTCTCCACAGGTTTTGTAGGAATGGGAAACTGAAATGTGCAGGCCAGCCTCCAGTCTTCAAAGGTCTAATGAAATTCTCTTTCATTTTAAATATTAAAAATATTTAAAATATGTCATATAAGTGTCTTTATACTCAAAAAAAAAATCAAAGATACGGTTTCATATATATATTACTTTGTAATCCTGCTTACTGTGTTCCACTTGAAAATGTTCTCACATTGATGGTGATTCTATACGCAAATCTTTTTGTAATAAAGTACAACATGCCATTTATCTGCTTAATTGCTTGCAGCATCCACAATTTAACATTAAGTGACTAATGAACAAGAACACCTAATTTTCTTTGAAGTTCAACACTTCCCAGCTGCTTACAAGGATTGTTGTGTATTTCTTTTTTCTGACAAAAAGCAGATAACCTCAGCAAATTTGTCCTTGCAGGAATGTGCAAGCCTCCTAAAGTTTACTTTAGCTGTGCACATGGGCCACAAGACCAATATGGAACAACATGTGCACCAGCCTGCCAGATGATAGCCACAGAAATCTCATGCGTGAGTAGGAAATATAGAAAATTCTCTTTTTTTCAGAATTGTGAATCTAAATATTTGAAAATTGATTTGTCCATTCTTCACTTTACCCAAAGATACCAGCTAAGTGCGTATCTGGCTGTATATGTCCAGAGGGGATGGTCTTAGATTATGATGATAGTTGTGTCTACCCTGAAGACTGTCCATGCAAATTCAGTGACCGGACCTACAAAAGAGGAGAAAAAATGATGAAAGATTGTGAGGAGTGGTAATGAATTCAAACATTTTATTGATCTACCTCTGAGCTAAAAATGAGAAACTGTTTTTAAAATAACTCTATTTTAGAGTCAGCTGATCCATACAGGACAAGGCACATTCTGGTTTCTTTGATATTAGTGTCTCCAGATCAGGGGCAAACAATTGTTCAATATTCAACATAGAATTGTTGAAGAATAAAGAGTTACAGAGGTTTATCTCATAGTGGAGGAATCAAATTAACATAGACATAGAATGCTACAGTGTCAAAGCAGACAATGTGGCCCATCACGTCCATACATCTGAAGAGCATTCCACCAGACCCTGTAACCGTACATTTCCCATGGCTAATCCACCTAACCTACATATCTCTGGATATTACAGACAATTTAGCATAGCCAATCCACCTGACCTGCACATCTTTGGACTATAAGAGGAAAGCTGAGTGCTCAGAGAAAACCAACGCTGACACGGAAAATATGCAAACTCCACGCCAACAATCACTCAGACCCCAATCAAACCCAGATCCCTGGCACTGAGGCAACAATGCTAATCACTGAGCCACTGTTTCCATATACCACTTCTTAACTATATTTGACTAAAATGTTTGACTTCTTTGATATAGAAAGAAGAGGAGCTGATGAGGGCCATAAGGATGTGAGAAATGGGGGCAGAAGGAAATGATTCAGACCATTGAGCCTGTTCTTCCATTCAGTGAGATCATGACTGATGTACTTCAATGTCGTTTCCTGCACAATCCCATGTTCTTTGCTGCTTTTAATAGCAGAAATTTTATCTAAGTTTTAAACATACTTCATCACTCAGCTCCACAAACCTCTGTCCCAGAGATTCCAGATGCTCATCACAGTTTTCTGTGAAGAAATTTCTTCAGAGTCCAAAATTGCCTGTCCTTTAACTCTGACACTGTGTCTCCTCGATTTACCCCCTCCCCACCCTGCCAGAGAAAATTCCTTGCTGTATCTGCTTCAGTGAGGATTGTTTATGTTTGTATGCGATCAGTCCTCATTCTGTTGAAAATTAAAAAGTCCTATGTTATTTAACCATTTCAAAAAGAACAAATCTCAATCCTAGGAATTAGTTTGGTGTTCACTCTGGAAAATATGTCAAGTCATAGGTAAAGAGTCAATACTATACACAGTATTCCAGATGTGGCCTCACCGTGGCTCTATAATTGCAATGAGATACCTTTGCAATCAAGGCCAATATGCCACTTTACCGCTTAATTGCTTGCAGTAAGTGACCAATGCACAGGGACACCCAATTTTCTTTGAAGTTCACCACTTCCCAGCCTGTTACGTTTAAGAACTGCTTTCTTTTATGACAAAAAGTGGATAACTTCAGATCTCTCCATGTTGTATCCATCTGCCAATTTTTGCTGTTCATAATGT
This sequence comes from Hemiscyllium ocellatum, assembly GCF_020745735.1. Classification (NCBI taxonomy): domain Eukaryota; kingdom Metazoa; phylum Chordata; class Chondrichthyes; order Orectolobiformes; family Hemiscylliidae; genus Hemiscyllium; species Hemiscyllium ocellatum. Next base: position 12,919,044 of record NC_083418.1, on the reverse strand, counting down.
TTAGGGTGAGAGGGGAAAGATCTGAAAGAGGCCTAAGGGGCAAATTTTTCACACAGTGGTGTTACGTGTATAGAATGAACTGCCAGAGGAAGTGGTGGAGGCTGATACAATTGCAATATTTAAGAGGCATTTGTTTGGGTATATGAATAGGAAGGGTTTGGTGGGATATGGGCCGGGTAGTGGCAGGTGGGACTAGATTGGGTTGGGATAACTGGTCTGCATGGACGGGTTGGACCGAAGGATCTGTTTCCATGCTGTACACCTCTATGACTCTGTCTTGAAGCCTTCTTGCATTACCCTAACTAAGACTTGTCTTTAGTTTTCTGTTATGTGAAAACTTAGAACTAGTGCATTTAATCCCACAACCAAATTATTGATGCAGATTGGAAATTACTGGGGCCCAGCATTGTTTCCTGAGGCACAAGTCACAGCTGGCCAACTTGAAAATGGTCCATTTATTTGACACTGTTTTCTGTACATTTAACCTGTTCTCAATCCTGCTAGTACATCCCACCCAAACCCACATTCTCTAATTATATTCACTAACCTGTCTGGTCCCTCACCAAAAGCTTTGAGAATCTAAATATATCATATCCACTGATTTTCCCTTTCTCTAATCTGCCAGTTGTATTCTTAAAAATTTATTAAACAGGAGTTCTGTTTCTATAAGATGCACTGCAACAACTCACCAAGTTTCCTCTGAAAACATCTTGAAAATCTTTACCAGCTGGAAGAACAAGAGAAGCAGATGTGTCGAAACACCCCCCCACCTGCAAGTTTCCTCCAAGCCACACCATCCTAACTTAGAACTTTATCATTATTCCATCACTGAGATGTTGAGCAACATCTTGGAACCGCCTTCCTCATTTCATGACTGCAGTGGTTCAAGAAGGCAGCTCACTATCACTATTTCAAAGGCAATTAAAGGTGGGCAATAGATGCTGCCAGAGCCAGCCAATACTCTGTGAACAAATTTGATATCATAGTGTTAGGGAGATCTGGATTTGGGTGTACAAAACTTGAATTCACAGTTTGCATATTGTGTGAAACTTGGAATTACAGTAAATGACGTGGCAAACCTCAGGAAGACATGAAATGAAGAAACATGGCAGATGAAAATTAATGCAGAGTGGTGAGAAATAATTTTGGTAGGATGGAAAAGGAGAGGAAAGATACAAACTAAAGCATAATTTCTGTTTAAATAAAAAAATCTTTGGAAGTGCAGAAGTCAAGATGCACTTGGGATGCTTGACCTTGTTAATAAGAGAATAGGGAGAGACAGTAGTGTTGTCTTCCTTCAGTAGTCCTAGCAGGGGTTCATGATCTGTTAAAATGACAAATTCCCATCCAAATGGAACTTACACCAAAATTGAAGATTTGTAGCTCGGGTATCCGTTGTTGTGGTTCTGCTCGCCGAGCTGGAAGTTTTTGCTGCAAACATTTCGTTCCCTGGCTAGGGAACATCATCAGTGCTGTTGGAGCCTCGTGTGAAGCGCTGCTTTGATGTTTCTTCCGGTATTTATATTGGTTTGTTCTTGCCGCTTCCGGGTGTCAGTTTCAGCTGCAGTGATTTGTATGTGGGGTCCAGGTTGATGTGTCTGTTGATGGATGTTCTTGCCGTTTCTGGGTGTCAGTTTCAGCTGTAGTGGTTTGTATATGGTGTCCAGGTCAATGTGTCTGTTGATGGAGTTTGGGGATGAATGCCATACTTCTAGGAATTCTCTGGCTGTTCTCTGTCTGGCTTGTCCTATGATAGTGGTGTTTTCCCAGTCAAATTCATGTTGTTGGTTGTCTGAGTGTATGGCTACTAGAGATAGCTGGTCGTGTCGTTTTGTGGCTAGCTGATGTTCATGGATGCGGATTGTTAGCTGTCTTCCTGTTTGTCCTATATAGTGTTTTGTGCAGTCCTTGCATGGTATTTTGTAAACTACGTTAGTTTGGCTCATGCTGGGTATTGGGTCCTTTGTTCTAGTGTGTTGTTGTCTGAGCGTGGATGTTGGCTTGTGTGCTGTTATGAGTCCTAAGGGTCGCAGTAGTCTGGCTGTCAGTTCTGAGACGCTCCTGACGTATGGTAGAGTGGCTAGTCCTTTTGGTTGTGGCATGTCCTCATTCCTCGGTCTATCTCTTAGGCATCTGGTGATAAAGTTGCGTGGGTATCCGTTTTTGGCGAATACCTTGTATAGATGTTCCTCTTCCTCTTTTCGGAGTTCTGTTGTACTGCAGTGTGTTGTGGCCCTTTTGAATAGTGTCCTGATGCAGCTTCGTTTGTGTGTGGCATGGCATTCATCCCCAAACTCCATCAACAGACACATTGACCTGGACACCATATACAAACCACTACAGCTGAAACTGACACCCGGAAACAGCAAGAACATCCATCAACAGACACATCGACCTGGACCCCACATACAAATCACTGCAGCTGAAACTGACACCCGGAAGCGGCAAGAACAAACCAATATAAATACCGGAAGAAACATCAAAGCAGCGCTTCACACGAGGCTCCAACAGCACTGATGATGTTCCCTAGCCAGGGAACGAAACGTTTGCAGCAAAAACTTCCAGCTCGGCGAGCAGAACCACAACAACTTACACCAAAGCTGATTGCCAAACCTCCCTCTTCTGTCTGGGTGTATTTGCATTCAGCATTAGTCAAAATTCAAGAAATATACACAATCAGGTGTTCCTCTCCATTGGGCCACAGAGAGCTGTATGGGAGGCATTGCATGTCAGCACTACTTATTGCTTTAGATCATAGTGGGCAATAGCTGCATTTTTCACTTCCCCAAGGGCTGCTTCTTGGCGTTCCAACCATTTCAAAGGCTGACATTTTGTAATAGCAAGTGAATGGATGTCAAGGTTACATATGAATTTTCCGTAATAGTTCACTAACCCAAGAAAAGACCTAAGTTTCAGTACAGAAATGGGAGCCAGGGCTCCTTTGATCACCCTCACTTTCTCCTCTAACTGGTATAACCCAATTTGTTGACTCTGCAACCCAAGTAGGTCACTTGCGATGCCTGGAACAGACACTTTTCCCATTTAAGGCATACACCTGCCAGCGAGAAACATTTAAGCACTATGTTGAAATTATGAATCATAGAAATATATAGCATGGAAACAGACCATTCAGTCCAACTTGTCCATGCCGAACAGGTATCCTACCCTAATCTGGTCCCATTTGCCAGCACTTGGCCCATATCCCTCTTAAGCCCTTCCTATTCAATTCCGATGCCTTTTAAATGTAATGATTGTACCAACCTCCACCACTTTCTCTGGCAGCTCATTCCATACTCACCACCCTCTGCGTGAAAAAGTTGCCCATTAGGTCCCTTTTATATCTTACCTCTCTCACCCTAAACTCTAGTTCTAGACTTTCCACCCCAGGGAAAAGATCTTGTCTATTTATCCTATCCATACCCCTATGATTTTATAAACCTCTATAAGGTCACCGCTCAGCCTCCAATGCTCCAGGGAAAACAGCCCGAGCCTATTCAGCCTCTCCCTATAGCTCAAATCCTCCAAACCTAGCATTGTCCTTGTAAATCTTTTCTGAACCCTTTCAAGTTTCATGATATCCTTCCAATAAGGAGGAGACTAGAAATGCACACAATATTTGAAAAATTGCCTAACCAATGTCCTGTAGAGCCACAACATGATCTCCCAACTTCTGTACTCAATACTCTGATCAATAAAGGAAAGCATGCCGATCTACCTGCAGCTCCACTTTCAAGGGATTATGAACCTGCACTCTAAGATCTCTTTGTTCAGCAACACTCTCCAGGACCTTACCATTAAGTGTATAAGTCTTGCCCTGATTTCCTTTTCGAAAATGCAGCATCTCACATTTATCTAAATTAAACTCCATCTGCCACTCCTCAGCCCACTGCCCATCTGATCAAGATCCCATTGTACTCTGAGGTAACCTTTTTGACAGTCCATCACACCTTCAATTTTGGTGTCATCTGCAAACTTACTGACTACATCTCCTATGTTCACATCCAAAGCATTTATTAAAATGACAAAAAGTAGTGGAGCCAGTGCTGATCTTGTGGCACACTACTGGTCACAGGCCTCCAGTCTGAAAAGCAACCCTTCACCACCACCCTCTGTCTTCAACCTTCATGCCAGTTCTGTATTCAAATGGCTACTTCTTCCTGTATTGCATGACATCTAACCTTGCTACCCAGCCACACTTGAGGAACCTTGTCAATCGCCATTCTGAAGTCCATATAGATCACATATACTACTCTGCCCTTATCAATCCTCTTTGCTTTTTAAGAAACTGGAACCCTTAATTTGGAATGGTTGCTAAGTGGATGTTCTCAGTCTAGCTGAGGCATTGCACAAACTTAAAAGTTGGAGACCCGAGCGAATCTTGTTAAAGACAAATTGTGCAAATACAACCACACCAGTATGTACCTTAATGGGAGCTGGGTGACCATTTAAGCAAACATTCATCTTAATTGACTCTGATTTGGGTGTTATTAAGCAATTTAATTGTTCTAACCCATATGTAAGGGGAACATTCTTCTGGGTACCAGCCTCTGAGTTTTCCTACTGAAGTTAAGCCTTGTAGGACTCCTTTGCTGACATGTCTGCATGCCTGCAGCAACTACAATGTTTGCTGGCCTAGATCCTGAAGAACTGTTTAGTCACTTGACCAAGGCTCAGCTTTGTTGTGGGATTCTGCTGTGGGTTGGCCTGTGGTCCCTCTGCTCAGGACATGCCCTGTGGGAGGCTCTACAGTTGCATACACTCGCATCATATTCCCCAAGCTCAGTTGGACAAGTACAAGTGTCCATGTCCATTGGGATGCCATGCAGTTCCCATGCTCCACTTGCCTCATTTTCTAATGACAAGGCCAGCTGCAGTGCCTGTTTGAAGTCTAGTTGTCTTCAGTTAGTTGGTGCTTCTGCATGGTTACATCATTAATCCCACATACCAAACAGTCTCTCAGTATCTCATTCAAGATCAACCCAAATTCTTATGCCTCTGCCTGTCGTCATAACCTTGTCAAAAATCCCAGTACAGATTCCCCCGGTTCTCGAACAGTCAAATAAAACACATAGCATTAGAGGAGGTTGGAGTCATATTATTCCTTCACCAACTATGTCAACCCTTCGTGTCTGATACCTCTGGGAAGGTTAAGCCCCTTATAACCGAAAATGCTGCGGGTCCATACACAGTCAGAGGATTACTTATTGCTTTTCATCTGCCCCAATGTCATTTGCCTGGAAAAAATAACACATTATTTCGACATACTGGGCCTAGTGTTTGATGGCAGGGTAAAATCAGTCAAGCTTCCCAAATAGAAGCATGGTGCCAAAAATGCTTACTCCAATTCCAAGATGACAGTTGCAAGTGAATGTTCTTCAGACATGTCCTTTTTTCACCCAAGACCACTGAAATAACTGCCAGGTCACGTCACCAATTTACCCTTTATTTACTAATGCACAGTACACTGGATGTGGCCAGCTAGTTTGGTGTCACTCACAACTGAGGAGATTCTGATCGCTGATTATACTTCTTTAGAGTCACACCAAATGGCAGAGTCCATATCCGAGAGCAAATAGCCCACTCGAATGCAAGTCCACACACAGAAACAGATCCACATGCAGTGGTAAGGTTCACTCATGAAAACAGCTTCCACCCACAGATACATGGTCCGTAGGCAAAGGCATTGTCCTCACACAGGGGGCCAGTCTATCCGTGAGGGCACAACACAGGCTGAGTTGTGGTACCGAGCCATCCTGGAACTCACAAGTTTCTCCAGCAGTGTCACTGGTTGTAGCCAGCCAGTACAGGAACCAGTTCTAACGATCAGCAATACACACTGGCTGTGGTCAGCCAGCTCAGAGTCAGTCTCTGTCGTAGGAGATTCTAATCTGTTTCTTTGTTTTCTTTTCTCTTTTTGGTGCAAGACACAGTGAGAACACCAAGTGAGAAGTATCTTTATTAATATTCCACCACCAGGAAACACACCCATGTGGCCAATGAACCAGTGACAAGCAAAGTCCTGGGCGAGCAATGCCTGCGTTTAAAAAAAAATGAAGGGGAGGGTAGGGACTAAATCAAAATAGGATTGGAAGGGGAAATAAATAACTCTGATGGTTATTTTATTTTAGATCCTCCGCACTACTGCCAAATAGCGATCATGCTTATTTCTCCACAGCATCCATGTTGTGTGCATGTCAACATAGGACACCATGAAGAAACATTGAGTGCAGAAAACTTTATTCATGTTCCATGACCAGGAAGAAAACACAAACAAGTGGCCAGTAACAAACAGTGCCCTTCTCTTCAAGGGCAATGTCTACATGAACGACAAAAGTGCTGGGAGTCATAGAGTCTGGAATTAAATCAAAATAGAATTGGAGTGGGGAAAAAAACACTCCACTTGTCTGGTTATACTTTTTTCTCTTTTTTTAAAACCCCACTACACTACTGCCAAACAGCATTAGAGCTTATTCTTCCCCAGCGCCCATGTCGTGTATGCTTAGATGTAGGACACCGTGAATAAATGAGTGCAGAAAACTTTATTCATATTCCCCACTAGGAGGAAGAAAAACAAAATCCAAGTGGCCGGTGACAAGCCCTTCTTTTCTAGGGTAATGCCTACGTGATCAAAAAAATTGCTGGGGAGGGTAGGGATATAATCAAAATAGAATTGGAGGGGAAATAAAACACTCCACTCTGCTGGTTGTATTTTATTTAATAAGTGTGTAATCTTTATTTATATTCCACCACCAGGAAGAAAGAAGCACCCAAGTGGCCAGTGACAAGCAGTGCCATTTTTAAAAGACAATGCTGTATGATCAAACATTGAAGGGGAGGGCAGGGATTAAATCAAAATGGAGTTTGAGGGGGAAATAATATACTCTATTCCCTGTGGGCCCATCTTTACCTGAAAATCTCGAGTGTGTTGGTGGATACCGCATGCTCCTTCTCCAGTGACACCTGGACTCTGACATAACCGTGGAAGAGGGGCAGGCAATCAGCCCTGACAACCCTTCTCCTGGTTCTAGTGGTTAGCCAGGGTATTCCTGATTGACGCAGGTTAACAATCAAGAACCTCATAGTTAATGAGGTTAACCTGGTTCCAATCACTATGGCCCTATTGTGAGTGTGACCACTGCTGGGATTAACAGTTGAGAGGACCACCAATGGATTTTGCAGTTGCAATTAGGTCAGTGGAGTCTGGTGATATCAGGGCAGGTCCTGCTGAGTTGCTCAGAATCGGGATAGATGGTTGATGAGGATAAGAGTACTGAGTGTTGTCGGGGTCAACTATTACTGCTGCTGGATGTTGGATGTTCTCCCATTTGATGAGTCATTTAACCACTATTGGTAAATACCTATACGATAACAGAAGGAGACCCTTAATTCACCACTGAAATGGCCCAATTGACCTCTGGGATGGAAGACCATTCTCCACCTTATCCACTGCTGATAAAATCCCATGGTGTTAGGAAAGTGATGGGTATTCCACCCAATGTTTTCCATCACCATTCAATGTGAACACTCTGACATCCCATCTTCTACATAGGGAGCGAGTATAAAATTGAACCTCAAGAGTGATGTTACTCCAAGTGAGTTTCAGGCCTATGAAAGGAAAGGTAGATGAGGAATCAGTCAGAAATCGTAGAATAAATATTTTTTAATGTTTTGTATTCAAATACTTAACAAATTAATCCTGTAATCCCAATGGCACAAGCCAAAAGAATCACATCAATGAACTAACCAAAAGCCAGTTCCCTATGTCAGGGAAGTGATGACAAGCTGGGAATAGACATCAAAGACATTCAGCTCAGCTTGTCCCATCCAAGAAGGATGATCGCAGTAATTCCATTCATTGAACCTTAATCTGCAGAGCACAACAATTTGGACACTGTCAGTTCCTGACTATAATTCTAGGTTTCCCACGTAATTATTAACAATTCTTTCTAGGTCAAGGCCTGTAGATATATTGTGTAGATTAGAGTGGTGCTGGAAAAGCACAGCAGGTAGGCAGCATCCGAAGAGCAGGCACGGTGGGCGGCACGGTGGCACAGTGGTTAGCACTGCTGCCTCACAGCGCCTGGAGACCCGGGTTCAATTCCCGACTCAGGCGACTGACTGTGTGGAGTTTGCACGTTCTCCCCGTGTCTGCGTGGGTTTCCTCCGGGTGCTCCGGTTTCCTCCCACAGTCCAAAGATGTGCGGGTCAGGTGAATTGGCCATTCTAAATTGCCCATAGGGGTAAGGGATAATGTAGGGGTATGGGTGGGTTGGGCTTCGGCGGGTCGGTGTGGACTTGTTGGGCCGAAGGGCCTGTTTCCACACTGTAAGTAATCTAATCTAAAAAAAAATCGATGTTTCAGGCAGAAACCCTTCATCAGGAATGAGGCCTCACTCCTGATGAAAGGCTTTTGCCCGAAACATTGATTTTCCTGCTCCTCAGATGCTGCCTGGCCTGCTGTGCTTTTTCAGCACCACTCTAATCTAGACTCTGATCTCCAGAGTCTGCAGTCCTCACTTTCACCCTGTAGACATGTTGACAATGAAGAATTAAATTCTGAGTTTGCATTTTTATTTTCTTATTACAAGTATTAAAAATAATTGAAGTTGTCTTCTTTTAAATGTCTGTTTAAATATAGTAGAAATCCTTAGAATAATATTGGTTTATCACTGAATATTCCTAATCTGTTTCATTGTTGCTTTATTGTCCAACAGTGTGTGTCACAGTGGCAAATGGAAATGCGTAGCAAATGTGCACTGCCCTGCAACTTGTGTCATCCATGGTGAAGGGCATGTTACTACATTTGATGGCAAGAAATTTATCTTCAATGGGAACTGTGAATATACCTTAGTTCAGGTAATAAGGCAAGAAATTCAAAGGTTATTTTTTTTGAATGGTTGAAGATTTATTTTGCTGTTTGCGATTTCCTTTAGAGTAACTAATTATGTTTACTTATTTTGGCATTTTAGGACTCATGCTGTGTGAATGAAACACGTCCAAATTTCAAGATTGTGTCTGAAAATGTTATTTGTGGACAATCAGGAGTCACCTGCTCCAGAGCAATAAAGATATACATTGGGGTAAGACCGTTATTATGAATAATATCGTAACTTAAGGGTCCATATTAATATTGAGATAACAAAATCAGATTAATACTAAGATTATAAAATCACATGGACTAAAAGGATGAAAAATTACCACCATTTGATGTATATCCAATTTGCACAGCTCAGAAATTCACCATTATAGGTATTTATGCTGATCTTCCTCAGAGTTCAAAGGATTGCAGCACTACATTGAGTAACAGAGAATGCATGTGAAAGAAGGAGAGCAACTCCTCCAATCATGCCATCTATCTCAGCAATCATCACCACTCTCCAGTCACAGACATTGTATCTCATGGAGCAGTGAGGGTGGGAGAGACACAGTCTATGATGGGACTAGCTGGAGTGGGGAGGGTAGAACAGGCAGAGTCTATGATTGGAGGAGTTGAAGTGGTGAATAAATCCCATGGCCTGTCATGGGTCTTCCTTGCCACAGAATGGCCCCTCAGTGTCAACTCACCCACTATGCATGATTGAAGCAGTGAACCATACAGTGAGAGATAGAGATATACATCACAGACTCTTCGATCCAACTAGTACATGCTGAAGAGATATCCTAACCTAATCTAGTCCCATTTACCAGCACTTGGCCCATATTCCTCTAAACGCTTCCTATTCATGTACCAATCCAAATTTGTTTTAAATGTTGTAATAGTACCAGCTTCCACCACCTCCTCTAACAGCTCATTCCTTACACGCATCACCCTCTGCATGAAAAAGTTGCTCCTCTGGTCCTTTTTGAATTTTCCCCTCTCACTCTTAACTTGTGCCCTCTAATTCTGGACTCCTACACCCCAGGGAAAATACCTTGTCTATTTACCCTATCCATGACCTTCATGATTTTATAAGGTCACCCCTCACCTCAAATGCTCCATGGAAAACAGCCCCAGCCTATTCAGTCTCTTCCTAAAGCTCAAATCCTCCAACCTTGGCAACATCCTTGTAAATCTTTTGAACCCTTTCAAGTTCAATAACACACAGTACTCCAAAACTGGCCTAACCAATGCCCCATACAACTGCAACATGATGTTCAAACTCCTGTCCTCTTCAATACTGGGGATATTGGCCTGGGAGAGGACACTCACGTTGGTATGCTTCTCCAGCCAGTGGATTTTGAGGATTTTGTGAAGACTGCACTGGTGATAACGCTCCAGGGCTTTGATGTGTCCGCTTTACATGCTCCAAGTCTCTGATGCATACAGGAGGCTTAGGATCCTGACTGCTCTATAGACCAGTTGGTCGTTTTGAGGTGTTGGAACAATCTATTCCTCAGTTGCCCAAAGGCTGCATTGGAGTCGAGTTTGGATTTCATCTTCAATGTTGGTTCATGCCAAGTAGAGGCTCCCAAAGTTTGGAAAATTATCGACCATGAATTTTGATGGTTGGGGTGGAGGCTGATAGAGAACCTTCATTTTCTGGATGTTTAGTCTGAGGCCATCTCTCCATGAGTGTGTCAAAGATGGTTTGTAGCTCAGCCTCTGCACACATACAGGCGTAGTATGCGGACTGATGACAGAGGTTGGAGCGGTCTTGGTTCCGGCCTTAAGGAGAAGGGTGAATAATTCCCACTTATCCTGTAGGTTAGCTCCACTCTGGCAGGAAGCTTCATAGACATGGGGTGGAGTGGTGCAGCAAAGAAGATGGAGAAGAGTGTTAGTGCATTGATAGAAACCTGCTTGACCCCAGATTGCACTTATACTGGGTCTGTGGTGCATCTTTTGGTGTGACCACAGCTTGCATATCATCATAAAGCAACTGGAGAATAGTGACACGTTTCTGCAACAGCTGAATTTGAGGAGGACATTCCAAATTCCGTGCTAACCAACTGTGTCCAATTCTGGTCATCCTGTTACAGAAAGGGTATTATTAAGTTGGAGAGAGTTCAGAAAAGCTTTACCAGGATGTTGCTGAGAATGGAGGGTTTAAATTGTGAGGAGAGACTGAATAGAGTCATAGAGTCATAGAGATGTACAGCATGGAAACAGACCCTTCAGTCTAACCCGTCCATGCCGACTAGATATCCCAACCCAATCTAGTCCCACCTGCCAGCACCCGGCCCATATCCCTCCAAACCCTTCCTATTCATATACCCATCCATATGCCTCTTAAATGTTGCAATTGTACCAGCCTCCACCACATCCTCTGGCAGCTCACTCCATACACGTACCACCCTCTGCGTGAAAAAGTTGACCTTTAGGTCTCTTTTTATATCTTTCCCCTTTCACCCTAAACCTATGCTCTCTAGTTCTGGACTCCCCAACCCCAGTGAAAAGACTTTGCCTATTTATCCTATCCATGCCCCTCATAATTTTGTAAACCTCTATAAGGTCACCCCTCAGCCTCCGACGCTCCAGGGAAAACAGCCCCAGCCTGTTCAGCCTCTCCCTGTAGCTCAGGTCCTCCAACCCTAGCAACATCCTTGTAAATCTTTTCTGAACCCTTTCAAGTTTCACAACATCTTTCCGATAGGAAGGAAACCAGAATTGCACGCAATATTCCAACAGTGGCCTAACCAATGTCCTGTATAGCCACAACATGACCTCCCAACTCGTGTACTCAATACTCTGACCAATAAAGGAAAGCATACCAAACACCTTCTTCTTTATCTTATCTATCTGCCACTTCACTTTCAAGGAGCTATGAACCTGCACTCCAAGGTCTCTTTGTTCAGCAACATTACCTAGGACCTTACCTTTAGGTGTACAAGTCCTGCTAAGATTTGCTTTCCCAAAATGCAGCACCTCGCATTTATCTGAATTAAACTCCATCTGCCACTTCTCAGCCCATTGGCCATCTGGTCAAGATCCTGTTGTAATCTGAGGTAACCCTCTTTGCTGTCCACTACACCTCCGATTTTGGTGTCATCTGCAAACTTACTAACTGTACCTCTTATGCTCGCATCCGAATCATTCATATAAATTATGAAAAATAGTGGATCCAGTACCAATCCTTGTGGCACACTACTGGTCACAGGCCTCCAGTCTGAAAAACAACCATCCACCACCACCCTCTGTCTTCTACCTTTGAGCCAGCTCTGTATCCAAATGGCTAGTTCTCCCTGTATTCTGTGAGATCTAGCCTTGCTAATCAGTCTCCCATGGGGAACCTTGTCGAACGCCTTACTGAAATCCATATAGATCACATCTACTGCTCTGCCCTCATCAATCATCTTTGTTACTTCTTCAAAAAACTCAATCATGTTTGTGAGACATGATTTCCCATGCACAAAGCCATGTTGACTATCCCGAATCAGTCCTTGCCTTTCCAAATACATGTACATCCTGTCCCTCAGGATCCCTCCAACAACTTGCCCACCACCGAGGTCAGGCTCACTGGTCTATAGTTCCCTGGCTTGTCCTTACCACCATTCTTAAACAGTGGCACCACGTTTGCCAACCTCCAGTCTTCTGGCACCTCACCTGTGACTATCGATGATACAAATATCTCAGCAAGAGGCCCAGCAATCACTTCTCTAGCTTCCCTGATCAGATCCTGGGGATTTATCCACCTTTAACCGTTTCAAGACATCCAGCACTTCCTCCTCTGTAATCTGGACATTTTGCAAGATGTCACCATCTATTTCCCTACAGTCTATATCATCCATATCCTTTTCCACAGTAAATACTGATGCAAAATATTCATTTAGTATCTCCCCCATTTTCTGTGGCTCCACACAAAGGCTGCCTTGCTGATCTTTAAGGGGCCCTATTATCTCCCTAGTTACCCTTTTGTCCTTAATATATTTATAAAACCCCTTTGTATTCTCCTTAATTCTATTTTCCAAAGCTATCTCATGTCCCCGTTTTGCCCTCCTGATTTCCCTCTTAAGTATACTCTTACTTTCTTTATATTCTTTTTTTCAGGATTTACTTGATGTATCCTGTCTGTACCTGACATACGCTTCCTTTTTCTTAACCAAACCCTCAATTTCTTTAATCATCCAGCATTCCGTATAGTTACCAGCCTTCCCTTTCACCCTGACAGGAATATACTTTCTCTGGATTCCTGTTATCTCATTTCTGAAGGCTTCCCATTTTCCAGCAGTCCCTTTACCTGCGAACATCTGCCTCCAATCAGCTTTTGAAAGTTCTTGCCTAATACCATCAAAATTGGCCTTTCTCCAATTTAGAACCTCAACTTTTAGATCTGGTCTATTCTTCTCCATCACTATTTTAAAACGAATAGAATTATGGTCACTGGCCCCAAAGTGCTCCCCCACTGACACCTCAGTCACCTACCCTGCCTTACTTCCCAAGAGTAGGTCAAGTTTTGCACCTTCTCTAATAGGTACATCCACATACTGAATCAGAAAATTGTCTTGTACACACTTAAATTCCTCTCCATCTAAATCTTTAACACTATGGCAGTCCCAGTTGATGTTTGGAAAGTTAAAATCCCCTACCATAACCACCCTATTATTCTTACAGACAGCTGAGATCTCCTTACAAGTTTGTTTCTCAATTTCCCTCTGACTATTGGGGTGTCTATAATACAATCCCAATAAGCTGATCATCCCTTTCTTATTGCTCAGTTCCACCCAAATCACTTCCCTGGATGTATTTCTGGGAATATCCTCCCGAATTACAGCTGTAATGCTATCCCTCATCAAAAATGCCACTCCCCCGTCTCTCTTGCCTCCCTTTTTATCCTTCCTGTAGCATTTGTATCCTCAAACATTAAGCTGCCAGTCCTGTCCATCCCTGAGCCATGTTTCTGTAGTTGCTATAATATCCCAGTCCCATATTCCTAACCATGCCTTGAGTTCATCTACCTTCCCTGTTACACCCCTTGCATTGAAATAAATGCAGTTTAATTTATTAATCCTACTTTGGCCCTGCCTGCCCTGACTGTTTGACTCGCTTCTGTTCTCAACTGTACCAGTCTCGGATTGATTTCTTTCCTCACTATCTCCCTGGGTCCCACTCCTACCTGCCTTACTCATTTAAATCCTCCCTAGCAGCTCTAGCAACTCTCTCTGCCAGTATATTGGTCCCCTTCAATTTTGGTGCAAACTGTCCTTCTTGTACAGGTCAAAAGAGATTCCAATGATCCAAAAATGTGAATCCTTCTCCCATACACCAGCTCCTCAGCCATGCATTCATCTGCTCTATCCTCCTATTCCTGCCCTCACTAGAACATAGAACAATACAGCACAGAACAGGCCCTTCGGCCCACGATGTTGTGCCGAACATTTGTCCTAGCTTAAGCACCTATCCAATTGCTGCTTAAAGGTCACCAATGATTCTGACTCTGCCACTCCCACAGGCAGCGCATTCCATGCCCCCACCACTCTCTGGGTAAAGAACCTACCCCTGACATTCCCCCTATACCTTCCACTATTCACCTTAAATTTATGTCCCCTTGTAACACTCTGTTGTACCCGGGGAAAAAAGTTTCTGACTGTCTACTCTATCTATTTCCCTGATCATCTTATAAACCTCTATCAAGTCACCCCTCATCCTTCACCGTTCCAATGAGAAAAGGCCTAGCACTCTCAACCTATCCTCGTACCACCTATTCTCCATTCCAGGCAACATCCTGGTAAATCTCCTCTGCACCCTCTCCAAAGCTTCCACTTCTTTCCTAAAATGAGGCGACAAGATCTGCACACAGTATTCCAAATGTGGCCTTACCAAGGTCCTATACAGCTGCAACATCACTTCACGACTCTTGAATTCAGTCCCTCTGCTAATGAATGCTAATACACCATAGGCCTTCTTACAAGCTCTATATTTTAAAATAGTGATGGAAAAGGATAGACCAGATCTAAAAGTTGAAGTTCTAATTTGGAGAAAGGCCAATTTTGGCGGTATTAGGCAACCTTATGTAAGCCTCCTTCTTCCTCCTTACAAGACATTCAACCTCCCTCGTCAACCAAGGTTCCCTCACACAACTATCTCTTTCCTGCCTGACAGGTACATACATATTAAGGACACATCGTATCTGTTCCTTGAAAAAGTTCCATTTCAACGACATTTCAACGACATCCTTCCTTGGCAGCCTATGCTCCAATTTATGCTCCTCAGATCCTGTCTTGCAGCATTGTATTTACCCTTCCCCCAATTGTAAAACCTGCCCTGTTGCACGCACCTATCTCTCTCCATAACCAAGGTGAAAGTCACAGAATTGTGGTCACCATCATCAAAATGCTCACCCGTTAACAAGCCCATCACTTGTCCCGGTTCGTTACCAAGTACCAAATCCAATATGGCCTCCCCTCTGGTCGGACAATCTACATACTGAGTTAGAAAAGCTTCCTGGACACACTGCACAAACACCGCCCCGTCCAATTTACTTGATCTAAAGAGCTTCCAATCAATATTTGGGAAGTTGAAATAGCCCATGACTACTACCCTTTGGCTTCTGCACCTTTCCAAAATCTGTTTCCCAATTTGTTTCTCCACATCTCTGCTGCTATTGGGGGGGGGCCTATAGTAAACACCCAACAAGGTGACTGCTCCTTTCCTATTTCTGACTTCAGCCCATACTACCTCCAAAGGCAGATCCCCCTTGAACTGCTTTTCTGCAGCCGTTATACCATTTCTAATTAGCAACGCCATCCCCCCTCCTTTTTTCCCAACCCCCCTAATTTTACTGAAACATCTGTAACCAGGAACCTCCAACAACCGTTCCTGTCCCTCTTCTATCCACGTTTCTGTGATACCACAACATCGTAGTCCCAAGTACTGATCCACGCCTTAAGTTCACCCACCTTATTTCTAATACTCTCTGTGTCCGCAAGTATTCCCTGTCAGTGTTACCTTCTCCACAGCCTCCCTACATTCTTAGACATCCTGAAAAACAGCTAACCTACTTGCTGTACTACAAGTCCGGATCCCATCCCCCTGCCAAAATTAATTTAAACCCACCCCCCCAAACCTACCTCCCAGGATATTGTTGCCCTTCTGGTTCAGGTGCAACCCATCCTGCTTGTACAGGTCCCCCAGAATGCATTCCAATTGTCCAAACACCTGAAGCCCTCCCTACAACATCCTTGCAGCCGCGTGTTCAACTGCATTCTCTCCCTATTCCTTGCCTCACTGTCACGTGGCACTGGCAAAACCCAGAGATGACAACTCTATCCGTCCTAGCTTTTAGCTTCCAGCCTAACTCCCTGAGCTCCTGAATGACCTCCCCACCCCTCTTCCTACCTATGTTGTTGGTGCCAATGTGCACCACGACATCTGGCTGCACACCCTCCCCTTTAAGGATTCTGAAGACAAGGTCCAAGACGTCTCGGATCATGGCACCCGGGAGGCAACAAACCATCCGAGAGTCTCGCCCATGTCCACAGAACCGCCTGTCTGTCCCTCTAACTATAGAGTCTCCTATAACTAGCGCTCTCTTCCTCTCCCTCTTTCCTTTCTGGGCCGGTCACTGCAGCTTACCCCTGCTAGGCCGTCCCCCCCAACAGTATCCAAAGCGGTATACTTATTGTTGAGGGGAATGACCACAGGGGATCCCTGCACTGCCTGCTTCCTCCCCTTCCCACCTTTAACTGTTACCCAGCTCCCTCTGTTCTCTGGCGTATCTATGTCCCTGTAGCTTCTATCTATCACCCCCTCAGCCTCTCGAATAATCCTCAGTTCATCCAACTCTAGCTCCAGTTCCCTAACGCGGTCTGTGAGTACTAGCTCATAGCACTGGGAGTAATCCAGATATTACTACCCTTGAGGACCTCCTTTTTAAAATTCTACCTAACTCTCTGTAATCTCCATTCAGAGTCTCAATCTTTTCCCTTCCAATGTCATTGGTTCCAATGTGGACAATGACCTCCTGCTGGCCCCTCTCCCCTGTGAGAACATTCTGCACCCTCTCGGAGACATCCTTGATCCTGGCACCAGGGAAACAACACACCATTCTACAGAAACGTCTGTCTGTACCTCGGACTACAGAATCCCCTAACACAAGTGATATCTTGGAAGCCGATGTACCCCTCATTGCATTAGAGCCAGTCTCAATACCAGAAACTTGGCTATTTGTGCTATGTTCCTCTGAGAATCCAGCACCCCCTATATTTTCCAAAACAGCATACCTGTTTGAAATGCATATATCAACAAAAGACTCCTGCCCTAGGTGCCGACCTCTCTCACCCTTCCTGGAGTTAACCCATCTATGTGACTATCTGAGACTTCCCCCCCCCCTTCCTATAACTGCCATCCATCACATACTGTAGCTGTTGCAAATTCCTCATCTCTTCTATTTGTCTCTCCAACCGATCCACTCGATCTGATAAGATTTGTATCCAACAGCATTTATGGCAGATATAATCTGCAGTAACCCTTAAACTTTCTTTAAACTCCCACATCTGACAAGAAGTACATATCACTGCAAAGGCCATTTTTGCTCCTTCACAATCTACAGACCCAGAAAATAACACCATCTTATTCCTCCACAAACACTGCCCCAGGTTAACTTAATAGCAATGGCTTATATTTTAAGTTTAATCAAGAGACTTATATCCAAAAACATATAATCAAGAAAGAATCCACTATAGTCACTCGTGCAGCCTTTCTCTTGGACAGACTTAAAACAACGATTAATTTATCTGATTCTGTGCTGTGAACTTCGCCCAACAGTTCCTCCAAGATTAGTTGTGAATTTCACTGTTTGTTAATTTTCCCAGATGCACTCCGATGTCCAGCGATACACAAATTCAAACAGCAAAGGTGGTAACTGTGCAGGTTTTCTCTCGCTCTCTCTCCTGCACTGTCCTCACCATGTGCTTCCTTTGTCTGCCCTTCTCCCTTTTAAACTGATGTTTTTGTGACTTTTTTTCCCAAAGTTCCAAAACAATGCAACAGCATATGAAACAGTAATTGCTGCTCCTGGAATTCGAGGAAATCACTTCCAACACCCACGCAATGTTGCAGCTACAGGGAGGGTGAGATTCCTCAATCTGAGCACAGGAGATTGAGAGGTGACCCTGATAGAGCTTTATAAAATAATGAGGGGTATAGATAAGGTGAATAGCAGATATCTTTTCCCTAGGGTGGAGGTTTTCAAGACTGGGGGCACACAGTGACAAAAAGAAGATTTATCAAAAACAAAAGGAGCAATTTTTTTTACACATAGAGTGGTTTGTGTGTTTGATGAACTTCCAGGGGAAGTGCTGGAAGCAAGTACGGTTACAACATTTACAAGATATTTAAATAAGTGCATGAATATGAAATGTATGGAGGGATATGGACCAAGCACATGCAAGTGGGGCTTGGCATGGTTCCTTCCATGCTGTATGAATCTACAACAATCCTTTTATGATTGACAGAATTGAAGGCCTTTGTGAGATCAAAGAGGTCGATGGGCACAGGTTGGTGCAATTCTGTGCATTTTTATTGTATTTGTCATGCATTCTTCGTTGTGCCTCCTTACAGGCGGAAACTGTGTTGAGATTCAGGAAGGAGCTCTTCAGCCACAGGGAGGAGGAGTTGAGGAGGATTCTCGTAGTTGACAGGACAGAAATCCCTCTGTAATTTCTGCAGCTGGACCTATCTCCTTTCTTGAAGATGCTCACAATTGTGGCATCTCTGAGATCTCCTGGCATGCTGTCTTTCTTTCAGATGAAGTTGTAGATTTGTGTCAAAAGTGCCTGTCCTTTGTATTTTAGTATATCAGGGGTTTCCATCTGTTGCTTTGCTGTTGTTCAATTGCCAAGTGGCTCTTTAGATTTCATTAGGTGCGCTGAGATGACAGCAGCTAGCATATAATGGGAAGACTTATGTTGAAGGCTGCATCTTGGTTGAGAAGGTTCTTGAAGTGCTCTCTCCAATTGATCATTGATGATCAACTCTTCTTTTTGGCTGCCAAAGCAATAGGTCCCATAGAGGGCTTTGCTTGCATTGAAGAAGTCACATATGACGTGGTTGTCAGAAAGTTGTTGAGTTTCCTGCACTCTTTCAAGTCACCATCTGTTCTTTAGGTCATAAATTACTTGTATTGTATCTCAGACGTCAGTTGGCTGAAGGCTTGTTCCCTCTTGCTTGAGTTTTGGTGGAGCTGCCACCTTGTGTTTACAGTCTGGGAGACTTCCTGATCTTTCTTGTTGAACAAGTCTTTGTGTTTTCTGGTAGAGAAGCCAAGTGTCCCCATGCAAGTGCTTTTAGGGTGGTCCAGATGCTCATCGCCAGGTTGGGTATGAGGTGCTGCCTGAGTCAGTCTTTCTTCTCAAGGTCTTTGAGTCCAGCAACACCGAGTCTCCAATGACAGTTTTTTCTGTCTCTGCCAGTTTGGGGCCAGGTTGATGGGGATGGGAGAGAGGATTAGGGTTGGTCCATCAGTCATTAGCTCCTGTCATATGGCACAGGTGACTTGATTGCAGTGTGAAATTCAGGTCTGATAGTGGGTTGTCCACAACATTGGTCCAATAATAATATTTAAACTGTAGATGGAATTCAGACTGTTGTTTGAATGTACAGATTTTTATAATTTACATGTCAAGTATTTGATGGTTTGTTCAAGATTGCTATGTCATATGTTACAAATATGCTCCCTTGATCTATCACTAACATAGGTTATGTCACGCAACGTCTACCTCTAGGTGAATTCTTCCCTCCTGCCAGAAGATTTAATTTCCAACAAGAATAACCATTACAGGCATAAAAACCTAATGCTACATTTAGGAATGTGTTACAAATCAGACTCCACTTTCTGTCATCTTTTCCAAGGTCTTTAATAAGGGCACCACAAATCCGATGCAAAACAAGAAGAAACCTGTACAAGTGTCAGGGGTTTTGACCTCAGTATCAAGAGGTACATTATTGAAGTATGTATCGCTTATCTATACTGAGTGATGAGAAGCCTCAAAAGAATTCTGCGTGCCACATGAAAAAGAACATGGAACTAAATTTTCTTAAATTGATGCAAAAAGGAGGAACAGGAGCCTGCGTCCTGAACCCTCAAGAAGAAAATAGGCCACTCTCTGCAGCCGTGAATACCTCTCAACCATAACATTTTTCCAACTTTCTCATAGATTTTCAATTCTTTGATAATTGGGGAACTGCATCCCAACTTCTCAGTGTCCCGTTCACTCCTCTTATTGTGCCAGTCTTTTTCTCTCTTAAACTACATTGCTCAGTTACTCAGTCTATTTTAATAGACTTATACTACCTCACTGGGTCATTTGTTCTGTTCATTAGATCACTGCCCCTTCCTCAGTGGGTTATTGTCCCTCACCAGATCATTGTATACATCATTGGTGATTGCTAACTCTGTTCCTAAATCTCCAAAACAAGATAAATTTGCTCTTTTTATTGCCAGTCGTTGGGTTATTACATCCTCATTCTTGCTGGATCAACCTGGTGCTCACTCTCTGTTACTCCCTCTCTCTCTCCATCTCTCTCTCCAACCCTTATTCTGTACTGTCTGCCTTTTACTCTTTCTGGATCAGTCTGTCACTAGATCAGTCTTCTGCCCACTCTCTCTCACTGGCTCAGTATGTCTTACTCATTCACATTGTTCAATCTGTGTTTGTCTCTGTCTCACATGTCCTTCTCATTCTTTAACAGAATCTTTCCACTCCATTCTCTCTCACTTTTCGCTGCATTTTCCTGTTTTAAAACTTGTCTAACCTAAATGGGATAGAAATTCAAGAATAAAGAGTCAAGTCTAGCTGGACTGCCATCAAATTAATAGATAAGCAGTTCTTGAACAGTTAGAATCCTATATTGATAACGCAAAAACGTATCTGTGTTTAAAAAAATGCTGAACTATCTGCTTCTGTTCAAGGATGTTCTGATAGAAATGAAAGATGCAACCTACGAAATAACACCTAAAAATGCAGCTGATAAATTCAACATACAGATCAATCCACTTTATATATCTCTTGAAGTAGTAATCCCTGGGGGTCACCTACTACAAATGTTATGGAACAAGAATACAAATACATTCATTCGCTTCACCAGAATACAACAGGTAAAGAATTATAGTTAACAATAATTTGCATGCAGATTGATAACCATATGTTGATCTACCAGTTTAAGCCATAGTAATTATATGAAGCAAGCCACTAGGTGCAAAGAAATTAAAAATATATTTGTTGCACTGAGTGCAGATTATTCACATTCATAGGGACCATAACAGGCACCACACTAAAAAGAGCAATTCATTTTGCCATTTATGCCTAAGTTTGCTCTACAAATTTCTTTTTGAAAATTGTTGTTAATGTTTTTCCTGCTATTGAGACAAATTGGCCCAATGGGAAGAGGTCCATGTGGCGTACAAACACTTATTGCCAATTAATCTGTTTTTGTGCTGTAATTATTATATTAGACTATAAGCTTCAAGTTGATACCTTGCTGATCATAACAACTCCTGTTAAGAAAAACCCTCCTGATTTCATCTTTGGCTCTTCAGCCAAACATGTTAAGGCTTTCTCCTCTGGTAATTAATCCTTCTGTCACTAAAAATAGTTTCTCTTCATTCACTCTTATCAAAGATTTCTTGGTTTGGAACACTTCTATTAAATCTCCCCTTATCTTCTAAGGTCTAAAGAGGACAAATTGAGGATATCTGCTATCTCCATGAAACAGGAATCCCATACTGTCACTGCTGCTCCGA
The DNA here is from genome assembly GCF_020745735.1 of Hemiscyllium ocellatum. Taxonomy (NCBI): domain Eukaryota; kingdom Metazoa; phylum Chordata; class Chondrichthyes; order Orectolobiformes; family Hemiscylliidae; genus Hemiscyllium; species Hemiscyllium ocellatum. The sequence continues at coordinate 12,897,385 of NC_083418.1, read as the reverse complement.
ATAATCAATTCTGTGCCCTCTAATATTTTTAAAAGGTTTACTATCATTTCTTTGTCTTTGCACTAGATGGATATACATTTAAAGCCTAGGATTTCATATACATTTTTAAAAGCCTTCTCAACTTGTCATCACTACCCTCAAAGATTTGTGTACATATACATAAGCAGGTCTGATTTGGAGATGCCGGTGTTGGACTGGTGTGTACAAAGTTAAAAATCACACAACACTAGGTTATAGTCCAACAGTTTATTTGGAAGCACTAGCTTTTGGAGTGCTGCTCCTTCATCAAGCAGTTGTGGAGTATAAGATTGTAAGACACAGAATTTATATCTTTAAAATGAAATCACTTAGTTTATATTGCCTTTTTTCATACTTACACTAAAGTACATCTCTTCACATTGAATCATATATCTATGTTTATGTTCTCCTGATGTCTGTAACAGTCCTTGCTATTTTCTACATTTGAGTTTTGTTTCATGTATAAATATTGAAATTATGCTCTTTACACCAAGTCCAGGTGTATTTAGATATAGAAAATCAAACAATGATTTTGAGGTGGCCCTTGTGTTAAGGAACACCTTATATCTTTTACACCAGTCCAAAAACAATTAGTATCCAGTATTCTATGCATATGGACCTACAACCAATATTGTATCTTTGCAACTACTGCTATTTTAGTTCCAAACTTTTAAATATGCTGATTTGTCTATTAATCTAACACTTATGCAATGCCTTTTGAAAAGTCCATCTACACAATTAAAGTATCACCACTCATGCCCTTCATTATGTCAAAGAACACAAACTAGTAAGCCAAACACAAATTATCTTTAAGAAACAAGGGGTGTCATAAGTAAGGCAAATGAACTTACAGCCTGGATCAGTACATGGGACTATGATGTTGTTGCCATTATAGAAACTTGGTTGAGAGAAGGACAGGAGAAAGTGAGGACTGCATACGCTGGAGGTCAGAGTCGAGAGTGTGGTGCTGGAAAAGCACAGCAGGATAGGCAGCATCCAAGGAGAAGGAGAATCAACGTTTCGGGCATGATTCCTGATGAAGGGCTAATGCCTGAAACGTCGATTGTCCTGCCCCTCAGATGCTGCCTGAGAGGACAGGACTGGCTGCTCAACATTTCAGAGTTTTGCTCTTTTATAGAGGAAGATAAATGAGGTGGAGGCATTACATTACTAATCAGGGAGAATGTTACATCTGCACTCAGAGAGGACATAACTGGAGGGCTCATCCACTGACTGGGTAGAGCTCAAAAATAAAGTGGGATTATACAATAGACCCACCAACAGCCATTGAGACATTGAGGAACAAATGTGTAGGTAGATTATGGACTAATGCAATAAAAACAGCATTGTCATAGTAGGTGACTTTTTAACTTCCCCATTATTGACTGGGACTGCTTTAGAGCAAGAGGCTTAGACGAGGCAGAATTTGTTAACTGCATGTAAGAGGGTTTCTTGAAATGGCGTGCTGGACATTAGTCAGTATAATGAGCCGAGCAGGTGATTGACCTTTCAGTGGGTAAGAACTTTGGAAACAGTGATCACAGCCCCTTAAGTTTTAAGATAGCTTTGAATAAGAAACATCAGAACCTTGTGGCAAGGCAAAGGGAGATTTGTGTGGAGTATGCTAATATGCTCGGGCATTTTGAGATCAAGAAAGAGGTGGAGTTGAGTCTTTTGAAGAACATTAAGGTGGATAAGTCACCAGGAACTGATGGTATTTACTCCAGGTTATTGATACTGGCAAGAGAGAAGATTGCTGAGGCCTTGACCAAGAGCTTTGTATCCTTGTTAGCCCCTGGTGAGGTCCCAGAGGACACACAGGTAACTAATGTTGCTCCTCTGTTCAAGAAGCGAAATAGAAATAATACAGGAAACTATACACCAGTGAGTCTCACATTGGTGGTTGGGAAGCTGTTGGACAGAATCTTTAGGGGATTTACTTACGTTTGGAAAAGCATGGTCTAGTTAGGAATAGTCAGCATGGCTTTATGTACTGGGACCTCTGCTGTTTGTGATATATGTAAGTGACTTGGACGAATATATAGATGGTAGTTTAGTAAGTTTGCAGATGATACAAAGTTCAGTGGAGGTGTAGAAGGTTGTCAAAGGATACAGCTGGATCTAGATTAGTTGCAAAGAAATTGCACATTGCGTTTAATCTGGGTAAGTGTGAGGTGCTTCTCAACTGTTAAGGAAAAGTATACAGTTAATGGCAGGACCCTGAATAGTATTGATGTACTGGGGTTCAAGTCCATAGCTCCCTGAAAGTGGCCACACAAGTAGTTAGAGTGGTAAAGAAGGCTCATGGCATGCTTGCCTTTATTGTTCAGGGAATTGAGTACAAGAGACAGGATGTCATGTTGCAGCTTTACCAGACTTTGGTTAGGCCATACTTCGAATATTGTGTTCAATTCTGGTTGCCACATTACAGGAAGGATGTGGAGGCCTTGGAGAGAGTGCAGAAGAGGTTTACCAGGATACTGCCTGGATTAGAGGGTATGAGCTATTAGGAGTGGCTAGAAAAACAGAGATTGTTTACTCTGGAGCAGCAGAGACTGAGGGCAGACTTGATAGAAGTGTTTAAAATTGAGATGACAGGTTTGACGATCAGAATCTTTTTCCCAGAGTTGAAATGTCTAAAACTAGAGGGCATGCATTTAAGCTGAGAGGGAGCAAGTTCAAAGGCCTTTACAGAGTTTGAAATATGCTCCCTGGGCTCGTGGTGGAGGCAGATATGATTGGGGTATTTAAAAGACGTTTAGGAAGCACATAAATATGCAAGGATGGAAGTTTTATGGATCAAGGACAGGCAGAAGGGACTAGTTTAATTTGGTGTCATGTTCAGCACAACATCATGGGCTGAAGGGCTCATTCTTGTTCTATGTTCTAAAACAGTAGTTTCCCCAGTGACAATTAATGTTGACCTTATTATTGCCTCTGAAGGTTTCCCACTATTAAGGTTTAAGTTGACCAGTCTATAATTTATCATGGTTCCAATATATTAAAGAGATTGTTCAATTTCATATTCTGTAGTCCTCTTGAAGACTGCCACCAGAGTATCTGTTATCAATAACCAGGCATATTCAATTCAGACTGGTGATGTTTCTACTTTGAGGGCAACCAACATCTTAACTATTTCCTTTTCATCTATTTTTATCCTACTCAATTGTTCAACTACCTTCTTCTTTACCATGTTCACTTCCTGGATCTTAGGATCAGTGACAAATCAAAGGCATACACTGTTGACTGTATACTTAACCATATCTTTCCCTTTTTCATTTGCAGCTGTTTGAATTTGCTCTCCTGACTGCTGCATGGATCCATTGATACAGACTGGGGAGGTCTTGCATTTTCACTCATTCTCAGTGATGCTGCTCCCCTCTGACATCATGAGCTAAAGACATGCCTCTCGTGGTTTCTAGCTTAATATTCATCTCAGAATTAATGACATATCATTAACCTTTCTTTGATATTTTAAAATAATTCTCAATCGTTGATTTATTTTTAACTGAGCTCCCCACCACTGCACCCCACTGTTAGAACTGAGAAGCTATGGTGGTGGAGGAACATGAGCGTTTTCGTATTCCTGAAGGTCTTGGCTCCAAATTATGCTTTTCCTGCATCCTAGCTTTGTCAGGAATTCACGATAGTTCCAGGCTCTTCCAGTCTGTTAGATACAAGCTGCAGTTGGGTGAGTGAGTTTCCACAGCCATCGATAAGAAAGGCATGGATGAAGTTTTACATGAAATTAATAGTTTATGTCCCAACTTTCTCACTAACCCCAAGCTCAAAGCCATTGTCACAACACAGAAGGAGTTATTTGGCAAGTAGATAGCATAAACATAAGTGAAGAGGAAGGCTACCCTAAAAGCTCATCCAGACTGAACAGAATATATTCTAAGTTACTGAGAAAAGTACTAATGGTATTAGTAGGAACAATTTTATCAACATGAGAAGTGGGGCAACTAAATTCCCATTGTTGCCCGCAATTGAAAGCGTAATATCCAGACCAAATCTGTTGTGGTTTATACTTTAAATCACAATATTAGTCATTATTACCCTTTTTATTACATCTCATTACTTTTATTCAACCTGTTTTATGTCACATTTCTGGATCAGGTGGGATTTGAATCTAGACCTTCCAACCTAAAGGTAGGAAGAAGATTCTCATTCATGTAACCTCTACAATATATGATCTTACCCAAATTAAACTTCTGTAATACCTGCTTATAGGCTACATTTAATTTCCACAATTTACCCAACCCTATCCAATTTGTAAAAGCTGCAATACCTGACCTTAATCAACATATTATTTCTGACATACCACATCTTACCGACTTGTAATTCCTATAATATTCAAATTAACATGTAATCAATGTGTAACCTGTGCAATAACTGTGTATATAGTTGATGTATAGTGCATTCTATGGGAGTGTTGGATCAATTATGCACAGATAATGTAATGATGGACCACTAATGCATTTTGTCTGGCAGAATGCAAACTATCAATGCATGTCGTTGTGTACTAATGGACTGCATCATTTACGCTGCTGCATTTCTATGGTTGCATTCTGTTATTTTGTGGAAGCACTATGTGAATGCCTGATTTCTCTTCATTTGAGAAAAAGAAGTTGAGAGTACATAGCATAGCAAGACAAAGAGTTTAAAAAGAAAACACAAGGAATAAAGTATTGAGAAATACATACAATCAGCAAATAATAGTTGTCTTGCATCTCAACAGCTTTCACTCTGTGGCCTATGTGGGAATTTCAACGGTGCTGTAGGTGATGATTTTATAACTCGCAGCCAATACTTGGCCTCCAATGCATTAGAATTTGCAAATACTTGGAAGGAAGAGCCTTTATGTCAAGATGTGACTGAAATTAAGAATCCATGTGAGCTAAATCCATATCGTTTGGCCTGGGCAGAGAAACAATGTCACATAATTCACAGCAGTATCTTTGAACCATGTCACAATCTGGTGAGTATTTTTCATATGATTACAATATTTCTATCAGTTAATGATTAGAGAGATTAACAAAACATGAAGCATGCCTGTTAGTTCTTTTAAGCAAATGGCTATTAGATTTTATGAGTTAAATAAAAAATAAGTGTCATCCCTGTATCAAAATTAAACAAGCATATTAAAAGAACCCTGAGAAAATTAGGGAATTAGAGAGATTGCTCTCGACCCATTCATTTTCAATCCTATCCTTTCCCCATTTTAGGTGTAAGCTAGACTAGAACTGCACAGTTGAAATTATGGCAACATTCAGTCATGCTGTATATGAGGATCCTGTATAGTCTGCGCCCACTTGTATTTGTTTTAGGCAGATTCTGGTTTACAGGTTTCCAAAATATAGTATGTCCACACCTGAGACGATGTGGGCATAACTCTTGGTGGTCTAGAGGGCAATAGTTTAGATGAAAATAAGCTCCAATACAGACATGTCCATTTTTTCACATGTTTATTAAGTCAGTAATTATCATTACATCTGTATATTATCCAGAAAAAGAAAAAAATGTTACTTGGATATGAACATACTGGTCACATTGGAACTGCATTTTCAATTATACAGGATGATTCAGACCATGGTGTGTCATTTGTAAATTTTACTGGTTTCCTTCAGAAGATGAACAGTTTAGGAGTCCTGAGGGGGGTTTGATTAAAAATGGTGGGAGAATAAAAATGTGAGCTTCAGAGGGAGCAGTACAAGAAATGTGAGAGGATAAAAAAGCAAGACGATTGAGAGGATAAGAATGACCTGGAGAACAAGAAGTCAAAGAATAGTGATTGGTAAAATTGAGCTTCAGAGGGAACTGTGCTAGAATCATGAAAGGGAGAAGTGCAGTGAGAGAATAAAAGGGTGCAATGCAAAATAATGAAATGATGAAAGAAAGCCCGAGAGCAGTGAAAGAATAGTGAGATGATCAAATTGAACTTGAAAGGGGACAGAACAAGAACAGTGAGGAGGAGCAATGAAAGAATAAAGAGGATCAAATTAAGGCTGTAAGACAGTAATAGAAGAGGATTGCAAGTATAAAAGGGAGCTAGAGAGAGTAAATGTTTGAAAGGAAATCAAAATTTATTGATTGGTTGATATTTTTTTCTTTCTGTCTCTCTAAACAATGATTTTTGTTCAAAGACCACGGAGCAGGTCAAGTGGTATTCATGAATACTTTAAACACATTACTAACTTTGATTTTTCTTAACAGAAATATAACAATCCCTTTGCATCAGTAAATTTCTGTCTCATTGTTCCATTTTGTAGAAATAGAATGAAAAGGAGGTCCCGGCACACAACCAGGTTCCAAGAGTCTTAGATAAACAAGGACTGGGCACTGTTCTAGTGTTGTTGTTTTTAACATGCATCTCTGGAGCATTGGGAATTGAATCCCGTCCTTTTGCATCCCAAAAGCCCTGACATAGACTTTTTTACATCATGAATGGACATCTGTGTCTTGTGTTTTCAATTCCTGCAATTTGTGGGAACTTCAGAACACCATTCTATGTGTCTAATGTGACTATCATGGGCTTGAGCTCATGATTTTCAAATTTCAGGTGCAGCTGGAGACGCAGTGAAGGATGGAGTTTTCTCTATCATATATTCCAGAATGTAGTTGTTATATGCTGAATCATCACTGCAATAGTAATAGACACACCAGGTAGATTACTGCCATCATCCTCCTTTTTATGTTGGGATCTAAATGGCCTCACTGATCTAGTGCGGTAAAAAATAACTCACTTGGTATCTAATAGGAAGAGGCTATTATATTAATAAAGATGTAGTTTATTGCATGATAGCAATCATGTGCATGGATGGGATTTATGGGGCTGGTATTACCGAAATGTGGCTGAGGGAAAATAACTGGCAGTGTAATATTCTGGAATTTGGATGCTATAGGCAGGATAGAAAGTGAGGTAAGAGAGGAGGAAGAGGAGTGTTGTTGATTAGGGACAACATTGCTGTGCTATTTAAAGAGGGTATTCATCGGGAATCATCCAATAACCAAGAAATAAAAAAGGATGAACATTGATGGGATTGCACTACACACCACTCCCCTCCACTAGTCAGCAGGAAATTGAGGAGTGAATATATAGGGAGATCTCGGATATCAGTAAGAATAATAGGCTTGTAATGGTGGAGGATTTTACCTTTCCAAACACAGACTGGGACTGCCTTAGTGTAAAGGGCATGGATGGGGAAGAATTTAAGTGTGTTCAAGAAAATTGTCTAATTCAATATGTGGATGTACCTACTAGAGAAGGAACAAAACTTGAGCTTTTCTTGGGAAATAAGGCAGGGCAGGTGACTGGATGTGTTAGTAGGGGAGCACTTTGAGACCAGTGATCATAATTCTACTAGTTTTAAAATAGTTATGGAAAAGGATAAGTCTAATCTAAGCATTAAAGTTCTACTTTAGACAGCATTAGACAGGAACTTTCAAAGTTGATTGGTAGAAGCTGTTCGCAGGTAAAGGGATAGCTGGCAAGTGGAATGCTTTCAAAAATGAGTTACCTAAAGTTCAGAGACTGTTAGTGTAAAGGGCAAAGCTGGTTGGTATAAGAAATTCTGGATGACTAGGGATATTGAGGCTCTGGTCAAGAAAAAGAAGGAGATGTAATCACGTATAAAGTACAGGAATCGAGTGAATTCCTGGAGGGGTACAGGGGAAGTAGGAGGATACTTAAGAGGAAACCAGGAGGGCAAAAAGAGGACATGAGATAACTTTGGCAAATAAGGTTAAGGATAATCCTAAGAGATTCTACAAGTACATTAAGGGGAATACAGTAAGTAGGGAGGAAATAAGATCCCTTAAAGATAACAAAGTCATCTATGTGTAGAACTTACAGGAGATGGGTGAGATGCTAAATGAATATTTTGTATCAGTATTTATTGTGGAGAAAGGCATGGAAGCGAGGAAACTCGGAGAAATGAATAGGGATGTTTTGTAAATAGTCTATGTCAGAGAAAAGGAAGTGCAAGAGGTGTTAAAATGCATACAGGTAGATAAATCCCTGGGATCTCATCATGTGTATCCCAGAACACTATGTAAAGCTAGGGAAGAATTTGCAGGGCCCTTGCAGAGATATTTCATAGAATCCCTTCAGTGTGGAACAAGGTCATTCAGCCCATCGAGTCCACATTGACCCTCTGAAGAGTATTCCATCCAGTTCCACCACCCAATCCTGTAAACCTGAATTTCCCAAGGCTAATCCACCTGACCTGCACATTTATGGACTGTGGAAAAAAACCCACATAGACATGGGGACAATGTGCAAACTCCACACAGACAGTCACCCGATTCTGGAATCGAACCTGGGTCCCTGGCGTTGAGGTAATAATGCTAATCACTGAGCCACTAAGCTACCCCAATTTGTCTCATCGATTGCCACGGCTGAGGAGCTGGAAGACTGGAGGGTGGCTAACATTGTGCTATAGTGTAAGAAAGGCTGTAAGGAAAATCTAGGGAACTGTAGATTGGTGAGCCTGACGTCAGTGGTAGGTAAGTTGTTGGAGAGGTTTCTGAGAGACAGGATTTAAATACAAAGAGTTTGGAAAAGCAAGGACTGATTTGGGAAAGTCAACATGGCTTTGTACTAGGAAAATCATGTCCCATGAACTTGACTGGGTTTTTTGAAGAGATGACAAAGAAGATAGATGAAGACAAAATGGTAGATATTGTCTATATGAACTTTAGTAAGGTCTTCAGTAAGGTTCTACATGGCCGTCTGAATAATCACATGGGACCTAGGAAGAGCTAGCCAATTGGATACACAATTGTTGTGACATTAGGAGACCAAGGTTAGTGGTAGAGGGTTCATATTCAGACTGGGTCCTGTGACCAGTAGAGTGCCACAGTGATCAGTTCTGGGTCCACTGCTCGTCATTTATATGAATGATTTATATGAGAATGTAGGAGGCATGGTTAGTGAGTCTGCAGATGATACCAAAATTGGAGATATAATGGACAGAGAAGAGGGTTATCTAAGAACTGACTTGAATTGAATTTATTGTCACGTGCACCGAGGCATGGTGAAAAGCTTTGTCTTGCGAGCAATATGGGCAGATCACAGAGTTAAGTAGCATAGATAAGTAAATAATCGGTAAATAGCAGCAAAAACAAAAACACAGGACAGGCAAATGTTAAGAGTTTGTTTCTTGATCAGCTGGGTCAATGGGCCGAGGAATGGCAGATAGAGTTTCATTTAGATAAATGCAAGGTTTTGCATTTTGATAAATCAAACCAGGGTAGGACTTACACAGTTAATGCTAGGGCTCTAGGGGCTGTTGTTGAACAGATTGACTTAGGGCTACATAGTTCTTTGCGAGTGGCATCATGGTCAATAGAGTGGTGAAAAAGACATTTGGCACATTGGCATTCATTAATCAGAGCACTCAGTATCGGAATTAGGGTGTCATTTTGCAGCTGTACAAGACATTGGTGAGACCACTTTTAGAGCACTATGTACAATATTGGTCGCCCTGTTATAGGAAGGTTACTGTGAAGTTGGAAGGAGTGTTGTTAGGACTGGAGACTTTGATTTATAAGGAAAGGCTGGAGAAGCTGGGATTTTCTTCCCTGGCACATTGGAGGCTGAGGAGTGACCTTATAGAGGTTTATTAAATCATGAGGGGCATAGATAAGGAAAATAGCCAAGGCCTTTTCCCCAGAATAGGGGAGTCCAAAACTAGAGGGCATGGTTACAAGGTGAAAGGGGGAAAATTTAAAAGAAACCCAAAGGGCAACATTTTTCGCACAGAGGCTGGTCCATATATGGACTAAACTGCCAGAGGAAGTGATTGGAAGTCAAAGTTAAAAGATATTTGGACAGGTGCATGGATATGAAAGGTTTAGAGAGATATGGGCCGAGGAATGGCAGATAGAGTTTAATTTAGATAAATGCAAGGTTTTGCATTTTGGTAAGTCAAACCAGGGCAGGACTTACACAGTTAATGCTAGGGCTCTGGGGGCTGTTGTTGAACGGAATGACTTAGGGTTACATAGTTCTTTGCGAGTGGCATCATGGTCAATAGAGTGGCCAAACACAGGCAAATGGGACGAGTTCAGTTTACAAAACCTGGATGGCATGGATGAGTTGAGCCGAAGTGTCTGTTTCCATACTCTGTGACACTATCATGAAGAGAATGTGGTGGTTGGCATTTATGTGAATAATATGGGAACATTTGAGAAGATACAAAGGCTACTAAACAAAATTGAAACTTATGGAATAGGAGGTTGAGTGTCCAATGACATAAAAATATTGGCTTAAGAACAGAAAGCAGCAAATCACCATCACTATTTCTGTCCCAGCAACAGGATAGATGCAGCAGAATTGGCACCGTTGAGAGGGAATTGCCTTGGGAGTCCTTAACATTGACTTTAGACTCCATAAAGTCTCAATATTAAGTCAAAAGTGCAAAGAAGCCTCCTACTGAATATCATTTACTGCCCCTCTCCCACGTGATTAATCAGTTCTCCCCCATGTTTAAACACTTGGAGAAAGCACGGAGGATGGCAGGAGGGCAAAATATTCACTGGAAAATGAGCTTCAATGTCCATTGCCAAGAGTAACTTGACAGCACCACGAATGATTGAGCTGGTCCCGTCCTAAAAGGCTCAGTTGCAAGACTGGCAGCTGATGAGGCAACCAACAAATAGGACCCCATCCTCACCAATCCACCTGTTGCAGGTACATCGGTCCATGACACTGTTGGTAGGAATGATCACAACATGTGGAGATGAAGGTCTGTTTTCTTGTTGAGGATAGCGTCTATTCAGCCATGTGACATTATCACTGTGTAAAATGAGATTGATTTCAAACAGATTTATCACCTCAAGTCTGAGCATCCACAAGGTGTTATGATCTATCAGCAATAGTGGCAGAATTGTATTCAACTACAATCTGCAGGCTCTCGTATGCCTCACTTACTATTACTATCAAGCCAGGGATTAAAATCTAAAAGTACTGTGGATTCTGTAAATCAGAAACAAAGAGCGGCACGGTGGCTCAGTGATTAGCACTGCTGCCTCACAGCGCCAGGAACCTGGGTTTGATTCCTGCCTTGGGTGACTGTCTGTGTGGAGTTTGTACATACTCCCCATGTCTATGTGGGTTTCCTACGTGTTCTCCAGTTTCTTCCCACAATCCAAAGATGTGCAGGTCAGGCGAATTGGCCATGTAAATTGCCCATAGTGTTAAGTGCATTAGTCAGGGGTAAAATAGGATAAGGGAATGAGTCTGGGTGGGTTACTCTTTGGAGGGTCAGTGTGGACTTGTTGGGTGAAGGGCCTGTTTCTGTACGTGGGTCTGGCAGCATCTACAAAGAGAAATTAAAGTTAACGGTTTGGAACCCAGTTCTGAGGAAGGGTCACCCAAAACATAAACTTTGCTTTCTCTTCACAGATGCTGCCAAATCTGCTGAGCTTTTGCAGCAATTTCTGTTTTCATTGTTGTAGATAGATCTGCAGATATAGAACATGCATTGATTGGACCTCTAAACAGGGTGTACAGCGTCAATGGACTAGGAGAGACTGTGAATAGGATTAGATGCATACTGGAACAGGTTGATGAGGGGCATGGCAAATTCTACAGCACAAATAGCAGCTACAATTACCAGAATATTGTTGGCACCCATTTCCTATTTTTCCTATATGTCTCCAGTTTCTGATATTATGTGGAGTGAATCAAATAGGTTGAAGGCAAGCATCTATGATACTGGGGACCAACAGAGGAAGCAAAAGCAGATCATCCACTCGGGGATTAACCCTTGTTCAATGAAGAGTATGGGAGGACATGCCAAGAGCAGTACCAGGCATATGTAAAAATAAGCTGTCATTCTGCCAAATATACAAGGAAACTACTTGCATAACAGACGGCATAAACAGCAAGTGGCAGACAGAACTAAGCAATCTCACATCATCAGTGATAGTGAACAATCAAATAATGCAGGGGAGTAGAAAGCTCTACAAATATCCCCAGCCTCAATGATGAGGAAGCCCAACACACCGGTGCTGAAGTGAAGATCAAAGCATTTGCAACAACCTTCAACCAGAAGTGCCGAATGGATGATCTACCTTTGCTTCCTCTGTTGGTCTCCAGTATCATATACGCCTGTCTTCTACCAATTTGATTCACTCCACGTGATATCAGAAACTGGAGATATATAAGACCAATAGAAAATTGGTCTACAATTTGTGCTACAGAATTTGTTATGGCCCCAGCCAACCTGTTATAGTATGCTACAACACTAGCATCTAATCCTACTCATGATCTCTTCTAGTACATTGCCCCTGTACACTCTGTTCAGAGGATTCAATTGATATGTCTGCAGATCTATCTACAAACGGGGTCATGTTTACATCTTCTAACTCCTTTTTCCTGAGAGTGCCCAGGTTTATGCATCCATCTTTCATAGACAAGTATAGACTGCTTCAGTGGCATATTTCCTTCCTTCTAGCAATAAGCCCTCTCCTGATTAATCCTGAAGTCAAAGATTATTATAACTCATTTGTCTTTTAGTATTAACACAGCTTCCCTTGATTTAAAACAGTTTTCAGCTTCCCTGCATTGAGCAATTCTACTATTCTGTGTTTAAAAGCAAAATACTGCAGATGCTGGAAATCTGAAATAAAAACAGAAAGTGCTTGACAAACTTAACTGGTCTGGCAGTATCTGTTAATTGACAAACAAAGTTTCAGGTTCATGTGGCTCTTCTTCAGAACTGCCGGATCCAGAAAATGATGTATTTTGTGTGCACCATCAACTCCCTTGTCATTACAATGGATTTGCAGGCCTTCACTGCCCAGAATGCACAATCAATTTCTACTCCATATTAGGGCACCCTGTTCACTATGGGAGATTGCTTTGTTGAAATGCACCTGATGAGCCTCACCCAATTATTATGTTCCTGTGCTATTACAGTGCTGTAAAGTCCTCCCACATTGCAGGTACACAAGTGGAATGGATTTTCCGTACAAAATAACCCCCATGCTGATTCTTAGATGAGTACCTGTTTCAGTGCCATATAGACTAATTCTGTTCCTATCCCCCAAATTATCTGATCCTGCAACGCTTTCCCCTCCTTTTGTCAGTTCTTACTTCAGTGGGTTATTTTAGCAAGGTTCTCCACAAATGTCCTAGAAGAGCGAAACAGTCCGTTGACATTTCTCACCTCTCAGACATCCACAGGTCTTAGCATTTTCTCTGTAGCTTTATCCAAGCTGCAGGAAAATTCTTGTTTGCCTTGTGTAGGAGCATAATCCCTGACTGGGAACAAAGACTCAGGAGGCAGACAGAATTCAGGGCAGACTTTATTCAAGCAACAACTGGTTAATGCAGGGAGAGGGCCAAAGATCTCCCCTGAATCTGGTCTTGGCATGAGAACCCATTTGTTCACTTAATCTATGGCTTAGATCAGAAGAGAGATCAAAGACGATATCTGGTTTTTATGGTAGAAAAGAATATTTTTATACATTTTGTGTTACAATGTGGTTACTGTGCCCTCCCCCTTTTTCTATACAACCAATGCTCTGAACCACCTGATCAATGATGGACATTCTATGAACAACCCTAGGTTCCCTTGTTTTTCATGATGCCTAAAAGTCATTGTAATCCCAAGGCCTCAGATCTTTCTATGTAATTTATTGATTCACATTCCAAAGTTCCACATTACTTCTCCTGTTTTAGCTAATGAGACAAGATATGCTAGGCAGCTCTTTAGGGCGGCACGTTGGCACGTGGTTAGCACTGCTGACTCACAGCGCCAGAGACCCGGGTTCAATTCCCATCTCAAGTGAGTGACTGTGTGGAGTTTGCACATTCTCTCCGTGTCTGCGTGGGTTTCCTCCAGGCGTTCTGGTTTCCTCCCACAGTCCAAAAATGTGCAGATTAGGTGAATTGGCCATGCTAAATTGCCCATAGAGTTAGGTGTCAGGGTAAATGTAGGTGAATGGGTCCGGGTGGGTTGCTCTTCGGCGGGTCAGTGTGGACTTGTTGGGCCGAAGGGCCTGTTTCCACACTGTAAGTAATCTAATGTTTTCCCCAAATGCTTTTATTGTACTTTGGTTATATATGTGTGTCTACAATTATGCTGAAATCTATCTGTGTGATTATTTGAAGAATCTTTAACTAGAACCTATTTCTTCATATTGAAAGTAGTTTCAAAGAAACATCTAATTTCTGTGAGATAACCTTACCTGCTGTTTTTCTGGCTGCAAGATGCTTAACTATCTGTTTTCCTAATGGGACAACAGCCTTTTCTAAATGAGACTGGAATTAATTACTTACTGTAGTTTAATGATTCTTCAAAGTTTTTCTTTTATGACCCACAATTCCGTGATTTCATCTGTGTTTGTTAAAAATCTTCAAATTGCTTGTCCTTGAATATTTTCTTATCAAGGCTTGTAACTTATCATTCAGACAATGTTCCCTTTTGCCTCAGAATAACCCCTTCTTAAAGGCATTATTGCTTCACTTAAATGCTGAAACAGGCTTATTAATTCTGTGTTATTCAATTTGTTAGCAACAGTTGGTCAATCATCTTGTGTCTAATGTTGAAGCAGACTTTTTTTTTTAAATTCAGGCAAATTTGTGTCTCTTAAAAACAGGCAGCCAAAATATCTTGTGATGCTTCAGAGCACAAATACTAAACTTCCCATTCCCTATCTTTTTTGGGCTTATTTTAAACCCAGCTACTTCAGCAAATTTCCTTTTGTGTTCTTTAGCAATTTCTAAAGGACACATAAATTGAATCACTCTGTTGCCCCTTACCACATACACATATCACCAACCACTCAGTGAAAAGTAATTGGGCTGCAGCAGGCAGGTCAATATTGTCAGTGTATTATTGTGAAAACAAACATTCGAAACCTCATCCAGCAAAATAATCTAATAGCCATTTGCAATGTCTAGTCGTGAAAAAGTCATATGTCAAAATACTGACAGGGCTAGATATTATTGGACAGCTCCTCTTTAAAATTGTATGGTCAATAACTGGCTGTTAGATCCCATCAGGTTTCCAGTTGGTACAAACTGGGGATTTAGTCATGGATTATATCAGCCTGACTATTCCATCCCACTCAAGATTCTATCTGACATTTGTTTTGTTAATGTCTGAACCAACTGCAGTTTGTGCACTGCTCATTCAGTTGTTGGTCTTTTCATGGTCTTTTACATTCTTTAGCTAAATGTCCTTCCTTACTTCACTTAAAAAATCCCTTCCATGTATTCACAGCCACAGTGGTACAGATATATTCCCAATGTGTGCGTCTCCAGTCCAGTACCCCATTACATACCTTCCCATGTAATTTCCACCAGAAGAGAAACCCATGTAAGGTCCTTCTGGTGTTCTAGTCTAGATCTCACCTTTAGCATCATTAAAAATATTTTGTCATCCACTATGGCTTCTGCTACCCTGAAAACTGTATGTACTCTGCCCATTTCCAATCTGCACAATCTAAAACTGACCCATGGTTTCTCTGGACACCTGACATTATCCATTCCCAATTTGTTCCCACTTCATCTCGAGTGTTTCTAATATTTGTCTCAAATTGCATGTTAAGTTATGCATCCATTATCAATTGAGAATATCCTGGAAATTGGCCCAGTCCCCACTGTTTATCTCCTATGTCTTTGGTTGCATTGCATGAAACTCTTGCGTTTCATGTAGCATAGTCCAGAATTCCAAATTATTAATCTGGAGTTTGGGTCTTAGTCAGTCCTCCAGCAACACCTGTCATTCTGCATTTTTTACTGTCATTTCACTATGTACCTTGTGATGGAGTCCTCCAACCACAAAGAAAGGTCTATAATGCCCCCATCTCCTTTCCTGGCTGCAGTTTGTTGTTATTTTTCTCCTACTCAGTGCAGATACCAACAACACAGTGCTTTACTTCAGCCCCTATTGTGGTGCCAACTGATTGGGTTTTGCTCACTTATGGCTCTAGTACCACTAGTGTGGATTCTGACCTTTGCTGGTAAACTCCCTCTTTCAGCACTTCCTCTACTGACTATTCCTTCAGATCCTTTGCTATTTGACAGTATCTTCCTAGGGTCAGGTTACTACACCATCTATGACTGATAAGTGATACTCACATATTTTGCATTGAGACTCCATTGGTTCAAGATGATATCCTGTTTGTGATGCTAAATGTTGTGGTTATTTCAAATGATTGACCACAGGAGTCTTGAGTATAGGTTTATGATTTTGTTTCAGGCATACAAAGGAATAGTCTATCTTAGACACAGAGAAGCTAGAGAATCTCGGCGTGTCGGGCAGTATCAGTGAAGAGATTAGATTAGATTAGATTACTTACAGTGTGGAAACAGGCCCTTCGGCCCAACAAGTCCACACCGACCCGCTGAAGCACAACCCATCCATACCCCTACATTTACCCCTTACCTAACACTACGGGCAATTTAGTATTGCCAATTCACCTGACCCGCACATCTTTGGATTGTGGGAGGAAACCGGAGCACCCAGAGGAAACCCACGCAGACTCGGGGAGAATGTGCAAACTCCACACAGTCAGTCGCCTGAGTCGGGAATTGAACCCGGGTCTCAGGCGCTGTGAGGCAGCAGTGCTAACCACTGTGCCACCGTGCCGTGTGAGAGTCTGCTTTGACTCTTCCTGAGAGCTATTCTAATCTTCCATGAAGAATAGAAGAATACAGCACAGTACAGGCCCTTTGGCCCTTGATGTTGTGTCGACCTTTTATCCTACTCTGAGATCAAACTAACCTACATACCTTACCTTTTACTATCATCTATGTGCCTATCCAAGAGTTGCTTAAATGTACCTAATGTATCTTACTCGACTACCATCACTGGCAACGTATTCTACGCACCCAGCACTCTCTGTGTAAAGAACCGACCTCTGACATTTCCCCTAACCCTTCCTCCAATCACCTTAACATTATGCCCCTTATGATAGACATTTCTGCACTGGGGAAAAGTCTCTGGCTATGCCTTTCATCACCTTGTGCACCTCGACCATGTCACCTCTGACTCTTCTTTGTTCCAATGAGAAAAGCCCTAGCTCCCTCAACCTTTCTAAATAAGACATGCCATCCAGTCCAGGCAGCACCCTGGTAAATCTCCTTTGCGCCCTCTCTAAAGTTTCCACATCCTTCCTATAATGAGATGATCAAAACTGAACACAATATTCCAAGGGTGGTCTAACCAGGGCTCTGTAGAGCTGCATTGTGACTCCGCAGCCCTTAAACTCAATCCCCCTACTAATGAAAGTCAACACACCAAATTTAAGAAAGGTGGTAAGGAAAGGCCAGGGAACTATAGACCGGTGAGCCTGACATCAGTGGGGGGCAAGATGTTGGAGGGAATCCTGAGGGACAGGAATAAATAGTTAGCAAGATTAGATTATATGGAATACAGGGAGAACTAGCCATTTGGATACAGAACTGACTCAAAGATAGAAGACAGAGGGTAGTGATGGAAGGTTGCTTTTCAGACTGGAGGCCTGTGATCAGTGGAGTGCCACAGGATCAGTGCTGGGTTCACTACTTTTCGTCATTTATATAAATGATCAGGATGATAGGAAGTATAGTTATAGTAAGTTTGCAGATGACACCAAAATTGGAGGTGTAGTGAACAGCAAAGGTTACCTCTGATTACAACGGGATCTTCATCAGATGGGCCAATGGGTTGAGGAGTGGCAAATGGAGTTTAATTTAGATAACTGCGAGGTGCTGCATTTTGGAAAAGCGAATCAGAGCAGGACTTATTACACTTAATGGTAAGGTCCTAGTGAGTGGTGCTGAACAAAGAGACCTTGGAATTCATAGTTCCTTGAAAGTAGAGTTGCACATAGATCAGATAGTGAAGAAGGCATTTGGTATGCTTTCCTTTATTGGTCAGAGCATTAAGTATAGGAGTTGGGAGGTTATGTTGCGGCTGTACAAGACATTCGTTAGGCCATTTTTGGAATATTGTGTGCGATTCTGGTCTCCCTCCTATCGGAAAGATGTTGTGAAACTTGAAAGGTTCAGAAAAGATTTACAAGGATGTTGCTAGGGTTGGAGGATTTGAGCTATAGGGAGAGGCTGAACAGGCTGGGGCTGTTTTCCCTGAAGCATTGGAGGCTGAGGTGTGACCTTTATAGAGGTTTATAAAATCATGAGCGGCATGGATGAGGTAAATCGACAAAGTGTTTTCCCTGGGGTGGGGGAGTCCAGAACTAGAGGGCATAGGTTTAGGGTGAGAGAGGAAAGTTATAAAAGGGTACTAAGGGGCAACTTTTTCATGCAAAGGGTGGTGCATGTATGGAATGAGCTGCCAGAGGAAGTGGTGGAGGCTGGTACAGCATTTAAAAGCTATCTGGATTGGTATATGAATAGGAAAGGTTTAGAGGGATATGGGCCAAGTGCTGGTAAATGGGACTAGATTAGATTAGCATGTCTGGTCAGCATGGGCAGGTTGGACTGAAGGGGTTTCTGTGCTGCATTTCTGTTATTCTATGAATCTACACGACTTCTTAATTACCCTATCAACTTGAGTGGCAACTTTGAGGGATCTATAGATATGGACCCCAAGATCCCTCTGTTCCTCCACACTGCTATGACTCCTCCTTTTAACCCTGTATTCTGCATTCAAATTTGACCTTCCAAAATGAGTCACTTCACACTTCTCCAGGTTGAACTCCATCTGCCACTTATCAGCCCAGTTCTACATCTATCAACGTCCCGTTGCAGCCTACAACAACCTTCCAAACTATCCTCCACTCCACCAACATTTGCTTCATCAGCAAACTTACTAACCCAAACTTCCACTTCCTCAGCCAAGTCATTTATAAAAATCATGAAGAGCAGAGGTCCAAGCGGAACACCACTGGTCATTTATCTCCAGGCTGAATACTTTCCATCTTATTACAACTCTCGGTCTTCTATGTATCCAGACAGCCAATTTCCTGTATCCCATGCCTCCTTACTTTCTGAATGAGCCAACCATGGGGAACTTTATCAAACACCTTGCTAAAATCCATGAACCACCACACCACTGCTCTACCTTCACCAATGTGTTTTGTCACATCCTCAAAGAATTCAGTCAGGCTGGTGAGGCATAACCTGCCCCTTACAAAGCCATGCTGAGTATATCTAATCAAACTATGGTTTTCCAAGTAATCATAAATCGTGCCTCTCAGAATCCTCTCCAATAATTTGCCCACCACATAGGTAAGTCTGACTGGTCTATATTTTCCAGGATTATCACTATTCCCTTTCTTGAGCAAGGGGATAACATTTGTTACCCTCCAATTATCTTTATGAATATATCTTAAAGTAGCTAGAACAAAACCCTGTCAAATGTAAGAAATCAATTGTTTTTATTCATATCTAATCACACACACAGTTTATTATTTGAATCCAATTTTGTCAATACATAATCATGTCTCAAGCGTCAGGCAAATATCTTTGTTTACCCAAGCAGAAACCACTCAATGAAGTTAGACTCTACTCTTTTATTGTTTAGTATCTACTTATCCTCATCCCATACTTTCTGCTGATAGCAGCCTTTGTGGCGTGCAAGATTCAGCTTGAGAATTGGATATACTATGAACATATTTAACTTTTATGGTCCCTTACAGTCAATTTAATTCTTACAGCTCTAACACAGTGCCTCTTTCATTAAAGCCCCTGCATTCTCCAAGTGTGGCTGTATTTTCTTTCTTTTGCTAGCCTATATTTTTTCCCCAGTCATCCTTATCCATTCCTGAATGAAATTTTATGCTTGGAGTACAAAGCTTGCCTTTTTATTCTTTCTACAGCAGATGCTGACTCTTTCTGTCAATAATCATGTTTCAGCTACTGACTGTTTATGTCTTCTCAAAGTGTGATTGTTCTCAAACTAGTAAATTCACTGACTTGATCTTTATTTATTTTCTTCTGGGTTTTTAGTTTTATTTTTCGTGATGGGGGTCAGATTTTTATTGCTGCACCTTGTGGTATTTGCCACCACTACTATTTTGTCGTATCGAGTAAAGGCTCTTTGAAATAATTCTCCTTTGTCTTTGTTTTGTCTTGGTCCTAACTAGTGATGATTAATGGTAGAAGGTGCAACACAATGGAGTATCCACAGAAATGTACTGTTGTTTGATAACAAACAGATTTATTACATTATAGCAGTTATTACAACTAGATTTGGTCAGGCAAAATTCTTGCAAACTGAGGAAGTTGGTATAGATACATCTGTTCCATCTAAAAATTAGACTAGATCTCCTTGATTCCAATCAGAGACTATGTGTGACATCAGTGGAATGGGTGGAGCCAGTGTAACGTGAACATTGTTCATCTCAATCCATGTCGAACAACAGACACCTAAGAAGTAATTTGTGATGTTGATTACAGCATTTTTGTATTGTGGTACGAGTGAAAATCTTATTGAAAGGATTCAAACAGTTAGTGTGTAGAGGATGGGAATGGATTTGGACAACACATTTAAGGACTTTGTTAAGGGAAAGCATGTTTGGAGATTAGATAATAGATTGCAAGGATGGTGGGTCAAGGATTTGTTTTGAGGAGGAGGGTAACATCAGATTTAAAGATGAGAAAAACAGCATCCTAAGAGAATTATTATTGTTGTAGTGAAGGAAACAGCAGCTAATTTTCATAGGAACAACAGTAAGTCATTCAGCTGACAAGTGGAGCCCTAACATACAAACATACTGTATATCTTATGTAAAATGTCAATTGATATTCATCACACAAATTCCTTTTTTGCTGACAGGTTTATCGAGTTCCGTATTATGAAAGCTGTGTACAAACTACATGTGGTTGTGACATATTTGGAGATTGCGACTGCATGTGTGGTGCTGTTGCTGTCTATGCTAAAGCCTGCATAGATGCTGGAGTCTGTATCAATTGGAGAAGCCTTAACTTTTGTGGTAAGTTATTGAATTACAGAAGGTTTTGAAGGGAGTGTACTAATATTGCATTTTTTTTTAAATGAGTAATTCCTTTTGAATTCTGAATTCTTGAAAGAAAATTTGCATTTCAAATTTTGTACTAGTAATCCACAGAAGCCATAATAATTGACTTACACAGAAATTTCCATTACTTTAATTTGATTTACAGTTAATTTCTTTTATATCTTCAAACTGTTAGCTATAATCTCTCATCTGTATTCATTCAATGTATTTTGTTTTTGGGGAAGTTGTAAATGGTTTTACAGATAAATTTCAGTCAATTTATTGACATATTCTGCACTGGTACTTTTTTTTACCTTCATGTCAATGAACAGTCTTTAGCTGTATTATCAGTGAATTTTCTTTATATTCTATGGTTCATTTCCATTTGTTACTCCTAAAACAATGAAAGAATCTATGCAATATGCAACAAGACCTGAACAGCATCCAAATTTCAGCTGACAAATACAAAGCTACATTCAAAACATGCATAGCAAGCAATTATCATCATCAACAATAGAGACCCAAACTACTAAATTATAGGACTAACACCGAGTCTTCCACTATCAACCCTACTGTATTAGTCAAATGAATACGGTGACTACAAGAACGATCAGAGTCTGGATATCCTACCAAACCTCCACAAAATATGTCTCTCGTCTACAAGGCAGAGTCAACTGTGTTATGGAATATGCTTATTTTTCTGCATGAGTGAAGGTTCAGCACACTGAATAAGTTCAACAACATCCAGGACAAAGGAGTCTGCTTGACTGGCTAACACCTACCAAGTTAGGGTGGCACGGTGGCACAGTGGTTAGCACTGCTGCCTCACAGCGCCAGGGACCTGGGTTCAATTCCCGCCTCAGGCAACTGACTGTGTGGAGTTTGCACGTTCTCCCCATGTCTGCGTGGGTTTCCTTCGGGTGCTCCGGTTTCCTCCCACAGTCACAAAGATGTGTGGGTCAGGTGAATTGGCCATGCTAAACTGCCCGTAGTGTTAGGTAAGGGGTATATGTAGGGGCATGGGTGGGTTGCGCTTCGGCGGGTCGGTGTGGACTTGTTGGGCCGAAGGGCCTGTTTCCACACTGTAAGTAATCTTTATTCTCTGTCGCCCACCACACCATGGAAACTGATACAGCACCACAGTTATATGTAGCATCTTGAAGATTACACCGCAGAAATTGTTAGCATGTTCTAAATCCCTGAACTCCTCCACCTAGAAGGTCAAGGCACCAGACACATGAACCAAGTTTAACAGAGGCAACTAGGATCTCCCAACTGGCTGGACGAATGACAGAGACCCACCTCACCTCTTTTAGGGAAGGTCTGCCACAATAAGTACCTCTGAATCACTTACATTGCAGGCAGCAGGCTTCCAGATCAAAGACTACCTGCCATCCAATCAGAGGCCAGCAGCTCTGGTGGCACCGGTGTCTGCTGCTGGTTTGATGCTCAGTGGAGACCATGGCATGTTGCCGGATCCCAGACTCAGGGAGAGTGGTAATAAGAGGACTTTGTGGTATTGAGGGCACAGGAAGAAAGGAGATCCAGCATCTAGGTGGAGTTGGCTTTTCTTGTGCCACCATAAGACCATAAGAAATAGGATCAGAAGTAGGCATTTTAGCCCCTTGAGCCAGCTGTGCCATTCAGTAAGATCATGGCTGATCTGCATTCCTCGTGTCCAATTTTCTTCCCTTTCCTTGTAACCCTCGATTTCCCCTCATGATCAAAAATCTATCCATCTCAATCTTATATATACAGAAGGACTCTGACCCCACAGCTCTCTGTAGCATGGAGTTCCAAATACGCACAATCCTCTGAAAGAAAAAAATTCTCGTTATCTCTAGTCTTCAATTCGTGCCTGAGACTTTGTCCTCTGGCCTTAGAGTCTCCCATGAGGGGAAACATCCTGTTAGCATTTACCCTGTCAAGTCCATTAATAATCCTATATTTTTCAATGAGAAACAAACACAAAATACCTGTTTGGAGGGTGGTCCTCCAGGAGCTGGCAAACAATTTTGTACACCTACACTTGTCTTTTTTTTACATGGTACGTCCACCATTTGGTAACTGTCAGTAGCTGCAGGACAAACCCCAATATTTGCACATATGCGTCTGAATTTTGGAGGGCAGGAAGACAATCCACAGGCTTTCTGTCCACTAACTTGATCATGTTGCGAGCAAGAAGGTAGCAGAGTGACCACAAGCTGAGCTTTTGCCAGAATTAATTACCCTCTGCCACAGAACTGATCAAAAGGATTGGGGGGATTAAATTCTCACCATTACCAAACCATCACCTGTATGTGGTCTTCCAAATTGCATACCATTCTGATGTGGCATTTGATCAGCAAAAACCTACTCGCCAACACTCCTTTTGTGTGCCATCAGAGCTGCTCAACTCTTGACCTCTGTGAAACCTTGGTGCAAACACAGACAAAAAAGCCAAGCTCCTAAAGTGACCTGAGAGTGTCCAGCCTTGACATCAAGGCATTTCTTGACCAAATATGTCATCAAGGAGCCCCAGCATAATTGGAGTCAAAGGAAATTAGGATGGGAATGCTTCTTTGACTGGAGGTATGCCGAGCAATAAGGGACATGTTGACCTCTTGGAGGTCCCAAGACATCAATATGGGAGTTACTCAGGATGGTGGTCTAAGCTCAACCATTTTCAGCTGTTCCATCATTCACTGATGGTGACATAATGTTAGCACTTTTCATGATTTTTCAAATACTGTCAGTCTGTGTCCAATATGCATCAAGATCTGAATAATATCAGGCTCTTAAGTAACAAGTAACATTCATATGACGCATGCAAATAATGATCTTTTCCAAGAAAAGAGAATTGAACTATCTCCCCTGTCAACATGGTATAAGTTACCATTGACCAGAAACTGACCTGGACCAGTCATGTGAATATTGTGGTGACAAGAGCAAACAAGAAGCTAAGCATTCAGTGGTGAGTAACTCACTTCCTGACTCCTCAAATCCTGACCATCATCTACAAAGTACAAGTTAGGAGTGTGATGAAGTATCCACTACTCAACTGGATGAATGCAGCTCCAATAGGACTCTTAGTAAGCTCAACACCATTCAGGACAAAACATCAGCTTATTGATTGACACTTCACCCACCTTCTTTAACATTCATTTCTTCCATCATCAATACACAGCGGCAGCAGTATGTACTATCTACAAGACCCACAGCATCAACTCATCAAGACTCCCTCAACAGTAACTTCCAAATGTGCGCACTCTATCACCTAGAATGACAAGCACAGCAAATGCATGGCATCACCACTGCCAGTAAGTTATCCTCCAAGCCAGATGTCATCTAGATTTGGAAATGTATTCCTGTTCCTCCTATATAAGACTTTGCATGTATGAATAGAACATGGACTGCAATGGTTCAAGAAGATAACTCACCATCATCTTCTCATTGGCAATTTTTAGGGGGCAAAAAATTCCAATGCAGCCCACATTTTATGAATGGATAAAAACAACTTCACACATAGAGCTTTGAAGTGAATAAAGCTCCGATTATAAGTTGGAGCCTTTTTAGTGGAGTCCCAAAAGTAATTATGACCCAATGCAATGCACTTTTAAGCCCAATAGTGTTTGGAATAAAGGAGACCAACCAAGAAGTGATAGGTAGCCTGGACTGAAATAATGGCACATACTCTTTGCTAACTCCATACTGGGATCTACTGTTACAGGTTTGTTTGTGTTCTGTTGTTGGGATATCATTAAGTGCCCTTTGTGTAAGATGCAATAACTAGCCATGCCATTCTTGTACCTTTATTTGTTATTCCATATGATGTAAGCACATCAATAATCAAATTCTGTCACAAGCACAGCTGTATAAACGGCTGTGAAAATTAGAACCACGCTCACAGTATATTGTGTATATCACCTGAGTTGGATTAAGAGAACGCACAGAACAGGTTACAGGTGCACAGTTTCAGTCTCCATCTCAGACCTGATTGTCTGCTTCCCTCAGAATTTCTAACCAGTTAAATTCACCCTCCCATATTAGTGACCAGCCACTAAACTTTTACCACGTCCATACAGAAATACAGTTGTCATGCAAACACACTCCAGTGCACTTCGCACACAAATATTGATAAATTGAATGAATGAAGGAGTAAATAAATGTTTCATTCATGCACAGTCAATACACACTGCTAGAGACAGTTATCACCTGAAATAGTGATGCTAATATTTGATGTGATGTAAGAGCTCTATATTTGATATGCTGTTGTTTCTTCCAGCTGTGTACTGTGACTACTACAATACCCATCATCCAAAAAATAATCAATCACAATTTCCTGAGAATGGCGATTATCCGAGTCATTATCAACCTTGTTCATGTCCTGAAAATTTGTGGGCCTTTCCAATGAACAATATGGAAGGTGAGTGGGGAAGTTTAGCTGGAGGCCCAACTGGGAAATTTTAAATGTGTTGATTAAAACAGATATGAAAAGAGTCTTACGACACAGTAGACTCACAGTAGAACCATCTCTGAGCCAGAAGGTTCAGGCCCCACCTGCTTCAGAAGTGTGTAATAACACCTCTGAAAGCTTTTTTAGAAAAACAGGTTAAATAAAAAATGTTAAACTGAAATAAAGGGTCTTGTAGTATCCCTAAGGTTCAGGTTGAAGTTCAACCTGCTCCAAATATGTTTGAACAGGTTGATTAAATATTTCTGAAATGAAGGGCAAATTTCACGAATCATGATC
This sequence comes from Hemiscyllium ocellatum, assembly GCF_020745735.1. NCBI lineage: Eukaryota > Metazoa > Chordata > Chondrichthyes > Orectolobiformes > Hemiscylliidae > Hemiscyllium > Hemiscyllium ocellatum. The sequence continues at coordinate 12,871,710 of NC_083418.1, read as the reverse complement.
AAGATATGACCTGATATGATATAGTAACATTCCTTGATCATTTAATGCCCTCCAGGAAAAGGATTCTGTGGTCCCTATTTGACTGAAATGGCCTTCTAAGCCATTCAGTTTCAAGAGTAACAAGAATGGGCAATAACTACTGGCATTTGCAAGTAATGCTCAGATTCAAATAATGAATGATTTAAAAAGAATGAAGTCAACAACCCTGCTTTAACACTGGTATATGAGGACTATATTGATTGTAACAATATTACAACATAATCACATGATTGAGTAATTCTGAAATACCACAGTACTATCACAGATCCAATAAATATTTTTCTAAAATCCCAGCACCATCATATATTGGTGTGTTATTAGTGTGATATAAGTGTATTAATCCAAGGTCTGAGAGTTCCTAATGTCATAGCATAACTTTATTATAAATTAGAAGTGAAGATGTTTGCTCCTGGGTCCAGTTGCAGAATCCAGACATGTGTCAGTTTCACAAACAACTCCAAAAACAGGTGGCTTGTCATTTGGAGTCTTCATTCTGGATTGGTGGAAATCCCTGGGAGTTGGTGACACCAAACCCAAAACAGGAATGAAGGATGGGTAGTAGAAAGTGAGGACATCAGACATTGGAGATCAGAGTCAAGAGTGTGGTGCTGGAAAAGCACAGCAGGTCAGGCAGCATCCAAGGAGCAGAAGAGTCGACATTTCAGGCATGAGGCCTTCATCAGGGATGAAGGATGCCCACGTACACAGAGAGGCTGAGTAGACGCCCCTCCTTCATGCATTTGGAAAAACAATAAAAACAACAAAATAATAAAACAGCAACCCCCACCCACTGTTTGCACACCTCATCCTCTGCAATTTCTTCATGACACCCCACACGCTGTGCCTGCTCCCATGGCCCTCACACCCTACATAATGATTTAAGAACTAGTACTCAACCCTCATGGCCTTTATAAGTTATGCACCACAACACCCCGCCCCCATGTCCTTACACCTACCATGAAAACACATACTACTGGCAGACCTCACAGTTCATGCAGCAATTAAATAAAGTAAGATTCTAGGTATGTAGTTTAGTCTATATTACAGCAGAAGACAGAGAGTGATGGTGAAGGTTGCTTTTTGGACTGGTGGCCTGTCACTGGCAGTACTCCGCAGGGTTTAGTCTGGGTCCTCTTTTGTTTGTGACTTATATAAAAGATAAATATAATGAGAATATAGAAGGCATGGTTAGTAAGTTTGAAGATGACACCAAAATTAATGGCATAGTAAACAGTGAAAGTTTTCTAAGATTGCAAAGGGAACTTGATTAAATGGGTCAATGGGCTGAAAAATAGCAGATGGAGTTCAATCTGGATAAATGCGAGATGACGCATTTTGGTACAGCAAACAAGGAGAGGACCTTGAGTGGTATTGTAGAAGTTTGCATCACATATGGACAGGGTGGTTAAAGAGTGATTTGGCAGGCTTGCCTTCATTACTCAGTCCTTTTAGTATTGGAGTTGGGAAGTCATGTTGAGATTGTACAGGACATTGGTGAGGCCTCTTCTGGAAATCTGTGTCTAGTTCTGGTCACACAGTTATAGGAAGGATGTTATCAAGTGGGAGAGGGTTCAGAAGAGATTTACCAGAATGTTGCTGAGTATAGAGAGTTTGAGTTATAAAGAAAGGCTGGTATTTTTTCATTGGAGCATAGGAGGTTGAGAAACCTAATAGAAGTTTATAAAATAATGAGGGGTATAGATAGAATTGTTTTTTCCCTGAGGATAGGGGATTTCAAGACTAGGTAGCACATTTTTAAGATTAGAGGAGAGAGATTTAAAAAAGACATAAGAGGCATGTGGACTGAACTTTGTGAGGAAGTAGATACAACTACAACATTTAAAAAACAAATTGATAGGTGTATGAGTAGGAAAGGTTTGAAGGGACATAGGCCAGGAGTAGACAGGTGGGACTAGTTTAGTTTGGGATTATGTTCGACATGGACTTGTTGGACCATGCTGTATAATTCTGACTCTATAAAGCATTTTTTAAAAATTACTACATTCTTTCAACTATATAATCCCTTGTAATAACAAAAGGAACCTAACCATAACCCAGTCACATAAACCCTTATGAAAAGAACTTGAAATTCATCAACTGATTTCAAACAGTCTATCGTCACTTGGGATTGTGTAATCACAGAAACCCACTATATAATGGTGTGTTGTGAAGTCAGCCATCCAGCACTAATAAAGTCTTGAAAGCCTTCACAATTATGTCAACAGATAGAATGAAATGGAAAATTATGAATTCTGTAACACCCCAAACATATTATTTTTCAAAGTATTTAAAGGGCGAGATGTTTGAATGCCATTGTACCTCTTTTTTACAGGTTCACCTAACCCTTGACAGCTGATTTGCCAGTTCCTCAATGATCTTGACAGTTTCTCTAAGATTCATGCTTTCAATAATTTTATGCACTTTTTCTGTAGTCACCTCCCTGGGCACAATTCCAATTCCAACCCCCACCCCCACACCTAAAAAGTGATTGGGGTGATCAAGGAAAACATCTAAAGGGATATTTTACCTCTCCCAAGTATACCCTGACTATCCAAACAATTCCATAAAGTCAGACCTGCTCTTAGTAAGTTAATTTTATGAACCTCGTGCTACATACCCAGGTCACTGAAATTAGGTAAATTTGTATTTCTGCTTCATCTGATGTTTTGAAACTCGAAATGATTCAGAAATGATTTACAAGGATGTTGCCAGGGTTGGAGGATTTGAGCTATAGCGAGAGACTGAACAGGCTGGAGCTGTTTTCCCTGGAGCGTCGGAGGCTGAGGGGTGACCTTATAGAGGTTTATAAAATCATGAGGGGCATGGATAGGGTAAATAGACAAAGTCTTTTCCCTGGGGTGAGGGAGTCTAGAACTACAGGGCATAGGTTTAAGGTGAGAGGGGAAAATTTAGAAGGGACCTAAGAGGCAACTTTTTCACACAGAGGGTGGTACGTGTATGGAATGAGCTGCCAGAGGAAGTGGTGGAGGCTGGTACAATTGCAACATTTAATAGGCATTTGGATGGGTATATGAATAGGAAGGGTTTGAAAGGATATGGGCCTAGATTGGGTTGGGATATCTGGTTGTCATGGCCCAGTTGAACCGAAGGTTCTTTTTCCATGCTGTACATCTCTATGACTCTATAACAGGTAGCTGAGAAAATATTTAAATTTGTAGTGGAACGCTAATGTCAGTAATAGTAACCATGAAACCATTGTCAATCATTGTCAAACCAAACCATTTGGTTTTAACTAGTATGGATTATGTGTGACTCCAGACCCATGGCAATCTGGTTGATTTTGAACTGGTCACTGAAATGGTCTCGCAATCCATTCAGTTTAAGGGCGGTTAGGGATGGGAAATAAATGCTGACCTTGCTAGTGATACCCTTATACCAGCAAAGACTGACAAAAGATATTTCCAGCTGACAATGTTCAATTTCTCATCTTTGTTTTCAAATCGCCTGTAGACTAACCCATCTCTAATAATTCATCTAACCAAAAACAAGCTTTCAAAATCTTTACAATCCTCTAGTTCTGGATTCTGGCACAAATCTGCAACAAACTTCCATGAAACACCTTGGAACGTTTTTGATATATCAAAAATACTACAGAAACGTAGGGTCTGCTATTGCTCTACATGTTTTTAGTGCACTAATATCATCTCACTATGGAGTTGGAAGTTCATTGTAGTGGTTGTAAAGAGGTCTGTCGGCTGGACTTCATAGCATATGATTTCCCTGATTGGGGCTGTTAATCCGGTCCAGTCAGTCCTGGCTGACAAGTAAAAAGAGGAGTGTCAATGATTCTGACACTCGAGATGCTGACTCTGACAAAGCTATGTCAGAGTCAACAAGTTTCCACTTGTAAGTAAGAGGTGACTTGGTGACGGGATGCCAACCGTTGTGGAGTTATTTCATTCTCAATATAATAATACTATTGCACAATACAGATTGAGTGGTCTAAAAATGATAATGACATAACATTATTACAGGTCTGAATGATCTTAACATGATAATATCATAAAGCCATTACTTGTGGAATTACAAGTGTGGTTTTCTTTTTGTCATAATATCCTTGCTTGATTACAGGCTGGAACATCAACATACACACCAGTAATCTTGGTTTCTATCTACTGTTCAACTGTGCATTATCTGTATTTCACTGCAGATAAATATGGTTGTGGTTCTTTTGCAAATTTGTCCTTGATAACTTACGCAACAGGCATATTGTACCATCATTACATTTAAAACTGAATAAATAATCTTAATTTCTTCATCTACTATACAAAAAACTTATTTATCCCTTTCAACTAGTTTTCCTCCACTAATTTAGGTTATTTAACTGAATAGCTTTACACACTCACTGAGTTCAACCTCCATAATTTAGTAATAAGTAGAGTCAACTCTTTGCTTGGTTTACTAAGGGTTCATGTTAAAATAGAAATGAATAAATTAATGATGCCAGGAAAAAGTCTAAGTAGTGGTGTTTGTTCATTTGTGTGAATGGATGGTTTTATCTATTACATTGTATAGTTTAATAGATAAATATTTCTCAGTACTCCATGCCTTAGATTGTATTGAATCTTTGCATTGACAGGTTGCTACAGATGTGCAACAAATGAGTATTATGATCATCACTTGCAATCATGCATGCCCTGTGGTAAGTAATTGTATTTTACATTAAAGCATTCCAATATGCTCCTTCCCTCATTGAGTAGATTTAAACTTTGTGCATCTGAATGACACCAATTGGAATGGCCAAAATCTGATCAGCTAAATCCAATCCAGTTCAGGTGGTTTAAGTGTTCTACAATGACCTTCTGCTGTTCTGGGTTAGTAAAAATAAATTGGTGAGGGTTTGGACAGGAATCAATATTTCCTGTTGGAAAAGGGTAGACTTACATATTGGCTGAATTCAATCAAACTTGGAGAAAGTGAGGACTGCAGATGCTGAGATCAGAGTCGAGAATGTGGTGCTAGAAAAACACAGCAGGTCAGACAGCATCCAAGGAGTAGGAGAATCGACGTTTCAGGCATAAGCCTTTCATCAGGAATCCTGATGAAGGGCTTGTGCCCGAAACATCAACTCTCCTGCTCCTCAGATGCTGCCTGACCTGCTGTGCTTTTCTAGAACCACATTCCCAATCCAACTTGGCAGTATTTAAATAACCTGTCACAATATTATGACAATAGTTATGCTCTTCCCCAGGGGAGGGACTACGTTCCTATTCTATGTATCTGTTCTTCAGAGAAACTTACATAATTTACAAAGGTCAACCCTTTGTCTTGTTTGTTAGAGCATTGAAGAGACTCAACTAGTCAGTCTTTTCTTATGTGTATACTCTGCATTGTTCTTGTAAATCTCTACATCCTCTCCAGTGCACCTATCTTCTTTTAGTAATATGATGATTAACACCCATCCTGCACACAGTACTCTTAAGTGAGATCTAACCAAGGTTTGATGTAGGTTTGCATATCTTTCCTGTAGTGCAATTCTGACCCTCTGCTTTTTTTAAAGACCTTATGACTTATGTTTGCGGGTTCTGCGATGTATTTTTTCATCTACCCTAGATGAAGATTTCCACCTTCCATGTAACAGGTGACCTTCCTTTATTTTTTCCTACCAAATGTACTAACTCAAACTTATCTGTGTTGAAATTAATTGGTCAAATAAAGTGGGTGAGCTTGCAGCATGGATAGGTACCTGGGACTTCGATGTTGTGGCTATTTCAGAGACATGGATAGAGCAGGTTCCAGGGTTTAGATCTTTTATTAAGAATAGACAAGGTGGTAAAAGAGGGGGAAGTGTGGCCTAGTTAGTCAAGGACAGTATAACAGTGGCAGAAAGAACTTTTGACAAGAACTCGTCTACTAAGGTAGTATGGGCTGAGGTTAGAAACAGGACAGGAGAGGTCACACTGATTGGAGTTTTTATAGGCCTCCGCAGAGTGAGGTGGAAGAGAGGATTGGCAAAATTATTCTGGGTAGGAGTGAAAGGAACATGGTGGTCATTATGGGGGACTTTAACTTCCCCAACATTGATAGGAAATGCTCTAATCTAGTACGTCGGATGGATCAATTTTTGTCCATTGTGTACAGGAGGGTTCCCTGACACAGTATGTCGAAGGGCCGATAAGAGGGGAGATCACACTGGATCTGGTGCTTGGTAATGAACCAGGCCAGGTGTTTGATTTAGTTATAGTGAGCACTTTGGAGAGAGTGACCATAATTTAGTTATGTTTAGTTTAGTGATGGAAAGGAATAGGTACATGTCACAGGTCAAGAGTTATCGATAGGGCAAGGACAATTATAATGCGATTAGGCAAGAATTAGAATGCATAGAATGGGGTAGCAAAATGCAGGTGATGCAGACAATGGAAATGTGGAGCTGGTATAAGGAAAAGATATTGCATGTCCTTGATAGGTATGTCCCTGTCAGGCGTGGAGGAAGTGATAAGGTAAGGGAACTGTGGTTTACTACAGAAATTGCATCTCATATTAAGTAGAAGAAGGAGGTTTATGTGTTGATGAGGCAAGATGGTTCAGATGAGGCGATGGAGAGCTATAGATCAGCTAGAAAGGAGTTAAAGAGAGAGTTAAGAATAAAAAGACAGGACACAGGCAGTCTTTAGCAAATAGAATAAAGGAGAACCCTAAAGCTTTCTATACATACCTGAGGAATAAAAGGATGAGTAGGGTAGGAAGAGGGCCAGTCAAAGATAGAAGTGGGAAGTTGAGTGTGGACCCTGTGGAGATCGGAGAGGTGCTAAATGAGCATTTATCATCGGTTTCACTCAGGAAAAGAAGAATATTGTAGAGAAGAAGAATGAGGTACAAGATATTAGACTAGAAAGGGTCGAGGTTAGTTACGAACGTGTTATCAATTCTAGAAGGAATGAAAGTAAACAAGTCCCCTGGGCCAGATGGGATTTATCCAAGAATTCTCTGGGAGGCTAGGGAGGAGATAACAGAGTCTTTGGCTTTGATATTTGAGTCATCATTGTCTACAAGTTTAGTACCAGAGTACTGGAGGATTGCAAATGTTGTTGTGCCCTTGTTCAAGAAGGGTAGTAGAGATGATCCTGGTAATTATAGACCAGTGAGTCTTTCTTCTGTTGTAGGAAAGGTTTTGGAAAGGATTATAAGAGATGAGATTTATAATCATCTAGCAAGCAACAATTTGATTTCAGATAGTTAACATGGTTTCGTCAAGGGCAGGTCGAGTCACAAACATCATTGAGTTTTTTAAGAAGGTGACCAAGCATGTAGATGAGGATAGAGCAGTTGATGTGGTACACATGGACTTCTGTAAAGCCTTTGATAAGGTTCCATATGGTAGGCTGTTGGAGAAAATGCAGAGGTGTGGCATTGAGGGTGATTTCGCAATTTGGATTAGAAACTGGATTTCTGAAACAAGGCAGTGAGTGGTGGTTGATGGAAAATATTCAGCCTGGAGTCTGGTTTCTAGTGGTGTGCCACAACGATCTGTTTTGGGACCACTGCTGTTTGTCATTTTTATAAATGACTTAGACACAGACACAGACACAGGTGGATGGATTAGTAAATTTGCAGTTGACATTAAAGTTGGTGGAGTAGTGGACAGTTTGGAAGAATGTTACAAGTTGCAGGGGGATTTGGATTAACTGCAGAATTGGGCTGAGAGGTGGCAAGTGGAGTTCAATGCAGCTGAATGTGAGGTGATGCACTTTGGGAAGAATAACAGGAAGGCAGAGTACTGGGTCAATGGAAAGATTCTTGGTAGTGTGGATGTGCAGAAAGATCTTGGAGTCCATGTACATAGATCCCTGAAAGTTGCCACCCAGGTTGATAATGCTGTTAAGAAGGCATTCGGTGTTTTAGGTTTCATTGGTAGAGGGATTGCGGTTCTGGAGCCGCAATATCATGCTGCAACTATACAAAACGCTAGTGTGGCTACACTTGGAATATTATGTACAATTCTGGTCGCCATATTTCGGGATGTATGTGGAAGCATTGGAAAAGGTGCAGAGGAGATTTACCAGGATGTTGCCTGGTCTGTAGGGAAGGTCTTATGAGGAAAGGCTGAGACACTTGGGTCTGTTCTCATTGGAAAGAAGAAGTCTAAGAGGGGATTTGATAGAGACATACAAGATGATCAGAGGATTAGATAGGGTAGACAGTGAAATTGTTTTTCCTAGGATGATGATGTCAGCTTGTACGAGGGGGCATAACTACAAATTGAGGGGTGATAGGTTTAAGACAGAAGCAGAGGCAGAGAGTGGTAAGGGCTTGGAATGCCCTACCTGCCAATGTAGTTAACTTAGCCACATTAGGGAGATTTAAATAATCCTTGCATAAGCATTTAGATGATGGTGGGATAGTGTAGGGGGACAAGCTGAGAATAGTTCACAGGTCGGTGCAACATCGAGGGCCAAAGGGCCTGTTCTGCGCTGTATTGTTCTATCTTCCATGTTCTAATTCTTTATTACAGCATTGACTATTCCTGCCAGTCAACTTTAGAATCCATCCATTTTGAAATTGTGTTTTTGATTTCAAGGTCCGAATCATTAATGTAAAATGTGAATAGCAGTGGTTCCAGCACTGATCCCTGTGAAACAAAACTTCCCACCTTCTACCACCTTGAATAACTACTGTTTACTTCCACCCTCTGCTTTCACTCTTAAAATTGGCTGCCGGCCTACTCTTCTAGATGGCCCTTTTTATCCATTCATTAGCCTATTACCTGTCCCTAGTTATCCTTGAGAAGATGGTGCTGAGTAGTGTTATGGACCGGGCCAGATCCCCTCAAAATATTTTAAGAAGTTAGCTTAGACACTAACTTTTTCTTATTTTAAAGGCAGATGTGAAGTGGATATTCCCTTCGGCTTTAAGCAGATCAGAATTTATTTAAACATTACAGTTGAAATACCAACAAAAAAAAATGGAATTTAGAATAATTTAACTATTGGGAAGACTTAACCAATCCAGTAAAGCAACTTAACCAAGGAACTGTTCCAATCCAGTAACATTCCATAAACACATCCCTTAGCAAAAAGGTAATTGAAACACAGATCCTTACAAGCAGGAGGGAACAATGTCCAAGGAGATTTCAGAAAGAAAGTCAGTGAGGGATCATCTGCTGAAGTTTGTAACCTTTCCTGGGCTTCAGTATCTTATGCTCCCACGAGGAGGTTGAACAGTTCATCAACTTTACTAACACCTTCCATCCCGACCTGAAACTGCCCCGGCCGACCCATTGTCTCAGCCTGCTCCTGCCCCACCGAACTCATCTCCCAATACCTCGACACGGTCCTGTCCCCTTTAGTCTAAGAACTCCCCACCTACGTTCGGGACACCACCCACGCCCTCCACCTCCTCCAGGATTTTCGCTTCCCCGGTCCCCAATGCCTTATTTTCACTATGGACATCCAGTCCCTATACACCTCCATCCCCCATCACGAAGGACTCAAAGCCCTCCGCTTCTTCCTTTCCCGCCGCACCAACCAGTACCCTTCCACTGACACCCTCCTTCGACTGACTGAACTGGTCCTCACCCTGAATAACTTCTCTTTTCAATCCTCCCACTTCCTCCAAACTAAAGGAGTTGCCATGGGCACCCGCATGGGCCCCAGCTATGCCTGCCTCTTCGTAGGATATGTGGAACAGTCCATCTTCCGCAACTACACTGGCACCACCCCCCACCTTTTCCTCCGCTACATCAATGACTGTATCGGCGCTGCCTCGTGCTCCCACGAGGAGGTTGAACAGTTCATCAACTTTACTAACACCTTCCATCCCGACCTGAAATTCACCTGGACTGTCTCAGACTCCTCCCTCCCCTTCCCAGACCTTTCTATCTCTATCTCGGGCGACCGACTCAACACAGACATCTATTATAAACCGACTGACTCCCACAGCTACCTGGACTACACCTCCTCCCACCCTGCCCCCTACAAAAACGCCATCCCATATTCCCAATTCCTTCATCTCCGCCGCATCTGCTTCCAGGAGGACCAGTTCCAACACCGCACAGCCCAGATGGCCTCCTTCTTCAAGGACTGCAGATTCCCCCCAGATGTGATCGACGATGCCCTCCACCGCATCTCCTCCACTTCCCGCTCCTCCGCCCTTGAGCCCCGCTCCTCCAACCGCCACCAAGACAGAACCCCACTGGTTCTCACCTACCACCCCACCAACCTCCGCATACAACGTATCATCCGCCGTCATTTCCGCTACCTCCAAACGGACCCCACCACCAAGGATATATTTCCCTCCCCTCCCCTATCAGCGTTCCGCAAGGACCACTCCCTTCGTGACTCCCTCGTCAGATCCACACCCCCCACCAACCCAACCTCCACCCCCGGCACCTTCCCCTGCAACCGCAGGAAATGTAAAACTTGCGCCCACACCTCCACACTCACTTCCCTCCAAGGCCCCAAGGGATCCTTCCATATCCGCCACAAGTTCACCTGTACCTCCACACACATCATCTATTGCATCCGCTGCACCCGATGTGGCCTCCTCTATATTGGTGAGACAGGCCGCTTACTTGCGGAACGCTTCAGAGAACACCTCAGGGACGCCCGGACCAACCAACCCAACCACCCCGTGGCTCAACACTTTAACTCTCCCTCCCACTCCACCGAGGACATGCAGGTCCTTGGACTCCTCCACCGGCAGAACATAACAACACGACGGCTGGAGGAGGAGCGCCTCATCTTCCGCCTGGGAACCCTCCAACCACAAGGTATGAATTCAGATTTCTCCAGTTTCCTCATTTCCCCTCCCCCCACCTTGTCTCAGTCGGTTCCCTCAACTCAGCACCGCCCTCCTAACCTGCAATCTTCTTCCTGACCTCTCCGCCCCCACCCCATTCCGGACTATCACCCTCACCTTGACCTCCTTCCACCTATCCCACCTCCATCACCCCTCCCCCAAGTCCCTCCTCCCTACCTTTTATCTTAGCCTGCTTGGCTACTCTCTCTCATTCCTGATGAAGGGCTTATGCTCGAAACGTCGAATTCTCTATTCCTGAGATGCTGCCTGGCCTGCTGTGCTTTGACCAGCAACACATTTTCAGCTGTGATCTCCAGCATCTGCAGACCTCATTTTTTACTCTTCAGTATCTTATGACTGCCACAGCTAAACCAAACTAGGAAAAACCTGAACTGGGAGAACTGGCCAAACCCCTGCCATTGTTAAACTCCGCTCTTTCTAGACCCCTTAATACCTCTGCCTTTACAACCTCTCTCCAAAATTCAAGGACAGAATAACCTTGTTAAAGTGACAGTATCATCATAGTAGCCTTCTCAAACCTCTGCAATTCACAGCATTGACCCACAATGCTGAGAGGGAGGGAATTCCAGGATTTTGACCCAGTGACAGTGAATGAATGGTGATATATTTCCAAGTCAGGATAACGAGTGGCTTGGAGGGGAACTTGGAGTTGGTGGTGTACCCATATATCTGCTGCCCTTGTCCTTCTAGATGGAAGTGATTATGCATTTGGAAGGTGCCACCTAAAGAGTTTTTGTGGATTTCTGCAGTGCATCTTCTAGATAGTCCACACTGCTGTTACTACGAAAGATCAAATGGTTGTTTGTGGATGCAGTGCCAGTAAAGCAGGCTGCATGATCCTGGATGCTGTTAAGCTTCTTGAGTGTTGTTGGAGCTGTATTCATCCAGGCAAATGGGGAGTATTCCATTGCACTCCTGGCTTGTGCCTTGTAGATGATGGGTAGGCTTTGGAGAGTCAGTACTCACCACAGTATTCCTAGCCTTTTCCTGCAATGTAGTCGCTGTGTTTTTGTGATGAGAGTCTCATTGAGTCTCTGGTCAATGGTAATGCCAAGGATGTTGAAATATGAGATTCAATGATGGCTACACCATTAAATGTCAAGCAGCAGTGATTAGATCATCTCTATTGGAGATGGTCATTGTTTGGTATTTGTGTGTGGCGTAAATGTTACTTGTCACTTGTCAGCTCAAGGATGAATATTGTTTAGATCTTGTTATATTTGAACACAGACTGCTTCAGTATCAGAAGTGTCACGAATAGTACTGAATGTTCTGCAATCATCTCCACTTCTGACCTCATGTTGAAGGATGGTGATTGATTCACACTCAGTAGAATGGAGCTTGTTGTCATTCCCACCTCCACTCTGGAAGTCAGATCCTTTGGCCATGTTGGAGCAAGACTGCATGCAATCAGGTCAGGAGCTGAGTGGTTCTGGTGTAACCCAAACTGGACTTCATTGCACATTATTGCTGAGCAGGTGCTTAGTAGCACTCTTGATCACACCTTCCATAAATTTATTGATTTTCAAAGGTAGATTGATGGGGCTGTAAATAGCTTAACTCTGTCCATCATTTCCTGCTTATGCTGTGTGGCGCAAAAGTTGTCCTGGTTTGTAGCTTCACCAGGTTAACACAGATGAGAAAAATATTGCAGAAAAAAATAAAAATAAATAAAGGAAGGATCATCATCAGGTTAGTTCTGTTACTATAGAGTAATAATATCTGCATTACCCCCAGTACCACAACAAATGATGGTAGGAACAGGAGGATAGAGCAGATAAATGTATGGCTGAGGAGTGCAGGGGAGAAGGATTCACATCTTTGAATGATTTGAAATCTATTCTGGGATAGAAGGGACAGTATAAGAAGGACAGATTGTACTTGAATTAAAAGGAGATTGATAACTGGCAGGAAGATTTACTAGAACTACTCGCGAGGAATTAAACTAGTAAGAGGATTGGGGGGATGGGCAGGGGGATCTGGAGCGGGTGGAACATAGGGAGATAGTAAAGAAAGAGATCAGTCTGAGACTGATGCAGTTGGGAAAAAAGCAAGTCAAGTGGTCAAGGCAGGGAGGAACAAAGCAAAGAACACGGTAAGACTGATAAATTAAACTGCATTTATTTCAGTGCAAGACACCTAACAGGGATGGCAGACGAACTCAGGGTATGGTTAGGAACATGCAATTGGGATATCATAGCAATTGCAGAGATGTAACTCAAGGATGGATAGGACTGGCAGCTTAATGTTTCAGGATGGGAATGCTACAGGAAGGATCGAAAAGGGGCAACAGAAGAGGAGAAGTGCCTTAATATTATGGCTGTATGAAGGGAGTGTTTTCCTGGGAATACATCCAAGGAAGTTATTTGGGTGGAAGTGAGAAAGATGAAAGGGGTGATCGTCTTATTGGGATGGCACAATAGACCCTTCAATAGTTAGCAGGAAATTGAGAAACAAACATGTAAGGAGATCTCAGTTATCTATGAGAACAGTAGGGTGGTTATGGTAGGCGATTTTAACTTTCCAAATAGACTGGGACTGCAATAGTGTTAGGGGCTTGGATGAAGAGGTATTTGTGAAGTACGTACAGGAAAATTGTCTGAGTCAGTATGTGAATCTACCTCCTAGAGAGCATGCAAAACATGACCTACTCTTGGGAAATAAGACAGAGCAGATGACTGAGGTGTCAGTGGGGGAGCACTTGGGGCCAGTGACCATAATTCTGTTAGTTGTAAAATATGATGAAAAAGGATAGACTGGACCTAAAAGTTAAAGTTCTAAATTGGAGGAAGGCCAATTTTGATGGTATTAGGCAAGAACTTTCAAAAGTTGATTGGGGACTCGCCCAACTCCTGCAGTTCCACACATACATGTCCAATTTGGTACTTCAGGGGTCCTATTCTCTCTCTTGTTATTTCTTTTCTTTTAATATACTTGAAGAGCCTCTTTGGATTCATCCTAATCTATCTCGTGCACCCTTTTTACCGTACTGATTTCCTTCCTCAGTAAACTCTTGTATCCCCAATTGTCCCAGGATTCCCTTGATCCCAGCTGCCTGTACCTGCGCCATGCTTCCTTTTTTCTGGTCAAAGCCTTGATATCTCTTGTCATCTAGGGTTCCCTATTCCTGCCAACCTTGCCCTTCACCCTCATGGGAACATATAGATTTTGAATTCTGATCAGTGCTGCATCCATTGCTTTTTGTTATTTATATAAATGATTTGGATGTGAACATGGGAGGTATGGTTAGTATATTTGCAGATGACACCAAAATTGGGAGTGTAGTGGGCCAGCGAAGAAGGTTACCCTCGGAGTACGATGGGATCTTGATCAAGTGAGTCAATGGGCTGAGAAATGGCAGATGGAGTTTAATTTAGATAAATGTGAGGTGCTGCAATTTGGGAAGCAAATCATCGCAGGACTCATACATTTAAGAATAAGCTTCTGGGGAGTGTTGCTGAACAAAGACCTTGGTGTGCAGGTTCATAGCTCCTTGAAAGCGAAGTTGCAGGTAGACAGGAGAGTGAAGAAGGCATTTGGTATGCTTGCCTTTATTGGTGAGTGCATTGAGTATAGGAGTTGGGAGGTCATGTTGCGGCTATACAGGACATTCAATAGGCCGCTTTTGGAATACTGCATGCAATTCTGATCTCCTTGCTATAGGAGAGATGTTGTGAAACTTGAAAGGGTTCAGAAAAGATTTACAAGGATGTTTCCAAGGTTGGAGGGTTTGAACTAAAGGGGAGGCTAAATAGCCTAGGGCTATTTTCCTTGGAGTGTCGGAGGCTGATGGGGGACTTGATTGAGGCTTATAAAGTTATGAGAGTCATGGACAGGATAAATAGACAAGGTATTTTCCCTGGGGTGGGAGAGTCCAAAACTGGAGGGCATAGATTAAAGGTGAGAAGAGAAAGATTTAAAAGGGACCTAAGGAGCAATTTTTTCATGCAGCAAATGTACGGAATGAGCTGCCAGAGGAAGTGGTGGAGGTTGGTACAATGACAATATTTAAAAGGCATCAGGATGGGCGTAGGAATAGGAAGAGTTTAGAGGGATATGAGCCAAATGCTGTCAAATAGGACTTGACTAATGTGGAACATCTGGTCAGCATAGACAAGTTGGACTGAGGGGTCTACTTCCATGCTATATAGCTCTATGACTCTTATGACAGGCAACAATCATCTCAAAACGATGCACACAGAACTCTGGTAATCAATAGAAGTATCATCCCCACCTTGTTCCCACCTTAAATTCCTTTTAACATGCATAAGTACACACAATGGAAGACCAGAAGAAATTAAAAAGTTAAAAGAAAGATTTCAACTAAAATCACCTTTTTCTTCTGCTTCAAGAAGACCTAAAGACTGAGTAGATTTGGTGAAAAAGTATTGAATTGATGAAAATAAAATCTTTCAGATGTAACATTAAACTATGACCTAAGTTGGTGAATGTTTTTCATTGGTTGCAAGTGATTGTTAAATACAGTGTGTTTGGAAAGTTCTCTTGACATTGTGACCAACATTCTTCCCTCATCCAGAACACAAAACTAAAGACTAGGCTTGCAATTCCTTAGATGTACCTGCTCTATCAATATAATTTCTGCAAAAAGTGAGGTGGAAGTCCTGTTCGTACTTGTATCTTCAATGATGTAGAGAAATTGAAGCAACTCAGGAAATTCTAAGCCTCATGGATCATTATTGCTGTTGATAACATGTTCACCACATTCTACTGCATAAGATGTCATTTGAATAATT
Source organism: Hemiscyllium ocellatum (assembly GCF_020745735.1). Lineage (NCBI taxonomy): Eukaryota > Metazoa > Chordata > Chondrichthyes > Orectolobiformes > Hemiscylliidae > Hemiscyllium > Hemiscyllium ocellatum. The sequence continues at coordinate 12,856,138 of NC_083418.1, read as the reverse complement.
TTGAGACATTTCAGAGTGAGATAGTGGTACAATTAAATGCAAATTGTTGTTACCAAATAGTATATATTTTTAAATTTAATAGACCTTAGATAATATACGTGTGTTCCATAACTAGTTGTATTGTACCCACTTTTCCAACATATTTTGCAGATGCAGATTACTCTTGAGTGTACATGACCAAAATGGTAAGTGTTGAGGGTATTGTATTCTTACTGCTTCCAATTCCGTCATTTAAATATCTCTATCTGTCGAGAAGTTTCTGGTTTTTCAATATCTGTTTCCCAAGCATTCTAATTTGTATCTAATTTATTTTTACTTTAACAACAGAATAATTCACTATTTTTATTTGGGAAGAAGTTGTGCAAATGGGGATTGGGACGTGGGGCAATGTTTAGGTAGTGCCACAGCGTGTGGCCACACAAGACTCTGTAACATCATTAAATATGTGGTCCTGGCCACTTCCTCACTGGGGCTTCTTTATATTTGAAGTAGGTTAATCGTAGTTGGCTGTAGCACAGAAAGATGTGCTGAAAAAGAAAGTAGATGGGACTGAGAGCTTGAAGGAAACGATGAGATGACTGATTATTAACTTTAAGAGATGAAGCAATATGGAAAAATGTTAATAAATAAGTTAGATGACTGAGGTATATGGTGAAGAGACAGTTAAACGGGGTTATGGGATTGATACTTATAGCTGATAAATAGGGTTAAGATTTTGAAAAATAGTGAGAAGGCTAAAAAATGATTTAAAGAATTGAGGAATCTCATAGGGGGCAGGAAGTTCAGGGTAAATCTGCAGAGGAACTGCCAACATCCTTGGCATAAAGGCTATTCTTTATATTAACCGTGCTAACCAGAAGGTTCCCAGTCTGTGTTGACAAGTGTATCTTCATGGCATGTAGCTGCCAGAGCAAGCATTTATTACCCTTCGACAATTGCCCAACAAAGTGGTGGTAAGCAATCTTTTGGAACCTCTGTATTCACTGTGTTTCAAATTGGGAGTTCTGGGATGTTCAGCGAATGACACTGGAAAAAAGTGACTTATTCCTAAGTCAGAATAGTATGTGAGTTAGAGACTTGGCAAATTGCCAAAATACCGATTTTCTGATAATACATACCATTAGCATTGTGAGCAGATAGTGAAGGATTTAAATGCTTAAAATGGTGAGTAGAGTGCTATTCAAATGGAATGTTTAATCCTAGTTGGTGTTGACCCTTTGAAATGTTGCTGGAGCTGCAGTCATCTAAAAAAATATAGAGCATTCCATCACATTCCTTGCTTATTCCTTGTCAATGAGTCAACAAATTTTCAGGATTTGAAAACTCAATCACCCAATGCAGAATTCCAAACCTCTGATTAGTAATTATGTGGGCAGTATGGTGGCGCAATGGTTAGCACTGCTGCCTCACAGTGCCAGGAACCCGGGTTTGATTCCCACCTTAGGTGACTGTGTGGAGTTTGCACATTCGCCCAGTGTCTGCGTGGGTTTTCTCTGAGTGCTCCAGTTTCCCCCCACAATCCAAAGATGTGCAGGTCAGATGTGAATTGGTCTTAATAAATTGCCCATATTGTTAGGTGCATTAGTCAAAGGTAAATATAGAGTGGGGATGGGTCTGGGTGGATTACTCTTCGGAGAGTCAGTGTGGACTTGTTGGGCCAAATGGCCTGTTTCCATACTGTAGGGAATCTAATCTAATCATATAAGGCAACTATCAGGTTTGCAGGAGGTGTTCCCACATGCCAATCGAATGGGACTGAAGGTGCATCTTGTATTCCCAATTCCTATTGGCGTCTTCAATAGTCACATAGCAAACACACAGCAAATTTAACCTGTGAGTGGTATCTTTACTCTCAGCTGAATATGAGGAGTACAATTTATGTTGAGGAAATTAAGATCTGGAGTGAAAGATGCTGAAGCATTTTTGTCAACATTCTCCTGTTTTCTTTTACAGAAATCTGGAGTGTTCTTGAAAACGTACCATAGTCAAGAAGAATTGGTTGTAATTTCAGTTTGAATTATCAGTTTGTAGCTTCCCTATCATAACAAAAACTGAAAAATTAGCAAGTGATGAGTCATCATTCCTAGGAAAGAAAACTATGTTGCCAAACTGGTCTGTATTAATTCTGGTATTTTATTTTTCACTGTTACATTTAGAATGACTGACAATCTATTCTTTGCTAATTCACTTTGACTTTAAATTTGAAAATAAAGCTGCATTTTGTAAGATTTCCTTTGCTATGGCTAGAGACCACACAAAGATTATGCAGCAATATTGTTTTTTTCTGTAATTATGTTTGAAATCTTAGAAATAAACTCTGAAATAACAGATGTGTTATGTCATTCAATTGAAAGGCCTGTTGAATTATTCAAGCTATGAAGTATCCAGGCCAATGCATAGTGATATTTTTTGTATTCTACAAAGCTAGATTTTAATGATAATGATGCACTTTTTAAAAAAAAATTAGTTTACTTGTCGATATATTCCCTGTTCCACTGAGCATGTAAAACATATAATTTACTTAGTTACTTTGGCTGCCCGGTTCTTTGACATGTCACTACAAGGAAAAGGAAAAATGTATTTGTTATTTGTATTTAGTCCTTCAGCATGTTTACCTGATTTCATGTAGTTCCCCAATGCTGGGTGATCACATTGATGCTTCCTTGGCAGTTTTGGAAGAATTTACAGGTTGATAATCAACATTTTCCTTTTTTGTTTGTTTATAAACACATCTTCCACGGCATCAACTCCTGAAATGAGTTTTGAACCGAGAACTTCTGTTTCAAAGGCATTCTCCACTACTTCAAAAGACTTCTGAGATTATTTAATAGGTGATTATTTAATTCTAATTGTTAGAATGAACTAGATAACAAATTTTTATAATACTCTCTTGCATGCTGGTCTTTCAAACTACTGGACCCTCATCACCATCATTTAATCTAAAGCTGTGATGTTATCCCAGTGTTTTTCTGGATTGTTGATAAAACAGTGAAATGTAGTAATCAGTAGATAATATTCAACTTCAGGAAGTCACAGACACACTGCTAAAACAGGTAGAGGTAATGGTGTATTCAACTTAATGTAGGTAAGTGTAATATGATGCATTTTGGAGGAAGAATGAGGCTTCACAAACACAGGAAATCAAGCCCATGATTAGCAGTTACAAATGTAAATATGACCAATTCAGTTACTAAGGTGGTTAATCTGTCTGAGTTTGGCCACTATAAATTAAAATAAACTCACATTAGGTTTAATCAGTCAAAGCACAGCAGGTTAGGCAGTATCTCAGGAATAGAGAATTCGACTTTCGAGCATAAGCCCTTCATCAGGAAAAAGAGAGAGAGAGCCAAGCCGGCTGAGATCAAAGGTAGGGAGGAGGGACTAGGGAGGGGCGATGGAGGTGGATAGATGGAAGGAGGTCAAGGGGAGGGTGATAGGCCGGCAGAGGAGATGACCTGGGGGGTGCAGTGAGAGAGGGACTCACTGAAATCCTTGTAGAGGGAGAAGAGAGCTTCTTCAAGGAAGGCATCCTTGTAAGAGATTCGCAGTAGGTTATAATCTTCGAGTAAAAAGTGAGTCCTGCAGATGCTGGAGATCACAGCTGCAAAGGTGTTGCTGGTCAAAGCACAGCAGGTTAGGCAGCATCTCAGGAATAGAGTGTTCGACGTTTCGAGCATAAGCCATTCATCAGGAATAAGAGAGAGAGAGCCTAGCCGGCTGAGATAAAAGGTAGGGAGGAGGGACTAGGGGGAGGGGCGATGGAAGTGGGATAGGTGGAAGGGGTCAAGGTGAGGGTGATAGGCCGGCAGAGGAGATGACCTGGGGGGTGCAGTGTGAGAGGGACTCACTGAAATCCTTGTAGAGGGAGGAAGAGAGCTTCTTACAAGGAAGGCATCCTTGTAAGAGGATTGGCAGTAGGTTAAAATCTTCGAGTAAAAAAGGAGGTCTGCAGATGCTGGAGATCACAGCTGCTAATGTGTTGCTGGTCAAAGCACAGCAGGTTAGGCAGCATCTCAGGAAATGAGAATTCGACGTTTCGAGCATAAGCCCTTCATCAGGAATAAGAGTGAGAGAGCCAAGCCGGCTGAGCTAAAAGGTAGGGAGGAGGGACTAGGGGGAGGGGCGATGGAGGTGGGATAGGTGGAAGGAGGTCAAGGTGAGGGTGATAGGCCGGCAGAGGAGATGACCTGGGGGTGCAGTGAGAGAGGGACTCACTGAAATCCTTGTAGAGGGTGGAAGAGAGCTTCTTCAAGGAAGGCATCCATGTAAGAGGATTCGCAGTAGTTAAAATCTTCGAGTAAAAAATGAGGTCTGCAGATGCTGGAGATCACAGCTGCAAAGGTGTTGCTGGTCAAAGCACAGCAGGTTAGGCAGCATCTCAGGAATAGAGAATTCGACCATTCGAGCATAAGCCCTTCATCAGGAATAAGAGAGAGAGAGCAAGCCGGCTGAGATAAAAGGAGGGAGGAGGGACTAGGGGGAGGGGCGATAGGGTTAGTTTACTTGTCGATATATTCCCTGTTCCACTGAGCATGTAAAACATATAATTTAGTCTATGCTAACTTTCCCTGCATTTGGCCCTTACCCTTCTAAACCTTTCCTATCCATGTATTTATCCAAATCTCTTTTAAATGTTAGTGTACCCACATCAACCACTTCCACTGGCAGCTCATTCTATATGCTTGCCACCCTCTGTGTAAAAGAAGTTACCCTTCAGGTTCCCTTTTATTCTTTCCCCTCTAACCTTAAACAGATGCCCTCTAGTTGTTGATTCCCCATCCTGGGAAAATGAGTGAGTGCATTCACCCTATCCATGCCTCTCATGACCTTATGCACATCTATAAGATTCCCCCCACAATCTCCTACTCTCTAAAGAAAAAAAAAAGTCCTGGCTTGTCCAACCTTTCACTATAACTCAGACCTCTGAGTCCAGGCAACATCCTTGTAAATATCTTGTGCACTATTTCCAGTTTAATAACATCCTTCCTACAACAAGATGACCAAAACTGAACACAGTATTCCAAGTGCAGCCTCACAAATGTTCTGTACAACTGCAGCATAACTTCCCAACTTCTATACTTAATGCCCTGATTTATGAAGGCCTTCTTCACTGCCCTATCTACCTGTGATGTCAATTTCAGAGAACAGTGTACCTGAACTCCAAGGTCCTCTGTTCCACTACCACTAAGGCCCTCAAAATCCTATCTTGATTTGACTTTCCAAAACGCAAAACCTCAAACTTATCTATATTAAACTCCATTTGCAATTTATTGGTCCACTTCCCAGCTGATCGAGGTCCTGCTGCAATTTCTGATAACCTTCCTCACTGTCCACAATACCCTCTATTTTAGCATCAGCAAACTTACTAATCATCCACTGTACATTCTCATCCAAATCATTGATGTAGATAACAAACAGTAATGAGCCCAGCACCAACCCCTGAGGCACTCCACAAGTCACAGGCCTCCAGTCAGTAAAGCATCCTTCCACTATATTACCATCTGCTTCCTACCATCAAGCCAATTTTGTATCCAATTTGCCAACTCCCCGTGGATTCCAATTGATGTAACCTTCCATACAATCTAACTATGTGGAACCTTATCAAAGGACTTATTGAAATCCATATAGACTATGTCTACCACGCCATATTCATCAACCTTCCTGGTCACTTCATCAAAGAACTCTCATAAATTTGTGAGGTATGATTTCCCACTCACAAAGCCAGGCTGACGACTCCTAATCAAACCCTGACTTTTCAAATACATGTATATCTTAGCCGTCAAAATCTTCTCAAGTAATTTACCCAGCACAGATGTTAAACTGACTGCTCTATAGTTCCCATGCTTTTCTTTCCAGCTCTTCTTGAATAATGGCACAACAATTGCTACCCTCCTGTTTTCTGGGACCTTACCTGTGGCTAATGATGATGCAAAAATATCAGCCAGGGCCCCTGCAATTTCTTCTCTAGCCTCTTGCAGGGTCCTTGGATAAATCTGGTCAGGGCCAGGAGATTTATTCACCTTCATAAATTCTGATACATCCAACACCTCCTCTACAGTGATATGGACTGTCCCCAAGGTAATGCCACTAACTCCCCTCCTGTTCCCAAGTCTTCCTGTCTTTCTCCACAGTAAACACAAAGGAGAAATATTCATTGAGAACTTCACCAATCCCCTGCTGTTCTACACATACATGTCCACTTTGGTCCTTCAGGGGCCTTATTCTCTCTCTAGTTATTCTCTTTCCTTTAATATATTAAAGTGCCTCTTTGGATTCAGCCTAATCTTCTCAACCAAGACTACCTCATGCCCCCTTTTCCTCCTCCTGATTTCCTTTAGCAAGCTCCTAAATTTCCTGTGTACCTCTGGGGATTCCTTTGATCCCAGCTAACTGTACTTGACCTACGCCTCCTTTATTCTGGTCAAAGCCTCAATATCTCTTATTATCCAGGGTTCCCTATTCCTGCCAACCTTGCCCTTCACCCTCACAGGAACATGTAGGAACTCTAGCTATCTCACTGTTAAAGGCCTCCCATTTGCCAGAGGTCTCTTTGCCTGCACACAAACTACTCCTCTGTAGAACCCCTTTCAGCAGCTCTGAACCTGGGGAGGCCTGGATTCAGGCTATACCACCTCAGTATGAGTGACAGTGCTCTGAGCTTGGCCACCAGTGAGTCAATACTGCCCGATAACGTACAGGAAGACATCGCATGTCAGCACCACATCTCACTTGGGATCGTAATGTGCCAACACCTTAGACACGACAGCTGCTCCTTCAGTTTCCTAAAGGCTACATCTTGGCTACAAGATCATTTCTAAGGATGGTCCTTTCTCAACAGCAAATATAATGGAGAGAAAGTGAGGATTGCAGGTGCTGGAGGTCAGAGTCAAAAAAATGTGGCAGTGAAAATGTACAGCAGATCAGGCGGCATCCAAGGAGCAGGAGATTCGCTGTTTCAGGCATAAGCCCTTCATCAGGAATATGTGTGTATGTGGGGGAAGGGGGAGCAGGGGTGTGTGTTGGGTGGGTATGTGGGGGTGGAGGAGGCTGAGAAATAGGAGGGTGGGAGTGGTGGGATGGTAGCTGAGAAGGTGATAGGTCGATGCAGGTGGGAGGTGATGGTGATAGGTCAAGGGGAGGATGGAGCTAATGGATGGGAAGGAAGATAGGTCAAGAATGTGATGCTCAGGGATTGGATTAGGTTTGGATCTGGGATGAGGTGGAGGGAGGGGAGATAAGAAAACTAGTGAAGTCAGTGCTGATGCTGTTTGGTTGGAGGAACCCAAGACAGAAGATGAGGCATTCTTCCTCCAGGCATCAGTGACTTGGATTTGGATTGGAGGAGGCCCAGGATTTGTATTCCTTGGTGAAGATGAAAGGGGAGTTGAAGTAGTTGGCCACAGGGCGGAGTGGTTGTTTGGTGCATGTGTTCTAGAGATGTTCTCTAAAACAGTTGGCATCCTGTTTCCCCAGTCTAGAGGAGACCACTTTGAGAGCAACAGACACAGTAGATGAGGTGTTTAGATGGGCAGGAAAATCTCTGCCAGGATGGAGGCCAGGTTAATATTTGAGTTTTCTATAATAATTCATCAACCCAGTGAAAGACTGAAGCTCTAAACAGACATTGGAGCCAGGACACCTTTAAACGCCCTCACTTTATATTCCAATGGGTATAACCCGGTTTTGTCAACTCTATAGCCCAAGAGGTCACTTGGGTACCTGAAACACACATATTTCCCTCCTAAGGCATTTCCTTAACTTGGAGAAATGTTGAAACCCTATTTCTGAATCTCTAAATGCTCTCTATTGGTCATCTAAAAAAATGGCAGCTTAGAGTAGACCTTGTAAAATGTTCTCCATCATCAACCGGAAAATGGCACAGACTGATGATACCCCAAAAAGCAGTCTCGTATCTTGGGACAAACCCTTATTAATGTAGCATACCTCTGGGAATCCTTATCTAATTGCAATTGCAGGTACACATGGCACAAGTGCAGCTTCGTGAAGGGTAGCCTCCCCACCAGTTTTGTTCATACGTCCTTTATGTGAGGGATTGGGTATTTATCCAACTGCAAAAAACAGTTTTTGTTTCAAAACTCTCAAAAACTTTGGTTCAAAGTTTCAAATCATTAGGCTTCACCATTGGTACAAGTGTGGCCCATTCCGTTAAATGTGCTGGTTTGATGATTCTATCGCTTTCCAGCCTCCTGATTTCTGCCTCCACCTCTTGCATGTAAGGCAAATGGCACCATGCAGGCCTTGGAGACTTGTAGAATTGCTTTTTGGCCAACATGTAAGGTGTCTGTGGCCCCTATGATAGTCCCTAGACCTTCCTGAAAAACCTCCTAGTATTTAATTAGGACTTCACTCAGACCAGCATTTTCTAATCGAAACACGTTGAGCCAATCAAATTGAATCTTCCTCAAGCAATTTCACCCCATCAGGCTTGGGCCCGAACCTTTTGCTACAATCAATGGTAATTGAACTGTGGACGCTCAGCCTTGAGCTCCTGGGCTTTTTGTGAACGCTTGTCCAAGAACAGAGAACCACCACTTGATTAACACATTTCAACAGCACTGTTTTTATTCAAGACTGTCAGTATACGAATATACAAACAAGGCTTGGGAGAAAAGCCACCTTAGACCACGTCGGGTACTAAAGAGTGGATTCTCTCACCGTTGATAGGGAAAGTTGTTACATTTATACATAACTTCGTACGCAATACAGAGTCCCGTATCATTAAGCTATCGCACAGTGTATTAATCAAAGCATACTTTGTTGGAAGCTTACACATCAAAAGTGCTCTAAATCTAACACACACACAGATACCAACAGCCATCTGGTTAAGCTCTTAACATAGCCCTCATTATTCTTACTCTGCTTTTCAAGGTAACATTCAGATATCAAAAATTGCTCTAAACTAAACATGTATTCATTAGTACAGCTCTAAAACAATGAGGCTCCAGTATTCCTCTGATGGTTGCCCTTTGATCTAGTGCTATGTACTATCTCATCCTCGGACCTGTGGGGAGGATTGTTTACCGCTAGGCTGGCTTCTTACAAATTGCTATGTTAGCAATTAGTTTCGCTTAGCCTGTTGCTTAGGATGCCGGGAAATACAGCCAATATGCCGGGGCCATTTTAGTTAACATTTCTGAGCTCCATTTTCTATATGGTCACTATATCTATTTCCAACTTATCATTCCTCCCTTTTTATCATTTTATGATAACCCTCAGATATTAATACGTTGAAGTCGAGCAAACTCTTTTCCTGTTTCTACATCTGAATTGTCATCAGTCAAAAGTGTAGGTGTCAATCCTTCCTCCTGTGTCCATATCGGGCTTGTCTCCTTTTTACATCGGCGTCGTGCGGGACAAGTTTGACAACTTCTTTTAATAAGGGCCCAAGCGATTCGGATACTAATACAAATGCCAAGAATGATGGCCAGAATGGAGAGAATGTCCAGCCCAATAGACTTTAGCCATCCCAACAGCTGACACAGTAAATTCCACCCGGCACAGGTCTCTTCTGAGACTGAATGGTCCAGGTCATATGCTTTAGTGGCAACATCGTTAATTAGTGAAGTGTCATTATATACAGCTGAGCTCTCATCCTCAATATAGGTACAACACTCCGGGCCAATAACTGCACATGCTCCCCCTTGGCTTGCTAAGAGATAGTCTAAAGCCATCCTATTCTGTAAGGTCATCATTCGCAGGGCAGTCTGCTCGTGTTCCAAATGACCCAGGGCATCAGCAGTGGCCTTAGCCATTTCCTCAAGCTCGTGACTGATATCACGAATCTGGTCCAGGGCTTGCATGACCCCATAATTGGGCAGAAGGGTGCCAAAGAATCTGCTCCAAAATGTCTGTTGGTGGAACAGATGCTGCAGTATTATTCACAAAGGCATGGCAGCACGTGCGTGTATCATTTAAGTACGTATAGGTATCCTCGGATTTGGTGCCATTTCCTCGTAGGCATACATACATTACTTCCTGGTAGATGCCAGTATTATGAATTGTTATATTACGGGGACATTCTGTCCTGGCATCCAGAGTTGTAATATTATATCCAGGGTACCACTGTCTAAGTCCTGTTAGGTTTTGCAAATGCTCTACGCAATCCTGTGACCAGGCAATATTTTGGCTGACTATGCTGCTATAATTAGAAGTGGCCTTAGAGTAGTCAGGAAAGCCGACCAAGGGACAAATTGTCTGGTTAAACCCACTGTCACCTGGGCCATGACGATCACACGTGGCATTCACTCTGACCTGAACTATTCTCGTGGGGCCTGTGTTATTTAACATTATGCTATTCTCCTGTTTCCATACCCACCAATCCCCGATGAGGTTGCAAGTAGTAGCTAGGGTCTGACTGGACTCACTTATATTATTAGACTGGGTACCTATCACTCTGGGCAGTGATAAACTCATTGGGGGGGTGCTAATAGTCATATTGTCACTCATAGTACTCACGATATCCCTTGGGACTATTACTGTACCATTGGGGCCATCAGAAGCAATACGTGGTGCCATACTCACAAAACCATTAGTCATTTTAGTAGTAACATCTGTAGAGTGTGAAGTCATCGCGGGGGTGCCTGTTTTTATCCACGTCTCCGCGGTGGCTGCACTAGAGTTGCTTGTAGACCCTTGGAGAGTGGGAGGTGCACCGCTGGTGGTGTTACTGGTCTGCATTGATGTCCATGTCGCTGTTAGGCAGAGGCCAAAGAGAAAGAGGATAGGTTTCATCGTTTCACTTTTCTTCAGTCTTCCTTCCTTAGTGGCACCTATGTCAAGGGAAGAGAAAATACATACAGCAGTAGCTGCCCCTTTGATCCAGGCTTTACGACCCTCAACCTTAACAGCAGTAGGGGTGGTAAGGAGGACTTGGAAAGGGTCCTCACACCGGGGTTCCAGGCCATGCTTTCTGGCAAAGTTTTTGCTTAACAACAGTGTCAGCCTTGTTATCGGCTGCAGGATAAGCCTCAATCCATTTACTAAAAACATCTACAATAACTAAAACATATTTACACTTGGCCATTCTGGGTAGCTCAATGAAGTCCATTTGCAACGTATCGAAGGGGCCTTCAGGCAGCGGGGTTCTACCCTGGTCACAGGGGACCCCCTTGCCGGGGTTATGCTGCATACATGTCAAGCATTTTTTAGTTTGTGCTCTAGCCAATTGCAGAACACTGGGATGCCACCAAGATTCCCAGACTAAATCTGCAGTTTGTCTAGCCCCACAGTGTGTTAAGTGATGGACAACATCAACCACCCAGACGGCTAAAACATCAGTCATACACACCTGGCCTACTGGGGTTTTCCAAAGACCGTCAACGTCCTTGAAACATCCCAGATCAGTCCATTCATGAAGTACATTGTCAGGGGCGTCCCCCTGTAAAGCAACAATATCAGCGGTGGAGGGAGGCGGCTTGTCAGGAACTGAGGCCCTAATAGATTTCCTCTGAACCATCATAAAGGAGCCAGGGAGCTCCGTAGCCTGTTTAGCAACTTCATCTGCCTGTTTGTTTCCCATAGAAACCGGATCTGTTCCGGCAGAGTGCGCGGAACATTTAATAATGGCCAATTCGCGAGGACTTTGAATGGCCTGTAACAAATTAATGACTTCCTCCCTGTGTACGATAGGGGTCCCAGATGAGGTGAGGAATCCTCGATTTTCCCATAGTGTCCCAAAATCATGGGCAACCCCGAAAGCATACCTAGAGTCAGTATAAATATTAGCTGTAAGTCCGGAGGCTAGCTCACATGCCCTAGTTAATGCAATTAATTCAGCTTTCTGAGCGGATACTGCGGGTATGAGGCGATGCTGCTCCACAATCCTACCCCCCGCATCCACTATACCATATCCAGCCTGGGACATAAAAATCCGGTTCCAGCTGATAGCCTCTATTGTCAGACTGCAGCTGGGGACCGGGTAATCTCCACAGCCCTTGCTGCTGTGCCTGCTGGGGAGGGGTGGGAGGTTGCCGCAAGGGGGCCATGGTATTTTGATCACTTTTCCGTACAACAAATTCAGATTTAATAGGTTTTTCGGCCTTAGGACCGTCACCCTCGCCCCATAATGCTTTAATTGCCCTAGCTGTATCACCCTGTGAGGAATTGATCCAATTTAAGTTGTTAGTTTTCCATCTATCTTGTGTAGGTTTGAGCACAGAAGGAGTCCATTTAGCATATGAGATCCTGGAAAACAGGCGAGTTAGTCCACTTCTCTCACTATATCTCCCTCATTCTGCAAATGTATTTCTCTCAAGTGATCATCCAATTTCCATTTGAAATCACTAATCATTTCCATTTCCACTATATTCATGGGTAACGAGATCCTGGTCATTAATATTTGCTGGAGAAAGTGAGGTCTGCAGATGCTGGAGATCAGAGCTGAAAATGTGTTGCTGGAAAAGCGCAGCAGGTCAGGCAGCATCCAATGAGCAGGAGATTCGACGTTTCGGGCATAAGCCCTTCTTCAGGATATTAGTATTTGCTGCAATCTTAAATCTTGGTCCTTGTACTGTCAGATAATTGACACTTTTTTTTCTCAATTTACTTTTCTGCTGTAATGGTCTCATAAACATGTATCAAATCTCTCCTCAATCTCCTTTCCTCCAAAGATAGCAGCTTCAGTTTCTCCAGATTAGCCGTACCTACAATACCCCATCCCTCAAGCAATTCAAGTGAATCTCTCTTGCACCCTCTCAAACTCTCACATCTTCTCAATTGCTGACAATCAGAACTGGGCGTAAGATTGCAGTTGTGAGTTAACAACAATTTTATAACAGTTCAACATAACTTCCTGCTTACATATTTAATGTCTCTGTGTATGAAGACCAAGAAAGAAACATTCAAATCAGGAGCAGGAAAAAGTCATTCAGCCCCATTCAATAAGATCATGGCTAATCTGATTTTTAACCTCAAATCTACATTATTGTCCACTGGTGATAACCTTTCAATAAAATCTGTCTACCATTTGTCACAAAAATGTTTAAGTACTCCAATACTTTTTCACAGAGATCCAAAGATGAACAACACACTGAGAGAAAAGAAACTTCACCTAATCTTTATGTTAAATGGGCTTTCCTTGGTTTATGCACAACTCCAAGTTCTAAATTTGACCAGGAGAGGAAACTTCTCTATGTCTACTATGGCAAAACCCTTCAAGATTTTAAATGGTTCAACCAAGTCACCTATTGCTGTCCTACACTCTAGTGAAGCCCAGCCTGACCTATTTTGCCTCATAAGGTAAACCACCCATTCTGGATAACTGCCTAGTAGGGTTTTCTGAACTGTTTGCACTGTTAAATCCTTTGGTAGCAAATACTATGCACAGCGCTGCAGATATTGTCTTGTCAGTCTCCTATATAACTGAAGTAAAGCCTCCATGCTTTCGTATTCCACTCCCACCTACTTTGACCCCAACCCCTGCCCCATAACAGTGAGAATATAGTAATTAATTTCATAACTTACTTGATGTACCCGCTTAAAAACCTTTTACAATTCATGCATGAGGACTTGGATGTCCCTCTGCATCTTGGGGCTTTGTAACATCTCACAATGTACATAATGTGTTTCATTATCTTTCTTCCAAAATGGACAATGTCAAAAATCCAATAACTTGATTTAGTTTTTTTAAGGAGTAACAAAAGGATTAATTAAGGCAACACAATGAATGTGATCTATATAGACTTCAATATGTGTTTGATAAGGTTCCCCATGGGAGACTGGTTAGCAAGGTTAAGATCACATGGAATGCGGGGAGAACTAGCCAATTGGATACAGAACTGGTTCAAAGGTAGAAGGTGGTGGTGGTGGAGGTTGCTTTCTAGACTGGAGGCTTGTGACCACTGGTGTGCCACAAGGATCGGTGCTGGGTCCATTACTTTCTGTTATTTATATAAATGATTTGGGTGTGAACATAGAAGGTATGGTTAGTAGGTTTGCAGGTGACACCAAAATTGGAGGTGTGGTGGACAGTGAAGAAGATTACCTCAGAGTACAATGGAATCTTGGTCAATGGGCTGAGCAGTGTCAGATGGAGTTTAATTTAGGAAAATGTAAGGTGCTGCATTTTGGAAAAGCAAATTAGGGCAGGACTTATACACTTAGTAGTAAGGTCATGGGTGTGTTGCTAAACAAAGAGACCTTGGAGTGCAACTTCATAGTTCCTCAAAAGCAAAAAAGGCGTTTGGTAAGTTTATCTTTATTGGTGCGTGCATTGAGTATAGGAGTTGGGAGTCCATGTTGTGGCTGTACAGGACATTGATAAAGCCACTTTTGGAAGACTGTGTGTATTCTGGTCTCCCTGCTAGAGGAAGAATGTTGTGAAATTTGGATGTTGTGAAATTTGAAATCAGAAAATATTTACAAGGATGTTGCCAGGATTGGAAGGTTTGAGCTATAGGGAGAGGCTGAATAGACTGCAGCTATTTTCCCTGGAGCACTGGAGGCTGATGGGTGACTTTATAAAGGTTTATAAAATCATGACAGGCATGAATAGGGTAAATAGACAAGGTCTTTTCCCTAGGGTGGGGGAGTCAAAAACTACAGGGCATAGGTTTGAAGTGAGAGGGGAAAGATTTAAAATGGACCTAAAGGACTGCATTTTCATGCAAAGGGTGGTACCTGTATGGGATGCGCTGCCAGAGGAAGTGGTGGAGGCTGGTACAATGACAAAAGTTGAAAGGCATCTGGATGGGTATATGAATAGGAAGGTGTTAGAGAGATATGGGCCAAATGCTGGCAAATGGGATTTGATTTATGTAGGATATGTGGCTGATATGAATAGGTTGGACCAAAGCATCTGTTTCCATACTGTACATCTCTATGACTCCATGATGACTCATCACTCTGGTTCCTTGATGCTACACATAGCCTTATGCAGCCTTGATGGCAAAAGCCATGACCTCACCTTACCTCACTTCTTCAGTTCAGCTCTTCCTTCACATTTGTACCAAATATTCTAATGAGGTCAGGAGCCAAAATGCCCTGAACATCAATGAGCAGTTAATTGCCAAGTAAGTGCCATTTGGCACCACTGTTAACAAGATCTTCCATCGTTGTCAACAGTGGATTGAAGGGGTAGTAATTAATTGGGTTGAATTTGTCCTGCGTTTTGTACAGAACATACCTGAGCAATTTTTTTCACATTGTTGGGTGGATATTAGCATTGAAGCTGTAGTGTAACAATATGAGAAATTCAGATACATTAGTTAAACATGAGCTTCATACAGTTCTGGTCACCATATTACCAAAAGGATGTGTCTGCTTTGGAGAGGGTGCAGTGGTGGTTCACCAGGATGTTGCCTGATATGGAGAGTACAGTCTATGAAGAGAGATTGAGTAGATTAGGATTCTTTTAATTAGAAAGACGAAGGTTGAGGGGGGACCTGATTAAAGTCTACAAAATCGTGAGAGATATAAACAGTATGGATAGCAAGAAGCTTTTTCCCAGAGACGACTCAATTATTAGGGGTCACGAGTTCAAGGTGACAGGGGAAAGGTTTAAGAGAGACATGCGTGGCAAGTTCTTTACACAGTGGATGGTGAGTGCCTGGAGCGCTTTGCCAGTGGAGGTGGTAGAGATGGGCATGATAGCACCATTAAAGATATACCTAGACAGATACATAAATGGGCAGGGAGCAGAGGGATACAGATCCTTCGGAAATAGGCAACAGTTTTAGATAGAGGATCTGGATTGAGGTAGACTTGGAAGACCAAAGGGTCTGTTCCAGTGCTGTAATTTTCTTTGTTCTTTGTTCTTCTTTTTCAAATCTATGTTGGCTCTCAATTAACCCAAAACCCTAAGTTCTTGTTGACTTCTTTCCATTGTATTGAAACTGATGCCTTATGCTTAACTGATGTGAAATTGACCATGCTCCAGTTACTAAGAATATCCTGAACTCGGTTTATTGAATACCCGTGTAAAATTGCTACTCTTCAACTTTCTGACACTTCCATGCATCTGCAAAAAATTACAAAATGAGTCTAGATTAGAGTGGTGCTGGTCAGGCAGCATTCAAGGAGCAGGTGGGAAGCTGCCAGAACTGCTGTGCTTTTCCAGCACCACTCTAATCTAGACTCTGGTTTCCAGCATCTGCAGTCATTGTTTTTACTTAAACGATTACAACATGCCTTTCAGTTATCTGCACCGAATTTCTTTTAGCAACCAGGATGCAGGTTAGCAGGATTCAAACGATCAAAAGGTGAATGAATATTAATGAGGTGAGTTGTGGTATAAAAAGGTGCTTAACAACTGCTGATCCTCATCAGCTGGCATCCTGCTGCTGCTCAGTGAGAATCTCACCACATTGCTCGCGAGAAGCCTAAAAGATGGGTCAGTTTCATCTCAACATCGTGGTAGATCTCATTGAATATATTGCCCGAATCTGCCACAATGTGCTACTGCTCATGTCACTCTGCAAGATTCTGCTCTTTCTTCAAAAGTACTTCACTGGTTTAGGAGTGTTCTGAGATATACATGGGCTGCAAAAAGTGGCATATGAATGAAAACCGCTTTGACTTTAAAATTGGTCATTTCTCAAGTTCATTAATTTAAATTATTGATTGTTCTTCCCACACATCGTTAGAGATTTTTCTAATGTCAAATGCTAAATTAACCAACTTTCTCTTTGATTTCCTTTTGGGTTTTATCTCGTTTCTTTCCATTCAACCTTGGGGCAATATTGTCTCCTTCCAGAGGAGGTGGGTGTGAAGGCATCTAATTATTCGAGACGATGGCATTACCTTCCTGTTTCAACCAGTGACAACCATGCCCCATGAGTGAATAGAAAAAGTCAAAATGACCTGTCTGGCAAAATTTGATTCATTCACTCATCTTACTTTTTGCACTCTTCTTTGACGTTTCTTTCGGTATTTATAGTGGTCTGTCCTTGCCGCTTCCGGGACAACTGACCACTATAAATACCGGAAGAAACATCAAAGAAGCGCTTCGCAGGAGGCTCCAGAGCACTGATGATGTCTCCTAGCCAGGGGACGAAACGTTTGCAACAAAAACTTCCAGCTCGGCGAACAGAACCACTACAACAAGCACCCGAGTTACAAATCTTCGCACAAACCTTGAACTCTTCTTCCCATCAGCATTTGAACATCAGGGAAACCATCTTCTGGAGAGTCTTATAGAATCATTGAAACACTTAAACATTATCCATAAACACCCTCACTAAACTTTGCCTGCTAAAGGAACATCCACTGACCACTGGATGTGAAGTATTTGATTGAATGCACTGCTAGGTTAGAGACCTATAGGAGTCAGAGACCAGCTGCCAAAGGAAGTGCTCTGCTGAGTTCCTCAAGTACAATGTCAGTTCCTTCTGTTTTCTTATGTCGTGTTCAGTCATTTCTTTGTATTTACCTCTATCCCCTTCATTTCATCCTCGTCAGTATTCCCACCCTACCGTGTTTGGAATTTACCTTTAACTGACAATATAGCTCATATATTTTTGGGAGTGCAGATGAGCAGAGAGATCTTGGTGTCCATGTACACAGATCCCTGAAAGTTGCCACCCAGGTTGACAGGGTTGTTAAGAAGGCATACATGAGGTTATGCTACAGCTGTACAAAACTCTGGTGCGGCCACACTTGGAGTATTGTGTACAGTTCTGGTCACCACATTATAAAAAGGATGTGGAAGCTTTGGAAAGGGTGCAGAGGAGATTTACTAGGATGTTGCCTAGTATGGAGGGGAGGTCTTACGAGGAAAGGCTGAGGGCCTTGAGGCTGTTTTCGTTGGAGAGAAGAAGGT
The DNA here is from genome assembly GCF_020745735.1 of Hemiscyllium ocellatum. NCBI lineage: Eukaryota > Metazoa > Chordata > Chondrichthyes > Orectolobiformes > Hemiscylliidae > Hemiscyllium > Hemiscyllium ocellatum. The sequence continues at coordinate 12,838,362 of NC_083418.1, read as the reverse complement.
TGAGAGGTGACTTAATAGAGACATACAAGATAATCAGAGGGTTAGATAGGGTGGTGCTGAAAATGTGTTGCTGGAAAAGCGCAGCAGGTCAGGCAGCATCCAAGGAACAGGAGAATTGACGTTTCGGGCATTTCCAGCAACACATTTTCAGCTCTGATCTCCAGCATCTGCAGACCTCACTTTCTCCTGGTTAGATAGGGTGGACAGGGAGAGCCTTTTTCCAAGAATGGTGACAGCGAGCACGAGGGGACATCGCTTTAAATTGAGGGGTGATAGGTATAGGACAGATGTCAGCGGTAGTTTCTTTACTCAGTGAGTGGTAAGGGTATGGAATGCTTCGCCTGCAACGGTAGTAGATTCGCCAACTTTAAGTGCATTTAAGTTGTCATTGGACGGGCATATGGACGTACATGGAGTAGTGTAGGTTAGATGGGGCTTCAGATTAGAATGGCTGGTCGGCGCAACATCGAGGGCTGAGAGGCTTGTACTGCGCTGTAATGTTCTATGTTCTATGTTCTATATTGCTGTTTTTAGAAACAGAATGTGCCCTCACACACCAGCAGGGTAAAGCTTGCCAATAAATATTTTTTGTAAGAGATTTTTTTTCAAGGTTTGCAAACAGCCTGCCTTCTCCTTGAAATATATGCATTTAGAAACAAATCACCAAACTTTAGACAAGTGGTGCATGACCAGGGTGCAGTGGTGCAAGGTGACACCTACTCCTCACAAGACAGGTTGTATAATTCAGATGCAGAGTGCCGTACACTGGTCACTCAGCTTAACATCAACCAGACGGGTCTGACCCACTTCCATCCTGCTGGTTGCTGGGCACAAACAAAGGTTTCAGGAAATTGTACCGGCTCCGGGAAGACAAATTACTTTCAGTAGCTGGACATAAGGCTCCAACAAATAACAGCACCATAAATTTTTCACAATATCCCACCCATCCCTTTGCGTCCACCAGGATAGAAGAGAAGAGTAAGAACACCTAAAATGATGAATGGAAGGACAGAATGTAATGCAGCAGAATTAAATCTGATTAACCTTTAAACAGAATCAGTGTGAGAAGGATATACCAAAGTTTACAAAGCACCTTCTCCAGTCGGAGGCTGAGAGGTGACCTGATAGAAGTATATAAAATTGTGGCATGGAGAGAGTGGATAATCAGAGTCTGTTGATAAGGTAGAAGGTACTGGGGGGGTTAGGTTTAAGGTGAGAGAGACTAAAGGAGATGTGAGAAACAAGTTTTCTACACAGAGGGTGGTAGGTGCATGGAATGTGCTGCCAGAGGAAGTGGTAGAAGCAGGTACAGTATAAGTTTATGAAGCATTTAGACAGACAGATGAATAGGCAGGGAATAGAGGGATATGAAACCCGTGTAGGTAGATGAGATTAGTTTATGATAGCGTCATGGTCAGCACAGACATGGTGGGTCTAAGGACCTTTACCTGTGCTGCACTGTTCTACACTTTATGTAATCGAGCCTGGTTTTAACTCAGCAAGTAAATATTGAATGGGTTTCATCAGGAGCAGTGCAGCAATGAAAGATGATGCGAGGACTGAGTGCATGCATTCAGAAACCTTGTGGTAAGTGTAAAGCACAAGTGCATGTCCTCATCTCTCTCAGTCTCTCTCTATGATGTACAGTACATAGGAAAACAGAGACAGTCGTAACAACAATATGCCCAGCAAGTGTGATCACTTTATCTGGCTATTTACATGGTCACCAGAGGGTTTTACCACACGTCAATCAAATTAACTGGAATATCATCATTGCGAGGATGAGTTAGAGTTAGATGAAAGCTAACAGGTCTCACATGCAGAACCGGGGATATTAGACTGATCATGCGAGAGAGTGAGAAATGACAAGAAAAGTGGGAGAGAGCACAAGCATAAAACATGAATAATAGAAACATGACAGAGGGAAAGGAAGGAAAAAAGGGTGAGCAAGGAATTAAATTTAAAGAAGAGAGAAAGTAACAATTGTTTATGCAATATCACAGGACCTTAAAAACAATTGCAAAACGTAGGGCTGAAGTTTACAGATTATTGTCTCGTGAACATTAGAGAAACAATTGTTCTGTTATTGTTAAAGTTGCTATCCCTCAAAATTCCGGACATATTAATTCAGATTTCCCCATGCATCACTATTTCAGAAAAAAAATTGAAGGAACTGCAAATGCTGGAAATCAGAAACAGAAACAGATCTTGCTGGAAAAGCTTAGTGGGTCTGGCAGCATCTGTGGAGAGAAAGCAGATTTAATGTTTCGGGTCCTCAGAACTAATGGTACCGGTAGGGAGAGAGTAAATGATAGGTGAAGATAGAGCCCAAAGAGAGGAAAAACAATTGGACAGACAAAGGAGTGAGTAAAGGTCAACTTGGGAGAATGAATAGCTGTTAATGGAAGCTATTAGTGGCTGATGATGAGTTGTAGATTAGATTACTTACAGTGTGGAAACAGGCCCTTCAGCCCAACAAGTCCACACCAACCCGCAACCCACCCATACCCCTACATTTACCCCTAGCACTACGGGCAATTTAGCATGGCCAATTCACCTGACATGCACATCTTTGGACTGTGGGAGGAAACCGGAGCACCCAGAGGAAACCCACGCAGACACGGGGAGAATGTGCAAACTCCACACAGTCAGTCGCCTGAGGCGGGAATTGAACCCGGGTCTCTGGCGCTGTGAGGCAGCAGTGCTAACCACGGTATATGTGGAAGCAGCTCATGTGATGTCTGGTGTGTGGGGTTTAGGGTAAGAACATGGCCTCAAACCCTGAGATTGTTGAACTCGATATCAAGTCCAGAAGGCTTGAGAGTGGAAAATGTGGAAAATGGGGTGTTGTTCTTCCAGCTTGCACTGAGCTTCACTGGGCAACTACAGCAAGCCTGAGACAGAAATGTTGGCAAGGGAACATTGTGGTGCATTGAAGGAGCAGGCAACTGAAAATTTGGGCTTTTTTTTGTGTACAGAACGTAATTGTTCTGCAAAGTGGCCACTCAGTCTACGTTCCACTTCCTCAGTGTTGAGGAGACTACATTGTGAGCTGTGTCTCTGGCACCTGGAAGGTATGTTTGGGCCCTTGGATACTGAGGAGGGAGGAAGTAAATGAGCAAGTGTTACATCTTCTGTAGATGCAGGGGAAGGTGCTGTGAGGTTGTGGGCACACTGTTGGGACTGAAGGAGGAGTGCCCTGGAGGGAACGATCCCTGCAGAAGGCTGACAAGGAAGGGAAGGGGAATATGTCTCTGGAGGTGGTGGAAATGATGGCTAATGATCCTCTAGATGTGAGTGCTGCTGAGATGCATGTACACTGACTGAAGGAAATGCTTGGGACATGTGTAGGCTGTAGCCAGGCTGAGGGGAAAGAACAGGATATGCATATACTGTAATCAGACTGAGAGGGAAGAATGGAAAATGTGCAAACCATAGACAGACTGCAAGTGAAAATGGGAAATATGTAGACTGTAGCCAAGCTGAGGAGAAAGAATGGGTCATATGTAACTGTCATCAAGTAGAGAGGAAAGATTGGGAAATGTGCAAACTGTAGCCAGGCTGAGAGTAAAAATGGGAAATGAGTAGATGGTATCCAGGCTGAGGGGAAAGAGCAGGGTATGTGTAGTCAGTAATCAGGCTGACGTTATGTGTAGATGAGACTGTTGTACTGGAAAAGCACAGAAAGACAGGCAGCATCCGAGGATCCGGAGATTTGATGTTTCGGGCATAAGCCTTCATCAGGAACGAGTCTCGTGGGGTGGGGAGGAGGCTGAAGATATGTGTAGACTGTAATCAGGCTGAGAGTAAAGAATAGGAAATGTGCAAACTGTAGCCAAGCTGAGAGTTAAAAATGGGACATGTGTAGACTGTAGTCATGCTGAGAGGAAAGAATGGGTCATGAAAGAGTCTAAGAGATGAAGTGGAAATGTAAAATTGGATGCATTGGAGTGCATGTGAAAGCTAAATCCTCATCTTTGGTAATTGTCAAAGTTAGCATGTAGATAAGGGCAAAAAAGAGATCAGGATCAATTCGCTAGGAATTATTTCCAGTTATGATCGTCTGAGAGCAAGAAGGGAAACAATTTATGTAACTGGAGAGATGATGGCATAATGACAACATTGATGGACTGGTAACCTGGAACTGCAGGCTTGTGTTCTCGGGGCATGGGTTCAACTTCCACAATGGCAGCTCATAGAATTTAACAAAACTTAGTATTGAAAAGTGACCATAAAAATATCATTAATTGTCATAAAATCCCTTTTTGTTCATGATGTCCTTTAGGACAGGAAATCTACCATCCTGGCCTGGTGTAGCCTATATGTGACACTAGATCCACAGTCATCCATTCCCAATTACCATCTGAAATAGCCAAGTAAACACCTCAGTTCCGGGGCAATTATGGATGTATAACAAAAGATAGTCTTACCAGTGACACCCACATTCCCTGAAAGAAAGAAAAATTGGAACTGGTCTGGTTCTGATTGAATAAATGAGCAAAGATAACTCTACTGGGGTGGACAAGGAGGGTTGGAGGAGGATGGTGTTACTAGTTATCTCAATAGTTAAGGTGAAAAAGGTATGAAAGAAAATACATCAGGATCTTACATGTAAGAAGTTATATGCAACATGAGAAGCGCCTTGTCAAAAGCATGCAACTAACACAAAGGAGAGAACAGAAATGGTATTTAACAATATGTTTGAGAGATTAGATGCTCAGTTATGAGACCAGAGTGATCAAAGTCAGAAGGATGATAATATAATAATTTGGGAAGGTAGGGGGTGATGCCTGAAGAGGTGGAATTATTTTTAATACCACTCAGCAAAAGGGTCAGCGAGTGCAATTGAATGATATTGTTTTACTTAAAGAAGGTAATGAGTTAACATAGAACAAACGTTGAACGAACATAGAACAGTACAGGCCCTTCGGCCCTTGATGTTGTGCTGACCTTTTATCCTACTCTAAGATCAAACTAACTTGCATTCCTTACATTTTATTATCAGTCCCTATCCAAGAGTCACTTAAATGTCCATAATGTATTTGACTCTACTACTAGTGCTGGCAGTGCATTCCACGCACCCATCATTCACTGTAAAAAAAACTACCTCTGACATCTCCTCTAAACCTTCCTTCATTCACCTTAAAATTATATTGTCATAGCTTTTTCCACCCTGGGAAAAAGTCACTGGCTGCCCAATCCATCTATGCCTCTCATCATCGTGTACATCTCTATCACGTCAGCGCTCACCCTTCTTCGCTCCAATGAGAAAAGCCCTAGCTTCCTCAGCCATTCTTCATAAGACCTACCCTCCAGTCCAGGCAGCATCCTGGTAAATCTCCTCTGCACCCTCTCTAAAGTTTCTACATCCTTCCTGTAATGAGGTGATCTGAACAGAACACAATATTCCAAATGTGGTCTAAGCAGGACTTTATAGAGCTGCAGCATTACCTTGTGGCTCTTAAACTCAATCCTCCTGCTAACGAAAGCCAACACACTATAGGCCTTCTTAACAACTCTATCAACTTGGGTGGCAACTTTTAGGGATTTATGGACTAGACCCCAAGATTCTTCTGCTCCTCCAGACTGCAGGCTCCTATATTCAGATTTGACCTTCCAAAATGAATTACTTCACACTTTTCCAGGTTGAACTCCACCTGCCATTTCTGCCCAGTTCTGCATTCTGTCAAAGTCTTGTTGCAGGGAGAAAGTGATTCCTGAAGAAGGGCTTATGCCTGAAATATCGATTCTCCTGTTCCTTTGATGCTGCCTGACCTGCTGCGCTTTTCAAGCAACACATTTTTAAGCAATGTCTTGTTGCAACCTACAATAGCCCTCCACACTATCCACAACCCCATTAACCTTTGTGTCATTGGAAAACTTACTAATCCACCCTTCCACTTCCTCATCCAAGTCATTTATATAAATCACAAAAAGCAGAGGTCCTAGAACAGATCCCTGCGGAACACCACTGGTAACCGAACTCCAGCCTAAATACTTTCCACCTAATATCACCCTCTGTCTTCTATGGGCCAGCCAATTCTGTATCCAGACAGCCAACTTTCCCTGTGTCCCATTACTCCTTCCTTAGTGAATGAGCCCTATCATGAGGAACCTTATCAAACGCCTTACTAAAATCTATGTAAACCACATCCACTGTTCTATCTTCATCAATGTGTTTTGTTATATGCTCAAAGAATTCAATAACACTTGTGAGGCATGACCTGTCCCTCACAAAGCCATGCTGACTATCTCTAATCTTACCCACCAAGACTTTTTTATGCCTTCTAGCTCTCTTACATCTATTTTTCAGTTCCTTCTTAGATACTTTATAACCCTCTAGAGTCCTTTTTTAGATTAGACTTACAGTGTGGAAACAGGCCCTTCGGCCCAACAAGTCCACACCGACCCGCCGAAGCGCAACCCACCCATACCCCTACATTTACCCCTTACCTAACACTACGGGCAATTTAGCTTGGCCAATTCACCTGACCTGCACATCTTTGTGACTGTGGGAGGAAACCGGAGCACCCGGAGGAAACCCACGCAGACACGGGGAGAACGTGCAAACTCCACACAGTCAGTCGCCTGAGTCGGGAATTGAACCCGGGTCTACAGGCGCTGTGAGGCAGCAGTGCTAACCACTGTGCCACCGTGCCGCCCACCGTGCCGCCTGTCTGATCCTTGCTTCCTTACTCTTAAATAAGCTTCCTTCTTCCTCTTGACTGGATGTTTCACATCCCTTGTCATCCAAGATTCCTCCACCCTAACATCTTTCTTTGCCTTAATGGGACAAATGTATCCAGCACTCACAGCAAGTGTTCCCTCAACAACCTCCACATTTCTGTTGTGCATTTCCCTGAGAACATTACTTTTTCCAAATAATCACAAATCCTGACTCTCAGAATCCTCTCCAATAACTTGCCCATTACTGACGTAAGGCTGACTGGTCTGTAGTATCCAGAGTTATCCCTATTCCCTTTCTTGAACAAAGGAATAACATTTGAAACCCGCCAATCATCTGGTACTACTCCAGTAAAGAGTGATGGTGCAAAGATCATCCTCAAAGATGCAGCAATCTCTTCCCTCGCTTCCCGTAGTAACCTTGGGGATATCCCGCCTGGTCCAGAGGACTTGTCTATCCTCCTCATGTCTTCAAAAATTCCAGTACATCCTCCTTCTTAACATTAATCTGTTTGAGCGTACCAGCCTGTTCATGCTGTTCTCACAAACGGCAAGGTCCCTCTCAGTAGTGAATACTGAAGTAATGTATTCATTAATGACCTCTCCTATCCTGTGACTCCAGACACATGTTCCCTCCACTATCCCTGATCCACCTTCCCCTCACACTGGCCATCCCTTTGTTCCCGTTTCCCTTAATCCTACCTGCCAACGCTTTTTCATACCCCCTTCTAGCTCTCCTAAGTCCATTCTTCAGTTCCTTCCTGGCTACCTTGTAACCATGTAGAGCCCTGTCTGATCTTTGCTTCCTCGGCATTAAGTAAGCTTCCTTCTTCCTCTTGATTAGATGTTCCACATCCGTTGTCATCTAAAGTTCCTTCACCATACCATCCCTTCCACGTCTCAGTGGGACAAACCAGTCCAGCACTCGCAGCAAGTGCTCCCTAAACAACCTCCACATTTCTGTTGTGCATTTCCCTGACACTATCTCTTCCCAGTTTATGTTCCACACTTTCTGCCTAATAACATTGTAATTCCCCCTCCCCCAATTAAATACTTTCCCATACCCCGTCTGCTCCTTTAAGGTTCTTTAAGGTTTGGACTTGGCAAGATGGCGGTGATTCTGTAGAACTGCTGTGGACAGCTCTGCCTAACAGCCAAGGCATACCGACATTTTTTTGCCATCCCTGGCCAACTTATGTGATGGAATCATGAGTTTAAAACCTTACAGAATACACATTTGTTAATATTTGGGAGTGGGAACGATGCCAAAGGGAAAAGGAGCCAGCAAACAGCAGCAGGGAGGACAGTCCCCTGCAGCAGCAGCAGCAGCAGCCTCTCCTGAAACCCCCGGGGATCTGACAGACTCACAGGAATTGGCTGTGGTGATGGAGAGAATTACCTTAACAGTTGGGGGTGTGATTGAGGAAATCCGTGGGGAGATTCGTGCCCAGGTCCAACCTATGACATCCACGCTGCAGAAGCATGAGCAGGAGATCCAGGGCCTCGGGGAGAGACTGGAGGAGATTGAGGGTCGAACTAAGGCTTCGGAAGCTGCGATAGAGTCCTCATCCAGTCAGATCCAGGTGCTGGAGTGAGTGGTGCGGGCCTTGTGAGATCATATCGATGACCTCAAAAATAGAGGTCGGATGATGAATCTCCGAATGGTCGGGCTCCCTGAAGGTGAGGAAGGTGAGCAGCCTGTCAGCTTCTTTGAAAACTGGCTGCTGACGTTTCTGGGCCTTCACATCAAGTCCAGCAGGTTACAGATTGAAAGGGCGTATCGGGTTACAGTGCACAGGTCAGGCCTAGTGCAGCGCCTCCACCCAGTCCTAGTGCACTTCCGCTCATATAAGGACAAGCAAAAAGTCCTAGAAGCTTCCAGATCCTTGGGGAAAGATCCACGGGCACTGCAGTACAAAGGGTCAAAAATCATGTTTTTCCAGGATTTCTCTGCAGCTGTAATTCGAAAGAGGAAGTCTTTCAATGAAGTTTAAAATGGCTGAGGAACCTGGGCATCCAGTACTCCATGAGATACCCCGCAGTGCTCCATTTCAGCCACAAGGACTCAGTTTATACATTTGACTCAGCAGATAAAGCTAAAATCTTTGAAGACACTTTAACATAGACAGATTGGCCTGAAGAATACGGTTCATGTTTGTTCTCTTTTCCCATGTTTTCCCTTCCTTTTTTTATTGCTTTCTTCCTCCCTAATAATTTCCTTTTTGGAAAGGAGGAAAAAGATCTTGGAATAAGTTGTTCTTTTTTTTTAGTAACTGGACTTTCTGATGGGAAATTGTTATCTCTGTCCCTTTTTTCTGTTTGTTCTGTTCCTCTTTTAGTCATAAGAAGGGGTGACATGAAGCCAGGGATCGGTGGAGTGCTCATCCTGACTTTGTCTTCTTTTCTGTTGATTTAAAGACCAGCTCCTTGCTTTTTGTTTGCCCTAAGGCTGGGGCACAGTCCGGGTTTGAGGAGCTGTGAAGGAGGGGATGGGTAGGATGAGTGCCCTCTATGGGCAGGGGGAAGAGTCTTCCATTTTTTAGTTTTATAGTTGGTTTTCTTTGTAGTCTTTTGGTAGTAATAGTTGTTTATAGTTATGATAGAGTAGTTTTTGTACATATAGTTCTTCGACTCTATGAGTCTCTATTTACTTATGCGTGGCGCGTTGTAAGCAGAGCTCTCCCTCCAAGGAGTTCAAGGGTCTCTGAAAGGGGATATGGCTAAGTGTCTTATTAAATGGTTCACCTGGAACATTAAGGGAAGTCATTCAGCTGTTAAAAGGATAAAAAGTCCTTTCTAGCCTTAAGAGGAAAAGGGTTGATATCGCTTTATTGCAGGAAACCCATCTTGATGGGGAACACTTGAAATTACAACAGGGGGTTATGACTGGGTATTCTTTTCATCCTTTACTATTAAAAGTAGGGGAGTGGCGGTACTCATCCAGAAAAATCTTCTGTTCACATTAGAGCAGGTGAAAGATGAGCAGGGACGGTTTGTCATACTTAAAGCCCTGATGCATGGGGAGGAATATGGCGTTTTAAATGCCCACTGTCCTCCGAAGCATCCCCTCAAATTTTTGATGAGTGCTTTCTCTAAGTTGAGTGCTTTTGGAACACGGCACATTATTATGGGGGGGGGGAGTTTAATTGTCTTTTGGATCCAACAGTGGACAGGATGCCTTGTGGGCCCCCAACTATTTCTTCAACCAAGCAGGTGGTTGACTTATACGAGGAGTTGGGGCTGGTGGATAGTTGAAGATGTCTTCACTCTACCAGTAGGGACTTCACCTTTTTTTCAAATCCACATAAATGTCACACGAGGATTGATCTCTTTCTGGATCCTTCTGGATTCGATTATGGCTTGTAAAATTGGGAATATAGCTATCTCTGATCGCGCGGCAGTATATTTGGAGGTTAAGGCCAAGAGTGAAGGGCTAGGTTTGCGGCACTGGTGTTTGGACCCTTTTCTCCTTAAGGATTCCAAATTTGTGGAATACATTTTGAAGGAGTTTCAGGAATACTTGACTATCAACTCAGGCACGGCTAGTAGTCTGCCCATGCTATGGGAGACTGCTAAGGCCTTTGCTATGGGATTAGCTATTTCCTATTCGGCTAGCCAGAAACGACAGAAGAGGAACAGCAGCATCTACTTGAGACGCGGTTGAAAGCCGCCGAGGCGGCACATTTTGTGCAGCTTTTGGTGACTAAGCTACAGTGGATCACAGCCCTCTGGGCTGCTTTGAATACAATACTGACACAAAACGCACAGAAAGAACTTGCTTTTGCTAGACAAAGGCTGTTCGAATATGGGGATAGGCCAGGGAAGTATTTAGCATACCTGACTAGGAAAAAGCATGCTTCCCAATCCAGTACTGCAATCAGAGACAGCGCTGGGGTCCTTACATACGATGCAAGAAAGACTAATGAGGCTTTTCAGAGCTTTTACTCTGAATTGTAGCAGTCTGAAGGTTGCAAGGACAGGAGGGCTAACTTGGAACTCCCAGGGGTAACCTTGGAACGGGCCTCGCTCCTTAATGCCCCCTTGACAGTTCAGGAAATACAAGAGGCAGCTAGGCAACTTCAGGGTGGAAAAGCGCTTGGCCCTGATGGTCTTCCAGGTGAGTGTTATAAGGAGTTTATAGGGATTCTGTCAGGGCTGATGTTGGAGATGCACAATCACTCCTCTATGCATGAATGCCTACCACCATCTTTGAGAGACGCTAATATTTCCTTCATTCTTAAGAAGGGGAAGGTACCTGAGGATTGTGCCTCATACAGGCCCATCTCTCTATTAAATTCAGATTTCAAGATTCTGTCCAAGATCCTGGCGCTGAGGTTGGAAAGGGTGTTGCCCCATATTATTAAAGAGGACCAGACAGGCTTTATAAGAGGCTGTAGGTCCTCTAATAATATTAGAAGGTTGCTGAATATGGTCCATGTTTGTCAGCAACGATCGATTCAGGGGTTGGTGATTTCCTTAGATGCAGAGAAAGAATTTGACCGGGTGGAATGGCTTATGTCTGAGAAGAGTTCGGGTTGGGTGGAGTCTTTGCAAGGTGGGTGGAGGTTTTATATCGCCACCCTCTGGCCGCGGTCATCACCAACGGGGTGAAGTCATGGAATTTTACGATTGGTCGGGGTAGTCGGCAAGGCTGCCCCCTCTCACCGTTGTTGTTTACGTTGGTGATAGAGCCGTTGGCAGAGGCCATTCGTCAGAATGTCCACATAACCGCTCCGGAAGTGAGATCACAGGCACACAAGATTAGACTGTATGTGGATGGCGTCTTTCTGTTTTTATTGAACCCGATGACCTCTGTACCCCATTTGCTATGATGTATCAATTCATTTGGGGCTATTTCAGGATATAAGACTAACTTTGCAAAATCTGAAGCTATGCCTTTGGGGAACCTTAAGGATGTGCCAGAAGTTGAAGGTGGCCCTAAATTCCCTTTTAAGTGGTCACAGCAGGGTACCAATACCTAGGCATTTTTATTACCCCCAAGTTTGATCTGTTATTTCAGACTAACGTTGCTCACTTGCTTGACAATATTAAGCGAGATCTTCAGGGATGGGAGGCTCTTCCAATTTCATGGCTGGGCCGAATACCTCTCATTAAGATGAATGTTCTTCCTTGTTTGCTTTATCCCACACGTATGCTCTCTATAATGTTTCCCAGGTCAACGCTGTGGAAGCTTATGGGATAGTTTGTGTCCTTTGTCTGGCATCGTGGGGGACCCCTCATCAAACTTACTAAATTGCAGTTGTCTCAAGGAGGGGGAGGAGTTGATTTCCCAGACATCAGGAGGTATCAATTGAGTTCCCTGTTGTCCTTTGTCTGCGATTGGGTAGGAAACAATCCAAACTCAATATGGCTGGATATTCAGGCCTGCCAGCCAAAGTGCCCTCTTATTAACCTGTTGTTCATGGATAAGATGAGGACAGTTATGGACCACTGCTGGAACCCCATTGTCATTAGTACAGTCAGGGCTTGGAGGGCAATGCATCAGAGTATGGGTTGTTTATCCAAGACCAGGATTCTGACCAGGGATGATGGACTCAGGGTTTAAACTATGGGCAGCGAGGAGAGTTTCTATTTTGGGAGACTTGTTCGAGGGGGAGGTTATGATGTCTTTTGAGCAACTGAGCCGCAAATATGGGTTGCCCAGCAGAGATGTTTTACATTTTTTTCAGGTTAGGGATTTCATCCGGAAGAAGACTATGCTTCTCACTAAGCCCAATACAGAGAGGTTGTTGCTACGCTCCATAAGCACCCTCTCGGTTAGTGCCCTCTATCACCTGCTGGGTGGCAGGGCCAGGCAGGATATTAACCGGTTATGTGAGGTCTGGGAGCAAGAGCTAGGAGCGGAAATCTCTTCTGAAACATGGGAGAACATATGTGAGAATACTCGAAAGATCTCCATCTGTAATAGGACATGCACTACGCAGTTAAAAGTTCTGCGCAGGGTTCATCTGGCACCAGACCGTCTGGCGATGTTTAAAAAAGGGGCATCTTCACTGTGTCCAAAATGTAAAATAAGTGTAGGTACTCTTACCCCATTGCTTCTGGTCATGCCACAGGCTCTGTGTTTATTGGAGCACTGTGGCGGGAGAGATAGAAGGGTATTGTGGACTGAAGTCAAAGTAGACCCGATACCCCTCCTCTTAGGTCTACTGAGTTTTCCATCTTTAGACGGGCATGGGAAGAAACTATTTAATATTCTTGCAAACTGTGCATGGAAGAATATTCTGATGAATTGGGTGTCTGAGAACCCGCTGGGCTTGCAGGGATGGCAGAAATTAATTCTGGAGCACATTCCCATGTACAAACATGGTGCACCACACAACAGACCATTTTTATAAGACCTGGCAGCCCTGCTTGAGTTATTTGGATATAGATTTGTCAGTTATCTTAACTAGGGTATTTGTTTAACCAGGATGGTTAGATTTTTTTCAAGCCCTAGACCCTGGAGGGGGTCTCCTGAGTTAATACGGGGTATATATACAATGCTCCCGTTCCTTTGTTTGGGAGCTTTTCACTGAGCATAGCTGTTCTGTATTTTTGTTTGGTTTTTGTTTTACTTTTTTTTCTTTTTTTGGTGTTGCTTTGCACAGTGTTAGGGTTTGTTTTGTATTATAGGGTAAGTTAGTAGTTAGTAGACAGTAGTTGTATTGTAATGTGTGTTTTTTTTCTTTTTATTATACTGATATTTGTTATTGATTGTATTCTTCAATAATTTTATATGTTTGTAAAGTTAAAAAAATTGCTAATAAATATATTTACTTGTATGCCTTGATATAAAGTAAATTTGTTAGTTGAATCAAAAAACTGCAGATGCTGAAGATCTGAAACAAAAACAGAAATGCTGGAGGAACTCAGCAATTCTGGCAGCATCTTTGGAGAGAAAACAGAGTTAACATTTTGAATCCAGTGATTCTTCATCAGAACTGTTCTGATGTATCCATTATCTTAAATTCAACAAGTGACTCTTACTGCTTTCTGCTGTAAGGGACTCCTAGTTGATGGCTGGCATTCAGAACATTATCTCAGTTTCCATGGCACCAGTTTACAAAGCCCAGTCAATGGTGAAGGTGCCCTGGAGCTGAGAAAAGTCCCCAGTATTAATTCTATTCTGAATCTGATATTCCACGCTGTATTGCAATCTCTGAGTGTTTTTCCCAAGCATTTCTTTGTATAAAAACAGCGAAGATCATGTACAGTGGTGCCTCGGAATCCGACTTTAATTCCGATTGCGAAAAGTTCTGATTCTGAAACTATTTTCCCCGTAAGAAATAATGGAAAGTGAATTAATCCATTTCTGGAACCAAAAAAAACCATTTTCAAGACATTTTTAACTGCAAATACGCATGGTTATGGTAAAATAAGATGAGTAAATGACCTAAATATCAAGTAATAATAAAAACAAAAAATAAATGTACTAACATGAAAATAACTTCATTTACCTTAGTGAGGAGTGCTCACGGTGCATGTGGAAGTTGGAGAGGAGGAAGGAGAGAGAGGACTTACTGCCTGGAGGGTGAGTTACCTTCCATAATAACATCAGGTAACTGTGTTACTGGTGTATGCTCTCTTTGTCTCTTCATTCTCGTAACACTAAGGCCACTTGTAGTGGGCTGGGGCTCACTGGACTGGCTTTCTTTTGAGAACCACCTTTCCAAAGTTGCCTGGTGTTGGCGACTTTTCTGAATTTTTCTGAAGTGGTCAATCACATTGTCATTGAACATGTTTATACTCCTGTTGACCACTGCCTTGTTAGGATGCCACTTTTCAATGTTTTCTTCAACTCAATTGTCCTTGTCACGGTCTTCCTTTTACTCTTATTTGTTTCACTGTGCTTCTTGGGTGTCATGGTGAATGCAGAAAGGGGGACAATTAAAAAAAACAGCACAAATCAAGGTGAAAATACGAGGTAAACTAGTGATGGACACACGAGAGATGCTTTCACGACTACTTCCCGGGACAAACTGAACAAACAATCTGTGACCTGAATGGTACGTGGTGTTCGGATTCTGAAAATGTGTTCAGATTTTAGGACAAAATTTTCTCAAAATAATTGTTTGGATTCCAATTTGTTTGGACAGTAGAGCATTCGGATTCCAGGATCAGCACTGCTCTTACCTTCCAGCTAAATCAGACTAATCTTACAGTCAGCCTGTTTTTCACATATCTTCCTTTGATTGTATGTTACCATGTCCAGTTAACCCATAACAATGAACCCTTAGTAATCTCATTTGGAAATATACTTTTGAAGCCTAATATACAGATGGTAAACAGTTTAATGGGAACAGAGAGCATTAGCTGATCTTCTGGCTGAGTGGAGAACATTGAGGAGCTGACGGTGATTAGTCAGAAGCCAAGGAACGACATGAGTCTGGGGTAGGAGCAGGCTGAACTGTGAGGGAGAATCGTCTGAGGGAGCAAGATCAATACAGTCGAGGTTAGGAAGTTGTGGTGTGAAACATATGAAGAGAAGATCTCAATCCTAGTGACATAAAAGAGTTGAGGGTGGAATGGATAATGGGGAAAAAAAATAACCTGGATTATCCAGAGAAACAGAAGGCTCTGGTTGAGGAAAGGGACAGGCAGTTTGAGGAAGTCAGGAGGCTGCAAAATGACATGGGCAGGCTAGGAGAGTGGGCAAAAAAATGGCAGGTGGAATGTAATTTGGGAAAGTGTGAGGAAATTCTGAGTGATTCCCAGTAATGTAAGGTCTGCATATGTATAGAATGAGGCTTACATTGGATCCATGCCTGATAACCTTATTTCTAGATGAGTTGAGTTTGGGGAGAGATTAGGTTCAGAGACAATCCTCATGTTTTTATGTTTCACATTGGTAATTTGAGGTCCTTTGCCTGAACTGACAACGTCACATCATCCAATTTTTACTGGTAGACTGGACACATGAATTTACAGGATACAAGAAAGAAAGGCTTGCATTTTTATAGCTCCTTTCATTACACAGAACATCGGCATATACTTTGGTGACAATTAGAGCTTTTGTAATGTAGTCTGTGTTCTACAGTAGGAAAGGTCAGTCTTTGTATTGAGTGTCTGGGTGTCTGGTATTGAAAACAGATAATCTCAAACTGGAAATCTGAATAATGGAGTACTGCAGGCAAAACAACAGGCCTTGGACCTGGCTACAGTCAGACATGAATACATTAGCGATGTCATCAGTAATTGGCCAATTTCCAGTTTGCTATATTACTTAAAAGCAGCATGACACCATTCAGATGGCCACATAGCACAAAGGGAGAAAAGATCCTGTTCTTCCACAGTAATCCTCGCCAAAAACACAACCAACACAACCATCATTCTGACAACTCTCCTCGTGATGCAGACACATTACATCTGTGCGTGCATTATAAAAGGAATGATTGAAGTGTTCTCCGTGTCAAATGTTTCTGCTGAACCATGATTGTAATTCTGCTTCAGTGCCCGTTAGTGCAGTGATCTGTAATCACACTGGCTTGGTTTAGGGAGAACATTGTGTATTTTCCATGCAATAAAGGCAGGGGCAAGCGTGTCCAGTTGCTGTGAAATTTGCTTTGAACATTCTGAGACTGGGTGTGAACAGGAACTTTCTCATGCTCACTTGAATAATGAAATCAAACGACATTGGCATCATATTGTTGAAGCGTAGCCGCAGGCTACTTTACAATAACGAGAACTGCAGACAGCGACTGAACGTTGGTAAGAACACATCAATGAACAGATATAAATGAATGTGTACGTTAGTGATATCTCTGGCTAACTTTCATGTCCACTTGGCAGCCAGTTAGGCTGAAGCACTGAGGGAGAGGGACTCAGCACCTCCCTGTACAAGTGACTACAGATACACACATTCTTGGAAAATAACTATACCTATCCCCTGTATACAGCTAATTGCACAAATCAGGTGTGATGGGCAATTTTGCATGGAAGTAGGCTACTTTGCTGTGATCTGTTCCCAAAACCATATACTCCCTTGTCCATCAAAAATCTACCTAAGTCAGTCTTAATTAAATTCAATGGCCTAGTCTCATTTCATTGGAACACAAGAATTTTCAGGAACAGATAAAGACCATAGGCCACATAAGTTTGTATTTGATAGATCAGTTCCACTCATCCACTTCACCCTACCCTTCTATCCATGCTCTTTCTTTAGAATCATATTTAATTTTTCTTAATTCATCTCCACTCTGCTTCCCTGGTAAGGTCAGCCAGGGGTTCTATTTAAACTATAAAAGCCGTGAATGCCTCAGATACTCCTAATGTTCTTCATCCTTAACTTCTATCCTGAGAGTTTAAACTATCAACATGGCAAACAATTTCCCTGCACCAACCTTAACAGTTGTCTATATAATCTTCAACCTTTGCTCGGCTGTTTCCTGTTTCAACAAGTTAACATTTAAATGATACAATTTTCCTGAATAGATGGACACTAAGTTTGACACCATCAATTTATATGGCAACAAATATGGAAAATTAACTATTAAATTTTAGAACATAGAACAGTACAGCACAGAACAGGCCCTTCAGCCCACGATGTTGTGCCGACCCCTGATCCTCATGTATGCACCCTCAAATTTCTGTGACCATATGCATGTCCAGGAGTCTCTTAAATGTCCCCAATGACCTTGCTTCCACAACTGCTGCTGGCAACGCATTCCATGCTCTCACAACTCTCTGTGTAAAGAACCCACCTCTGACATCCCCTCTATACTTTCCTCCAACCAGCTTAAAACTATGATCCCTCATGTTAGTCATTTCTGCCCTGGGAAATAGTCCCTGACTATCAACTCTATTTATGCCTCTCATCATCTTGTATTCCTCAATTAGGTCCCCCCTCCTCCGTTTCTTTAATGAGAAAAGTCCGAGCTCAGTCAAACTCTCCTCATAAGATAAGCCCTCCAGTCCAGGCAGCATCCTGATAAACCTCCTCTGAACCCTCTCCAAAGCGTCCACATCTTTCCTATAATAGGGCGACCAGAACTGGACGCAGTATTCCAAATGCAAATTTTAGATGGAAACTGTCTGGAAAGAAGAATTATCATCCTCTAAATCATTTGTGATAAGTTAATATCACACACTCACTGGCTGTGAAAGTGTCTGATTAACTTTTATTATGGTAACAATGTAATAGTTTATGGAACCATATCTCAGTTATGAGATTAAAAATCACACAACACCAGGTTATAGTCCAACAGGTTTAATTGGAAACACTAGCTTTCGGAGCAACGCTCCTTCATCAGGTGATTGTGGAGGGCTCGATCGTGGAGGGCATCTCCAAATCAGTTATGAAAGGGTGATTAACTGTCTAAGCATTAGGTAATTTTTTTTCTGCAAATAATTTAAAATATTATAATTTTGAACAACCTGTGGTCTATTTTACAAACATTTCTTTAATTCTTAATATGAAAGGTCACATTAACTGAGAGTGAATGAGTTGCTGTCAACTGACGTACAGATGGGGGGGTCAGATGTTCTAAGATACATATCCAGGTTTCTGCTGGGAATGGTCACAACCTGGCACTTGAGTGGTACAAATATTACTTACGGCTTGTCAGCCCAAGTCTGGATATTGTCCTGATCTTGTGTTTGAACATGGACTGCTTCAGTATCTGAGGGGTTGGGAATGATATTGACTGTGTGCAATCTTCGGTGAACTTCTCCACTTCTGACATTATGATAGAGGGGAGTTTATTGATGAAGCAGCTGAATATGGTTGAGTCAAGGACACTACCCTCAGGAACTCCTGCAGAGATGTCCTGAAGCTGGGATGATTGACTTCCAACAACTACGATCATCTTCGTATGTGTCAGAAATAACTCCAACAAGCAGAGTTTTCCCCTCTTATAACCATTGATTCCAGTTTTGCTAAGACTCCTTGATGACAAACTCAGTAGAATGCAGCTTTGATGTCAAGGACTGCTACTCTTACCTCACCACTGGAGGTCACCTCTTTTGCCCATGTTGCAATGAGGTCAGGAGCTGAGTGGCCCTGGCAGGACCTAATCTGGGCATCACTGAGCAGGTTATTGCTGAGCAGGTTCTGCTTGATAGCCCTGTAAATGACACCTTCCATCACTTTAATGGTGATCAAGAGTACTCTGACGGGGAGTAATTGGCCGAGTTGGATTTGTCCTGCTTGTGTGTAAGGCCATCCCTGGGCAATTTTCAACATTGTTGGGTAGACACTAATAGTGTAGCTGTACTGGAACAGCTTGGTTAGGGGAGTGATTAGTGTTGGAAGCTTCACTACTTTATTTTTGTTTGAATATCCTTTTTGGTTTGGAGCTGGGAACCGTGAGCTGAGAGCTGAAAGTGACCTTTGTATTGTGAGCAGCAGCTTGTTTGAAAAAAAAGAGTAAAGAAACTCTAATTTGCAAATGAGGCCAAACCTGGAATTTAATTGTAGATTGATTCTTATTCAAAGAATGCTCTATAGACATGTCAGTTCTAGAAAGGTGTTATGCTTAAACACATGAGAGATGTTGAATGTGTTTTATGAGCAAAGCATGTTTAATACAGGATCAAGAACCTTTTGGGAGAAAAGAATAGTGTACACAAACCAAAAAAAAAAGATTTTCTTGGCAAGGTCAACATTTATTACCCAGACTGGAGAGCAAATTGTCCTAAAGTGGTGAGTCATCTTCCTGAGTCATGTGGTGAGGGTACTGCCAAGCTGTTGTCCAGCAGAGTCTCCCAAGGTTTTGATCTAAGGAAGGTGAAGCAATAATAACTATGATTAGAATTGTAAATGACTTGGAGAGAACATTGGAGGTGCTGGTGTTCCCATATGTCTGGCACTTGTTTTTCTAAGAGCAAGAGGTCAGGAATGTGGAAGATGCTATCAAAGAAACTTTGGCAATGGAATTTAATATGCATCCCAAAAAATCTCAACCCACCACCATTCTCCCCTATCGGGTTAGACCTGCTCAGCACTGAATAACTTTGCTGTTAATTAAACTTACTTCCTCCAAATCAAAGGTATTGTCAAGGGCCTCTGCACAGAATTGAGTTACAAATGCCTCTATGAAGGTATGTGCAACAATTCTTGTTCTAGTTCTATTCAGGTTGTCTGCCTGACCTAATTTTTACTGATACATTAATAACTGGAACAGAGACATTTTCTGCTGTCAGCCTGTGCTTGAACATCACAATCCTGCAAGCCACCTTCCTGACTTGGAAATATACTGCCATTCCTTCAATGTTTCTGGGTCAAAATCCTGGAATTTCTTCCCTAACAGCATTGTGGGTGTCTCTTTGTCTCGTGGACTGCAGTAGCTCAAGAAGGCAGCTCACCGTTACTTTCTCAAGGGCAATTAGGGACACCTACATCCCATGAAAGAGTTTAATAAGTGAATTGGCTTTGCTTCAATTCATCTCTCACTTGCTTGCCTTTCCTTCCTTGACTTCTCAGTGTCTATTTCTGGGGATAGACTGACACCAAAAATCCATTATATATCCACAAGCTCCCACCACTCCCTTGACAACACTTCCTCACCCTTGCTTTCTATAAGTACTCCATTCCATGTTCCCAATTTCTATGTCTTTATTTAAGTGGGTCCAATGTTGCAGTTTGCCAGGTCAATGACAGGGGCTATTCTTACTGGATCAAAAACAAGATTTATCAGAAACATTAATGTGGAAAGTAAGAACACAGCTTTCATCATGTTGCCTATTTTCTACTTCTGCTCTCACCCCTTCCCCTTGCACCCACCTCTGCAGGGATCCCCTTGATCTTACCATCCATCCATAGCATTCAATCTGTTATCCTCCCCTCTTTACAGTATTTCTAGCATGATACCACATCAAATATTTCTCACCCTCCTCCCCAGGATGCTGATCCCTTTAATCAGGGATATTCTGGTCTTCTCAACTACCTTCACACTCCCCGACATTCCTATTACACCTTTCCATGCAAACACAGCCTGTCCTTTCACCTTTTCTCTCATTCCAGGGCATGGATTTTAGTCATTTCTAAATAGTATTTAAACAGATATTAATGGAACTGAACATCATGTAACCATCAGAATGCACCCTACCTTTGTCCAAGTTTAGGGAACCTACGGTCTTCTAGGTCATTGTGTGTGGCCTTTTGAATGAATCTAAATTTTGCAGAACAAATCTTTTATTTTTTATTAATATGGTTTTATCGCCTTTATTATTTTATTTTAATCTTAAAATGAATGTATTTTAAATACCAGAGAGTAAATGAAAATTCAATGAAATGATTCTCACAGACTGACCGCCACAATTAAAAATATTGGTAAGTCATAAGGGCTATTTTGACACCTGCTATGCTCACAACAAAGTCATTAAAAGGTTAGTTAACTTTAGAATTAACTTTTTTTTCATTTGTTTTTAGTTAGTACATAGTAGTTAGATTTTTATAAAATAATGTGAATTTCAAAGAATACATAATTGAAGTTTCTTGGATGCAGCCTTATTAGATTACAACTAACATAATGCGGCCTTTTAACATGAAAAGGTTTCCCACCTCTGCCTTTGTCCTTATGAAGCTCAGTAATGAAGGAGATGATGATGATGATCATGAGGCTAGTCAACCACAATCACCTTCCTTTGTGCAAGGAAAGGTTTCGACCAGCAGAGAGTTCTCATCCCCATTCCCATTGAGTCCCATTGACTGCCACAACCAGTCGCACACAGACTGGATGCCAAGGGCTGTCACTCTCACCTCATTTCTTTTGTCCATGTTTGAACCAAGGGTGTAATGAGGTCAGCAGCCTTGTGATGCTGGTAAAGGCCAAACCGAGAATTAGCCAGCAGGCTAATGATCGAAAGAAAATGAAGAATTGTGGATGCTGGAACTCAGAAACTAAAACAGAAATTGTTGGGAAATATCAACAGGTCAAGCAGCATCTGTGGACAGAAATCAAAGTTAACTTTCCGGGTCCAGTGACCCTTCTTTGGACTAATGGTAGCTAGGAAAATGTTGGTATGCATATATATATATATATGCTGAAGATGGAATGGGGAAATGGTGAAGGAGTAAATGATAAGTGAGGATGGAGCGCAGAGAGAGAGAGAGAGAAAAAAGAACAAAGGACTGGGTAAAGGTAATCTACTGGATTCAGTAGCTGCTGATTGGGACTATTAATAGCTGACAATGGGTTGTTTGTGTTAGCAGCCCATGTTATGACATGGCCTGATGTGTGGGGTTTGGTCTAAGGACCTGGGAGGAAGTGCTAACACCTTAAAATGATGGAACTTGATATTGAGTCCAGAAGACTGCAAGGTTCCCAGGCAGAAAATGAGCAGTTGTTCTTCCAGCTTGTGCTCAGCTTCACTAAATCAATGCAGGAAGTCTGAGACAGAGATGTTAGCCAGAGAATACAGTGGTAGGTTGAAGAGGCAAGTAATTAGAAGCTCAGGTTCTGTTCTGCTAGACAGAACATAGGTGACGTAGTCAGACAGTCTATACTTTGTCTCCCCAATGTAGAAGAGGCCACATTATGAGCAGTGAATACAGTAGACTAGATTGAGTAAAGTGCATCACCTGGGAGATGTACCTTTTTTAAAATTCATTTGTGGGGCTTGGGTGTCACTGGCTGGGCCAGCAGTGATAGCCCACCCCTATTGCCCTTGAGAAGGTGGTGGTGAGCTGCCTTCTTGAATCTCTGCAGTCCACTTGCTGTTGGTTGATCCACAATGTTTGTAGGGAGGGAATTTCAGGATTTTGACCTAAAGATTGTGAAGGAACAGCAGTATATTTCTAAGTCAGGGGCTGAGTGGCTTGGAGAGGAACTTGCAGGTGGTGGCGTTCCCAAGTACCTGCTGCCCTTATCCTTCCAGGTGGAAATGGATGTGGGTTTGGAAGGTGCTGTCTAAGGATCTTTGGTGAATTTCTGAAGTGCATCTTGTAGATAGAACACACTGTTGCTACTGAAGGGATTGAATGTTTGTTTGTAGATGTGGCACCAATAAAGTTGGTTGCTTCATCCTGGATGGTGTCAAGCTTCTTAAGTGTTGTTGGAGCTGCACCCATTCAGACAAGTGAAGGGTATTCCATCACACTCCTGACTTGTTCCTTGTAGATGATGGACAGACTTTGGGGAGTCAGGAGGTGACTTGGTCACCGCAGTATCCCTAGTCTCTGACCTGCTCTTGTAGCCACTGTTTTTATTTGGCGAGTCCAGTTAAGTGTCTGGTCAATGGTAGCCCCAAGGATGTTGACAGTGGGGGATTCAGTAATGGTAGTACCGTTGGATGTGAAGGGGCGATGGTTATAGTGTCTCTTATTGGTGATGGTCATTGTGTGGCACAAATGTTACTTGCCACTTGTCGGAGACGGTGAGGACTGCAGATGCTGGAGATCAGAGTCGAGAGTGTGGTGCTGGAAAAGCACAGCAGGTCAGGCAGCATCCGAGGAGCAGGAGAATCAACGAATCAAAGCCCTTCATCAAGAATGAGGCTTGTGAGCTGGTGAACTGAGAGATTTTTTGCCTTAAACGTTGGTTCTCCTGCTCTTTGGATGCTGCCTGACTTGCTGTGCTTTTCCAGCACCACACACTCGACTCTTGTCACTTATCGGCCCAAGCCTGGATACTGTTGCATTTGAGCACGGACTGCTTCAGTATTTGAGGAGTTGTGAACGGTGCTGAACACTGTGCAATT
Organism: Hemiscyllium ocellatum; assembly: GCF_020745735.1. Lineage (NCBI taxonomy): Eukaryota > Metazoa > Chordata > Chondrichthyes > Orectolobiformes > Hemiscylliidae > Hemiscyllium > Hemiscyllium ocellatum. The sequence goes on along the minus strand of NC_083418.1, from coordinate 12,815,037 downwards.
ATCTGCGAACATCCCCACTTCTGACCTTATGACAGAGAGAAGGTCATTGCTGAAGCAGCTGAAGATGGTTGGACTCTTGCAGAGATGTCCTGGAGCTGAGATGACTGACTCTCCACAACCACAACCATCACCCTTTGTGCAGGTATGACTCTGAGTGGGGCCTTGGATACTGAGGAGGGATTCATCCCACTGGAGGTGGCAGAAATGGCGGTTAATGCTCCTCTAGGATGTGGATGCTGGTGGGATGATGGATGGGGACAAAGGGGATGCTGTCGCTGTTTTGAGAGGGAAGAGAAGGGGGTGAGGGCCGAAGTGCGGGAGATGCCTCAGACACAACTGAGGGACCTGTCAACCATAGGGGTGCTCATTTGAGGAAGAAGGTGGACATTTCTGAGTTGCCCTTGTTGAAGCTGGCATCATCAGAACAGATTAGATTACTTACAATGTGGAAACAGGCCCGTCGGCCCAATAAGTCCACACCGACCCACCGAAGCACAACCAGACCCAAAACCCTACATTTCCCCCTTCATATAACACTACAGGCAATTTAGCATAGCCAATTCACCTAACCTGCACAGTTTTGGACTGCGGGACGAAACCAGAACACCCAGAGGAAACCCACGCAGACACGGGGAGAATGTGCAAACTCCACACAGTCAGTCACCTGAGGCGGGAGGCAGCAGTGCTAACCACTGTGCCACCCACAGATGGACGGTTCTTGGTGTAGATGGGGGTGTCTGTTAGCTGTATCACAAATCCTTGCAGCACATTTCTAAGCATCTGGAAGACACTGATGCTGATGGGTATTTGACCCAATTTGATGTATCCTGTTTTTTTAGGAACAAAACCTACATTGGCAGTTTATCACCTTGTTGCAAAGATGACAATGTTATCCCTGTTCTTGATGAATGGCCCAGCCAGTCCTGGAATATAATCCTGCAGTGTTACAGCTGGGATTGTTGTTGAGATGCACAGTTCCAGTGTGCTGAGCAATCATTTGATTTTATGTGATAGCAAGATATGAACACATTATTAACAAGCAAGACAATGATCTGGAGATTATTTGGGGAAATTGAAATCAACTAAACCAAAACAGCTTATATTACACCGTAATGAATCATTAAGATTATAAAGCTGTGAATAAGTAGAACCTTATAAACACTAGAAAGCTTTCCTTCATAATTAGTAAAGTACCAAGAACAAAGTCATTGGTGTTTGTTTCTATCGTGAATAAAAACAGATAATTTTATTTATTAATGACTATCACTTAACAAGTCGACATTCATCAGTCAGGTGTAATAAACAGTTTGGATAGAATTATGTGCTTCCTACCGTAACATAATCATGCAACTTCTGTCACTGACTGTATGCTGTCACCTTCCAACCAGTTCAATACAGACACAGAACAAGGAAGATTGTTGTGCTGTGTACTTTTAGCACCGTACCAGAATGGAGCTGACATTGAGTATTGACGAGCTATATATCATAGTATTATAGAATCCCTACAGTGTAGGAACAGGCCCTTTGCCCCAAAACAGGCTCTAATGTAATGAGGGGTATGTCGGGTTCCAATCGATCGATTGGGATAGGGGAGTCCCTGGTCGAAGGTGCAGACAGACGTTTCTGTGGCCAGCAGTGAAAAATCAGAACGGTGTGTCGCCCTTCTCATGCCAGGAGCAAGGATGTCTCAGAGATGGCGCAGAATGTTCTCATGGGGAAAGGAATCAGCAGGAAGTCATTGTACACATTGGAACCAAATACATAGGAAGGGAAAAGGATGAGATTCTCAAGGGAGAATCTAGAAAGTGAGGCAGGATTTAAAAAGGAAGTCCTTGAGGGAAGTAATACGTGGACTACTCCCGGTGCTAAGAGCTAGTGAGGGTAGCAATAGGGGGACAGAGTAGATGAATGCATGGCTGAGGAGCTGGTGTATGGGAGAAGGATTCACATTTTTGGATCATTGGAATCTCTTCTGGGGTAGAAGTGACCTGTACAAGAAGGACAGATTTCACCTGAATTGGAAAGGAACACTAATATACTGGTAGGAAGGATGGCTAGAGCATCTCAAAAGGATTTAACCTAGTAAGGTGGAGGGCTGCGACCCAGGGAGATAGTGAGGAAAGAGATCAATCTGAGACTGATACAGTTGAGAACAGAAACGAGTCAAACAGTTGGGACAGGCAAGGCCAAAGCAGAGATCAAGGTAGGACTGATAAATTAAGTTGCATTTATCTCAATGCAAGAGGCCAAAAAGGGAAGGCAGAAGAATTCAGGGCACAGTTAGAAACGAGGGACTGGGATATCATAGCAATTACAGAAACATGGCTCAGAGATGGACAGGACTGGCAGCTTAATGTTCCAGGATACAAATGCTATAGGAAAGATAAAAAGGGAAGCAAGCAAGGAGGGGGGGTGGCATTTTTGATAAGGGATAGCATTACAGTTGTGCTGAGGGAGGATATTCCCGGAAATACATCCAGGGAAGTTATTTGGGTGGAAATGAGAAATAAGAAAGAGATGATCACCTTATTGGGATTGTATTATGGACCCCCTAATAGTCAGCTGGAAATTGAGGAACAAACTTGCAAGGAGATTTTGGTTATCTGTAAGAATAATAGGATTGTTATGATAGGGGATTTGAACTTTCCAAACATAGACTGGGACTGTCTTGGTGTTAAGGGTTTAGATGGAGAGGAATTTGTTAAGTGTGTTCAAGTAAGTTTTTAGATTCAGTATGTGGATGTACCTACTAGAGAAGGTGCAAAACTTGACCTACTCTTGGGAAATAAGGCAGAGCAGGTGGCTGAGGTGTCAGTGGGGGACCACTTTGGGGCCAGTGACCATAAGTCTATTAATTTTAAAATAGTGATGGAAAAGGAGAGACCATATCTAAAAGTTGAAGTTCTAAATTGGAGAAAGGCTAATTTTGACGGTATTAGGCAAGAACTTTCAAAAGCTGATTGGGGACAGATGTTCGCAGGTAAAGGGACAGCTGGACAATGAGAAGCCTTCAAAAGGAGATAACAAGAATCCAGAGAAAGTATAATCCTGTCAGGGTGAAAGGAAAGGCTGGTAGGTATGGGGAATGCTGGATGACTAGAGAAATTGAGGGTATGGTTAAGAAAAGAAGGAAGCATTTGTCAGGTATAGACAGGATAGAACAAGTGAATCCTTAGAGGGGTATAAAGGCAGTAGGAGATACTTAAGAGAGAAATCAGGAGGACAAAAAGGGGACATGAGATAGCTTTGGCAAATAGAATTTAGGAGAATCCAAAGGGTTTTTACAAATACTTTAAGGACAAAAGGGTAACTAGGGGGAGAATAGGGCCCCGCAAAAATCAGCAAGGCTGCCTTTGTGTGGAGCTACAGGAGATGGTAAGATACTAAGCAAGTATTTTGCATCAGTGTTAACTGTGGAAAAGGACAAGGAAGAAAAAGAATGTAGGGAAATAGATGGTGACATCTTGAAAAATGTTCATATTATACAGGAGAAAGTGCTAGATGTCTTGAAATGCATAAAGGTGGATAAATCCCCAGGACATGATCAGGTGTACCCTAGAGCTTTGTGGGAAGCTCGGGAAGAGATTGCTGGGCCTCTTGCTGAGATATTTCTATCATCAAAGGTCATGGGTGAGATGCTGGAAGATTGGTGGTTAGCTAACGTGGTGCCACTGTTTAAGAAAGATGATTAGGACAATCCAGGGAACTATGGACCAATGAGCCTGACGTCAGTGCTGGGCAAGTTGTTGGAGGGAATCCTGACATTTGGAAAGGCAAGGGATAATCAACATGGCTTTGTGAATGGGAAACCATGTCTCACAACTTGATTGCGTTTTTTGAAGAAGTAACAAAGGGGATTGATGAGGTTAGATTGGTGGCGTGATCTATATGGACTTCAACAAGGTTACCCATGGGAGATTGGTCAGCAAGTTTAGATCTCATGGAATAAAGGGAAAACTAGCCATTTGGATACAGAACTGGCTCAAACATAGCAGACAGAAGGTGGTGATGGAGGGTTGTTTTTCAGACTGGAGGCCTGTGACAAGTGGAGTGCCACAAGGATTGGTGCTGGGTTCACTACTTTTCATCATTTATATAAATGATTTAGATGTGAGCATAGAAAAATGAAAATTACAGCACAGGAACAGACCCTTCAGCCCTCTAAGCCTGCACCAATCCACATCCTCTGTCTAAACCTGTTGCCTATTTTCTAAAGATCTATATCCCTTTGCTCCCTGCCCATTCATGTATCTGTCTAGATACATCTTAAATGATACTGTTGTTCCCACCACAACCACCTCTTCTGACAAAGTGTTTCAGGCCCCCATCACCCTCTGTGTAAAGAACCTCCCACGCATACCTCCCTAAACCTTTCCCCTCGCATTTTGAATTCATGACCCCTAGTAATTGTGACCCTAATCTGGGAAAAAGCTTCTTGCTATCCACCCTGACTATATCTCTCTACACCTCATTTTGTAGACCTCAGTCAGGTCCCCCTTCAATCTCTGTCTTTCTAATAAAAATAATCCTAATCTATTCAACCTCTCTTCATAGATAGCATCCTCCATACCAGTCAACATCCTGGTAAACCTCCTCTGCACCCTCTCCAAAGCATCCACATCCTTTTGGTAATGTGGTGACCAAAACTATACGCAGTATTCCAAATGTAGCTGAACCAAAGTCCTATACAACTGTAACATGATCTGCCAACTCTTTTACGCAATACTCCATGCAATGAAGGAAAGCATGCCGTATGCCTTCTTGACCATCTTATCAACCTGCATTGCTATCTTCAGGGTACAATGAACCTGAACACCCAGCTCTCTCTGTATGTCAATAGGAGGTATAGTTAGTATGTTTGCAGATGACACCAAAATTGGAGGCGGAGTGAACAGCGAAGAGGGTTACCTCAGATTACAACGGGATCTTGATCAGATGGGCCAATAGGCTGAGGAGTAGCAGATGTAGTTTAATGGTAAGGTCTGAGGGAATGTTGCTGAACAAAGAGACTTTGGATTGCAGGTTCATTGCTCCTTGAAAATAGAGTTGCAGGTGTGTGTGTGTGGAGTTTGTGTGTGTGTCTGTGTATGTGTGTGTGTATGGGTGTGTGTATGTGTGTGGGTGTGTGTGTGTGTGTGTGTGTGCGCGCGCTATTTGGATACTCATCCCCCAGAAGGTGGCAGCAGTAGCAGCAGCAGTTTTGTTGTTGGTGTTCAGTCTGGCTGCCCCAGAAAGGAAGCCTGGGTGGGGGGGGGGGGCAGTGTTGGATGGGGTTGGGATGGGGGGGCAGTGTTGGATGGGGTTGGGATGGGGGGCAGTGTTGGACGGGGTTGGGGGAAAGGGGGTGGTATTGGATGGGTTTGGGGATGGGCGGAGGGGCGATTTTGGGGGTTTGTTGGGGTGGGAAGTGTTGAGGTTGGGGGCGGTGTTTGGGGTGGGAGGGTGTTGAGGGAAGGCAGGAGGGCGGGTGGGGGGGGGCAGTGTGTTCCCTGCACAAAAACCATGCTGACTGTCCCTCATTCGGCCACGCTTTTCCAAATGCACATAAATCCTTTCCCTAAGAATTCTCTCCAATAGTTTCCCAACCACCGATGTGAGGCTCACCAGTCTATAATTTCCTGGATTATTCCTATTTCCCTTCTTGAACAGAGGAACAACATTAGCTTCTCACCAGTCCTCTGGGACCTCTCCAATGGCTAACAAGGATACAAGGTGCCAGCAATCTTCTCTCCTGCCTGTGTCAATAACCTGGAGTAGATGCCATCGGGCCCTGGGGATTTATCCACTTAAATGCTCTTCAAGAGACCCAACACATCTTAAAATGTCCTAGCATCTTAACATGTTCCACACAAATCTCACTTTCCTTTATATCCTTCTCCTGGGTGAATACTGATGCAAAGAGCTCATTACGATCTTACCCACATTCTCTGCCTCCAAGCACAAGTTCCCTCCTTTACTCCTGGAGTGATCCTACCTTCTCCCTAGCTATCCCCGTGCACCCTTCTGCTGCATCCTCATTTTTTTATCTTTCTCTGTCTCTGCTAAGTAGATCAGTTCTGTTTAATTCCAAGTCCAGCCCATGTTTAAGCCAATTGCGCAGTTAGAAGAAAATTAAGATGCTGTTTTAAAAAATGTAAATGTATCAATTCTTAACTAAAGGATAACTACTCATTTATTTTAAATCCAGCTTATAAAATCATGAGTCATCCATTACAGCTACTTGATTGTCAACACATGGTCTCAATTATTTATGACTACAATCTTCAATCATTCTTAGCTTTTCAAAAGCTGCACTATTAACTGAAAACACAATCACATCACATAGCTGACCTCGCAAACCCTTCTGCCTTCCAACTGCATTGCTCCTAAACTACCCCCAAGTTGTGCTACCAAAAGGTCAAAGGAAATAAGGTTGCTGGCTGCATAACTGGGGTCATGATCAGGACTGCATAGAATGGAGTCCCTCCAAGTGTGAACTGAAACAGTCTAATGTATTTTCAGTGTCATGATTTTTAAATTCCAATTCCAATTTTATGGGCAATACGATGGCTCAGTGGTTAGCACTGCTGCCTCACATTACCAGGGACCCGCGTTCAATTACAGCCTCGGGTGATTGTCTGTGTGGAGTTTGCACATTCTCCCTGTGTCTATGTGGGTTTAATCCAAATGCTCTAGTTTCCTCCCACAATCTCAAGATGAGCAGGTTAGGTGAATTGGCCATGCTAAGTTGCCCATAGTGTCCAGTGATGTGTAGGTTCGGGAAAATATGGATAATATCGTAGGTGAATGGGTCTGGGTAGGTTATTCTTCGGAGGGTCGGGGTGGACTTGTTGGGCCAAGTGGCCTGTTTCCTCGCTGTAGGGATTCTATGAAAAGTTAAACTTTTTTCTCCTGCAATCTACAAATTCATTTCATAACATTCACGTGGCAAAATGCATGATTTAATGTTCAACTGAACTGGCAATAAATAAAGACGTTGGCATTTCTGTTCCTTTGTGTCTGCAATATTTACAACTATGTTTTGCAGGAGCTGTCATTTCTCGTCATTTTCCCTGATGAAGGCAGTGATGCCTCAGCTTTCCAGAAACAGAATTATTACGGTAAAATACCTTGCTGCTCCCTCTTACTCTCTGCTCACATCTCCACCACCCGCTACCACAGTCCTCGATATGTGCCCACTCACCAGTTTGTAACCTTCACTACACACACTCTCATGCACATGCACACACGCACGCACACATCACATACACACATACATTTACACACACACATACCACATACGTTCACACACACACATACACACACCACATGCACCCACATTCACACACACGTGCACACATTCGTGCACACACAGACTACATACACACAATTACATACACACAGACACACATGGATACAGATTCATACATGCTCACACACACACATTCACAAACATGCCTACGCATACACACACACACTCATACACATAGACACACATACACGCACACATTCATACAGACACACACTCACACACACACATCATATCTTACAATCAATTCTTAACTGTAGGAAAATAGCAGGTACATTCTTCAGTTGCCCAAACAGGTGATAAACTAATTTCCCTGGCTAAAGGAGACACAGTTCCTGAGCACAACTCATGTGCACCTTGGATGGAAAGGTTTTCTTCATCACAGGCAAGGAAGAGTTCTCACTGTGGCAAGTGCCAACACTGAATGAGATGTTGTGCATATTTTCCACCTTTAAACTGTTTGCCATTTCGGATTTTTACTTCAACAAATAAAGTGCCCGAGAGGCAGCCACTTTTCTGTATTTTTACTTCACAGGGAACAGAGTTAGGCCAAATAGGTCTGCAATGGAACTGTTTTAAAGAAAGCCAAAAACAGTCTACCTCACACAAAATGTTATTGGAAGTCAGCAGTAGAAAGCAGAAAACAAACAAAAGACCATCCAAAGATTAACCAGCAGTCTAAAAGGGCAAAGCAGCAACCTTTGCAACTGTAGAAAGGGAGAATGTTGTTCATGAGACACCACTGTAAGTGGCATTATTCAGACCGTAGGTTTTTACCTGTTTGTGGATGTTTATTCAATGATGTCAGAGTCCTCAGTACTTGTTTTAAGCAAGATTAACATTTTTGGCTCCAAATTCTCAAGTACCAAACCCAACTCTGGGAGAACATGATGTCTGGTTTCTCCAAATTCATTGAGGTACAAAAAAGTGGCTGCTGCTAAGGAATCCAAGATTGCATTTGCTTTACAAGGTAATGGTTCTGCAAGGATTAATGTCGGAAACTACTCAAGGTTTCCCTGACCTAATTATCATTTTTGGGTGGACAAAGAGGAGTGTAGCTTAAGATTCTGGTGGGGTCAAACAAGTTATCTCTGGTTCCTGATGGTCTTAGCAATTATGTCCAATCAGTCAATTCAATTTGCATCTCCTTCTATTATGCAATAAACAATATCTCATAAGGCAAGTGCTTCAACTTGTTAGGACTCACCAGTGGTCCTTTACTCTCCCATTGTTCAGTAAGTATTACATGAGCAGTTGGGAGAGAACGCATCTGGAGTGAGGCACTGCCCAAGTGAACGTGTCTCTCTGGGCATTTGGAGCAGTGTGGAATTCAGTGCTAGAAGCGAAGGAGGGCACTGGTACAAACAGAGCAAGGTTTCTGACACCACAAATGGCCTGAACGTACATGAGGGGAGCAAGAAAAAAGCAAGAACAATAGTGATGGGAGATTCATTAGTTAGGGGAACAGAGATGCATTTCTGCTGACACAGACATGACTCCAGGATGGTGTGTTACTATCCTGGTGCCAGGGTCAGGGAGTCACTTCGTGGCTACAGAAGAACCTGAAGGGGTACAGTGATAAGACAGTAGCTATGGTACATATCGATTCCAAAGATGTTGATTAGATTAGATTCCATAGAGTATGGAAACAGGCTCTTTGGCCCAACAAGTCCACACTGACCCTCCGAAGAGTAACTCACCCAGACCCATTCCCCTATCCTATATTTACCCCTTGACACCATGGGAAATTTAGCATGGCCAATTTGCCTGACCTGCACATCTTTGGATTGTGGGAGGAAACTGGAGCACTCCGAGGAAACCCACGCAGACGGGGGAGAACGTGAAAACTCCACAAAGATATTCACCCGAGGCGGGAATCAAACCCGGGTCCCTGGCACTGTGAGGCAGCAGCACTAACCACGGAGCCATTGTGCCCATATGTTGGTTGAATAAGTGATGAGATCTTGCACCAGGAGTTCAGGGAGATAGGCAGTAGATTAAAAAGCAGTGCCTCAAAGGCTGTCATCTCCGGGTTATCCCCGGTGCCATGTGCTAGCGAGGATAGAAATAGGAGACTACAGCATATGAATGAATCGATCAAGAGTTGGTGTGGGAGGAAGGGTTTTAGATTCCTGGATCACTGAGACTGTTTCACAGGAGGTGGGGCCTGTACAGGCAGGATGGTCTGTTCCTGAAGCAGAATGGGACTAACATCCTTGTGGGAGCATATACTAGTGTTGTGGGGAAGAGTGCAACAGGGGCAAGGGACAGAGTGTGTTAGTTCATTAAAGATACAGTATAACTTAGAAAAGGAACTATGGCAGAGTGAGTTCAGCCATGTGGTGTCTCAACGGAGTCAGGTGAAGCTGGATGATCTCTACTTTAATGCCAGGAATATTAGCTTTAAGACAGATTAGTGGATCGACATTTGGAAATATGATGTTGCTGGCATCACAGAGATGTAGTAGAGAAAAGGACAAGACTGACAATTTAATATTCCCCGGTATAGGATCTTCAGGCAGGACAGGGAGGGTGCAAAGAATGGAAGTGGTGTCACATTATTAGTTAGGGAGTCAGTTACTGTAAGAAGGAGGGATGATATCTTGGGAGGGTCATCAAATAAGGCTTTGTGGATAGAATATAGGAATACAAAGGGGTCAGTAACACTGTTAGTTGTGTATTATAGGCCTTCAAAGAGTCAATGGGCAATTGAGGAGCAGATATGTAGTCAATTCTCTTATGGGTGTAAAAATAACAATGGGGAAACAGAAGCAAGGAAATCTCCTGCTGGTTACCATGTACTATCCTCTCTCCGGTGAGGAATTGGTACTCCTCCATGTCAAAAAAAATCACTTAGAGGAAGTGCTGTGGATGGCAAGGACACAAACTATAATCTGGTTGGGGTGGTTTCAATATCAACCACCAAGTGTGGTGGCACGGTGGCTCAGTGGTTAGCACTACTGCCTTATAACACCAGAGATCCGGGTTCAATTCCAACCTCATTGTGGAGCTTGCATGTTCTCCCCTTGTCTGTGTGAGTTTTTCTGGGGTGCTATAGTTTCCTCCTACAACTTCCACAATGTAGGAATTCTATGATTCTGTAAGTGCCCTTGACCGATACTGATCGAGCTGGTTGAGTTCTAATGGACATCGTTGGTAGACTTGTTATTTAGCCGGTGGTGAGGGATACAACAAGGGGGAGAAACATACTGGATCTCATCCTCACCAATCTGCCAGCTGCAGATGCATCTGTCCATGACAGTATCGGTTAGAGTGATCAGTGCACAGTCCTTGTGGAGACCAAGTCCCACCTTCACATTGAGAAGAAACTCCAATGTGTTGTGTGGCACTATCACTATGCTAAATGGGGCAGACTTTGAAATGATCTAACAACTTCAGACTGGGTGTCCATGAGGCGCTGTGCGCCATCAACAGCAGCAGAATTGTATTCCAGCACAATCTCAGACCTCATGGCCTGGCATATATCCCACTCAATTATTAGCATCAAGCCAGGGGATCAACCCTAGTTCAACAGAGAGTGCAGAAGGCCATGTCAGGAGCAGCATCAAACTTGAAAATGAGGTGTGAACCTGCTAAAGCTACCGAAACAGGACTACTTGCACGCCAAACAACATAAGCAGCAAGTGATAGACGAGCTAAGCCATCACGCAACCAATGGATCAGATCTAAGCTCTGCAGTCTCGCTACATCCAGTTGTGGATGGTGGTGGATGATTAAACAACTTCCTGGAGAAGGAAGCTCCACAAATATCCCCCTCTTCAATGATGGAAGAGCCCAAGACATCACTGCAAAAGGTGAGGCTTAAGCTTTTGCAGCAAACTCCAGCCAGAAGTGCCGAGTGGATATTCCATCTTGACCTCCTCCAGTGGTCCCCAGCATTGCAGATACCAGTCTTCAGCCAATTTGATTCACTCCATGTGATGTCAAGAATCACTCGGAAACAGTGGATACTGCAAAAGCTATGAGCCCTGACAACATTCTGAAGATTTGTGCCCCAGAACGTGCTATTCCCCGAGTCAAGCTGTTCCAGTACAACACTGGCATCTACCTGACAATGTGGAAAATTGCCCAGTTATGTCCTGTATATAAAAAGCAGGACAAATCCAACCTGGCCAATTACTCCCCATTAGTCTTGTCTCGACCATCAGTAAAGTGATGGAAGGTGTCAATAACAGTGCTAACTATCAGCACCTGCTCAGCAATAATCTGCTCAATGATGCCCAGTTTGGGTTCCACTAGGGCCACTCAGCTCCTGACTTCATTACAGCCTTGGTTTAACATGGACAAAAGAGCTGAGTTTTAGAGGTGAAGTGAGAGGGACAGCCCTTTACACCAAGGCTGCCTTCTACTGAGCACAGCATCAAGGAGCCCTTGCAAAACTGGAATCAATGGGTATCAGGGAGAAAACTCTTTGGTGGCTGGCGTCATACCTGACAAATAGGAAGGTAATCGTGGTTGTTGGAGCTCTGTCATCTTAGCTGCATGACATCTCTGCAGCATTTCCTCAGGGCAGTGTCCAAGACCCAACCATTTTCAGCTGCTTCATCAAAAACCTTCCCTCCATCATGAGGTCAGAGGTGAATTGATTTTCCAGCGATTGCACTATGTTCAGCACCATTTACGACTCTTCAGATACTCCATGTTCAAATGCAACAAGATCTGACAATATCTAGGTTTGGGCTGACAAGTGGCAAGTAACATTCGTGTCACACAAATGCCAAGCTATGACCAATAAGAGACAATCTAACCACTACCCCTTGACATTCAATGGTGTTACCAACATTGAACCCCCCCCAACTATTAACATCCTGGGGGTTATCATTGACCTGAAACTCAACTGGATTCACCACATAAACACAGTGGCTACAACAGCAGGTCAGAAGCTAAGAATACCGCAGCGAGTAACTCACCTCCTGACTCCCCATAGTCTGTCCACCAGCTACAAGGCACAAGTCAGGAATATGATGGAATACTCCCTACTTGTCTGGATGAGTACAATTCCAACAACACTCAAGAAGCTTGGCATTACATCCACACACATCCACTGGCTCCACAACCAACGTTTAGTAGCATCACTGTGTATTATCTATAAGAAGCACTGCGAAATTTCACCAAAAATCCTCAGCTAGCACCTTCCAAACCCACGATTACTTCTATCTGAAGGACAAGGGCAGCAGATATATGGGAAGATCACCACTACCTTGAAGTTCCCCTCTCAGCCACTCACTATCCTGACTTGGAAATATATCGTCCTTCCTTCATTGTCACTGGGTTAAAATCCGAGAATTCCCTCCCTAATGGCACTGTGGATCAACTCACAGCAGGTGTGTCCAATCAGGAATATTATCAAACTTTGCCATTCCAGCAATAATCATTCTGAGAAACATCCTGTTATATTGGAATAGATTGTACCAGCACCAACTTCCTAAAGACAACTAGGGACAGACAATAAATGCTGGCCAACCAGTGATGCCCATATCCCACAAATGAATGAGAAAAAGGTGATTTTATTTTAACTAGCCCAATATTAATTGGGATAACTGCAGTTTGAAGGGTTTAGAGGGGCCAGATTTCTCAAAATGCAGTGAGGAGAGCTTCTTATGTCAATGTGTAGGTGGTCTAATAAGTGCAGTGCTGGACTGAATTCTGGAGATGTTTAAGGCAACACTGGCAGTGACCACAACACCTTACATTTTCAGTTTGTTCTGGAAAAGAAGAAAGATGGTCTGCAAAAAGCATCTGAATTAGATAAGGCAGATATTATTGTAAAAAGACAAGGTCTGTGCAAAATAGACTGGGAAAAGCTACTTGAAGATCAACAGCAGAATAGTGGAAGGGTTTGAAAACGTAGGAGCAACTCACCCAGAGAACCCTGGCTGTGTAGGAGTATTCAGGACTGGACAAAAAAGAAAAGAGAGAAAAGAAAAGAAAACAAGTACAAAGGGAGAAAAATAATAGGGGCCATAGAGGACTATGGAAAGTGCAGGGGGAGATCAAGGAAGTGATTAGGAGAGCAAAAAGGGCATAAATATGACAGTAGTGGGCAAGAGTAGGCAAAATGCCAAGATATTCTTTAAGTATATTAAAGGGAAGAGCATAAGCAGGGAGACAGCAAGGCACATTAGGGAGCATGGGGGAAACCTGACTGTGGATCCCTTATTGTTTGTGATATATATATAATAATGGAAACGAGAATGTCGGGGAAATGATAAGTACATTTGCAGATGACACAAAGATTGAATGGGTGGTTGACAGTGAGGAGGGAGGTGTTAGGTTACAGGAGGATATAAACAGATTGGTCAGATAGACAGATCAGTGGCAGTTATGATTTAACTTGATAAGTGTGAGGTGGAATGTCTAATATTTCCTCATTCCATTTTTCAATCTGCTGAATAAATGGAAGAAAGAAAGAGATGAGAAATACTCAATCAGTGACAGGACAGTAGGAGGCTCAGAGGAACAGAAAAATCTTGGGATGTTTGTCCACAGATCTCTGAAGGTGGCAGGATTGGGTAGTAAGGTAGGTAAAGTAGGCATACAAGACACTGCCTGGGACAGTAGCTGAGGCTGAAACCTCACAACCTTTAAAAAGCCCCTGGATCAGCACTTGAAAGGTCATAATAGACAATAGACAATAGGTGCAGGAGTAGGCCATTCAGCCCTTCGAGCCTGCACTGCCATTCAATATGATCATGGCTGATCATTCCTAATCAGTATCCACTCCCTGCCTTATCTCCATAACCCTTGATTCCACTATCTTTGAGAGCTGTATCCAACTCTTTCTTAAATGAATCCAGTGACTGGGCCTCCACTGTCCTCTGGGGCAGAGCATTCCACACAGCCACCACCCTCTGGGTGAAGAAGTTTCAAATATTCAAGGCTATGGGCCTAATGTGGGAAAGTAGGGTTAGTGTAGGTAGTAGTGTGTCTTGACAGGACAGGCTTAATGGACCATAGGGCTTCTTCTGCCCTGTACGATTCTTTGGTTCAATGACCTGAGTTGTAGAATTGATAACATTTACTAGAACCACTGTTTGACTAATTTTATAGACATTATTGTACTGATTGCAAAAAAATTCAGGCAGGTAAACATTCCTGATTGGGACTGTTAATCTGATCCAGATAGGGAGCGCTGGCTGACAGATATAAGCATGAGTGTCAGAGGTTGTGTTCACTCTGAGAGCTGACTTTGAGGGAGCTGGAGCAGTGTGAATTACTAAGTATGTGTAAATAATGGATGACTTGGTGACGGGATACTGGCTTCTGTGGATTATTTCAGTTATCTTTATCAAATATTATCTCTAGCCATCAGCAAGTCCTACCTGCCAAACTTTGGTAATTCATGTTGTAAATTTAGTTCACGATTAGCTGTAGAAAATATTTTATGTCAATCACCCATTTGTCAATTGTTGTAACTTAAAATTTGCAGTGTCGTGACTTACCTATCTCAATATAACTTAAGATGTTTCTTAAAATGATTCTTGCTGAAATGGTGAAGTTTGGTAAGATGTTTGATTGGGCACATCTCAATGAGAATATAAATAAAAATGTGGGCATGCCTTTAGTTTGACAATGTACAGCAGTGTGACTGACAGAATGAGCGATGTCATGTTCAGAGACAAAACTGTCAAGGTGACCTGATTTCCAAAGCCGTAATTAATTATGCAATTGTTTGGCACTGACCTCATACGTGCAATAGCTATGTCATGTGCAGATTCATTGGATAAGGCAATAAGCTTGGACTATGTTTCATACAACAGAGAGTTTTAAACTTATTTAAGGGCTTGTACTTCAGCTGGCTTAATTGCTTTGACTCTGGTTTAATAAGATATGGGGGAAATAATTAAATCACATTACAAATTCAGTTGGTATTTTTGCTGCCCAGCTCAATTTGCAATTTAAGTATGCAAGGGTGGCCTTTGTCCTACCTAACTGACTCAGCAAATGTTTCTCGAGCCAGTTACAACTTTCAGTGCTGCCCTTTCTGGTATTCATTCCAATGCAGGCAAGTTTTGCTCTGGATTGAGACGCTAATAGTTGTAATGAAAACAGAAAGTGTTGCAGAAATTCAGCAAGTCTAGCATCGCCTGTGTAAAGAAAAACTCCATTAATGATTCCAGTCCTTATCCAAAATTGAAGGGGGCTGGAAAATGAATAGTTTATATGCTGTTGACAAAGAGGATGGAGTATCAAATGGCACAGATGATGAGAGTTCCCAGTCAAAAGACAAATGATAATGGTAAAAGGCTAATCATAGTAAAGGAGAGTTCTAGATGCTATACAGATGTCAGTTATACATGTAAATAATTTAAAATATCTCAGCTATTCTGAGATCAAATCCAGGACAGAAGTGTTCTGCAAAGTGGTCATCCAGTCTGTGTTTAGTCTCCCCTGTGTAGAGGAGGCCGCACTGTGAACAGTGAATACAGTCAGAAGTCATATGACACCAAGTTATAACACAACAGATTTATTTGAAATCACAAGCTTTTGGACTATTGCACCTTAGTTAGGTAACTCCCACCTTCAAATAAACCTCTTGGACTATAACCTGGGTTGTGTGACTTCTGACTTTGTCCACCTCGGTCTAACACCAGTTCCTTCACATCATGGCTTGCAGTGAATACAGTAGTCTAACTGAAGGAATAACCAGTAAATCATTGCTTCAAAATTCTTCTCTTTGAGTCATGATTTGGAGATGCCAGTGGTGGACTGGGGTGTACAAAGGATCTTATACTCCACAACCACCTGATGAAGGAGCAGCGCTCCAAAAGCTAGTGCTTCCAAATAAAACTATTGGACAATAACCTGGTGTTGTGTGATTTTTAACTTCTTTTTGAGCAAGTTTGTGATTTCAAAATTTGAGTTTTGATACAGTTTACAGATTAACCTTGTACCCATCAATCCAGTTGGAAAGTTCATAGGTCATAGATTATAGACGATAGAATTTTCCAGGACCAAAGGAGGCCATTTGGCTCACCATGTCTGTACCAGATCCTGAAAGAGTTACCAAGCAAGTCTTATTCTCTCACCTTACCCCATAGTACTCTAAATTAATCCCTTTCAAACATATATCTATCTCTCTTCTGAAACTTCCTGTACCATCCTCCCAGGCAGTGTAGTCCAAATACAAGCAACTCTCTGAGTAAAGAAATTTATGATCATTTCAGTCCTTACTCTCTTCCTGACAAACTTGAAATTGCGACCCCTAGTTACTAGATTAGATTAGGTTAGATTACCTAGATTACTTACAGTATGAAAGCAGGCCCTTCGGTCCAACAAATCCTCACCGATCCTCCGAAGAGTAACCCACCCATTTCCCTCTGACTAATGCACCTAACACTATGGGCAATTTAGTGTTGCCAATTCGCCTGACCTGCGCATCTTTGTGAATGTGGGAGGAAGCCAGAGCACCCGGAGGAAACCCACACAGACACCGGGAGAATGTTAAATACCAACTTGTTGAAACAAAATATCCTTCTGTGCACTGTCAAAATTGTTCATAATTTTGAACACTACAATAACGTCACCTCTTAATCTTACCTGCTCCAGGGAAAGTAGACCCAATCTTTCTAATCTTTCCTTCTGTCTAAAATCCCCCCTTCCTGGAATCATTGTAGTTAGTCTTCTTTGTACTCTCTACAGTGCTTTAATATCATTCCTTAAATCAGGTGCCCAGATTCGAACATGATACTCCGAACGTGGTCTGATCAATGATTTGTAGAGGTGTAGCATCACTTCATTGCTTTTATACTCAATGCCTCTATTTATAGACCCACGGATCCTATAAGCCTTCTTAAGAACTGTTTCAACTTACTTAACTCTCCTCTCAATGTTGTACCATTGTGCCTGTATTGTCTGTCAATGTTTCCTCTACTTCACGTTTCTCTACATTGAATTTCATCTGCCCATTTGACCAACTTGTCAATGTCACTCTGAAGTTGCTCTGCAACATCCTGATAATTCACTATTCTCCCGAGTTTAGTATCGTGTACAAATTCAGAAATTCAGCCCGCAACACTCATCTACAAATTGTTAATCTAATTTTAAAAAGCAAGGGTCCCAAAATCCATTCCTGGGCAACATCACTTTCACCTCATCTCTAATATGAGAAATGCGCAAGGGATTAGTCCAAGGGATCCAATGGATGGCACATGATGCTGGATTATCCAGGAAAGTACAGACCTGTCAGCTTGATATCAATACAGGGAAAACTGATGGAAGCCATAAAATGAGAAAAGATAAATATACACTTACAGAAAAATAAATCAACATAGGGCAGGTCATGTCTGACAAATTCAATTGAGTTATTTGATGAGGTGGCATAGGCAGTGGATAAGGATAATGCTGTGGATTGTGGATATTTGAACTTGCAGAAAACTTTTGAAGTTTCCCACATTGTAAGAGTAATTCAGATATTTTTGAACTTGTTCAGAGATGTTAACTCAGACTTCTGGACTTGAACTCAGGTCTTCCTGGCTCATAGGTAGGGACACTTGAGAAGGTTGAAACTAATGTGGCAGGGAGTTTGGAACCAAAACAGGAGGTCAGCGAGTGAAATGACTGAGGCACAGTTGGAGATGAAGGCCAGTAAGGCTAAGAGGAGGAAGAGACAGAGAGAGATAATTGAATGCAATGATTATGACAGGTAAGATAGATGAACTTAGAGCTTGGAATATTATATATAAATAAAATGTGGTAGATATTACAGAGACTTGGTTGAGAAAGTGACAAGAGAAATGTAAAAGAGGTGGAGGAGTTGCACAATTAGTTTGGAAGAATGTCTCAGCTGTACTGAGGGACAACAAATTGGATGACTCATCCAGTCAAGGCATTATGGGTAGAACACAGGAATAGGAAGAGTGCAGTCACTTTGATGGGATTATACTGCAGGCATCTTAACAGCCAGCAGGAGACAGAGGAACAAATATAGGAAAATGTAAGAACAACAGGGTTGTTGTTATGGGTAATTTTAACTTCCTTTTTTTGACTGGGACTTGCTTAGTGTCATGCTGCTTGGATGAGAGATAAGATATACATGCATTTGGAAAGACAGGGTTTGATTAGGAGTAGTCAGCATGGGTTTGTGTGTGGGAGATCATGCCTCACAAGTTTGTTCTTTGATGAAGTGAGCAGGAAGGTTGATGAGGGCAGGACAGTAAACATTGTCTATATGGATTTCAGTAAGGCCTTTGGATAAGGTACCACATGATAATCTGCTCTGGAAGGTGAGATCACATGGAACCCATGAGGAGCTGGCAAATTGAATACACAATTGATGGTAAGGAGCAGAGAGTAATAGTGGAAGGATGCTTGACGGACTGGAGGCCTGTTACTAGTGGAGTGCTGCTGGAGTATGTGCTCAGCCCATTGCTGTTTGTTACCCATATCAATAATTTGGATGAGGATATACAAGACATGATTAGCAAGTTTGTAGATGACACTAAAATAGGAGGTATTTTGGACAATGAGGAAAGTTATCAGAAATTGCAACAGGACCTTGGTCAGCTGGAGAATTGGGCTGACAATGGCAAATGGAGTTTAATATAGATAAGTGTGAGGTATTGTATTTTGGAATGTTAATTCAAGGTAGGAGTTTCATGGTGAATGGTAGGGCCTTAAGGTGTGCAGCGGAACAGAGGGAAAAACATGGAGTTCTAGTGCACTGTTCTCTGAAAATGGAGTCACATGTAAACAGCTGAAAATGTGTTGCTGGAAAAGCGCAGCAGGTCAGGCAGCATCCAAGGAACAGGAAATTCGACGTTTCGGGCACTGATCTCCAGCATCTGCAGACCTCACTTTCTCCTCACATGTAAACAGGGCAGTGAAGAAGTATTTTGGTACACTGGCCTTCATCAGTCACAGCATTGAGTATAGAATTTGGGAACTTATGTTGCAATTATACAGGATGAGGCTTCACTTGGAGTATTTGTTCAGTTTTGGTTACCTTGCTATCGGAAGGATGTTAGTAAACTGGAAAGAGTGCTGAAGAAATTTACAAGGGCGTTGCCAGAACTCAAAGATCTGAGTTATAGGGAGAGGTTAGACAAGCTAGGAGTTGTTTCTTTAGAGCTTAGGAAACTGAGGGAGGATCTTATAGAAGAGTATAAGATCATGAGAGGCATGGATATAGTGAATGTACTCAGTCTTTTTCCCAGGGTTGGGGAATCAAGGACTAGAGGGCATCAGTTAAAGGTTAGAGGGGAAAGAATAAAAAGGAACCTGAGGGGCAACTATTTTACTTAGAGGGTGGAACGCATAAAGAATGAGCTGCCAGTGGAAGTGGTTGAGGCTGGTACATTAACAACATTTAAAAGGCATTTGAACAAATATATGGATAGGAGAGATTTAGAAGGATATGGACCAAGTGCAGGGAAATGGGGTTGGCGTTGATGGACATTTTGATTGGCATGGACCTGTTTGGGCCAAAATGCCTGTCTCTGTGCTGTAGGACTCTACACTGACCCTCCAAACAGCATCTTACCCAGGCCCACTGCATCCCTGTAACCCTGCCTTTCCCATGACCGATCCATCTAATCTGCACATCTTTGGTCTATGGGAGGAAATTGGAGCACTCGGAGGAAACTCACACAGACTTGAGGAGAATGTGCAAACTCCACACAAACAGTTGCCCAAGGGTGGAATCAAATCTGAGTCCCTTGCGCTGTGAGGCAGCAGTGCTAACCATTAAGTCAACACGCTGTCCTAATCCTCGGGAAAGGATTTACTCACATTTGGAAAAACATGGACTTATTGGTGACAGGCAGCATGACTTTGTGCAGGGAAGTTTGCTTCTCACAAACTTGATTGTGGTTTTTTTTGAGGAAGTAACAAAGATGAGTGATGAGGGCAGGGAGGTAATTGTTGTCTACTAAGGTATTTTTCTGACTGAGATCTGTGTCCAGTGGTACTCTGCAGGGATCATTGCTCGGACCACTGTTATTTGTCATAAATAGAAATGATTTGGAGGAGAATGCAGTTGGTTCTGATTAATAAGCTTATAGATGACACAAAAGATTGGAGAGCTGCTGATGGTGAGCAGGATTGCCAGAGGACACAGCAGGATATAGATAGGCCAGAGACATGAGTGGAGAAATGGTAGATAGACAAATGTGAGGTGATACACTTTGGAAGAGTTAATGCAGTTGTAAGGTTACAGTAAATGACAGAACCCTCAGTAGTATCAACATACAGAGGGATTGAGGCATACAGATCCACAGTTCCATGGAAGTAGCAATAGATAAGTTAGTGGTGAAGACGTATGGCAGGCTTACCTTCATCGGTCAGGGCTTAAAGAATAAAAATCGGCAAGTCATAATGCAGCTATATTGAACTTTGGTACGGCCATGTTTGAAATATTGTGTACAGTTCTGATCACCACTTGGCTTGGAGAAATTTGGTTTGTTCTCACTTGATCATCAAAGAATGAGGAGTTACCTGATAGAAGTTTACAAAGTGATGAAAGACATGGATAGAATGGATAGCCAGAGTCTTTTTCCCAGGGTAGAAATGTCAATTACTAAGGGATATAGGGTTAAGATGAGTGAGGGAAAGTTGAAAGTGGATGCAAGAGGCAGGTCTTTTACACAGAGGGTAATCAGTGCCTGGAATGTACCGCCAGAGAAGTTTTTGGAAGTAGATACAATAACAATGTTTAAGAGGCATCTTATCAGGGATATCAATGGATAAGGGAAAGGGATATGGATTGTGCAGAGGCGAAAGGTTTAGTTTAGAAAGATGTCATTATTGGTGCGGTCTTGGTGGGTCGAAAAGCCTGTTCCTGTTTTTTGTTCTTTATTTGTTTGAGTGAAGCACTTCATCAGGTAATAGTTGTGAAGTTTCATCGGGGGATTAACATTTTAAATGGAATCCATTACTGTGCAGAATAATACTATTGGCTGGTCCTTCAGTTGTTAACTTTTTTCAGATATAATTACAGAGTTTCAAAGTCTTTATTCATGTGAAGAGCTTTATACATGTAATTTTAAAGAACTTACAACATAGTTTTAGGATACATAACGAAAATGTTTATCCCCCAAATTAATCTCCGATTCTACTTCCTCCAACTCTATATAACATGATGTTCCTTTTTCCCTTATGTATTGTTTATATCACCCTTAAAGACATCAACTCACTTTAACATATCCCCTGTGGTTAAAACATTTAAAAATTTTAAACCATTTAAAATTTAAAATGTTCTTACCACTCTCAGGGTAAAAATGTTTCTCCAGGAGTCCGGATTGGATTTATTATTGATTAGTTAATACTTGTGTCCCAAAATTGTTAATATTTTTAGATTTCCCCATAAGTGAAAATGTCCTCACTTACATCTATCCTGTCAAATCCACTCAGAATTTACAGGAAGAGTCAGCAGTTTAATTGTTAGCAGTTAACAAAGATAAACATATCGAGAAATTTACAAAGTGTTTCCTCACTTTGTTCAAGTAAAATTCTAACCTTTTATTTTCATGTATTGTGATATGTTTCATGTTGTTGCGTGAGAGACAAATGTACACAAACAAAGAGAGTGGCACATACACTGGCATCCAAGCAGAAATGATAAAACATTAACTGCACTGTTCGTAGAGATTGTCTAGAAAGGCAGCAAACATTGACTGGGCTTATAGGATTCCCTGGCTCTAATGAATGCTGAAAACTCCAGGCCTTATTCATCCCTTCATTCCAAAAAAAAGGTCAGTGAGTTAAATTCACTTTCCATTCCCAGTTATGAAGTGCACACTCTGTTTCATAGATATTATTTATGACATCAGTAGAAGCAAATCATTTTTAAAAAGATTCAAACACCGTTATTAACTGGAAAAGGTTATGCCCTACTAGGTCGTAGATTCATTTGCCAAGCTGGTGTGGTTTTCTGCAGATGTTCCGTCACCTCGCTAAGGTGACATCGTCAGTGTGTCTTCAATAAAGTGTTGGTGGTCTATCTGCCTGGTATTTATGTGTTTCTGCTGTTTGTTACTTCTGGTTCTGTATCTGAGTGGCTTGGTTCTGGATCCAGTTCAATGTGTTTACCAGCACTCTCTCATTTCCAACCACACAGACAACAAAGAACATGAATTCAACCGGGACAATGTAACCATCATAGCACAGGCAAAACAGAGATATGCGAAAGAACTCCTGGAAGCCTGGCACTACAACTAGAACTCTATCCATAAACAGATTGAATTGGACCCCATATACAAATCACTCAGATACAAAACTGGAAATACCAAAGAAATAGACACATCAATATCAGGTGGAATAGACCACTAACACTTCATCAAAGTTGCACTGACGATGAAACATCTGCAGAAAACCACACCAGCTCAGCGAACAAATGTACAACCTCATCCAAGCCCAAACTACAAATCTTTTCAAAAACTCTGATGTTTTTACTGTACAAGGGTTAAATAAATGAAGTATTATTAACTTTGCATTACATTTAATAAACACAAACCTTCAAACTGGAAATTTCAACATTCTCTCCTTATTCTACTTCTATTTTTACCCAAGAGTTTTTCTGTGCCCTACAGCATCTTGAGGGTTTGTTTCAGGGTGACAAGAGTTCTCCATTGCAGTTGAGGTTTATCTTCCCTGCATCAGGACATCACTGTCAGGATAAAAATCAATCTTCGGCGATCAGTTTAAATGCTGCATCGCAGATGGTGTGGTCTTCTCTCTCCTTGCTCCTGTTGCCTAGTTGTCATTGCCATCTTTCACTGTGGCAGCATGTTTTCCCTGCACTTGTTTTCAGCTTGTAGCTGGCTGGGGCCAGATGAGCTCTTCTCCCTCCTTTTCCTGATGGGTTCCTTGTTTCTCTAGAGAAGGTCTCATGAAGACAGTCGCCTCAAACTATCAGTTAAAACCTTGCCTTATACTAGTGATTGTGAGCCGTCCCTCCTTTCTAATGCTCTCACTTTATATGGTAGGTCTCTGAAAAGCTGCTCAGAAAGCTAAGTTCCATTACCCTAAATGGTTCCTGCTGCAACAGCCTTCTCTCTATTAGGGAGTCATGCTAAACCTCTTTTAACTCTCTCTGCTGCCCTTACTCACCCACGAATATTTAAATCCATTCACTCAGCCCATGCACAGAACGTAAAAGGGGGTTAAAGTCATACAGGGAAGAGGTCCTGCAGCCCATCCCATCCATTCTGACCAGGTTACCTAAACTGAGTTTGGTCCTTTACCTGTGTTTGCCTCATATTCCTCTTTCCTATCCGTGTACCTGTCCAAATGTTTTTTAAATATTGCAACTGTACTCACCCCTACCACTTCCTCTGGCAGCTTGTTTCATATACTCATGTCCATCTGTGTGAAAAAGTTATCCTCACACCCCTTGTAAATCTTTCTCCCCTCACCTTAAATCCATGCCCTATAGTTTTGGACTCTTCTACCTTTGGGAAAAGTACTTCGTTATTTACCTTTACCTATTCCCCCCCATGATTGTATAAACCTCTGTAAGGTCACCCCTCATCCTCCTATGCACAAGGAAAAACTCTCAGCCTATCCAGTTTCTTCTTATAACTCAAAACCTGCAGTCTTGTTTGCATCCTTGAAGATAATTTTTGCATCCTTTCCAGTTTAATAATATCCTTCTTACTGCAGGGCAACCAGAATTGTACACAATACAAGTTGTTCTTCTATAACGTCCCTTTCGTTAATGCAAAATCATTATAACACAATCAACAAATTGGGCACACTGTTTCATTTAAAGCATGTATTTGTTATAATGCGATTCCAGCCCCATTAGTTTGAATGGTACTGCTATTACTCAATATTCTTAAAGCACAGGGTTGCATGAGAACGAAATTACCATGTTATGTCAAAACCGACTGTACTCCAAATGTGGCCTTACCAATGCTTTGTACAACAACAACATGATGTCCAACTCCCTTGCTCTAAGCTCTGACCAATGAAGGCAAGCATGCCAAATGCTTTCTTTACCATCCTATCGACTGTGATGCCACTTTTAAGGACCAAAATACCTGAACCCCTAGGTCTCTTTGTTCAAGAACATTCTCCACGACTCTGCCATTAACTGTATAAATCCTACCCTGATTTGTCTCACCAAAATGCACCACCTCACATTTATTTAACTTAAATTCCATCTGCCACTTCTCGGCCCATCGGCTTGGTTATCAGGATTCTATTGTACTCTTGGATAATGTTCTTTAATTTAATTAATTCCTTCTAATTTAAATTGACTGCATAAAATATGGATTAAAATAATTCACACAGTCAGGTACTGACCAATTAAACTGAAAAATGGAAGGACTCTGACTTTCAAGGCTGTTTGATCTCTTGGCCTGGCCTACTGGCATCACATTATTTGTTCTCCAATCTAATGTCATTTCACTGTATTTGACAGATAGGCAGGAAGGACGCGCATTTGATCCCACATACTTTTTCTTGTCAACAACTCTTCCCACTTAGGATGCAGCTATTTCCTCTCAGATCTGTAAAGTCAACTTATTAAAATGTAGCTTCTTAATTGGTGATATTTTGTTTCCTAACCTAAATGTCAGAACATAATAGTCAATATTACCTCATTTTCAATTTACTGATTTATTTAATTTAACTGAGGTTATTTTCCTTGAGGTTTTTACTGTGCCAAGTTACTTTGATGAAAATCCCAATTTTCATTTAAATGAGATTTCATTCCACTTCTCAAGTTACTACAAGGAATTGGGAGAAGCACCAAGGAAATTTCCTCCTTTGGATTTGAAATACTGGACCTATAACAATTAGATTATTTTACATTGTTCAGGCATCTCTACCTGAACAACATTGTCTATAGCTATAAAATCCAAGATCTAACCAGAGCTAGGAGTGGTTCTTTCATTAATGCAAGAGTCAAAATCCTGGAACTTCCTACTGAACTGCCCTGTGAGAGTATTTTCAGCATATCGATTGTAATGGTTCAAGGAAGAAGCCCACCAGCACTTTCTCAAGACAGGTTTGCATTATCACTCAATGCTGCCTTTCCCAGTAATACCTACATCTCAAAGCATATTTTTAAGAAGTAAACAGGGGGAAATTGAAGTTTTTATGTTAAATGCTGTTAATCTTAATAAAGAATATGCGCCAAACAGGATATAGTTATCTGCTAATTCAATCTCTAGTTTCAGAGGGTGTGACTACGTTTTTGTCTTATATATAACATTTCAAACTAGTATTGCAAGTAGTGATTGATCAGCGGCCAGAACAGCTTGAATAGTGAGTCCATATGTGGTCCCGAAGACACTCACAATGTTTGAATTACTGAACATATTCATCTTCTCCAGTTTACTGAATCATCCTGGTAAGTTCCATAAGACATTAATTGCATTGCTCTGTTGTGATTTAGTTCACCTCTACTACATGGTGACATTTCTTGGTATTGTACCTGCTTTGGACCTATTAGCACATTTCATTCCAGTCTCTCATTCACATCTTCACCATTCTTGCTGTTTTTCACAAACTTCTTTCATTTTGAGTTTCCTTCTATCAATTCTCTTGAACTTAACATTAACTAATAATTCTTACCTTTTCAATTTTTTTAACCACATTCTCTTTTATATATTCTATGATGTATTTATGTTAATTTAGAAATTTTGCATCATTTTAATACTCTTTCTACTTTTTCACATAGCTCTTCCTTTAGAAATAATTGCTTATGATATGTTATTTAATGATTGCGTTCGCTGGTTTGAAAAAAACCATTCAAAATAGGATTTTTATCAACAACATAAATTTTTGCTACTTTTATCAATCTCTCTTACCAATGATCGCTAAATATTTGTGATGTTGCTTTGGGCTGAGTTCATTGATTTTGTATTTTAATTGTTGAATGGATTCATAAGGAGTATATAAAATTCAGCAACTTGGCAACAATCCTGCAATATGTAAAATGAAACGTTAATACATAATTTCTCCATACGCTATTGTGGCTGAGTGACTACCAGAATCTATTTTGAAAATTTGTTTTAGAACAAATTTTTACACAGCTGTTTAATTTTATAAATCATTTAATAAGTACTACGAATTGTTTACAAATGTGCGGGTAATAATGAACGCATAAACTTGTAAAACTCAAATCTCCAAGGTTCTGGATATTTCAGTGAAATTCTCAGACCAGAGAAAGAGTGAATTTCCCTTTTCCTTGATAAAATGATTTATTATTGCTGAAAATATCTCATTTCTGTAGTAGAGTATTTTAAGGACATCCATCTTTATCATACCGACCCTGATACATTTGCACCCAGAATCCTTGCTTCCAGATGAATATTGTAAAAATTACAATAGTTTTACTGTGCCAGATTTGAACTTACTCAAAAAGCAATTCACATACAGCACTAAAATTGGACCCCATGCTGCTAAGAGTTGTCATTTGTTCAGTTTTGCGGTGAGTAATTGTTTCAACAAACTCCATGCAACTTTTCTTAAAGAGTCAATTACAGCATAAAAAGTTGGGTTTATAAAATAAATATTCTGTGCCACATAATGAGGATGTCTCATTAACAACCTTATGAAAGAAAGGAAAGGCATGATAACTTTTTGGTAGAAGCACTTCTCTAATTTCTATATTTACAAAAACAAAAAATACAGCTGTAGACATCCATTTGTAAAATTAATTTCAAAATTTCTCCACCCAGAAGTCTGCCAATTCTCTTTGGGTGCATAGTGAAGGTGCTGTCTGCATTCCACTATGTATACATTCACTCAGAAATGTTAAACTTTCAGATCGTTAATCTGGTGTTATTTTACCATGGAAATAGTCTATCAAATTGTATACTGCATAAAAGCAATAATCCCAGATTTATTCAGCAATTCAGAACCTTACATCCAAAGCAGATGAAAGGAGCATTATTATGAATTATTAATATGATCATATAGAACATAGAACATAGAAAAATACAGCGCAGTACAGGCCCTTCGGCCCTCAATGTTGTGCCGACCGAATCCTACCTAACCTACACTAGCCCAATAACTTCCAAATGCCTATCCAATGTCCGCTTAAATGACCATAAAGAGGGAGAGTTCACCACTGCTACTGGCAGGGCATTTCCATGAACTCACAACCCGCTGCGTAAAGAATCTACCCCTAACATCTGTCCTATACCTTCCACCCCTTAATTTAAAGCTGTGTCCCCTTGTAACAGCTGACTCCATTAGCGGTAAAAGGTTCTCAGTGTCTACCCTATCTAAACCCCTAATCATCTTGTACACCTCTATCAAATCTCCCCTAAACCTTCTTTTCTCCAATGAGAACAGCCCCAAGTGCCTCAGTCTTTCCTCATACAATTTTCCTACCATACCAGGCAACATCCTGGTAAACCTCTTCTGCACTCGTTCCAATGCCTCCACATCCTTCCGATAGTATGGCGACCAAAACTGCACACAATACTCCAGATGAGGCCGCACCAGAGTCTTGTACAACTGCAACATGACCTCAGGACTCCGGAACTCAATTCCTCTGCCAATAAAGCCCAGTACACCATATGCCTTCCTCACAGCACTATTTACCTGGGTGGCAACTTTCAGAGATCTGTGTACATGGACACCAAGATCCCTCTGCTCATCCACACTACCAAGTAGCCTACCATTAGCCCAGTAATCCATCTTCTTGTTACTCCTACCAAAGTGAATGACTTCACACTTAGCTACATTGAATTCCATTTGCCACCTTTCTGCCCAGCTTTGCAACTTGTCTATATCCCGCTGTAACCTGCCACATCCTTCCTCACTATCCACAACTCCACCGACTTTTGTGTCATCCGCAAACTTACTCACCCAGCTTTCAAGCCCCTCCTCTAGATCATTTATAAAGATAACAAAAAGCAATGGTCCCAAAACAGATCCTTGAGGAACACCGCTAGTAACTGCACTCCAAGATGAACCTATACCATCAACTACTACCCTCTGTCTCCTTCCAGCCAGCCAATTTCTAATCCAAACCTCTAATGTATCCTCAATGCCATACCTCCGTAGTTTTTGCATTAGCCTACCATGGGGTACCTTATCGAACGCCTTACTAAAATCCATATACACAACATCTACTGCTTTACCCTCGTCCACCTCCTTAGTCACCTGCTCAAAGAACTCAATAAGGTTTGTGAGGCACGACCTGCCCTTCACAAAACCATGCTGACTATCCTTGATCACGTTATTCCTATCCAGACGTTCATAAATCTTATCCCTTACAATTCTCTCTAAGACTTTGCCCACCACAGAAGTCAGACTCACTGGCCTATAGTTACTCGGGCTATCCCTACTCCCCTTCTTGAACAAGGGGACCACATTCGCCATCCTCTAGTCTTCTGGTACTATTCCCGTTGACAATGACAACATAAAAATCCAGGCCAATGGCTCTGCTATGTCCTCCCTAGCTTCCCAGAGGATCCTAGGATAAATGCCATCAGGCCCAGGAGACTTATCTATTTTCATCCTTTCCAGTATTCCCAAAACCTCTTCCCTACATACTTCAATGCCATCCATTCTAATCACTTGTGACTCAATATTCACACCAGCAACAGTGTCCTGTTCCTGAGTGAATACTGACGAAAAGTATTGATTTAGTGTCTCTCCAATCTCCTCCGCCTCCACGCACAACTTCCCACTACTATCCTTGACTGGACCGATACTTACCCTGGTCATCCTTTTATTCCTGACATACCTATAGAAAGCCTTTGGATTTTCCCTAATCCTACCAGCTAAGGACTTTTCATGTCTCCTTCTCGCTGCTCTTAGCTCTCTCTTTAGATCCTTCCTGGCTACCTTATAACTCTCAATCGCCCCAACTGAACCTTCACGCCTCATCTTTACATATGCCGCCTTCTTCCCTTTCACAAGGGATTCCAATTCCTTATTAAACCTCGGCTCCCTCACAAGACCCTTAACTCCATGCCTGACTGGTACATACTTATCAAGGACACTCAGTAGCTGTTCCTTGAACAATCTCCACATATCATTAGTATTCTTCTCTTGAAGCCTGTTTTTCCAATCCACGCATCCTAAGTCATGCCTCACCGCATCATAATTTCCCTGCCCCCACCTATAACTCTTGCCCTGCAGTGCACACTTATACCTCTCCATCACTAAAGTAAAAGTCACCGAGTTGTGGTCACTGTCCCCGAAGTGCTCACCTACCTCCAAGTCTAACACCTGGCCTGGTTCATTACCTAGAACCAAATCCAGTATAGCCTCACCTCTTGTTGGCCTGTCTACATATTGTGTCAGGAAACCCTCCTGCACACATTGGACAAACACCAACCCATCTAACGACCTCGAGCTATAGCTTTCCCAGTCAATATCTGGGAAGTTAAAGTCCCCCATAACAACCACCCTGCTACTTTCACTCTTCTCCTGAATCATCCTCGCAATACTATCCTCTACTTCTCTCGGACTATTAGGAGGCCTGTAGAAAACACCTAACAGGGTGACCTCACCTTTCCTATTTCTAACCTCAGCCCAAACTACCTCAGATGGCAAGTCTTCCTCCATCGTCCTTTCCACCGCTGTAATACTATCCTTGACAAGTAATGCAACACCTCCCCCTCTTTTACCCCCATGTCTGACCCTACTAAAACATTTAAACCCTGGAACCTGCAACAGCCATTCTTGCCCCTGTTCTACCCACGTCTCTGTAATGGCCACAACATCGAAGTCCCAGGTACCAACCCACGCTGCAAGTTCACCTACCTTATTTCTTATACTTCTGGCATTGAAGTATACACACTTCAAGCCACCCTTCTGTTTACAGGCACCCTCCTTCGAGATTGCTGCCTTGTTCATAACCTCCCTACACTCAAGGTCCTGTACCCTAAAGCTACAGTCCAGGTTCCCATGCCCCGGCGGAGTTAGTTTAAACCCTCCCAAAGAGCACTAGCAAACCTCCCCCCAAGGATACTGGTGCCCCTCAGGTTCAGGTGTAGACCATCCTTTTTATAGAGGTCCCACCTTCCCCAGAAAGAACCCCAGTTGTCCAGAAACCGGAATCCCTCCCTCCTGCACCAACCCTGTAGCCACGCGTTTAACTGCTCTCTCTCCCTGTTCCTCGACTCTCTACGATCAGTTTGAAAGTAGATAAGTTTGAAGGTTTTGAAGTTGGAGCTTGAAGGTGGGACTAACTGGGTAGCTCATTCAGGAGCCCGTACAGACATAATAGGTCAAATGGCTACCTTCTGTACTGTAAAATTCTGTGATTCTATTATTCTACGATTAAGAAGAGTCCAAAACAGATTTGGGAAGGACAAATTCTATTTGACTATTGAGATCACTAACATGGTGGTCAGGGAAATCTCTTTACATGTCCTCTTTATGGGCTTCTGAACGGTATCTGGTAAGTTTCTAGAGAAGAAATAATCAGCAAAAATGAAAGCACATTGTTAATTGGAGCTAACCTTTGTACTTGGATCCATAACTGATTGGAAGGCAAAAGGCAGAGATGTTTCAAGAAAGACCTGGATTGGTTGTTGGCTGAAGAAGTGATTGCATCATGTAAAAGGGGAAATTAATTCAGAGTGAACAGTAATCTTTGTTGAAGCTATTACTTACATTATTTGTTCCTCAGTTGTGTGACTGATGTACGAGTCACAGAACTGTAAACTATGTGCAATGAATAGGTAGGTTACTTATTGTAACTAGCAACTGGTGACATATATTATGTTTATATGTATAGCATATCCATTGACACACACCACAATGCACAATATTTGAACGTATGCTTCTCAATCTCGCCACGACTCTTGGATCATGTGAGATGTGACATCACTTCTTTCAGTGACCTTTCACTTAATAACTTTTAAAATGATCCCATAAGATGCCCCTTTTTTCACAAAGATAAAATCCATATTCCCTTCACCAGAAAACATGTATACAGTGTGCAATGAGGTTGTGGTTCAGATTAAATAAGATGAAATGTGGTTTACAATTGAACAAAAGTAGAAGTCTTAAAACACAGTGGAGATCTAGTGATTCAACAACATCTGGTAATCGATTTGCAGCATCCACAGTTCTTTGTTGTTTTCTTCTGTCTGGTAATTATAGAACTCTGTCCAGAACTGTGAACATTTTCTGGTTCATTCAAAATTCAGCAAGTTTGTTAACTTGTTTCTCATTGGTAAACATGGCAGACATGGATTTGACATTCAACTTTGTCCCTGATCTTGTCCAAAGTGCAACAAGAGAGTCAAAAGTCAGTAACGTTGTTTAACTCAAGTGGATTTCTGTTCTACTTGAAAATTGCACCATCTAGTGTCCTGATCTCATACAATTTGGGCTGATCACAACTTCTAACAACCTCTGAAGGATGCTAAATGTTTGAAAAATAACTGAAACTGCTAAAAGAATGATTGTGAACTCTGAACTTCTACCCACATTTGAATCACAGCTCTGGTCCTGCTTGTCGGTCTTGTGAACTTTCACCTTGTCTGGAATTATTTGGAAAGAAGTATATCTTTTAGTGTCCAAAACACACACAAAAAAAGATTATCACTGGGCATCATAGAATAACTGCTTCCCAAACACCATCGCTGCAGGCAATAGTACACTAATTACAATAGTGGCAACCTTAATATCTTGTTCAGTCTGCTGATACTTTAAAATTAATGAATTGGTGGCACAACCATGTTTTTAACAATGCTGTCAGATTTCAGATAATGTGGTGGCAAACTCACATGGCAATCTTTCCACTTGGCACCAATATCATAAAAACCTGCCAGCATACTACAACCCATTGTAAGAAATACTTTTATTCTGGCACACTAAATAAACTTGAAAAGATCACTCTTTGTTTCCACAACAACCAGGCAATATATTTTGCGTGTCTACCTGACGATTGGAAATTTTGTGAAATATTCCATAACAGGAAGAAAATTATTACCTCTAACATGAAATAAGTTGGTGCCTATCTTTACCCACGGATGTGAAAGATTTCATGGGGAATCAGAGGTTCTTTCTATTGGTTTGGTCAATAATCCCTTATGTCCTTGTACTTTCGGAGTACCAAGTTCATAAAATTGATCTGCAAGACACCTTCAATCTTAATGTCCACAGTATGGCTGGAGAAATCCTGCAAGACATCATCTCTTTCTTTAGGTTGGCCAGTCACCTCAGGGCGTTCTGATGTGGCCATTTTGCTGCACAGTTTATATTAAACATAACAATTGTACCATAGAACCTTTAACAAAAGCTTTTGTAACAGCAAAGGAATATTTGTAAGCGGTTGTACCATTTTTTTCTTGTTGTTGGAGAATTCCTTTCCAAGAGACAGATGTGGAATCTGACGCTGCTGATGACCAGGGCTCAGTTCTCACACTTAATATACAAATAGTTAACCTGGGCCCTTGACAAACCTTCTCTTCCCACACATTGCATATGCCGAATACTTTCAAGGGTTTATCGACATCTATTCCTGGTAGGACTGTATGTTATCCCTGGTTTGATCATTCTGATTCACATCGCTTCTAATGATTCAATCATTTGCAGTGGTCTTCCTGCTACGAACAGTTGTACATTTTTATTGCCATGTTCCCAATGGGTCTGTTTACTCAGTGAAATTAGATAGTTAATCAACCAAAATATTGTACAGCTGCTGGCACTGTTATGTGTCCTCCTCATTCCTCTGTTATCTCTTGGTCTGGGCATATTCCTGTAACAAATAAATTCTTGGGTCTGACATTGGCCTGGCTCTTCTTGCTATTAGACATGAGGCTATTATAACAAGCAGTTGGTATTAGAGAATGCAAGTCAATGAAAATGAAGGACAGCATGATGGCTCAGTGGTTAGCACTGCTACCTCACAGCACCAGGAACTGAGGTTCGATTCCATCCTCGGGTAAGTGTGTGGAGCTTGCATATTCTCCCCATGTCTGCATGGGTTTTTGTTGGATGTTCAGGTTTCTTCTCACAGTCTAAAGGTGTGCAGTTGAAGTGGATAAGCCATGTTAAAGTGGTGGGGGGTGGGGGGCAATGTTCGAGTGATGTTATTAATTAAGTAAGCTCCATCTGCCATTCCTCTGCCCATTGACCCATCTGATCAAGATCCTGTTGTACTCTGAAGTAACCTTCATCACAGTCCAATTATGGTATCACCTGAAAACGTATCTCCTATGTTCACAACCGAATAATTTACGCAAATGACAAAAAGCAGTTGACCCAGCACCAATCCTTGTGACATACCACTGGTCACAGGCCTCTAGGTCTGAAAAGCAATCCTCCACCACCACCTTCTACCTTCGAGCCAGTTCTGTATGCAAATGGCTAGTTCCCTTGTATTCCATGTGATCCAATCCTACCATGAGGAACTGTTGAATGCCATATTGAAGTCCATACAGATCACATCCATCGCTCAGACCTCATCAATCCACTTTGTTACTCAACTTCATGAGACATGATTTCCCACATGAGGTAAAAAGTGAGGACTGCAGATGCTGGAGATCAGAGCTGAAAATGTGTTGCTGGTTAAAGCGCAGCAGGTCAGGCAGCATCCAAGGAACAGGAAATTCGACGTTTCGGGCACAAGCCCTTCATCAGGAATCAGGTTTCCTGATGAACGGCTTGTGCCCGAAACGTCGAATTTCCTGTTCCTTGGATGCTGCCTGACCATGATTTCCCACATACAAAGCTATGTTGACTATCCCGAATCAGTCCTTGCCTTTCCAAATACATGTAAATCCTGTCCCTCAGGATTCCTTCCAACAACTTGTCCACCACTGATTTCAGGCTTACCAGTCTATAATTCTTTGGTTTTTCTTACCACCTTTCTTAAATAGTGGCACCACATTAGCCAACCTCCTGTCTTCCAGCGACTCACCTTCTCAAATATTTTAGATTGTCTATAGGGTGGAAACATAATTTTTGGTCCAACAAGTCCACACCAACCCTCTGAAGAGTAACCCACCCAGTCTCATTTCCCTACATTTACCCCTGACAAATGCACCTAACTCTATGGGGCTATTTAGCATGGCCAATTCACCTGGCCTGCACATCTTTTGGAGTGTGGGAGGAAATGGAGCACCCAGAGAAAACCCCCACAGACACAGAGAGAATGTGCAAGCTCCATACAGACAGTCGCCTGAGGTGGGAATCAAACCCAGGTCCCTGGTGTTCCACACTAAGTCATTGTGCTGCCTGTAACTATCGATGATAAATATATAACAGGAAAGGACCCAGCAATCACATCCCTAGCTTCCTACAAAGTTCTAGGGTACACCTGATCAGGTCCTGGGAATTTATCCTATTTTATGCATTTTAAGACATCCAGCACGTCCTCTTCTGTAACATGGACATTTTTCAAGATGTCACTATCTCTTTCCACATGCTCTATATCTTTCATGTCCTTTTCCCAGTAAATAATGATGCGAAATATTTGTATGTATCTCCCCCATCTCCTGCTATTCCACACATAAGCTGTCTTGCTGATCTTTGAAAGCTCTATTTTCTCTCGAGTTACCCTTTTGTCCTTATTGTATTTATAAAGTCCCCTTGGATTCTCCTTAACCCTATTTACCAAAGCTATTTCATATCCCCTTTTTGCCTTCCTGATTTCCCTCTTAAGCATAGTCTTACTGCCGTTATACTCTTCTAAGGATTCATGAGATCTCTGCTATCTATATTTGACACATGCTTCTTTCTTCTTCCTGACCAAAACTGCAATTTCACTAGACAGCCAACATTCCCTTCACCTTAACAGGATCATATTGTCTCTGGACTCTTGTTATCTCATTTTTTAAGGATTCCCATTTTCCAATCATCCCTTTACTTACGAACATCCACTTCAATCAACTTTTGAAAGTTCTTGCCTAATACTGTCAGAATTGGCCTTCCTCCAATTGACAACTTTAACTTTTAGATCCAGTCTATCCTTTACAATCACTATTTTAAAACTGATAGAATTATGGTTGCTGGCCCCGAAGTGCTCCCCACTGACACCTCAGTCACTTGCCCTGACTTATTTCCGAAGAGTAGGTCAAACATTCACAAACTAAATCAGAAATTTTTTTCGTGAACACTGAATAAATTCCTCTCCATCTAAACCCTTAACACTATTGCAGTCCCAGTCTATATTTGGAAAGTTAAAATCCATAAATATAACCAACCAATTATTCTTACAGATAACTGAGATCCCTTTACAAATTTGTTTCTGAATTTCCTGCCAACTATTAGGTGGTCTATAGTACAGTCCCAATAAGGTGATCATCACTTTCTTATTTCTCAATTTCACCCAAATAACTCCCCTGAATGCACTCCCAGGAATATCCTCCCTAAGTGCAGCTGTATTGTTATCCCTTATCAAAAATGCCGATCCCCCTCCTCTCTTGCTTGCCCTTTCTATGCTTCTATAGCATTTGTATCCTGGAATGTTAAGCTGCCAGTCCTGTCAATCCCTGAGCCATCTCTCTACAACTGCTATGGTATCCCTGTCCCATGTCCCTATCGATGTACTGAGTTTATCTGTCTTCCTTGTTAGGCCTCTTGCATTGAAATAAATACAGTGTCGAAAGTGTGGTGCTGGAAAAGCACAGCGGGTAAGACAGCATCCAAGCAGCAGGAAAATCGACTTGGAAGCAGAGGAGGAGAACTTCTTCAAGGCAGGCATCCGAGGATGCTGCCTGATCTGCTGTGCTTTTCCAGCACCACACTCTTGACTTTGAAATAAATACAGTTTAATTTATTAGTCTTACCTTGTTCTCTGCTTTGTTCCTGCCTGCCCTGAGTTTTTGACTTGCTCCTTTTCCCAACTGTATCAGTCTCAGACTGATCTCTTTCCTCACTATCTCCCTGGTCCTTCTTCCCTTTGAGAATATTCTGCTCTCTCTGTCAGCTATTCTTGATCCTGATTCCAGGGAGTCAACATAATATTTTGATTTCTTGCTGTCGGCTATAGAAATGTCTGCCTGTCCCTCTGGCTAGAGCATCCTCTATCACAGTCAATCTATTCATTACATTAGAGCCAGTCTTGGTACTCGAAACTTGGCTGTTCGTACTAAATTCCTTTGGAGTCCACCACGCCCTACATTTTGCAAAAGAGCATATTTATTTGAGATGGGGATAGCCACATGAGACTTTTGCACTACCTGTGTCCCTTTCCTACCTTTCCTGGAGGTAACCCATCTACTTGACTGTATCTGCAGTTTTTTTCCCCTTCCATCACACCCCTGAGCCCCTGGAACTTCCTTGTTGCCTCTAACTGCCACTCCAACGACCCATGCAATCTGATAGGATCCGCAACCAAATATACTTACTGCAGACACCATCATTAGTAACATGGTAAGTCTCCCTAATCTCCCACAGCCAATAGGAAGAGTGCATCACTCTACGCATCTTTGCACCTTAACAACCTAGAGACCCAGGAACTAGCACAGATTTCTGCTCTAAAAAACACTTATCCAGGCTAACTTAGTACCTTTGTTTTATGTTTTTAAAATTTAATCAAGAGAGAGGGGTCAATAAAACATATAATCAAAAAAACCCAGTCTACTCACTATTGTAGATTTACAAAGAGAAAGAACAGCAAGGTTACACTTAAAATCTATGCACTTATCTGCTCTTAGCTGTGAGCTCTCTCACACAAATTCCTCCTAGTTCAGCCGTGAATTTCGCTGTTTGTTAATTTTTCTTAGATACACACCGATATTTTAAGTCAAAGAGTAAAGGCAGAAGCTGTGCAGATTCACTGCTGTGTTAGACATTTCTCATTTCATTCCAGTTACCTTGACTATACATCCTCACACTCTGCTTCCTGTAAAGACT
This sequence comes from Hemiscyllium ocellatum, assembly GCF_020745735.1. NCBI lineage: Eukaryota > Metazoa > Chordata > Chondrichthyes > Orectolobiformes > Hemiscylliidae > Hemiscyllium > Hemiscyllium ocellatum. The sequence continues at coordinate 12,778,001 of NC_083418.1, read as the reverse complement.
CTCCCAGTTCCTCCATCTCCGTCGCTTTTGCTCTGATGATGCCAACTTCACCAACGTGGCTTCTGAAATGTCAGTCTTCTTCCTGAACTGAGGATTCCCCAACACCATAGTTGACAGGCCCTCAGCCGGGTCCGACCCATCTCCTGCTCCAGCCAGCAACCCCTTTCTTCCCTCCCACAACAGCAATAAGGTTCACCTTATCTTCACTTACCATCCCGAAGAAAAATCAATGATTCTAGGTCTCAGTTTTGTCCCTTGTCCTTCTTGGAACTTAACACAAGAAGGAAACAGTGAGGAGGATCAAATTTGGGCGAGTTCACCGATTCATGAAAAGAAAAGCAGAATCATGATCCTAATTGTAGATCTTGGAGGCACTTCAATAGAAAGAATAAAGTAAAGGATGTCATTGCTTCACCAGAACAGTTATTAACACTGATTACAAGTGACCTACTCAGAGGGAAATGCTTTGAGCTAAAGGTGTTGACACCGAAACAACCAGGCCGTTTCAGGAATGCATTGTATTAAATAGGAAGAAGCAAGGTTTCACTAAAATTTTCATGTATACCATGCTACGCAGGCCCCTTCTATTTGAAGAATTAGCAGCTAACTTTGGCACCATAGGACTGTATGTCATAAATACAGAGAGCTGGAACTCTTACAGAGATTTCCATTATTTGGTTCAAGCCCTTGAAAATTGAGTCGCAGGTAGATAGGATAGTGAAAAAGGCATTTGGTATGCTTTCCTTTATTGGTCAGAGTATTGAGTACAGGAGTTGGGAGATCATGTTGCGGCTGTACAGGACATTGGTTAGGCCACTGTTGGAATATTGCGTGCAATTCTGGTCTCCTTCCTATCAGAAAGATGTTGTGAAACTTGAAAGAGTTCAGTAAAGATTTACAAGGATGTTGCCAGGGTCGGAGGATTTGAGCTATAGGGAGAGGCTGAACAGGCTGAGGCTGTTTTCCCTGGAGCGTCAGAGGCTGAGGGGTGACTTTATAGAGGTTTACAAAATTATGAGAGGCATGGATAGGATAAATAGGCAAAGTCTTTTCCCTGGGGTGGGGGAGTCCAGAACTAGAGGGCATAGGTTTAGGGTGAGAGGAGAAAGATATAAAAGATATAAAGAGGCAGAGGGTGGTATGTATATGGAATGAGCTGCCAGAGGAAGTGGTGGAGGCTGGTACAATTGCAACATTTAAGAGGCGTTTGATTAGATTAGATTCCCTACCATGTGGAAACAGGCCCTTTGGCCCAACCAGTTCACATAGACCCTCCGAAGAGCAACCCACCCAGACCCATCTCCCCTCTGAATGATGCACCTAACATTATGGGCATTTTAGCATGGTCAATTCACCTGCACTGCACATCTTTGGATTGTGGGAGGAAACCAGAACACCCAGAGAAAACCCATGCAGACAGGGGGAGAATGTGCAAACTCCACACAGACAATCACCCAAGGCTGGAATTGAACCTGGGACCCTAGTGCTGAGAGGCAACAGTGCTAACCACTGAGCCATTTGGATGGGTATATGAATAGGAAGGGTTTGGAGGGATGTGGGCCGGGTGCTGGCAGGTGGGACTAGATTGGGTTGGGATATCTGGTCAGCATGGACGGGTTGGACCGAAGGGTCTATTTCCATGCTATGCATCTCTATGTCTCTATGACTCTCAAAGTTGAGTAAGATTGAAAGGAACAAATAGACATTTGAAAAGCAAGCAAAATCTCTGTCAAATAGAAAATCAAGGATGAAATTCAAGCAAAATGTTGCAATGCTAGGTCAATGCCTTATGGAATTAGACCAAAGATTGAGGCAGAATTAGAGAGGCAGGTCAGGAGAGGAGTTCTTGAGCCTGTTTAAAATCTGAGTAGGCCATGCTTATTGAACTAGTGATGAAGGAAGATGGATTGGTACACATCTGCAGTGATCTTGAAGTCATAATTGGTACAGTACTTTGAGCCTTTAGTTGATTACATATAGACTAGACCAGCTGAAGGTCAGTTTTTGAGTAAAATTGAACTTAGTTAAGCCTATCTCCAGATGAATGTAGATCCTGAGTCATGACTGTAACACATAAAAGGCTATTCAAATGCAAGAGACTTTCATCTAGACTTACATCTGCACCTTTGTATTCAAACGTGCCTGTAGTCAGATTTGGTCAGTTGAAAGGAGTGTAGTGTTTCATGGACAATATTTTATTCATGGGAAGAATTGCAAGAGAGCATCTCCACAATTTAGACTTGAAGATTATAGTCTAAGAGTGAGGAGAGTCAAACGTGAATTGTTTTAAATCTTTCATTGAAAATTTAGGCAATGTTATTGATGTTAAGTAAAAGCCATAATTGAGGCACCAGCACTGAAAACTGTCTTGCTGGAAAAGCGCAGCAGGTCAGGCAGCATCTAAGGAGCAGGAGAATCGACGTTTCGGTCATAAGTAAAGGGCTTATGCCTGAAACGTCGATTTTCCTGCTCCTTAGATGCTGCCTGACCTGCTGCGCTTTTCCAGCAACACATTTTTCAGCTCTGATCTCCAGCATCTGCAGTCCTTACTTTCTCCACTGTAAAATGTAAACCAACTACGATCATTTTGGCCTTACAAAATTGCAATGACAGGCATTCCCAAGTTTTGCAGCCATTCTCAAGCTGTTACATAATTTATTATGCCACAAGAATTGGAAATGAGAAGTTTGATGGGAAAAAGTCTTTATTAAAGTCAGAAGTCTTGACCCATTTTCACCCAAAATTACCATTGTAACTAACATGTGATGCATCAGTTGTAGCAGTCATTCCTCACATATTATCCAAAGGTGAAGAGGAGACATGAGCTTTGGCATCATGATCATTAAGAGTCAAGACTGTGGTGCTGGAAAAGCACAGCAGGTCAGGCAATGTCCGAGGAGCAGGAGAATCGACGTTTCGGGCATAAGCCCTTCATCAGGAAGCCCTTCTCCTGCTCTTTGGATGCTGCTTGACCTGCTGTGCTTTTCCAGCATTACACTCTCTATTCTGATCTCCAGCATCTGCAGTCCTCACTTTCTCCGTCATGATCATTAAGTAAAGCATAAATAAATGATGCACAGATAAAGAAAAAAATCTCAAGCCATTACTTTTGGCAATAGCTGATTCCACCAATACCTGTGTGGCCAGGAATTTAACTTAAGCCACAGACTATTGATCACAACATTTGGGCCTCATGCAGGATACTTTCTCTAGCAATGAGGTGTGTGCAGAGCTGGGTATTGTTACTGTTGGCATACAATGATACAGTCAGTTCTGATAAAAAAAAGCGACAGTCCCAGTCTCGTACAATCTCGCATTATAAGAAAATCATGCAATGGTGGCTCAGTGGTTAGCACTGTTGCCTCACAGCGCCAGGACCCGGGTTCGATTCCAGTCTCGGGCAACTGTCTGTGTGGAGTTTGCACATTCTCCTTGGTTCTGCGTGGGTTTCCTCCGGGTGCTTCGGTTTCCTCCCACAGTCCAAAGATGTGCAGATTCGGTGGATTGGCCACGCTAAATTGCCGATAATGATAGGTGCATTAGTAGGGAGTAGGTGAATGGGTCTGGGTGGGTTACTCTTCGGAAGGTCACTGTGGACTTGTTGGGCCGAAGGGCCTGTTTCTGCACTGTAGAGAATCTAATCTAATCAATCGCTGTGTCATTTTAAACTATTGGGGCCAAATTCGCACTAAAGCCAATACAGGTAAGGAAAATTTGCATTCTGCAGATAATGTTCTAAATTCTTCAATTGCATTAAAGCCAATTCGCATTGAAGAAACGTGCTATAGCAGAACCAACTCTACAATCCAACTTACATGGGATGCCAATGGGCTATCTAGAACAAAAAACAAAGAAAACTACAGCACAGAACAGGCCCTTCGGCCCTTCAAGCTTTCACCAATCCAGATCCGCTATCTAAACCTGTTGCCTATTTTCCAAGGATCTATATCCCTCTGCTCCCTGACTATTCATGTATTTGTCTAGATAATCTTAAATGATGCTATCATGCCCACCCCTGCCACCTACGATGGCAATGCATTCCAGGTACCCACCACCCATCGCGTAAAGAACTTTCCATGCATATCTCTCTAAAACTTTTCCCCTGTCACCTTGAACTTGTGACCCCTAGTAATTCAGTCCCTCACTCTGGGGAAAAAAAGCTTCTTGCTATACATCCTGTCTGCATCTGTCACGATTTAGTAAACCTCAATCAGGTCCCCCTCGACCTCTGTCTTTCTCATGAAAATAATCCTAATCTACTCAACCTCTTTTCATAGCTAGCACCCTCCATACTAGGCAACATCCTGGTGAACCTACTCTGCACATTCTCTATCCTTTTGGTAATGTGGCAACCAGAAATATATACAGTGTTCCAAATGTGGCCAAACCAAAGCCCTTTACAACTATAACTCAACCTGCCAATTCTTATACTCAATACCTCAATTGATGAAGGAAGTTAAACCATATGCCGTCTTGACCACTCTATCACATCAGGGTACAATGGACCTGAACATCCAGATCTCTCTGTACATCAATTTTCCCCAGGGCTTTTCCATTTACCATATAGTTCGCTCTTGAGTTGGATGTTCCAAAATGCATCACCTCACATTTGCTCAGATTGAACTCCACCTGCCATTTCTCCACCCAACTCTCCAATCTATCTATATTCTGCTGCATTCTCTGACACTCCCCCTCACTATGTGCTAGTCCACCAATCTTCATATCATCTGCAAACATGACAATCTATACCTTCTTCCAGATCATTTTTGTATATCACAAACAACAATGATCCCAACACAGATCCCTGTGGAACACTACTGGTCACACTTCTCCATTTTGAGAAACTCCCTTCCACTACTACTCTGTCTTCTGCTGCTCAGCCATTCACTATCCATCTATCTAGTACACCCTGGACCCCATGCGACTTCACTTTCACCATAGCCTTCCATGGGGAACCTTATCAAATGTCCATGTATATGACATTTACAGTCATTCCCTTAACAATCAACTTTTTCACTTCCTCAAAGAATTCTATTAAGTTGGTAAGACATGACCTTCCCTGACAAAACCATGTTGCCTATCACTAATAAGGAGAAAGTGAGGACTGCAGATGCTGGAGGTCAGAGCTGAAAATGTATTGCTGGAAAAGGGCTCCTGAAGAAGGGCTCATGCCCGAAACGTCGATTCCTGAAGAAGGGCTCCTGCCCGAAATGTCGATTCTCTTGCTCCTTGGATGCTGCCTGACCTGCTGCACTTTTCCAGCAACACATTTTCAGCCTATCACTAATATGCCTGTTTTCTTCCAAATATAAATAGATTTTATCCCTCAGTATCTTCTCCAGCAGCTTCCCTACCACTGACATCAGGCTCATCAGTCTATAATTACCTGGATTATCCCCGCTACCCTTTTTAAGCAATTCTCCAATCCTCCGGGATCTCACCCATGTTCAAGGATGCTGCAAAGATATCTGAAAAGGCCCCAGCTATTTCCTCTCTTACTTCTCTCTAACCTGGAATAGATCCCACGCCGACCTGGGGACTTGTCAACGTTAATGCCTTTTAGAATACCCAACACACCGGCTGCCGCCATGAACTAGAGTAATCAAATACCTGTCTCTAACCTCAACATCCCTCTCCTCAATGAATACCAATGCAAAGTACTCGTTAAGAATCTCACCCATTTTGTCTAACTCCTTACATAACCTCTCACCTTTATCCTTTATCTGTTTCTCTGATTACTCTCACACTTTATATACGAATAAAAGGCTTTGGGATTTTCCTTAACCCTGTTTGCTAAAGAAATTTCTTGACCCTTTTTAGCCCTCTTAATCCCTCATTGCAGATTGGTCCTACTTTCCCAATATTCTTCCAAAGCTTTGTCTGTTTTCAATCACCTAGACCTTATGTATTCTTCCTTTTTTCTCTTAACTAGTCTCACAATTTCACCTGTCATCCATGGTTCCCTAATCTTGCCATTGTTATCCTTCACTTTCATAGTGCCTGTCCTACACTCTCAACCTCTCTTTAAAAGTATCCCACATTTCAAATGTGGATTTACCCTCAAACAGCTATTCCCAATCCACATCCAGTTCCTGCCAAATTTTGCTATAGTTTGCCTTCCCCCAAATTAGAACTCTTCCTTTAGGACCACTCTCAGCTTTGTCCAAGTATATTCTAAAACTTACAGAATTGTAATCACTACTCCCAAAAGAATCCCCTACTGAAACTTCAACCACTTGGCCAGGCTCATTCTCCAACATCAGGTCCAGTACGACTCCTTCACGAGTTGGATGATTTACATACTGCTCTATAAAACCCTCCTGGATGCTCCTTACTCACTCTGCTCCATCTAAACCTCTAACACTAAGCAAGTCTCAGTCAATGTTGGGAAAATTAAAATCTCCCATCACCACCATCCTACTGCTCCTATATCTTTTCATAATTTGTTTACATATTTGTACCTCTGTCTCACACTTGCTGTTGGGAGGCCTGTAGTACACCCCCAGCATTGTTCCCGCACCCTTCCTATTTCTGAGCTCTGCCCATATTGTCTCACTGCTCGAGTCTTCCATAGTGCCTTCTTACATTTCCTTCACCAAATGAGTCACTACAAACAGTTCTTGTGGAGACATTTTCTATTTCAAACAGTCAGGAGAACTCTGCTACCCGAAACGTCAATTTCGCTGCTCGTTGGATGCTGCCTGAACTGCTGTGCTCTTCCAGCACCACTGATCCAGAACTCTGCTAATGGCAAGACAAGTTCCAAAGTAGATGATCTACTATTATCAAAAGAGGTGGACATGGTACGTCATGGATAGATCACAGGAACAACTACACAACTAAAGCTGGAGCTATCTGTACAAGCAGGATGTTTCCTGTAAGGACTGAGAGTTAACTGAGGATATGTGCATTAAATTAACTATCCAAAAGTCACTGTGGCAATGTCTGAATGAAGGGATAGCCAGAGGCTGGTAGCCCGGACTCAAACCTAAACATAAGTTGAAGGAAGGAATGTGTGCAGCTCGTGAATGAGTTTACAGCCTACCTCCATTAGTGCCATTACTCCCATGAGAATGACCAGAAAGACCATGGCAAAGAATCCTGACTGACTACTACATCAGAATTTTTGAAGGATGAAGGTTGTTCATAGTGGTTGACACAAATACTAAATGACCTGAATTTACCATCATGAAGATTGATGGTGATTTTTGCCAGGTTTTATTATTAGGAGCAACCTGTTAAAGACAATGGTCCATAGCTTATATTGTAAGAGTTCATGAATTCTTGAAAGAAGAATGGAATTCAACATATCCAATCTATCACCCAATCACAGATGGTTTGGAAGAAAAATGTGTTCAGATGCTGAGACATTCTTTAAAGATAACTGGAGAACAAGGATCACTTTCCAAAAGATTGATCTAAATTTTGTTAACATTTGTGAGTATGTTGGACTGTCACTTTAAGCGCCTGATCATTGTAACTTTGCTTTCTGCAGATTGATAACCTCCTTGATAAAGCTCTTGCTGTTTAATGCTTCAGCCTCACAGTCCTTCTTGGAATTTAACATTTCCAGATCAATTTGACCTCAGAAGAATGGTCGCCACTCTTTTGCAGACTTATAAACTCAATTATGGCAAATATTTTTGGTTTGTGCAATAACATTGCTCATACAGAACACTTGTTCAACTGGCAATTGAAAGTGGTTCTTGTTGAGATCTTCTTCATGTCTCACTATCTTGTCAACATTGGGGTATCTTCATGTGTGTTGGCTGTTTTCATGGTGCTTTGCCTGTTTTCCCTCTGCATTTGGCTAATGATCATTTTTTGATGTATGCTCCAAGCTTGTCCTTCTGCATTGCACATAAACTACACACTTTGCTCAAGTGCTGATATGTAAATTGCATTGGCCAGGCCACATTTACAAGGCCTTTTAAACTTCTGGGCCTTGGCATCACATGTCACTATTGACATGAAGGCACAAATGGCTTCAAATGTCCTTTGATAGTTAAATAATGTATTAATGCTACTGTTTTTCTGAAAGAAATAAAGTAGGAAATAGGAGCAAGAGATGGCCTTTCAGCCCTTCAAATTTATTACTGTTTTACCAAATCCTGACTGATCTTCTACATCAACACCATTTTTGTACACTGTCCCATATCCTTTGAAGCATTTACTACTTAGAATTATCTTGTCCATACTCAATGACTGTGCTTCCACAACCTTCTGGAGTAGAGAATTCCAAAGATTCACTACGATCTAAATGAAGAAGTCCATCCTCACCTTAGTCTGAAAGGGTCCACCCAATATTCTAAGATTGTGACTCTCAGACCCAGACACAACAACTAGGGGAACTGCCTTCCCTGCATCTACCCTATGATGCCCTGTAAGAATTTCTAAAGTTTAAACAAGGCTACCTCGCATTTTTCTCAACTTTAGCTCCAGTTACATCAATCAGATTTCATAGGTAAATCCTACAATTGCAGGAACTAGTTTTGCGAACTTTGGCAAGAACACGTTTCCTTGGGTATGGAGTCCAAATTAATGCATTACACTCCAGACAAGATCTCAACAAGTCCCTATATTACGGTAGCAAGACATTTTATTCCTTTGCAATGAATTCCAACATAGACAATGTCCAAGTTTGGACTGACAAGTGATAAGTAACATTCACGCCAAATGAATGCCAGGCAATGAACAACAAGATGCATTATAACCATTGCCTCTTGATAGCCAATGGTATAACCATAACTGAATCTCCCAGTATCAACATCCTCGGGGTTGTGATTGACTAGTAACTCAACTGGACTTGCCATATAAATGTCCTAGTGATATTCTCGCTTGGCTGTTAATCCAGAGACCCAGGTAATATTCTGAAAACCCACATTCAAATCCCACCATGACAGATGGTATAATATGAACTCAGTAAAATTTGGAAGTAAGAGTCTACTGATAACTGTGAATCCATTGTCAATTGTTGGGAAAACCCATCTGGTTCACCAATGTCCTTTAGGGAAGGAAGTCTAACATCCTTACCTGGTCTGGCCTACATGTGACTCCAGACCCTCATCAATGTGGTTGACTCTTAAGTGCCCTCTGGGTAATTAGAGGATGGGAATAAATGCTGGCTTGGCTAGTGACATCCTCATCCCATGAATGAATAAAACAAATAAAGAAATAATGGCTACAAGGGCAGGTCAGCAGCTGGGATTACTGTGGTGATTAACACAACTCCTAACTCTCCAAAGCTTGTTCACCATCTACAGGGCATAAGTCAGGAGTGGAATGGAAAACTTTACATTTGCCTGGATGAGTGCAGCTCCAATAACACTCAAGAACATTAATACTATCCAAGACAATGCATCCCACTTGACTGGCACCGCATCCACCAATATCCATTCCCTCCACCACAAATGATCAGTGCAGCAGTGTGTGCTATCAACAAGATGCACTGTAGAAATGCACCAAAACTCTTTATACAACAGCTCCCAAACTCTCAATCACTTCCATTTAGGACAAAAGATACATGGGAACACCAGCATCTCCATGTCACTCACCATCCTGACTTAGAAATGTGTCACTGTTTCTTCATTGTTGTTCGGTCAACGTCCTGGAATTCCTTCCCTGAGGGCATTGTGGGTGTACCTACAGCATGTGGTCTGCAGCAGTTTGCAAAGGTAGCTCATCACCATCTTCACAAGAGTAATTCGGGACGAGAAATAAATGTTGCCCAACCCAGCAATGACCATGTCTCATCAGTGAGTTGAAAAAAAGTCCTTTTCTTCATGAGCCAGTGGTAAATTCAGCTGTTTTGCTTGTTGATGAGAAGGGTATCAATACAGAATGTTATTCATAGAGTCATAGAGCTGTACAGCATGGGAACAGACCCTACGGTCCAACCCAATCTGGTCCCATCTGCCAGCACCCAGCCCATATCCCTCCAAACCTTTCCTATTCACATACCCATCCAAATGCCTCTTAAATATTGCAATTGTACCAGCATCCACCACTTCCTCTGGCAGCTCATTCCATATACATACCACCCTCTGCGTGAAAAAGTTGCCCCTTAGGTCTCTTTTATATCTTTCCCTGCTCACCATAAACCTATGCCCTCTAGTTCAGGACTCCCTGACCCCAGGGAAAAGACTTTGCCTGTTTACTCTATCCATGCCCCTCATAATTTTGTAAACCTCTATAAGGTCACCCCTCAGGCTTCGACGCTCCACAGAAAATAGTCCCAGCCTGCTCAGCCTCTCCCTATAGCTCAAATCCTCCAATCCTGGCAACATCCTTGTAAATCTTTCAAGGAGCTATGAACCAGCACTCCAAATTCAAATGGAGAGAGGCTACAGAATGCTGTGCTACAGAGGGGTCTGCATGGCTTCATACATTAAACATAAACAGGAACAGCAAGTAATTCGGAATGCAAATGGATATACACCTTTGTTGCAATTATTAGTGAATTCTTGTTTCAGTTTTTGAGTGCATTAATGAAAGCCTATTTGCAGTACGACATACAATTTGTGTCCTTGTTTCAGAAGGAGGTAGTTCTGAGTAGGTTCTTGAGATTAATTCGGTGATGAAGTGATTTTCTTACAAGAAACGTTTGAACATTTTTGGCATATATTCATCGTCATTAAGAAGAATAAGAGAGGTTAATACAAAGAGGTTTCTGAGGGAGTTTGGCTGTGGATGCTGAGTGCATGTTTTCCCCTTGCAGAAGTCTAGAGCTCAAGGCCAGAGTTATAAAATATTTAAGGTGGGGAATGAGGAGAAACTTTTAGAGGCTCATTAATCTTTGCAATTCCCTACTGCAAAGAGCAGTGCAGGCTGAGTGAATGAACATATTCACAGCTGAGTTACACAGATTGTTGATCTATATTTAAGGCTTGGGTGGGGGGGTGGGGACAGATAAATGATTCTGAGGCAACAATCAGATCAACCATGATCCAATTGCATGTAGGACACTCCTCGATGGGCCAAATGGTATATACCTGCTCCAATTTCTTATGTTCTTATATTAAATTAGGACGAAACAATCGTGTTGCTTAGAAAGAGAGGTAGCTCATTTAAGATGGGAATCTCCAAAAGAATTTGGACTGGGGAAGGGGAATGATTGTTGCCTAGCACAAGGATGTTGGAAACCTTAAGATACAGCAACACTTTTTAAAGTGTGGAAATTTCACTCATATAACTGTTTTACTTTAGTTGCAGGTGAAGGAGAATCTCATTACCATAATAACCTCTATGGAGATGATAACATCAAAGAACAAGGTAAGTGCAGCATCTGTGTATCTGCCCTGTCTCGGAGTTGCTGTGGCATGTACAGAGGTAAATGCCAATAGCCTTGCCATGATTTGGATGGCACTGTTTAGCCATTCTTGATGAGTTTAAATTGGAGCTCATGGATTTGTTTCCTTCTTCCTAAAAATGATGATTTGTACTGAATGCTGTCCAGTAATATTTCAGACACTTTATGGGAACCTAGACAGTGCTGGTCAACTGGATGTTTAAGAATTAAACTTTATCCCGCCTAACAGAGGGGCACAGAGCATTAAATGAGCACAATAATCCACAGTGATCCATAGTAAGGCTAGTAATGATAGTGAGGAGATGGAGCTGAGAACAAACTGGTGATGAAAGCAGTGTGGGTGGGAGGGGGAGAGAAAGGGGTAAAAGCAGATTGAGAGTGAACTGGAATAAAGAGCGGGGAAGTTGTGAGTGGGGGATTGAATGTATGTGGGTGAGGAATTGGGATGGGGTGTATGTGGAGGAGGGAAATGAGGTGTGTGTGGAGGAGGGAATTGGGGTGGGTGTGTGTGTGTGTGTGTGTGTGTGTGTGTGTGTGTGTGTGTGTGTGTGTGTGTGTGTGTGTGTGAGAGACGGAGGGTGTGCACATGGGAGAGGTTTGGGTGGGAGAAGTGGATTTGGGAGAGGGAGGAAATGGGTGTACGTGGGACGAGCTGGGGTGAGGAGGGTGTATGTGGGGGGAGGGGGGTGTATGTGTAGTTGTTAGGGAGTGGGTGAATGGAGAGCTGGTGTAGTTGTTAGGGTTGGAGTGGAGGGGGAAATGGGGAGGGGGTGTAATTTTTGGGGAGTGCAAGAGGGTTGAATGTAGACGGGTGTGAATGGGGAGGGGGTGTAGTTGTTGGGGAGTGGGGGAATGGAGAGGAGTTGTAGTTGTTGGGGACAGGGGTTTGAATGGGGAGGGGTGTAGCTGTTCAGGACAGGCGGGAGGTGTGAATAGGGAGAGGGTGTAATTGCTGGGGAGTGCAGGAGTGGGGTTAATGGGAGGGGTGGAATGAGGAGAGGGTATAGCTGTTGGCGACAGGGGTGAATACAGAGATAGTGTAGTTGTTGGGGACAGAGGAGGTGGTGAAGGGGGAGAGGGTGTAGTTGTTACAGAGTTGGGAGGATGTGAATGGGAATGTTGTGTAGTTGTTGGGGAGGGTGGAATGGGGAGGGGGTGTTGTTGGGGATGGGGTGATGGTGAAATGGGCAGAGGGTATCTTTGTTGGGGACGGGGAAGGTGGAATGTGGAGAGGGTGTAGATGTTGAGGATGGGAGAGGGTGGAATGGGGAGGGGTGTAGTTGTTGGGGATGGGGAGAGTGGAATGGGGTGGGGGAGTAGTTGTTGATGGGGAAGGTGGAACGGGGAGGGGTGTAGTTGTTGGGGATGGGGGAGGTTGTTGGGGAGTGAAGGAATGGGGAGGACTTGTAGTTGGGGACGGGGATGGTGGAATGGGGAAAGGGAGTAGATGTTGAAGATGGGAGAGAGTGGAATGGGGAGGTATGTAGTTGTTGGGGATGGGGAGGTGGTGAAATGGGGATGGGGTCTTGTTGTTGGGGACAGTGGGGAGGGTGGAATGGGGAGGGGGTGTTGTTGGGGATGGGAGGAGTGGAATGGGGTGGGGGAGTAGTTGTTGTTGATGAGGAAGGTGGAATAGGGAGAGGGTGTCGTTGTTGGGGAGGGTGGAAAGGGTAGGGGGTGTAGTTGTTGGGATTTGGTGGGTGGAATGTGGAGGGAATGTCCTTGTTGGGGATGAGGGAGGGTGGAATGGGAAGGGGGTGTAGGTGTTGGGGCTGTGGGAGGGCGGAATGGGGATGGGGTATCGTTGTTGGGGACAGTGGGGAGGGTGGAATGGGGAGGGGTGTAGTTGTTGGGGATGGGGGATTGGAATAGGTAGGAGATGTTGTTGGTGATGGGGGAAGGTGGAATGGGGAGGGGGTGTAGTTGTTGGGGATGGGGAAAGTGGAATAGGCCGGGGGTGTAGTTATTGGGGATGGGGAGGGTGGATTGGGGAGGGGGTGTAGTGTTTGGATTTTGGGAGGGTGGAATGGGGAGGGGGTGTATTTGTTGGGAATGAGGGAGGTGGATTGGGGAGGGGGTGTTGTTGGGAATGAGGGAGGGTGGAATGGGGAGGGGGTGTACTTGATGGGAATTATGGGGGAGCGGGTTTAGTTGTGGGGGATGGGGTGAGGGATTGTAGTTGTTGGGGATGGGGAGGGTGTAATGGGGAGGGATGTAGTTGTTGGGGTGGGGAGGGTGTAATGGGGAGGGGGGTGTAATTGTTGGGGAAGGGTGAGGTTTGAATGGGGAGGGGGTGAAGTTGTTGGGAATGGGGAGAGTGGAATGGGGTGAGGGCTGTGGTTGTTGTGTTTGGGAAGATGGTGGAATGGGCAGCGAGTGTGATTGGGGATGAGGGAGAGTTGAATGGGATGGGGTGCAGTTGTTGGGGATGAGGAAGTGTGGAATGGGGAGGGGTTGCAGTTGTTGGGGTCGGGTGAGGCTTGAATTGGGAGGGAGTGTTGTTGTTGGGAATGGGGAGGGGATAATGGGGAGGGATGTAGTTGTTGGGGTGGGGAGGGTGTAATGGGGAGGGGGGTGTAATTGTTGGGGAAGGGTGAGGTTTGAATGGGGAGGGGGTGAAGTTGTTGGGAATGGGGAGAGTGGAATGGGGTGAGGGCTGTGGTTGTTGTGTTTGGGAAGATGGTGGAATGGGCAGCGAGTGTGATTGGGGATGAGGGAGAGTTGAATGGGATGGGGTGCAGTTGTTGGGGATGAGGAAGTGTGGAATGGGGAGGGGTTGCAGTTGTTGGGGTCGGGTGAGGCTTGAATTGGGAGGGAGTGTTGTTGTTGGGAATGGGGAGGGGATAATGGGGAGGGGTGTAGTTTTTGGATTTGGGGGAGGGTGGAATGGAAAGGGGATGTCATTGTTGGGGATGGGGGGAGTGTGGAATGAGGTGGGGTTGCAGTTGTTGGGGATGGAGAAGGGTGGAATGGGGAGGGGTTGTAGTCTTTGGGAATGAGGGAGTGGTGGAATGGGGAGGCAGTGTCCTCTTTGGGGAATATGTGGGTGGAATGGAGAGGGGGTGTAGTTGTTGTGGATGGGGAGATTGGAATGGAGAGGGGGTGTAGTTGTTGTGGATGGGGAGATTGGAATGGGGAGGGGTGTAGTTGTTGGGGATGAGGATGGTGGAATGGGGAGGGGTGTAGTTGCTGGGATGAGGAGAGTGGAATGGGGAGATGGTGTAGTTGTGGGTGATGGGGGAGGGTGGAATGGGGAGGGGATATAGTTGATGGGGAGGGTGGAATGGGGAGGGGGTGTAGTCGTTGAGGATGTGGGGGTGGTATGGACAGGGGACGTAGTTGTTGGTGATGGGGGAGGGTGGAATGGGGAGGAGTTTAGGTATTTGGGATGGGGGAGGTTGGAATAGGGAGGTGGTATAATTGTTGGTGATGGGGAGGGGTTGTCGTAGTTAGGAATGGGGAGGAGGTATAGTTGTTGGGAATGGGAGAGGGTGGAATGTGGAGGCAGTGTCCTTGTTGGGGATGGGGGAGGGTGGAATGGGGAGGGGTTGGAGTTGCTGTGGCCGTGGGGGTGGGTGGAAAGGGGAAGGGGTGTAGTTGTTGGGGATGGGGTGTGTTGTAGATGTTGGGAATGGGGAGTGTGTATTGGAGAGGGGGTGTAGCTGTTGGGGCGAGGGGTGTAGGTGGGATCGGAGGGGTGTAGTTGTTTGAGATGGGGAAGGTGGAATGAATGGCAAGGTGGTATAGTTGGGTTTAGGGGGAGGGTGGAATGGGCAGAAGGTGTTATTGGGGATAGGGGATGGTGGAATGGGGATGGGTTGCATTTGTTGGGGATGGGAGAGGTGGAATGGGGAGGAGATGTAATTGTTGGGGACAGGAGGGAAAGATTCTAGCTGTTGTGAATGAGGAGGGTCGAATGGGGAGGGGGTGAAATTGTTTGGGATTGTGACGATGGAATGGGGAGAGGGTGTCGTTGTTTGGGATGGGGAGGGTGGGATGGGGAGGGGACATTGCTGTTGGGGCCTGGGGGAAGGTGGAATGGGGAGGGGTTGTAATTATTGCGGATGTGGAGGGTGGAATGGGAAGGGGTGTAGTGTTTGGATTTTGGGAGGTTGGAATGGGGAGGGGGTGTATTTGTAGGGAATGAGGGAGGGTGGAATGGGGAGGGGGTGTAGTTCTTGGGAATGAGGGAGGGTGGAATGGGGAAGGGGTGTACTTGAGGGGGATTGTGGAGGGTGGAAAGGGGAGCAGATTTAGTTGTTGGAGATGGGGAGCGTGGAAAGGGGAGGGGGTCGTAATTGTTGGGGAAGGGAGAGGTTTTAATGGGGAGGGGGTGAAGTTGTTGGGAATGAGGAGAATGGAAAGGGGTGGGGGGTGTAGTTGTTGGGTTTGGGGGATGTTGGAATGGGCAGGGAGTGTTGTTGGGGATGGGGGAGGCTGGAACGGGGAGGGGTGCAATTGTTGAAGATGGGAGAGGTGGAATGGGCAGGGGGTGTCCTTTTTGGGGATGGGGAGCGTGGAATGGGGACGGGTATAGTTGTTGGGGATGGGGAGCGTGGAATGGGGACGGGTATAGTTGTTGGGGATGGGGAGGGTGGAATGGGGAGGAGTGTAGTTGTTGGGATGGGGAGGGTGTAATGGGGAGGGGGGTGTAATTGTTGGGTTTGGGGGGAGGGTGGAATGGGCAGGAAGTGTCATTGGGGATGGGGGAGGGTGGAATCGGGATGGAGTAATGTTGTTGGGGATGGGGACGGGGATGGGTGGAATGGGGATGGGGTGCAGCTGTTGGGAATGGGTGAGATTTGAATTGGGAGAGGGTGTAGTTGTTGGGAATGGAGGGGAGTGTACTGGGGAGGGTATTGGGGAGGGGGTGCAGTTGTTGGGTTTGGGGGAGGGTGGAATGTGCAGGAGGTGTTGTTGTTGAGGCCAGGGGCAGGGTGGATTGGGGAGGGGTTGGTAGTTCTTGGAAATGGGGCAGAGTGGAATGGGGAGGGATGTCATTTTTGGGAATGGGGAGGATAGAATATGGAAGGGGTGTAGTGGTTGGGGATGGGAGAGGGTGGAATGGGCAGGTGATGTCGTTGTTGGGAATGGGGCAGGGTGGAATGGGGAGGGTGGATTGAGGAGGGGGTGTAGTTGTTGGGGATGGGGCAGGGTGGATTGGGGAGGGGTTTTAGTTGGAGATGGGGAGGGTAAATTGGGGAGCGTGTGTAGTTGTTGGGGATGGGTGAGGGTGAATTGGGGAGGGGTGTAGTTGTTGGGGATGCGGGAGGGTGGATTTGGGAGGGATGGAATTGTTGGGGATTGGGGTGAGTCGATTTGGGAGGGGGTGTAGTTGTGGAGGATGGGAGGGGGTGGATTGGGGAGGTGGTGTAGTTGTTGTGGATGGGGCAGGGTGGATTGGGGAGGGGGTACAATTTTTGTGGACGTGGAGGGTGGATTGGGGAGGGGGTGGTGTTGTTGGGAATGGTGGAGGGCGGATTGGGGAGGGGGTGGTGTTGTTGGGAATGGTGGAGGGCGGATTGGGGAGAGGGTGAAGGTGTTGGGGATGGGGAGGGTGGATTGGGGAGGGGGTACAGTTTTTGTGGATGGGAAGAGTGGATTGGGGAGGGGGTGGAGTTGTTGGGAAGGGGGTTTAGTTGTTGGGGATGGGGAGGGGGGTTTGGGGAGGGGTGGTGTTGTTGGGGATGGGGGAGGGTGGATTGGGGAAGGGGTGTAGTTGTTAGGGATGGGGGAGCATGGATTGGGTAGGGGGAATAATTGTTGGGGATGGGGGGGTGTAGTTGTTGGGGATGGGGAGGATGGATTGGGGAGGGGGTGTAGTTGTTGGGGATAGGGGAGGGTGGATTGGGGGGGTGTAGTTTTTGTGGATGAGGATGGTGGATTGGGGAGTGTGTGTAGTTGTTGGGGATGGGGGAGGGTGGATTGGGGAGGGAGTGGAGTTTTTGAGGATGGGGCGGGTGGATTGGGGAGGGGGTGTAGTCGTTGGGGATGCGGGAGGGTGGATTTGGGAGGGGGTGTAATTGCTGGGGATGGGGGAGGGTGGATTTGGGAGGGGGTGTAGTTGTTGGGGATATGGGAGGGTGGATTGGGGAGGGGGTGTAGTTGTTGGGGATGCGGGAGGGTGGTTTGGTGAGGGGGTGGAGTTGTAGGGAATGGGGGAGGGTGGATTTGGGAGGGGGTGTAGTTGTTGGGGATGTGAGAGGGTGGATTGTTGAGGGGATGGAGTTGTTGGGAATGCGGGAGGTTGGATTGTGGAGGGGTTGGAGGTGTTGAGGATGGGGGTGAGTGGATTGGGGAGGGGGTGGAGTTGTGGGAATGCAGGAGGGGGGATTGGGGAGGGGGGACAGTTGTTGGGGATGAGGGAGGGTGGATTGGGGAGGGGGTGCAGTTGTTTGGGATGGGGTAGTTTGGATTGGGGAGGGGGTGTAGTTTTGGGGATGGGCGCGGGTGGATTGGGGAGGGGGTGCAGTTGTTGGGGATGGGGGCGGGTGGATTGGGGAGAGGGTGTAGTTGTTGGGGATGTGGGAGTGTGGATTGTTGAGGGGATGGAGTTGTTGGGAATGGGGGAGGGTGGTTTGTGGAGGGGATGGAGGTGTTGAGGATGAGGGTGAGTGGATTGGGGAGGGGGTGGAGTTGTGGGAATGCGGGAGGGGGGATTGGGGAGGGGGGACAGTTGTTGGGGATGAGGGAGGGTTGATTGGGGAGGGGGTGCAGTTGTTTGGGATGGGGGTGTGTGGATTGGGGAGGGGGTGTAGTTTTGGGGATGGGGGCGGGTGGATTGGGGAGGGGGTGCAGTTGTTGGGGATGGGGGCGGGTGGATTGGGGAGAGGGTGTAGTTGTTGGGGATGCGGGATGGTGGATTGGGGAGGGGGTTGAGTTGTTGGGAATGGGGGAGGGTGGTTTGTGGAGGGGGTGGAGGTGGAGGTATTGGGGATGGGGGCGTGTGGATTGGGGAGGGGGTGGAGTTGTTGGGAATGCGGGAGGGTGGATTGGGGATGGGGAACAGTTGTTGGGGATGGGGGAGGGTGGATTGGGGATGGGGAACAGTTGTTGGGGATGGGGGAGGGTGGATTGGGGAGGGAGTGGAGTTTTTGAGGATGGGGGAGGGTGGATTGGGGAGGGTGTACAGTTGTTGGGGATGGGGGCGGATGGATTGGGGAGGGAGTGGAGTTTTTGATGATGGGGGAGGGTGGATTGAGGAAGGAGTGGAGTTTTTGAGGATGGGGGAGGTTGGATTGGGGAGGGGTGCAGTTGTTGGGGATGGGGGCGGATGGATTGGGGAGGGAGTGGAGTTTTTGATGATGAGGGAGGGTGGATTGGGGAGGGAGTGTAGTTGTTGGTGATGGGGGAGGGTGGATTGGGGAGGGGGTGCAGTTGTTGGTGATGGGGGAGGGTGGATTGGGGAGGGGGTGCAGTTGTTGGGGATGGGGCGGATGGATTGGGGAGGGGGTGGAGTTGTTGGGGATGGGGGAGTGTGGATTGGGGAGGGGGTGTAGTTGTTGGGAATGGGGGAGTGTGGATTGGGGAGGGGATGGAGGTGTTGGGGATGCGGGAGGGTGGATTGCGGTGGGGGTGGAGTTGTTGGGGATGGGGGAGGGTGGATTGGGGAGGGGGTGTATTTGTTGGGGATGCGGGTGGGTGGACTGGGGAGGGGGTGTCGTTGTTAGGGATGGGGGTGGGTGGATTGTGGAGGTGGTGTAGTTGTTGGGGATGTAGAGGGTGGATTGGGGAGGGGGTGTAATTGTTGGGGATGGGGAGGATGGATTGGGGAGGGGTGTAGTTGTTAGGGATGGGGGAGGGAGGATTGGGGGGGTGTAGTTGTTGTGGATGGGAATGGTGGATTGGGGAGTGTGTGTAGTTGTTGGGGTTTGGGGAGGGTGGATTGCGGAGGGGTGTAGTTGTTGTGGATTGGGGAGGGGGTAATTGTTGGAGCTGGGGGAGGGTGGATTGGGGAGGGGGAGTAGTGGTGGAGGATGGGAGAGGGTGGATTGGGGAGGTGGTGTAGTTGTTGTGGATGGGAGAGGGAGGATTGTGGAGGGGTGTAGTTGTTGTGGATTGGGGAGGGGGGTAATTGTTGGAGCTGGGGAGGGTGGATTGGGGAGGGGGTGTAGTTGTTGAGGATGGTGGAGGGTGGATTGGGAATGGTGGATTGGGGAGGGGTGTAATTGTTGGGAATGGGAGAGGGTAGATTGGGGAGGGGATGGAGGTGTTGGAGATGCGGGAGGGTGGATTGGGGAGGGGTTGGAGGTGTTGGAGATGCGGGAGGGTGGATTGGGGAGGGGTGTAGTTGTTGTGGATGGGAGAGGGTGGATTGGGGAGGGGGTACAGTTTTGTGGATGGGAAGGGTGGATTGGGGAGGGGTGGTGTTGTTGGGGATGGGGGAGGGTGGATTCGGGAGGGGGTTTAGTTGGAGATGGTGAGGGTGAATTGGGGTGCGTGTGTAGTTGGGATGGGGGATGGTGGATTGGGGAGGGGGTGTATTTGTTGGGGATGGGGGAGGGTGGATTGGGGAGGGAGTGGAGTCTTTGGGGAGGGGGTGTACTTGTTGGGGATGGGGGATGGTGGATTGGGGAGGGAGTGGAGTCTTTGGGGATGGGGGAGGGTGGATTGGGGAGGGGTGTAGTTGTTGGGGATGCCGGAGGGTGGATTGGGGAGGGGGTGTAGTTGTTGGGGTTGAGGGAGGGTGGATTGGGGAGGGGGTGTAGTTGTTGGGGATGGGGGAGGGTGGATTGGTAAGGGGGTGTAGTTTTGGGGATGCGGGAGGGTGGAATGGGGAGGGGGTGCAGTTGTTGGGGATGGGGGAGGGTGGATTGGGGAGGGGGTGTAGTTTTGGGGATGCGGGAGGGTGGATTGTGGAGGGCATGTAGTTGTTGCGGATGTGGGAGGGTGGATTGGGGAGGGGTTGAATTTGTTGGGGATGGGGAGGGTGAATTGGGAGGGAGTGTAGTTGTTGGGGATGGGGGAGGGTGGATTGGGGAGGGGGTGTAGTTGTTGGGGATGCGGGAGTGTGGATTGGGTAGGGGGTGTAGTTGTTGGGGATGCGGGAGTGTGGATTGGGGAGGGGTTGTAGTTGTTGGGGATGCGGGAGTGTGGATTGGGGAGGGGGTGAATTTTTTGGGGATTGGGATGAGTGGATTGGGGAGGGGGCGTAGTTGTTGGGGATGGGGGAGGGTGGATTGGGGAGGGGGTGTAGTTGTTGGGGATGCGGGAGGGTGGAATGGGGAGGGGGTGTAGTTGTTGGTGATGCGGGAGGGTGGCTTGGGGAGGGGGTGTAGTTGTTGTGGATGGGAGAGGGTGGATTGGGGAGGGGGTACAGTTTTGTGGATGGGAAGGGTGGATTGGGGAGGGGGTGGAGTTGTTGGGAAGGGGGGTTAGTTGTTGGGGATGGGGGAGGGTGGATTGGGGAGGGGTGGTGTTGTTGGGGATGGGGGAGGGTGGATTCGGGAGGGGGTTTAGTTGGAGATGGTGAGGGTGAATTGGGGTGCGTGTGTAGTTGTTGGGATGGGGGATGGTGGATTGGGGAGGGGGTGTAGTTGTTGGGTTTGCGGGAGGGTGGATTGTGGAGGGGTGGAGGTGTTGGGGATGGGGGTGAGTGGATTGGGGAGGGGTTGGAATTGTTGGGAATGCGGGAGGGTGGATTGGGGAGGGGGGACAGTTGTTGGGGATGGGGGAGGGTGGATTGGGGAGGGAGTGGAGTCTTTGGGGATGGGGGAGGGTGGATTGGGGAGGGGGTGTAGTTGTTGGGGATGCCGGAGGGTGGATTGGGGAGGGCATGTAGTTGTTGGGGATGCGGGAGGGTGAATTGGGGAGGGGTTGGATATGTTGGGGATGGGGAGGGTGAATTGGGAGGGAGTGTAGTTGTTGGGGATGGGGGAGGGTGGATTGGGGAGGGGGTGTAGTTGTTGGGGATGCGGGAGTGTGGATGTGGAGGGGTTATAGTTGTTGGGGATGCGGGAGTGTGGATTGGGGAGGGGGTGTAGTTGTTGGGGATGGGAGAGGGTGGATGGGGAGGGGGTGTAGTTATTGGGGATGCAGGAGGGTGGTTTGGGGAGGGGTGGAGTTGTTGGGGATGGTGCGGGTGGATTGGGGAGGGGGTGAATTTTTTGGGGATTGGGGGAGGGTGGATTGGGGAGGGGGCGTAGTTGTTGGGGATGGGGAGGGTGGATTGGGGAGGGGGTGTAGTTGTTGGGGATGCGGGAGGGTGGATTGTGGAGGGCATGTAGTTGTTGGGGATGCGGGAGGGTGAATTGGGGAGGGGTTGGATATGTTGGGGATGGGGGAGTGTGAATTGGGAGGGAGTGTAGTTGTTGGGGATGGGGGAGTGTGGATGTGGAGGGGTTGTAGTTGTTGGGGATGTGGGAGTGTGGATTGTGGAGGGGATGGAGTTGTTGGGAATGGGGGAGGGTGGATTGTGGAGGGGTTGTAGTTGTTGAGGATGGGGGTGAGTGGATTGGGGAGGGGGTGGAGTTGTTGGAATGCGGGAGGGGGACAGTTGTTGGGGATGAGGGAGGGTTGATTGGGGAGGGGGTGCAGTTGTTTGGGATGGGGGTGTGTGGATTGGGGAGGGGGTGTAGTTTTGGGGATGGGGGTGTGTGGATTGGGGAGGGGGTGCAGTTGTTGGGGATGGGGGCGGGTGGATTGGGGAGAGGGTGTAGTTGTTGGGGATGCGGGATGGTGGATTGGGGAGGGGGTTGAGTTGTTGGGAATGGGGGAGGGTGGTTTGTGGAGGGGGTGGAGGTGGAGGTGTTGGGGATGGGGACGTGTGGATTGGGGAGGGGGTGGAGTTGTTGGGAATGCGGGAGGGTGGATTGGGGATGGGGAACAGTTGTTGGGGATGGGGGAGGGTGGATTGGGGAGGGGGTGTACTTGTTGGGGATGGGGGAGGGTGGATTGGGGAGGGAGTGGAGTCTTTGGGGATGGGGGAGGGTGGATTGGGGAGGGGGTGTAGTTGTTGGGGATGCCGGAGGGTGGATTGGGGAGGGGGTGTAGTTGTTGGGGATGAGGGAGGGTGGATTGGGGAGGGGGTGTAGTTTTGGGGATGCGGGAGGGTGGAATGGGGAGGGGGTGCAGTTGTTGGGGATGGGGGAGGGTGGATTGGGGAGGGGGTGTAGTTTTGGGGAGGCGGGAGGGTGGATTGTGGAGGGCATGTAGTTGTTGCGGATGTGGGAGGGTGGATTGGGGAGGGGTTGGATTTGTTGGGGATGGGGAGGGTGAATTGGGAGGGAGTGTAGTTGTTGGAGATGGGGGAGGGTGGATTGGGGAGGGGGTGTAGTTGTTGGGGATGCGGGAATGTGGATTGGGTAGGGGGTGTAGTTGTTGGGGATGCGGGAGTGTGGATTGGGGAGGGGTTGTAGTTGTTGGGGATGCGGGAGTGTGGATTGGGGAGGGGGTGAACTTTTTGGGGATTGGGGTGAGTGGAATGGGGAGGGGGCGTAGTTGTTGGGGATGCGGGAGGGTGGATTGGGGAGGGGGTGTAGTTGTTGGTGATGCGGGAGGGTGGCTTGGGGAGGGGGTGTAGTTGTTGTGGATGGGAGAGGGTGGATTGGGGAGGGGGTACAGTTTTGTGGATGGGAAGGGTGGATTGGGGAGGGGGTGGAGTTGTTGGGAAGGGGGGTTAGTTGTTGGGGATGGGGGAGGGTGGATTGGGGAGGGGTGGTGTTGTTGGGGATGGGGGAGGGTGGATTCGGGAGGGGGTTTAGTTGGAGATGGTGAGGGTGAATTGGGGTGCGTGTGTAGTTGTTGGGATGGGGGATGGTGGATTGGGGAGGGGGTGTAGTTGTTGGGTTTGTGGGAGGGTGGATTGTGGAGGGGGTGGAGGAGTTGGGGATGGGGGTGAGTGGATTGGGGAGGGGTTGGAATTGTTGGGAATGCGGGAGGGTGGATTGGGGAGGGGGGACAGTTGTTGGGGATGGGGGAGGGTGGATTGGGGAGGGAGTGGAGTCTTTGGGGATGGGGGAGGGTGGATTGGGGAGGGGGTGTAGTTGTTGGGGATGCCGGAGGGTGGATTGGGGAGGGGGTGTAGTTGTTGGGGATGGGGGAGGGTGGATTGGTAAGGGGGTGTAGTTTTGGGGATGCGGGAGGGTGGATTGTGGAGGGCATGTAGTTGTTGGGGATGCGGGAGGGTGAATTGGGAGGGAGTGTAGTTGTTGGGGATGGGGGAGGGTGGATTGGGGAGGGGGTGTAGTTGTTGGGGATGCGGGAGTGTGGATGTGGAGGGGTTGTAGTTGTTCGGGATGCGGGAGTGTGGATTGGGGAGGGGGTGTAGTTGTTGGGGATGGGAGAGGGTGGATGGGGAGGGGGTGTAGTTATTGGGGATGCGGGAGGGTGGTTTGGGGAGGGGTGGAGTTGTTGGGGATGGTGCAGGTGGATTGGGGAGGGGGTGAATTTTTTGGGGATTGGGGTGAGTGGATTGGGGAGGGGGCGTAGTTGTTGGAGATGGGGAGGGTGGATTGGGGAGGGGGTGTAGTTGTTGGGGATGCGGGAGGTTTGATTGTGGAGGGCATGTAGTTGTTGGGGATGCGGGAGGGTGAATTGGGGAGGGGTTGGATATGTTGGGGATGGGGAGGGTGAATTGGGAGGGAGTGTAGTTGTTGGGGATGGGGGAGGGTGGATTGGGGAGGGGGTGTAGTTGTTGGGGATGCGGGAGTGTGGATGTGGAGGGGTTGTAGTTGTTGGGGATGCGGGAGTGTGGATTGTGGAGGGGTTGGAGGTGTTGAGGATGGGGGTGAGTGGATTGGGGAGGGGGTGGAGTTGTTGGAATGCGGGAGGGGGGATTGGGGAGAGGGACAGTTGTTGGGGATGAGGGAGGGTTGATTGGGGAGGGGGTGCAGTTGTTTGGGATGGGGTGTGTGGATTGGGGAGGGGGTGTAGTTTTGGGGATGGGCGCGGGTGGATTGGGGAGGGGGTGCAGTTGTTGGGGATGGGGGCGGGTGGATTGGGGAGAGGGTGTAGTTGTTGGGGATGCGGGATGGTGGATTGGGGAGGGGGTTGAGTTGTTGGGAATGGGGGAGGGTGGTTTGTGGAGGGGATGGAGGTGGAGGTGTTGGGGATGGGGCGTGTGGATTGGGGAGGGGGTGGAGTTGTTGGGAATGCGGGAGGGTGGATTGGGGATGGGGAACAGTTGTTGGAGATGGGGGAGGGTGGATTGGGGATGGGGAACAGTTGTTGGGGATGGGGGAGGGTGGATTGGGGAGGGAGTGGAGTTTTTGAGGATGGGGGAGGGTGGATTGGGGAGGGGGTGTAATTGTTGGGGATGGGGAGGATGGATTGGGGAGGGAGTGGAGTTTTTGAGGATGGGTGTGGGTGGATTGAGGAAGGAGTGAAGTTTTTGAGGATGGGGAGGGTGGATTGGGGAGGGGTGCAGTTGTTGGGGATGGGGGCGGATGGATTGGGGAGGGAGTGGAGTTTTTGATGATGGGGGAGGGTGGATTGGGGAGGGAGTGTAGTTGTTGGGGATGCGGGAGAGTGGATTGGGGAGGGGGTGCAGTTGTTGGTGATGGGGGAGGGTGGATTGGGGAGGGGTGTAGTTGTTAGGGATGGGAATGGTGGATTGGGGAGTGTGTGTAGTTGTTGGGGATTGGGGAGGGTGGATTGCGGAGGGGTGTAGTTGTTGTGGATTGGGGAGGGGGTAATTGTTGGAGCTGGGGGAGGGTGGATTGGGGAGGGGGAGTAGTGGTGGAGGATGGGAGAGGGTGGATTGGGGAGGTGGTGTAGTTGTTGTGGATGGGAGAGGGAGGATTGTGGAGGGGTGTAGTTGTTGTGGATTGGGGAGGGGGGTAATTGTTGGAGCTGGGGGAGGGTGGATTGGGGAGGGGGTGTAGTTGTTGAGGATGGTGGAGGGTGGATTGGGAATGGTGGATTGGGGAGGGGTGTAATTGTTGGGAATGGGAGAGGGTAGATTGGGGAGGGGATGGAGGTGTTGGAGATGTGGGAGGGTGGATTGGGGAGGGGTGTAGTTGTTGTGGATGGGAGAGGGTGGATTGGGGAGGGGTACAGTTTTGTGGATGGGAAGGGTGGATTGGGGAGGGGGTGGAGTTTTTGGGAAGGGGGTTAGTTGTTGGGGATGGGGGAGGGTGGATTGGGGAGGGGTGGTGTTGGGGATGGGGGAGGGTGGATTTGGGAGGGGGGTTAGTTGGAGATGGTGAGGGTGAATTGGGGTGCGTGTGTAATTGTTGGGGATGGGGGAGGGTGGATTGGGGAGGGGGTGAAATTGTTGGTGATGCGGGAGGGTGGATTGGGGAGGAGGTGGAGCTGTAGGGAATGGGGGAGTGTGGATTGTGGAGGTGGTGTAGTTGTTGAGGATGTGGGAGGGTGAATTGGGGAGGGGATGGAGTTGTTGGGAATGGGGGAGGGTGGATTGTGGAGGGGGTGGAGGTGTTGGGGATGGGGGTGAGTGGATTGGGGAGGGGTTGGAATTGTTGGGAATGCGGGAGGGTGGATTGGGGAGGGGTTGTAGTTGTTGGGGATGCGGGAGTGTGGATTGGGGAGGGGGTGTAGTTATTGGGGATGCGGGAGGGTGGATTGGGGAGGGGTGGAGTTGTTGGGGGTGGTGCGGGTGGATTGGGGAGGGGATGAATTTTTTGGGGATTGGGGTGAGTGGATTGGGGAGGGGGCGTAGTTGTTGGGGATGGGGGAGGGTGGATTGGGGAGGGGGGTGTAGTTGTTGGGGATGCGGGAGGGTGGATTGGGGAGGGGGTGTAGTTGTTGGGGATGCGGGAGGGTGGCTTGGGGAGGGGGTGTAGTTGTTGTGGATGGGAGAGGGTGGATTGGGGAGGGGGTACAGTTTTGTGGATGGGAAGGGTGGATTGGGGAGGGGTGGAGTTGTTGGGAAGGGGGGTTAGTTGTTGGGGATGGGGGAGGGTGGATTGGGGAGGGGTGGTGTTGTTGGGGATGGGGGAGGGTGGATTCGGGAGGGGGTTTAGTTGGAGATGGTGAGGGTGAATTGGGGTGCGTGTGTAGTTGGGATGGGGGATGGTGGATTGGGGAGGGGGTGTAGTTGTTGGGGATGCGGGAGGGTGGATTGTGGAGGGGGTGGAGGTGTTGGGGATGGGGGTGAGTGGATTGGGGAGGGGTTGGAATTGTTGGGAATGCGGGAGGGTGGATTGGGGAGGGGGGACAGTTGTTGGGGATGGGGGAGGGTGGATTGGGGAGGGAGTGGAGTCTTTGGGGATGGGGGAGGGTGGATTGGGGAGGGGGTGTAGTTGTTGGGGATGCCGGAGGGTGGATTGGGGAGGGGGTGTAGTTGTTGGGGATGAGGGAGGGTGGATTGGGGAGGGGGTGTAGTTGTTGGGGATGGGGGAGGGTGGATTGGTAAGGGGGTGTAGTTTTGGGGATGCGGGAGGGTGGAATGGGGAAGGGGTGCAGTTGTTGGGGATTGGGGAGGGTGGATTGGGGAGGGGGTGTAGTTTTGGGGATGCGGGAGGGTGGATTGTGGAGGGCATGTAGTTATTGCGGATGTGGGAGGGTGGATTGGGGAGGGGTTGGATTTGTTGGGGATGGGGAGGGTGAATTGGGAGGGAGTGTAGTTGTTGGGGATGGGGGAGGGTGGATTGGGGAGGGGGTGTAGTTGTTGGGGATGCGGGAGGGTGGATTGGGGAGGGGGTGTAGTTGTTGGGGATGCGGGAGGGTGGCTTGGGGAGGGGGTGTAGTTGTTGTGGATGGGAGAGGGTGGATTGGGGAGGGGGTACAGTTTTGTGGATGGGAAGGGTGGATTGGGGAGGGGGTGGAGTTGTTGGGAAGGGGGGTTAGTTGTTGGGGATGGGGGAGGGTGGATTGGGGAGGGTGGTGTTGTTGGGGATGGGGGAGGGTGGATTCGGGAGGGGGTTTAGTTGGAGATGGTGAGGGTGAATTGGGGTGCGTGTGTAGTTGGGATGGGGGATGGTGGATTGGGGAGGGGGTGTAGTTGTTGGGGATGCGGGAGGGTGGATTGGGGAGGGGTGGAGTTGTTGGGGATGCGGGAGTGTGGATTGGGGAGGGGGTGTAGTTATTGGGGATGCGGGAGGGTGGATTGGGGAGGGGTGGAGTTGTTGGGGATGGTGCGGGTGGATTGGGGAGGGGGTGAATTTTTGGGGATTGGGGTGAGTGGATTGGGGAGGGGGCGTAGTTGTTGGGGATGGGGGAGGGTGGATTGGGGAGGGGGTGTAGTTGTTGGAGATGCGGGAGGGTGGATTGGGGAGGGGGTGTAGTTGTTGGTGATGCGGGAGGGTGGCTTGGGGAGGGGGTGTAGTTGTTGTGGATGGGAGAGGGTGGATTGGGGAGGGGGTGGAGTTGTTGGGAAGGGGGGTTAGTTGTTGGGGATGGGGGAGGGTGGATTGGGGAGGGGTGGTGTTGTTGAGGATGGGGGAGGGTGGATTCGGGAGGGGGTTTAGTTGGAGATGGTGAGGGTGAATTGGGGTGCGTGTGTAGTTGTTGGGATGGGGGATGGTGGATTGGGGAGGGGGTGTAGCTGTTGGGGATGCGGGAGGGTGGATTGTGGAGGGGGTGGAGGTGTTGGGGATGGGGGTGAGTGGATTGGGGAGGGGTTGGAATTGTTGGGAATGCGGGAGGGTGGATTGGGGAGGGGGGACAGTTGTTGGGGATGGGGGAGGGTGGATTGGGGAGGGAGTGGAGTCTTTGGGGATGGGGGAGGGTGGATTGGGGAGGGGGTGTAGTTGTTGGGGATGCCGGAGGGTGGATTGGGGAGGGGGTGTAGTTGTTGGGGATGGGGGAGGGTGGATTGGTAAGGGGGTGTAGTTTTGGGGATGCGGGAGGGTGGATTGTGGAGGGCATGTAGTTGTTGGGGATGCGGGAGGGTGAATTGTGGAGGGCATGTAGTTGTTGGGGATGCGGGAGGGTGAATTGGGGAGGGGTTGGATATGTTGGGGATGGGGAGGGTGAATTGGGAGGGAGTGTAGTTGTTGGGGATGGGGAGGGTGGATTGGGGAGGGGGTGTAGTTGTTGGGGATGCGGGAGTGTGGATGTGGAGGGGTTGTAGTTGTTGGGGATGCGGGAGTGTGGATTGGGGAGGGGGTGTAGTTGTTGGGGATGGGAGAGGGTGGATGGGGAGGGGGTGTAGTTATTGGGGATGCGGGAGGGTGGTTTGGGGAGGGGTGTAGTTGTTGGGGATGGTGCGGGTGGATTGGGGAGGGGGTGAATTTTTTGGGGATTGGGGTGAGTGGATTGGGGAGGGGGCGTAGTTGTTGGAGATGGGGAGGGTGGATTGGGGAGGGGGTGTAGTTGTTAGGGATGCAAGAGGGTAGATTGGGGAGGGGGTGTAGTTGTTGGGGATGCGAGAGGGTGGATTGGGGAGGGGGTGTAGTTGTTGGGGATGCGGGAGGCTGGATTGTGGAGGGGGTGTATTTGTTGGGGATTGGGGTGAGTGGATTGGGGAGGGGTTGGATTTGTTGAGGATGGGGAGGGTGAATTGGGGAGGGTGTGTACTTGTTGGGGATGGGGGAAGGTGGATTGGGGAGGGGGTGTAGTTTTTGGGGATGCAGGAGGGTAGATGGGGAGGGGGTGTAGTTGTTGGGGATTGGGGTGAGTGGATTGGGGAGGGGGTGGAGTTGTTGGGGACGGAGGACGGTGGTTCGGGGAGGGGTGGAGGTGTTGGGGATGGGGGTGGGTGGTTTAGGGAGGGGGTGGAGTTGTTGGGGATGGAGGAGGGTGGTTTGGGGAGGGGGTGGAGTTGTTGGGGATTGGGGTGAGTGGATTGGGTAGGGGGTGGAGTTGTTGGGGATGGAGGAGGGTGGTTTGGGGAGGGGGTGGAGGTGTTGGGGATGGAGGAGGGTGGTTTGGGGAGGGGGTGGAGGTGTTGGGGATGGAGGAGGGTCATTTGGGGAGGGGGTGGAGGTGTTGGGGATGGGGGAGGGTGGTTTGGGGACGGTGGTTTGGGGAGGGGATGGAGGAGGGTGGTTTGGGGAGGGGGTGGAGGTGTTGGGGATGGATGAGGGTGGTTTGGGGAGGGTGGTTTGGGGAGGGGATGGAGTAGGGTGGTTTGGGGAGGGGGTGGAGGTGTTGGGGATGGAGGAGGGTGGTTTGGGGAGGGTGGTTTGGGGAGGGGATGGAGGAGGGTGGTTTGGGGAGGGGGTGGAGGTGTTGGGGATGGAGGAGGGTGGTTTGGGGAGGGTGGTTTGGGGAGGGGATGGAGGAGGGTGGTTTGGGGAGGGGGTGGAGGTGTTGGGGATGGAGGAGGGTGGTTTGGGGAGGGGATGCGGGAGGGTGGTTTGGGGAGGGGGGTGGAGGTGTTGGGGATGGGGGAGGGTGGTTTGGGGAGGGGATGGAGGAGGGTGGTTTGGGGAGGGGGTGGAGGTGTTGGGGATGGAGCAGGGTGGTTTGGGGAGGGGATGCGGGAGGGTGGTTTGGGGAGGGGGTGGAGGTATTGGGGATGGGCGAGGGTGGTTTGGGGAGGGGGTGGAGGTGTTGGGGATGGGCGAGGGTGGTTTGGGGAGGGGGTGGAGGTGTTGGGGATGGGGGAGGGTGGTTTGGGGAGGGGGTGGAGGTGTTGGGGATGGGGGGGTGGTTTGGGGATGGGGTGGAGGTGTTGGGGATGGGGGAGGGTGGTTTGGGGAGGGGGTGGAGGTGTTGGGGATGGGGAGGGTGGTTTGGGGAGGGGGTGGAGGTGTTGGGGATGCGGGAGGGTGGTTTGGGGAGGGGGGTGGAGGTGTTGGGGATGGGGGAGGGTGGTTTGGGGAGGGGGTGGAGGTGTTGGGGATGGAGGAGGGTGGTTTGGGGAGGGGGTGGAGGTGTTGGGGATGGGGGTGTGGGGATGGGGGAGGGTGGTTTGGGGAGGGGTGTAGGTGTTGGGGATGGGGGAGGGTGGTTTGGGGAGGGGGTGGAGGTGTTGGGGATGGGGGAGGGTGGTTTGGGGAGGGGGTGGAGGTGTTGGGGAGGGGGTGGAGGTGTTGGGGATGGGGGAGGGTGGTTTGGGGAGGGGGTGGAGGTGTTGGGGATAGGGGAGGGTGGTTTGGGGAGGGGGTGGAGGTTGTTGGGGATGGGGGAGGGTGGTTTGGGGGGGGGGTGGAGGTGTTGGGGATGGAGGAGGGTGGTTTGGGGAGGGGGTGGAGGTGTTGGGGATGGGGGGGGTGGTTTGGGGAGGGGGTGTAGGTGTTGGGGATGGGGGAGGGTGGTTTGGGGAGGGGGTGGAGGTGTTGGGGATGGGGGAGGGTGGTTTGGGGAGGGGGTGGAGGTGTTGGGGAGGGGGTGGAGGTGTTGGGGATGGAGGAGGGTGGTTTGGGGAGGGGGTGGAGGTGTTGGGGATGGGGGAGGGTGGTTTGGGGAGGGGGTGTAGGTGTTGGGGATGGGGGAGGGTGGTTTGGGGAGGGGGTGGAGGTGTTGGGGATGGGGGAGGGTGGTTTGGGGAGGGGGTGGAGGTGTTGGGGAGGGGGTGGAGGTGTTGGGGATGGGGGAGGGTGGTTTGGGGAGGGGGTGGAGGTGTTGGGGATAGGGGAGGGTGGTTTGGGGAGGGGGTGGAGGTGTTGGGGATGGGGGAGGGTGGTTTGGGGAGGGGGTGGAGGTGTTGGGGATGGAGGAGGGTGGTTTGGGGAGGGGGTGGAGGTGTTGGGGATGGGGGAGGGTGGTTTGGGGAGGGGGTGTAGGTGTTGGGGATGGGGGAGGGTGGTTTGGGGAGGGGGTGGAGGTGTTGGGGATGGGGGAGGGTGGTTTGGGGAGGGGGTGGAGGTGTTGGGGAGGGGGTGGAGGTGTTGGGGATGGGGGAGAGTGGTTTGGGGAGGGGGTGGAGGTGTTGGGGATGGGGGAGGGTGGTTTGCGGAGGGGGTGGAGGTGTTGGGGATGGGGGAGGGTGGTTTGCGGAGGGGGTGGAGGTGTTGGGGATGGGGGAGGGTGGTTTGGGGAGGGGGTGGAGGTGTTGAGGATGGGGGAGGGTGGTTTGGGGAGGGGGTGGTTTGGGGAGGGTGTGGAGGTGTTGGGGATGGGGGAGGGTGCTTTGGGGAGGGGGTGGAGGCATTGGGGATGGGGGAGGGTGCTTTGGGGAGGGGGTGGAGGTGTTGGGGATGGGGGAGGGTGGTTTGGGGAGGGGGTGGAGGTGTTGGGGATGGGGGAGGGTGGTTTGGGGAGGGGGTGGAGGTGTTGGGGATGGGGGAGGGTGCTTTGGGGAGGGGGTGGAGGTGTTGGGGATGGGGGAGGGTGGTTTGGGGAGGGGGTGGAGGTGTTGGGGATGGGGGAGGGTGGTTTGGGGAGGGGGTGGAGGTGTTGGGGATGGGGGAGGGTGGTTTGGGGAGGGGGTGGAGGTGTTGGGGATGGGGGAGGGTGGTTTGGGGAGGGGGTGGAGGTGTTGGGGATGGGGGAGGGTGGTTTGGGGAGGGGGTGGAGGTGTTGGGGATGGGGGAGGGTGGTTTGGGGAGGGGGTGGAGGTGTTGGGGATGGGGGAGGGTTGTTCTGACGGTTTTTTGAAAACCTTTCGTTGGCGGTCGAGAGCGCACGATCTGGCTACCTCTCCTCCGATTGGCTGAGCCTGAAACACCTCGCTGCTCCGATTGGCTGAGCCTTAGCCTGGTCGCTGCGCGTGCAGTGGGTTCGCGCTTCGCAATGACGTTGTCTTGAAACGGTTCCTTCTGTTCCGCGTGAGAACTAATGGTTTTATTTTGTTGTTAGTTTGGCACTATCGGGTATAAGTATTTGGTTGGCCATGTTTGGTTTATTTTCAATTGTCCACGATGGATTTGAAGCTTCTTCTTACGATTTGAACTTACCAGCATGTCCTCGAGTTACATGTCATCCTGGGAATGTGCCCCTCATCGTTGATGTATATATCCCAATCCTGAGGGGAATGTGCCAATTATCACCGCATCCAGAATATTACCAGGTCTTGGCAGACTACTTAGGTTCAGATCCTGTAGCTGCTGGTAATTCATGATCAGATGAAGTGGGTGCCCGTTGATAGTTATGCTTCTTTTTGAGGGAAACCGGGTAGTCGGTTTGAGAAGATGATGCATGACGTTTATGTTTGAGGATGATGTGAGTTGGTTTGGTTTTACTGTGGTAGTCAGGATATCTCCAATGTTTTGGTTTTTTGGGGCTGACGGTCATTAGGCACATCTTTTGCTTCTAGGCATACTTGCTTGACTCATACAGCACAGAAACATACCCCTCAGCCCAACTCGTCCATGTTGACCAAGTTTCCCTGACTAAACTAGTCCCACTTGCCTGCATTTGGTCCATATCCCTTTAAGCTTTTTTAAAATCCATGTGCCTGTCCAAAAGTCTTTTAAATGTTGTAATTGTACCTGTATTTACTACTTTTTTTGACAGTTCATTCTGCATGTGAACCACCCCCTGCATGAAAACATTGCCCCTTAGCTACCATTTAAATCTTTTTCTTCTCCTTAAAAATATGCCCTCTAGATTTGAATTCTTCCATTCTTTGCTGTTCATCTTATCTTTCCCCTCATGATTTTATAAACCTCTATGAGGTCACCCCTCAACCTCTTATACTCCCGTGGAAAAAAGTTCCAGCCTATCCTATAACTCAAACCCTCCAGTCCTGGCAACATCCTGATAAATATTTTCTGAACCTTCTCCAATTTAGTAATACCTTTCCTATAGCAGGTTGACCAGAACTGCACAGTACTCCAAAACCACAGTCCTCACCATCATCTTGGACAACCTCAACATGATGTTCCAACTCTTATACTTGGTCTGAGCAAGGAAGGCAAATATGCTAAATACCTTCTTAATTATCCTGTCTACCTGTCATGCAATTTTCAAAGGATAGTGTACCTATTAGATGGTCTTGTGGTTCAATGATAGTATCCTGACCTCTTCACCAGAAAGGAGAAAGTGAGGTCTGCAGATGCTGGAGATCAGATTCCTGAAGAAGGGCTTATGCCCAAAACGTCAAATCTCCTGTTCCTTGGATGCTGCCTGACCTGCTGCGCTTTTCCAGCAACACATTTTCAGTTCTTCACCAGAAAGTCGAGGTTTAAGTCCCGCCTGAGGTGGTAATGTGTTAGACACGTTCAAAACAGGTTAATTAAGAACAATTTACAATTTTTTGTTGTGTACATTTTTTGACTGCCTATTTCTTGCTCTTCGGTTTTTCCCCACCTTA
The DNA here is from genome assembly GCF_020745735.1 of Hemiscyllium ocellatum. Classification (NCBI taxonomy): domain Eukaryota; kingdom Metazoa; phylum Chordata; class Chondrichthyes; order Orectolobiformes; family Hemiscylliidae; genus Hemiscyllium; species Hemiscyllium ocellatum. The sequence continues at coordinate 12,744,648 of NC_083418.1, read as the reverse complement.
AATTTTAATAGACCAATGATATGTTGCAGTTTGTTCATTCTGATATTAACCCTACATTCTTGGCAAGAACCAGTACAGTTGGCTTGATCAAAAATACTTGAGGTAGCCTCTTTATAGGATAGTGTTATCAGTGGATCACTCAAAGTTTGTAAATGTCCCGATTCCTCATGTCCCATTGATGAGGCAGATTGTTGCCTGACTTTCATAATTTACTTGCATGTACAGTTATTTCTAATTTGCAAAACTGCAGTATTTGTCATTCAATTGTTGCAATTGATTACTCTGGGGAGGCCTATCAGCTAATTTGCACGAAACAAATTTAAGATTAAATATATTTAAATCTGTTAGCTTTAAATAGCAGCCTTCAGCCAACTGGATTCACTACACATGATCATAGAATCCTTACAGTGTGGAAGCAGGCCATTCGGCCCATCAAGATCTCATTGACTCTCCAAAGAGCATCCCACCCAGACCCAACCCCCTACTTTGTCCCTGTAACCCTGTATTTACCATGGCTAATCCACCTAGTCTGCACATCTTTGGACTATACATCAAAAAAATATCTGAAGACACCTGGTACAGCAAGGGCTATCATCCTGAACCACATTTTGGTGATAGAACTAAAGACTTATGCTCCAGAATTAGCCAAACCCATAGTCAAGGTTTCCCAGTACAAAAACAACACTGACATCAAGCAGGCAATGTGGAAAATTGCGTGGAATGTCATTTACACAGAAAGCTGAAAAAATACAGTCCAAACAATTACTGCCCCGTCAGTTTACACCCCAACAGTAAAATGACAGGAGAGGTAAAAACAGTGCTATTAAGCAGCACTTATTTACCAATAACATGTTCACTGATGCTCAGTTGAAGTTCTGCCTGGGCCACTCAACTCCTGGCCTCCTTCCAGCCTTGGTCCAAACAATACAATTCGAGATGTGAAGTGAGAGTGACTTGGACTTGGATTCTGGGTAATCGAAGATGGAGGACGGGAAAAATTTCTGGCTGTAAGAGTTGTGCCTTTTTTATTTTGAGGTATTTTAGGTGTTGGAGGTGATTTCCTCAAATTCCAGGCGCAGCAATTACTGTTTTATATGCTGTTGCATTGTTTTGGAAAAAAAAGTTGAACAACAGTTTTAAAAGGGAGAAGAGCAGACAAAGGAAGCACATGGTGAGGACAGTGCAGGAGAGAGAGAGAGGAAAAGAGAGAACCTGCACAGTTACCGCCTTTGCTGTTTGAATTCGTGTATCGCTGGACATTGGAGTGCATCTGGGAAAATTAACAAACAGTGAAATTCACAGCTAATCTTGGAGGAACTGTTGGGCGAAGTTCACAGCACAGAATCAGATAAATTAATTGTTGTTTTAAGTCTGTCCAAGAGAAAGGCTGCACGAGTGAGTATAGTGGATTCTTTCTTGATTATATGTTTTTGGATATAAGTCTCTTGATTAAACTTAAAATATAAGCCATAGCTATTAATTTAACCTGGGGCTGTGTTTGTGGAGGAATAAGATGGTGTTATTTTCTGGGTCTGTAGATTGTGAAGGAGCAAAAATGGCCTTTGCAGTGATATGTACTTCTTGTCAGATGTGGGAGTTTAAAGAGAGTTTAAGGGTTACTGCAGATTATATCTGCCATAAATGCTGTTGGATACAAATCTTATCAGATCGAGTGGATCGGTTGGAGAGACAAATAGAAGCAATGAGGAATTTGCAACAGCTACAGTATGTGATGGATGGCAGTTATAGAAAAAGGGGAAAGTCTCAGATAGTCACATAGATGGGTTAACTCCAGGAAGGGTGAGAGAGGTCGGCACCTAGGGCAGGAGTCTTTTGTTGATATATGCATTTCAAACAGGTATGCTGTTTTGGAAAATATAGGGGGTGATGGATTCTCAGGGGATGTTGCATGAACAGCCAAGTTTCTGGTATTGAGATTGGCTCTAATGCAATGAGGGGTAGGTCACCTTCCAAGAGATCAATTGTGTTAGGGGATTCTGTAGTCTGAGGTACAGACAGACGTTTCTGTGGCCAGCAGAGAAAAAAGCAAAATGGTGTGTTGTTTCCCTGGTGCCAGGATCAATGATGTCTCCGAGAGGGTGCATAATGTTCTCGGGGGGGGAGAGGGGCCAGCAGGAGGTCATTGTCCACATTGGAACCAACAACATAGGAAGGGAAAAGGTTGAGATTCTGAAGGGAGATTACAGAGAGTTAGGCAGAAATTTAAAAAGAAGGTCCTCAACGGTATTAATATCTGGATTACTCCCAGTGCTACGAGCTAGTGAGGGCAGGAATAGGAGGATAGAGCAGATGAATGCATGGCTGAGCAGCTGGTGTATGGGAGAAGGATTCACATTTCTGGATCATTGGAATCTCTTTTGGGGTAGAAGTGACCTGTACAAGAAGGATGGATTGCACCTAAATTGGAAGGGAACTAATATACTGGCAGGGAGATTTGCTCGAACTGCTTGGGAAGATTTAAACTAGTGAAGTGGGGGGTGAGACTCAGGGAGATAGTGAGGAAAAAGATCGATCTGAGACGGGTACAGCTGAGAACAGAAGTGAGTCAAACAGTCAGGGCAGGCAGGGACAAGGTAGGACTAATAACTTAAACTGCATTTATTTCAATGCAAGGGGCCTAACAGGGAAGGTAGGTGAACTCAGGGCATGGTTAAGAACATAGGACTGGGATATCATAGCAATTATGGAAACATGGCTCAGGGATGGGCTGAATGTTCCAGGATACAAGTACTACATGAAGGATAGAAAGGGAGGCAAGCGAGGAGGGGGAGTTGCATTTTTGATAAGGGATAGCATTACAGGTGTGCTGAGGGAAGATATTCCTAGAAATACATCCAGGGAAGTTATTTGGGTGGAAATGAGAAATAAGAAAGAGATGATCACCTTATTGGGATTGTATTATAGACCCACCCCAATAGGCAAAGGGAAATTGAGAAACAAACTTGCAAGGAGACCTCAGCTATCTGGAAGAATAATAGGGTAGTTACGGTAGGGGATTTTAACTTTCCAAACATAGACTGGGACTGCCATAGTGTTAAAGGTTTAGATGGAGAGGAATTTCTTAAGTGTGTACAAGACAATTTTCTGATTTTAGTATGTGGATGTACCTACAAGACAAGGTGCAAAACTAGACCTACTCTTGGGAAACAAGGCAGGGCAGGTGACTGGGGCTTCAGTGGGGGGACACTTTGGGGCCAGCGACCATAATTCTATTTGTTTTAAAATAGTGATGGAAAAGGATAGACCATATCTAAAAGTTGGAGAAAGGCCAATTTTGACAGTATTACGCAAGAACTTTCAAAAGCTGATTGGAGGCAGATGTTTGCAGGTAAAGAGACGGCTGGAAAATGGGAAGCCTTCAGAAATGAGATAACAAGAATCCAGAGAAAGTACATTCCTGTCAGGGTGAAAGGGAAGGCTGGTAGGTATAGAGAATGCTGGATGTCTAAAGAAATTGAGGATTTGGTTAAGAAAAAGAAAGAAGCATATGTCAGATATAAACAGGATAGATTGAATGAATCCTTAGAAGATTATAAAGAAAGTAAGAGTATACTTAAGAGGGAAATCAGGAGGGCAAAACGGGGACATGAGATGGCTTTGGCAAATAGAATTAAGGAGAATCCAAAGGGTTTTTACAAATACATTAAGGACAAAAGGGGAACAAGGGAGAGAACAGGGCCCCTGAAAGATCAGCAAGGCGGCCTTTGTGTGGAGCCACAGAAAATGGGGGAGATACTAAATGAATATTTTGCATCAGTATTTACTGTGGAAAAGGATATGGAGGATACAGACTGTAGCGAAATAGATGGTGACATCTTGCAAAATGTCCAGATTACAGAGGAGGAAGTGCTGGATGTCTTGAAACGGTTAAAAGTGGATAAATCCCCGGGACCTGATCAGGGAAGCTAGAGAAGTGATTGCTGGGCCTCTTGCTGAGATATTTGTATCATCGATAGTCACAGGTGAGGTGCTGGAAGACTGGAGGTTGGCAAACGTGGTGCCACTGTTTAAGAAGGGTGGTAAGGACAAGCCTGGGAACTATAGACCGATGAGCCTGACCTCGGAGGTGGGCAAGTTGTTGGAGGGAATCCTGAGGGACAGGATGTATATGTATTTGGAAAGGCAAGGACTGATTAGGGATAGTCAACATAGCTTTGTGCGTGGGAAATCATGTCTCACAAACTTGATAGACTTTTTTGAAGAAGTAACAAAGAGGATTGATGAGGGTAGAGCGGTAGGTGTGATCTATATGAATTTCAATAAGGTGTTCGACAAGGTTCCCCATGGGAGACTGATTAGCAAGGTTAGATCTCATGGAATACAGGGAGAATTCGCCATTTGGATACAGAACTGGCTCAAAGGTAGAAGACAGAGGGTGGTGGTGGAGGGTTGTTTTTCAGACTGGAGGCCTGTGACCAGTGGAGTGCCACATTGATCGGTGCTGGGCCCTCTACTTTTTGTCATTTACATAAATGATTTGGATGCGAGCATAAGAGGTACAGCTAGTAAGTTTGCAGATGACCCCAAAATTGGAGGTGTAGTGGACAGTGAAGAGGGTTACCTCAGATTACAACAGATGGGCCAATGGGTTGAGAAGTGGCAGATGGAGTTTAATTCAGATAAATGCGAGGTGCTGTATTTTGGGAAAGCAAATCTTAGCAGGACTTATGCACCTAATGGTAAGGTCCTAGGGAGTGTTGCTGAACAAAGAGTCCTTGGAGTGCAGGTTCATGGCTCCTTGAAAGTGGAGTTGCAGGTAGATAGGATAGTGAAGAAGGGGTTTGGTATGCTTTCCTTTATTGGTCAGAGTATTGAGTACAGGAGTTGGGAGTCATGATGTGGCTGTACAGGACATTGGTTAGGCCACTGTTAGAATATTGCATGCAATTCTGGTCTCCTTCCTATCGGAAAGTTGTGGTGAAACTTGAAAGGGTTCAGAAAAGATTTACAAGGATGTTGGAGGATCTGAGCTACAGGGAGAGGCTGAACAGGCTGGGGCTGTATTGCCTGGATCATTGGAGGCTGAGGGGTGACCTTATAGAGGTTTACAAAATTATGAGGGGTATGGATAGGATAAATAGACAAAGTCTTTTCCCTGGGGTCGGGGAGTCCTGAACTAGAGGGCATAGGTTTTGGGTGAGCAGGGAAAGATATAAAAGAGACCTAAGGGGCAACCTTTTCACGCAGAAGGTGGTACATGTATGGAATGAGCTGCCAGAGGATGTGGTGGAGGCTGGTATAATTGCAACATTTAAAAGGCATTTGGAAGTGCATACGAATAGGAAGGGTTTGGAGGGATATGGGCTGCGTGCTGGCAGGTGGGACTAGATTGGGTTGAGATATCTGGTCGGCATGGACGGTTTGGACCGAAGGGTCTGTTTCCATGCTGTACATTTCTATGACTCTATGACTGCTCTTGATATTAGGGCAGCATTTGATGCAGTACTGCATCAAAAAATCCAAGCAAAGTTAGTGTCAGTGGGAATCGTTGGGGAGAGAACTCTGTCTGGTGGACAGAGTCAGACTTATCATAAAATAAGATAGTAGGTGGTTGTTGGAAGTTGGTAATCTCAGCTCCAGGACATCTCTGCAGGAGCTCCTCAGGGTAGAGTCTGAGGCACAACCATATTCAGCTGCTTCAACAATGACTTTCCCTTCATCCCAGTTTCACAATGTTGGTGATTTCACAATGTTCAGCGCCATTAATGACTCCTAAGATACCGAAGACGTCCATGGCTAAATGCAGCAAGACTTGGCTTGGCTGACATTTGCATCACGCAAGAACTATGAACCAGAGGACAGTCGTGTCACAGATCCCTGGGGGACTCCAGAAGTGTTGATACGGAGCTGCAGCAAGAAACAAATTCATTGTTGGAGAAAAACTGCATTTATTTCAATGCAAGAGGCCTAACAGGGAAGGCACATGAACTCAGGGCATGATTAGGTACATGGGACTGGGATATCATAGCAATGACAGAAACGTGGTTCAGGGATGAACAGGACTGGCAGCTTAATGTTCCAGGATACAAATGCTACAGGAAAGACAGAAGGGGAGGCAAGAGAGGATGGGGAGTGGCATTTTTGATGAGGGATAGCATTAGAGCTGTACTGAGGAAGGATTTTCCCAGAAATATATCTAGGCAGGTTATTTGGGTTGAACTGAGAAATAAGAAAGAGATGATCACAGATTGGGATTGTATTATAGACCTCCTAATAGAGTGAAATCGAGAAACAAATTTGTAAGGAGATTAATTATCTGTAAGAATAATAAGGTGGTTATGGTAGGGAATTTTAACTTTCCGGACATAGACTGGGGCTGCCATAATGTTAAGGGTATAGAGGAATTTGTTGTGTGTACAAGAAAATTTTCTTGTGGATGTACCTACGAGAGAAGGTGCAAAACTTGTTCTATTCTTGCGAAATAAGGTAGGGTAGGTGACTGAGATGTTGTTGTGGTTCTGTTCGCCGAGCTGGAAGTTTTTGTTGCACACGTTTCATCCCCTGGCTAGGCGACATCATCAGTGCTCTGGAGCCTCCTGCGAAGCGCTTCTTTGATGTTTCTTCCGGTATTTATAGTGGTCTGTCCTTGCCGCTTCCGGGTGTCAGTTTCAGCTGTCCGCTGTAGTGGTTGGTATATTGGGTCCAGGTCGATGTGTTTGTTGATGGAGTTTGTGGATGAATGCCATGCCTCTAGGAATTCCCTGGCTGTTCTCTGTCTGGCTTGCCCTATGATAGTAGTGTTTTCCCAGTCGAATTCATGTTGCTTGTTGTCTGAGTGTGTGGCTACTAGGGATAGCTGGTCGTGTCGTTTCGTGGCTAGTTGATGTTCATGTATGCGGATTGTTAGCTGTCTTCCTGTTTGTCCTATATGGTGTTTTGTGCAGTCCTTGCATGGTATTTTGTAAACTACATTAGTTTTGCTCATGTTGGGTATCAGGTCCTTTGTTCTAGTGAGTTGTTGTCTGAGCGTGGCTGTTGGTTTGTGTGCCGTTATGAGTCCTAAGGGTCGCAGTAGTCTGGCTGTCCTACTGGACATACAGAACAGAAACAACTCACTAGAACAAAGGGCCCGATACCCAACATGAGCAAAACTAATGTAGTTTACAAAATACCATGCAAGGACTGCACAAAACACCATATAGGACAAACAGGAAGACAGCTAACAATCCGCATACATGAACATCAACTAGCCACGAAACGACACGACCAGCTATCCCTAGTAGCCACACACGCAGACAACAAGCAACATGAATTCGACTGGGAAAACACTACTATCATAGGGCAAGCCAGGGAATTCCTAGAGGCATGGCTTCATCCACAAACTCCATCAACAAACACATCGACCTGGACCCAATATACCAACCACTACAGCGGACAGCTGAAACTGACACCCGGAAGCGGCAAGGACAGACCACTATAAATACCGGAAGAAACATCAAAGAAGCGCTTCGCAGGAGGCTCCAGAGCACTGATGATGTCGCCTAGCCAGGGGACGAAACGTTTGCAACAAAAACTTCCAGCTCGGCGAACAGAACCACAACAACGAGCACCCGAGCTACAAATCTTCACACAAACCTTGACTGAGATGTCTTTTGGGGAGCACTTTGGGGTCAGCGACCATAATTCAATTAGTTTTACAATAATGATGGAAAAGGATAGACCAGATCTAAAAGTTGAAGTTCTACATTGGAGGAAGACCAATTTTGATGGCATTAGGCAAGAACTTTCAAAAACTCATTGGGGGCAGATGTTTGCAGGTAAAGGAATGGCTGGAAAATGGGAAGCCTTTAGAAATGAGATAACGAGAGTCCAGAGAAAGTATGTTCTTGTTAGGGTGAAAAGAAAGGCTGGTATGCATAGGGAATGCTGGATGACTACAGAAATTGAGGATTAGGTTCAGAGAAAGGAGGAGGTAAAAACAATGCCTGCAGATGCTGGAAACCAGAGTCTAGATTAGAGTGGTGCTGGAAAAGCACAGCAGTTCAGGCAGCATCCGAGGAGCAGTAAAATTGACGTTTTGGGCAGAAGCCCTTCATCAGGAATACAGGCAGAGAGCCTGAAGGGTGGAGAGATAAATGAGAGGAGGGTGGGCGTGGGTGTGGGGAGAAAGTAGCATAGAGTACGATAGGTGAGTGGGGGAGGGAATGAAGGTGATAGGTCAGGGGGAGGGTGGAGTGGATAGGTGGAAAAGAAGATAGGCAGGTAGGACAAGTCATGGGGGCAGTGCTGAGCTGGAGTTTGGAACGGGTGAGGTGGGGGAAGGGGAAATGAGGAAACTGTTGAAGTCCACATTGATGCCCTGGTGTTGAAGTGTTCCGAGGCTGAAGATGAGGCATTCTTCCTCCAGGCATCAAATGGTGAGGGAGCGGTGGAGAAGGAGGCCCAGGACCTCCATGTCCTCGGCAGAGTGGGAGGGGGAGTTGAAATGTTGGGCCACAGGGCAGTGTGGTTGATTGGTGCGGGTGTCCTGGAAATGTTCCCTAAAGCACTCTGCTAGGAGTTGTCCAGTCTCCCCAGTGTAGAGGAGACTGCATCGGGAGCAACGGATACAATAAATGATATTGGTGGATGTGCAGGTAAAACTTTGATGGATGTGGAAGGCTCCTTTAGGGCTTTGGATGGAGGTGAGAGAGGAAGTGTGGGCGCAGGCTTTGCAATTCCTGTGGTGGCAGGGGAAGGTGCCAGGATGGGAGGGTGGGTTGTAGGGGGCTGTGGACCTGACCAAGTAGTCATGGAGGGAACGGTCTTTGCGGAAGGCGGAAAGGGGTGGGTAGGGAAATATATCCCTGTTGGTGGGGTCTTTTTGGAGGTGGTGGAAATGTCTGCGGATTATTTGATTTATGCAAAGGTTGGTAGGGTGGAAGGTGAGCACCAGGGACGTTCTGTTCTCGTTACGGTTGGGGGGGGTGGGGTCTGAGGGCAGAGGTGCGGGATGTGGATGAGATGCATTGGGGGGCATCTTTAACCAGGTGGGAAGGGAAATTGCAGTCTCTAAAGAAGGAGGCCATCTGGTGTGTTCTGTGGTGGAACTGGTCCTCCTGGGAGCAGATACGACTGAGGTGGAGGAATTGGGAATACAGGATGGCATTTTTGCAAGAGGAAGGGTGGGAAGAGGTGTAATCCAGGTAGCTGTGGGAGTTGGTGGGTTTGTAAAAAATGTCAGTGTCAAGTCGGTCGTCATTAATGGAGATGGAGAGGTCCAGGAAGGGGAGGGAGGTGTCAGAGATGGTTCAGGTAAATTTAAGGTCAGGGTGGAATGTGTTGGTGAAGTTGATGAATTTCTCAACCTCCTCGTGGGAGCACGAGGTGGCGCCAATACAGTCATCAATGTAGCGGAGGAAGAGGTGGGGAGTGGTGCTGGTGTAATTACGGAAGATGGACTGTTCTACGTAGCCAACAAAGAGACCGGCACAGCTGGGGCCCATACAGGTGCCAATGGCTATCCCTTTGGTCTGGAGAAAGTGGGAGGAGGCATATGTCAGGTATGGACAGGATAGATTGAGTGAATCCTTAGAGTAGGGGTGTACTTTAGAGGGAAATGAGCCGGGCAAAAAGGGAACATGACATAGTTTTGGCAAATAGAATTAAGGAGAATACAAGGAGATTTTACAAATACAGTAACACCAAAAGGGTAACTAGGGAGAGAATAGGGCCCCTCAAAGATCAGCAAGGTGGCCTTTGTGTGGAGCCACAGGAAATGGGGGAGATACTAAACGAGTATTTTGCATCAGTGTTTACTATGGAGAACATGGAAGATATAGAATGTAGGGAAATAGATGGTGACATCTTGAAAAATGTCCATATTACAGAGGAGGAAGTGCTGGACATCTTGAAATGCATAAATCCCAGGACCTGATGAGGTGTACTCTAGAACTCTGAGAAGCTAGGGAAATGATTGCTGAGATATTTGTATCATCAATAGTCACAGGTGAGGTGCTAGAAGACTGAGGATTGGCTAATGATGCCACTATTTAACAAATGTGGGAAGGACAAGAAAGGGAATTATAGACCAGCGAGCCAGACGTCGGTAGTGGGCAAAGTTTTGGAGGAAATCCTGAAGGACAGGATGTATATGTACTTGGAAAGGCAAGGACTGATTAGGGATAGTCAACATGGTTTTGTGTGTGGGAAATCATGTCTCTCACATTTGATTTGAGTTTTTTGAGGAAGTAACAAAGAAGATTGATGAGAGCAGAGTGGTGGACATGATCAATATGGTTGGCAAGGTTCCCCATGGGAGACTGGTTAGCAGTGTTCGATCTCACAGAATACAGGGAGAACTAGCCAGTTGAATATAGAACTGGCTCAAAGGTAGAAGGCAGAAGGTGGTAGGGGAGGGTTGTCCTTCAGCTTGGAGGCCTGTGACCTGTGGAATGCCACAGAATCAGTGCTGGCTCCACTACTTTTTGTTATTTATATAAATGATTTGGATGCGAGCATAAGAGGTATAGTTAGTAAGTTTGCGGATGACACCAAAATTGGAGGTGTAGTGGACAGCGAAGAGGGTTACCTCACATTACAACAGGATCATGATCAGATGGGCCAATAGGCTGAGAAGTGGCAGATGGAGTTTAATTCAGATAAATGTGAGGTGCTCCATTTTGGGAAAGCAAATCTTAGCAGGACTTAAACACTTAATGGTAAGGTCCTAGGGAGTGTTGCTGAACCTGAACCTTGAAGTGCAGGTTTACAGCTCCTTGAAAGTACAGTCGCAGGTAGATAGGATAGTGAAGAAGACGTTTGGTATGCTCTCCTTTATTGGTCAGAGTATGGAGTACAGGAGTTGGGAGGTCATGTTGCGGCTATACAGGACATTGGTTAGGCCACTTATGCAATTCTGGTCTCCTTCCTATCAGAAGGATGTTGTGAAACTTGAAAAGGTTCAGAAAAGATTTACATGGATGGAGGATTTGAGCTATAGGGAGAGGTTGAAATGGCTAGGGCTATTTTCCCTGGAGCATCAGAGGCTGAGGGGTGACCTTATAGAGATTTATAAAATCATGAGGGGCATGGATAGAATAAATAGTCAAAATCTCTGCCCTGGGGTGGGGGAGTCCAGAACTGGAGGGCATAGGTTTAGTGTGAGAAGGGCAAGATACAAAAGAGACCTAAGGGGCAACTTTTTCACGCAGAGGGTGGTACATGTATGGAATGAGCTGCCAGAAGAAGTGGTGGAGGCTAGTACAGTTGCAACATTTAAAAGGCATCTGGATGGGTATATGAATAGGAAGGGTTTGAAGAGATGTGGGCTGGGTGCTGGCAGGTGGGACTAGATTTGGGTTGGGATATCTGGTCAGCATGGATGAGTTGGACTGAAGTGTCTGTTTCCACACTGTACATCTTTATGACTCTAAGTGCCAGGCAATAACCATCTCCAACAAGAGTGAATCCCACCTTTGACCTTGTCATGTCTTGGCATTTCCATTACTAAAGCTTCCATCACCAATATCCTGGGGATTACCATTGTCAAGAAACTGAATAAGACTCTTCATATAAATACAGTGGCTGCAAGAGCTGATCAGAGGCTGGGAATTCTGCAATTACTAACTCATCTCCTGACCACTCGAAGCCTGTCCACCATCGGCAGGGCCCAAGTCAAGAATATGATAAAATATTCTACATTTAGCAGTTGGAAGGACAGACATACTAACATTTCTGAAGCAGCTGATAGTATCAATATCAAGGTCATGATCATTAAAATCAGCTCTGCTAGACTTGCCACATGGTTAAGATGCCAGAGTTCTGACTGCCAAAGCAAATGTTCAAGAGAAGGAGAAAGGAACTCAGGACTGCTATTGCAAAACTTTCTAGGTGGACAATCATACTCATCAGTGAGTGATTGGCAATGATGACATGATTGCCATTGAATCCATGCTCCAGGTCATTAACCAATGCTTAGATTACTTACTTACAGTGTGGAAACAGGCCCGTCGGCCCAACAAGTCCACACTGGCCCACCGAAGTGCAACCCACCCAGACCCATTCCCCTACACCTAACTCTACAGGCAATTTAGCATGGCCAATCCACCTAACCTGCACATTTTTGGACTGTGGGAGGAAACCAGAGCACCCGGAGGAAATCCACGCAGGCACGGGGAGAATGTGCAAACTCCACACAGTCAGTCGCCTGAAGCGGGAATTGAACCTGGGTCTCTGGCGCTGTGAGGCAGCAGTGCTAACCACTGTGCCACCGTACCGCCCACTACTGTTCTTGATTACTACTCCAGAGTACCATTATGCCAGTGCCAACCATCAGAAGATCATGTTGAGTCAGCTGTGAAAGATTCCATACTGAGCATAATTGATGTTATCAAATTTGTGTATGTTTTACTGACCAGGACAAACAGGAAATAGTCTGGGGACACTTACACCTATTCTTTCATCTAGTTTATCTTCAATTGTTGGTTAGTGATGTTCCATCGTCACATATTTTGAATCTGGAGTCACACATGCTTTATTATTGTTATGACATGGAGATAAATAGCTAAGCCAAATCACCTCTTCTACCTCTGTTTTCACAACGCAATAAAATTAAAATTGAAGACCCCCAATAGTCATCCAATGGTTCCTAACTAGACTTTGGAATAACCAATCCCAAACTTTGTGAATAATTAATTTAAAGACCAGTTTTGCAGCTTTAACAACAGAGTTAACTATTTATTAAATACACATTAACTTTAGCAGAGAGAAAATTAAACAACTTGGTAATCTAATGAATGTCTGTACTTTAAACCAGAAACATTTGTTTTTAGCTCCATTCTCACAAGAGACAGACATACGAACACAGTTAAGGGATAAATAAGAGGAAATAACAAAACTGGCCAGATTAGATTAGATTAGACTAGATTGGATTAGACTTACAGTGTGGAAACAGGCCCTTCGGCCCAACAAGTCCACACCGACCCGCCGAAGCGAAACCCATCCATACCCCTACATTTACCCCTTACCTAACACTACGGGCAATTTAGCATGGCCAATTCACCTGACCCGCACATCTTTGGACTGTGGGAGGAAACCGGAGCACCTGGAGGAAACCCACGCAGACACGGGGAGAACGTGCAAACTCCACACAGTAAGTCGCCTGAGTCGGGAATTGAACCCGGGTCTCAGGCGCTGTGAGGCAGCAGTGCTAACCACTGTGCCACCATGCCACCCACAAATTACTTTAATGGTTTTCACAATGTATTGTTTCACAGGCATATATGTGCATTCCTTGTTTGCTTTTCTGGAACTGCCAATGAGGACCAATTTCTCAGTTCACCCAGACAAAAAGCAGCATACTTCTAATTTGGTTTTCTACTGTCTGCAAGAAGTAGTATACTGGTTTAAGTAGGGAGCTTTCAATTCTTCATGCTGGCTTGTCAGCAGCCAAGTTCATCTCCTCCAAAAGCATAGTTCAACAAAAAACAACTTCAGTTCTGGTTCCATCCTGATAGACTGACTGTCTTTTCCCAGGGCTTTAAATGCAGTTCAGCATTGGTCATCTGTTTGAGCACAGGGACTTTTTCAAACTTGTTGAAACCAACTCCCAGGAACTGACCTTGCTAATAGCCAACTTCTGCTATCTGTTTAAAGACTAAACTCTTCCTGGAATTGCTGTTTCTGCCGAATTCTTTTCATCAAGAATCAGTCTTTATTTAACCTGGCCTCACAAACAAACAAAAAACTTCTCTGCCTTGTTCTTTTCCTTTCACCACTAGCTGTTTCAAAGTCCACAAATCATTTTCAACTAACAATTCCCAGTTCACAACTCCAAACCAAAATTGATCAAAGAATTAAAAATCATTAGTGAGCATTTTAACATTTTTTAAAAATAGCCCATTTTAGCTAGGCTGCAGCTATTTTTGCCTGGATAGATTTTATTTACGTTGCCTGCCGCACCTGTAAACTTAACGCCCATAATACAGTACAAGCTTCATTTCAGTAAAATTGGCGTACCTGATCAAGTTGAAACTAATGCTATTTTTATTTCAGAGACAATGCTGGAAATACTTAACAGATTGGGTAGCAATAACAGAGGTGAAACAACATTTCTGGTGATGATCTTTCGTGAGGATAGCCTAGCTGCCTTCTTAATTCACAAGAAATAACATTTCACTCAACATGTTGAAATATTTCTTCTCCAAAACCTGTTCAAAGGCTGTTTAAATCTAATACCAGAAAAAAGGACAGAAAATAGGCAAGGTTTCCTAATTTGTTACAATTCTAGACAGGATATGTTAATCTATTAAACTTCTGGGTGAGGATGGATGCACTGGCAGCCCTCTTTTATTCACCTATCCTCTTTGTTGGTTGCAATTAGATTGATTTGTAAAGGAGCCTTTCACTTTTGAAACCTTTCTTCCAAGGCCCAAATGAACTTCGGTTTTAAAAGTAACCAGATTAACCAAGCTTTCTTGAATTAATCAAGAGAGTACGTTTATTCATTACTATACACAAGAAATACCAATGAATACCCATTCACATAGCTTAGAAATAAGGTGAGACCAAAAAGATAAAAGTTTTAAAAAAGATGTATGAAATCAGTCTGTAAATTTTTCATGAAAAGCAGACCATTGAACTTTGTAGCTGTTGCAGAGGAGGCTACTGGTAGCATTTGTAAGGTTCACAATATTTTGTCTTGCAGATTGGTTCTGATTCTGCTGTTCTGATGCCTTCTTAAGCGTAATTGAATTCCAGTATTCAGAATGACAGAGAATCCTTTATCCTGTTTTCCTTTTAACTACTTTGTAGCACTTGGAGTTAGGGTATTTGCCTGGAACACAAGTATGATTAGGATTGACTAGAGGATAATTCTTTGTCTGTGACCTCCATGGTAGGCTCATACATATTTGAGCATTCAGTCCTACAAGTTCCCATCAGAGGAGTTGAAACTTTTTAAAACTACTATCCTTGTGTATTCCTAGGTAAAACAGTCTGTGCAAGAGGAGGCTTTCTGCTAAAAGGGAGGAGATTGTCAGCTCTCTTTATCATCTATTTGTGCTAAGTCTCCTTATTTTAAGTTTTCCTGATAATGTACATGTGGGCCATATTGTTGGCATAACACAGGAATTGCCAGATAGTCAGTGAATTTAAATCCACTGCTTTTCTGAGAAATTCTTCTTAAAACAACACATTTTTGAATCAGAACTGAAAGCATAACTATAAATTATGTAACAGATTGCATGTTTCTGTGCAGCACTTTGCCTTGAAAGCTCTCTTTATCATTTTGTAATGATTTATTGCAGATTTCTTCTGTCACTTACTGTTCTGAGAACAGTCCTTTTAACTATTATCTACTTGATGGCTCAATGACCTCTTCAGCAGTAAAGATTGTTGAATAACAATTTAGAAACTCAAAATAGAATAGGAAGTGCTGAGGCAGCATCTTTGAGCTGCATTTAATTGTCAAAAAAAATGGATTGGGTTCAGATCAGAGGTTAAAATTGAAAATATTTGAAATGGTTGTGCAAAATACTTCGAACCAGACACTCAATTTGGGCTTTGGAGATGGTAAGAATTGAACAATGTTTGTCATGGTTTGGTAGTATTAAGTGTAGATAAGGATTAAGGGATATGTGGAGAAAGCAAGAGTATAGAATTGAGATAGACGATCAGCCATGATCATATTGATTGGCAAAGTAGGCTTGAGGGGCTGAATGGCCTACTTGTACTAACTTCTATATTTCTATTAATAATTATGCTGATAGAATGCATTATTAAAACTAAGTGTAAGAATAAGTTGGACTAGAAGAGGTTTTCTACAAGGAACATTAGAAAATGGCAGAGAATAAAACAGTTTGAGGAGAAATTGGATGAATATTTTTTTAAAAAGAGGAATAAGCAATGCATACATAATACCACCTGAAGAAGGCAAATACCAACAAATTTTCACTTACCAAATGGATGCAGTTTATTAGATTTCTGTTATATATTTCTGAAATCACAAATTGAATGTTGTAAATACTTCATCTTTACCTTTTAAATTTTTGTTTTATAGGTGACAAAATCACGATGTCAACTTTTGTTAAAGAGCAGCGTCTTTATTATTGTAAGTATATCTGGATACTCCGAAAGATTTTCTGAAAGTTAAAGTGAACTGTTGGCTGGGATTCAAATGGGGTTTCTATCAAATGCTCCTGTTATGTAGCATACTGTTTGGCTTCTGGTGGTTCAATCACTTCTTCTGAAACCATTGAACTCTCACTGGTGACCCCTTTAATTACCATGCAATTCATAGAATCCCTACAGTGTGGAAACTTGGCCCAACAAGTCTACACTGACTTTCGGAAGAGCATTTCATCCAGACTCCCCCTCCTATCCTATCCCTGTAACTCTGCATTTCTCATGGCTAATCCACCTATAACCTACACATCCTTGGATATGATGGGCATTTTAGCATGGCCAATCCACAGCTCTTTCACACTGAACTTAGTTTTACTAAGCTTCACTTAGCTAGCACTGCTCCAAGGTTCTGTATCTCCAGTCTCCTGAGCTATACTTAGCATGCCCTGCTCATGGGATTCCTTTTGTGCAAACTATTAGATGCACGAAAAGACACCTAGAATTTCAGTGAACCCCAGTTCTCAGATCTTACAACAGTACTTCAGCTGTTTGCGCCTCTCTCTCTCTCTCTCTCTCTCTCTCTGTCTCTCGCTCTCTTTCCCTGTCTTTCTCTCTTTCTCTCTCTCTCCCCTTTCTCTCTCTCTCTCTTTCCACCCACCTTTCTCTCTCCACCCACCTTTCTCTCTCCACCCACCTTTCTCTCTCTCCCCCCTTTCTCTCTCTCTCCCCCCCTTTCTCTCTCTCTCTCTCTCTCTCCCCCTTTCTCTCTCTCCCCACTTTCTCTCTCTCTCTCCCCCATTTCGCTCTCCCCTCCTTTCTCTCTCCCCCCCATTTCTCTCTCCCCCCCATTTCTCTCTCCCCCCCCATTTCTCTCTCCCCCCCCATTTCTCTCTCCCCCCCATTTCTCTCTCCCCCCATTTCTCTCTCCCCCCTTTCTCTCTCTTCCCCCCCTTTCTCTCTCTTCCCCCCCTTTCTCTCTCTCCCCCCCTTTCTCTCTCCCCCCCTTTCTCTCTCTCCCTCCCCTTTCTCTCTTTACCCCCCTCCCACCCCCTTTCCCCGTCTCTCCCTTTCCCCGAGTCCGTGAACTAGAGGGCATAGGTTTAGGGTGATAGGGGAAAGGTATAAAAGAGACCTAAAGGCAACTTTTTCACACAGAGGGTGGTACGTGTATGGAATGAGCTGCCAGAGGGTGTGGTGAAGGCTGGTACAATTGCAAAATTTATGAGGCATTTGGATGGGTGTATGAATAGGAAGGATTTGGAGGAATATGTGCCGGCTGCTGGCAGGTGGAACTAGATTGGGTTGGGATATCTGGTCGGTGTGGACAGGTTGGACTGAAGGGTCTGTTTCCATGCTGTACATCTCTCTGACACTCTCTGTCTCCCTCTCTCTGTCTCTGTCTCTCTCTCTCTCTCTCTCTCTCTTTCCCCCTTTTCTCTCTCTCTCTCTCTTCCCCCTTTTTTCTCTCTCTATTCCCCCTTTTCTCTTTCTCTTTCTCTCTCTCTCCCTCTCTCTCTCTCTCTTTCCCCTTTTTTCTCTCTCTCTCTTTCCCCCTTTTTTCTCTCTCTCTCTTTCCCCCTTTTTTCTCTCTCTCTCTTTCCCCCTTTTTTTCTCTCTCTCTCTCACTCTCTCTCTCTCTTCCCCCTTTTTCTCTCTCTTTCCCCCCTCTGTCTCTCTTCCTCTCTTTCACTGTCTTTCCCTTTCCCTCTCTCTCTCTTTCCCCTCTCTCTTTCCTCCCTCTCTCTCCCTGTCTGTCCGTTTCCCTGTGCCTCCATTCCCCCGCCTCTCTCTTTCTCTCTTTTTTTACTCTCCCCCTCCCTCCCTATCCTTCTCTCCCCCTCCTCTCTCTCTCTCTTTCCCCCTCTCTCCCTCTCTTTCCCTGTCTCTCCTTTTCACTCTTTCTCTCTCTCTCTCTCTCTTTCTCTTTCTGTCTCTTCCCAACTCTCCCTCTCCCTCTCCCTCTCTCTCCCCCCCCCTCTCTTCTGTACCAACATATAGAGAGAAAGTTAGACATTAGAGACAAGAATAACCAATTGCATTTCAGACTTCCACAATCCTTAACCTTCAGGAGATGTGGGGTGACATTTGCAGGTGGAAATATTATCAATGAAATTATTACAAAATTGTCTTTTAAAAAAGGAAAACATTTTAAAACTTTGATAAGTAACCATTTTGAAAATGTTTCTTCACAGCTCCCACAAAAGCTACGTGCACCACTTGGGGTTCTGAACATTTCAAAACTTTTGACAATTTTATTTTTGATTTTGCATCAACCTGCAACTACATCTTTGTCAGTGACTGTTCTGGAAACTTAGGAGGCTTTAACATTCAGATTCGCAGAAGAAAACATGGAAATATTAAAAGAATCTCTATGAATATTTGGGGTACTTCAATCATAATTGAGAATGCAAATACAATAGTGAATGACAATGGGTAAGTTTGAAGACTTCTTCATTGAAGGAAATTACAACTGTATCCAATGATTCTTGAATCTACATTCTATATGAAACTGAAATGTTTAACCACTTATGTGGTTATCGAATTATAGCTTTTATGTATCTGACTCAGTATTGTTGGGTTGATCTCCTGTGCAACTCTTTAATTGCAGAAAACAATTCCTATCTGTGACACAAAACTGCTGATACTGAAATCCAAAGTAGATAAACAGGAATTTTTCTCCCTTCTGTCATCCAGACAGCCCTCCACTGCTGCTCCTCCATTCCCTGCTCCACTACTATGAACCCACCCTCAAACACAATAAAGATAGGGTCCCCCTTCTTCTCATTTTGCACCCCACCAGCCTCTGCATCCAACATATCATCCTCAAACACTTCTGCTGTTAATGAAAGTGTAAATGTGTACTGTAACCTCTTAAGGACTGACCAAAAGCACAGAGAGTGCTGTACCAAGTAAAAAAGTAACACTTAGTTGAAACAAATAGCTGGAGTTGCATGCTATAAAATAAAAACAAATGCAAATTCAGCCAATCAGTTTAAATTGTGCCCCAGACACTAAAATCCAATCGCATTTGAACTTAGTGTTTTGATGACATTCAACCAGTGAAATGATCGATGTTTTGGGGTATAAAACCAGACATTTTGAACAGTTAGGGGGAGGACTGCCAAGAAAACCAACAAGTATAGACTGCTCGTCAAATAGTTCTTTGAGGGGTACCTGTCCATAAGAAAAGTTGTGCAGCAGAAGACCGAAGAAGAGATGACCCAGGAAAATCTCCAGAGAAAAATTGACAAAGCGAAGTGGTTTTGAAACATGAATTTTTTTTTGTAAGTCTTAATCAGGTTTTTTTCAGGAAACCAGTATTGTAGAGTGGGAGATAATAGATAGAAAAAGGAGTTTAAGAGAAAGAAGTTGTAAATAGAGGTTTTAATATTCTCTGTTGGACTTAAGTAAAAATGAACAATTTTATTCTTTAAAATAGTCAAATCTGGGATTATTGACTCTCAATTTAACAGATTACAGCATGAAATGAGCTTCTGTGTGTTGGGTTTAAATTAGCAGAGGGTCTTACCCGTGACATAACGCCGGCAATTAGACTGTACCACCCAGAATATCTTCACCTTTCCACCCCTCTTTGCCTTCGCAACAACTGTTCCGTTTGCCAATCCTTGGTTCGCTTCACACTCCCCACCAACCCCTCCAACCACCCCTTTGTAACCTTCCCCTGTAACAGAAAAAGATGCATCACCTGCACATATATCATCTCCGTCACCCCCTTCCAGGAGACCAAACATTTCTTCCATGTGAGACAGAGGTTCACCTTCATCTCATCCAATCTAGTTTACTGTATCTATCCGATGCTCCCAATGTGGTCTTCTCTGCATCGGTGAGATCAAATGTAGACTAGATGACCGTTTTGCTGAATATCTTCGCCTGGCCCAAAAGGGCCAGCTTGACCTCCCGGTCACTACCATTTTAATTTCTCCCACTTCCCTCTCCCCCTCCAACTTGTCCGCCCTTGGCCTCCTCCATTGCCGCATTGAATCGGACCACAAATTGGAGGAAGAACACCTTATCTTCTGCCTAGGCAGCGTACAGCCTGAAGAATGTAACATTGAGTTCTCGAATTTCAAATAACCTTTCCACACTGTCCCCGACTCCTTTCCAGCTCTGCCTCCTCCCTCCCATTCCACCTACCGATCCTTCACTCTGGCTACGAAAGGATTCATCCCTCCCATCGACAGACAAGGTCATACCTGCTATCTGTGTCCACCTATCACTACTTCACCATTTTGCTAACTTCCCCTCTTCCCCTCACTCTTTATCTGTGCTCCCCCTACCCTCACATCTAATCCTGAAGAATAGTTAATACCCAAAATGATGTCTTCTGTACCTCCCAATGCTGTCTGGCTTGCTGTGTTCTTCCAGCCTTCCGTTTGTCTACCTCCTAGCTGTTCGTGATTGAGTCATCATGTATGCTGTTTTATACAAATATGTCAGTTAATATACTGTTTAAATCCCAGTTGTAACTTGACCTTTTTTGATAACAGTGGTGTCTTGAGGTATAGATGCACTGTTATGGAGTTGATTGGCATTATAAATTTTATGACAGCCATATTTAGAATCTCAACAATGTTCTAATTTAGCTTAATACTGTGTTAATCTAGTTTATATTCTTACCTTGTTTTCATAACGTTTCTGTCTTTTTAAAATTTTTGGCCAACTTTTCACTTCCTATACTTTTTAAAATCCCATTGTCTGCTTGACTTAGCACATGTATTTGGCTATGCATGCAGCATATGTACATAAGTGGCTGCATGTAATATGAAAATTCAGACTCTTGAAACCCCACTTAGAATTAATGGCAATGGCTTGCAGTTGATAGGATTTTATGATGGCAATCAAAATCTGGTTGAATGGATGTCACTCTTTAAGGCTCTTCTAGAAGCTGCAAGACTCTCCTTTTGACAACACTTCCCTTTGATCTCTTCCTTTCTCAGTAATATGCAGTTTCAGTTTGTATTTGTCTGCTTGATGCAGCCAAGGATGGAATTAAGCACCAACAGAATTGTTCCTATACTTTGTGTTCATTGTCTTCATATCTCATCATATTTTCAGTGGTATTAAATCATGGTTCAAATCAGTAGGTGAAAAATAAGATATGAGTAAGTGCTCATAATCAACCCAAGGAGATTTTATTGCAAACTGTTAACATTATAAAATAAATTTTGTAAATATTTCCTGAGGGTTGTGGAATTGAGGCATAGGTTTAAGGAGAGGGGGACTGATTTGGAAGGGACCTAAGGGGAACTTTTTCACGCAGGGGAGGGTGTGTGAATGGAATGAGCTGCCAGAGGAAGTGGTGGAGGACTGGTACAATTACAACATTTAAAAGGCATCTGGATAGATATATAAACAGGTAAAATTTAGAGCGATATGGACCAAATGCTGCCAAATGGGACCAGATTATGTAAGATATCTGTTGGCAAGAACGAGTTAGAGTGAAGGGCTTGTTTCCATACTGTATAGCTGTATAATACTGTATAATCACTTAAGAAGTGGCTTGTATTTTCTTTAAAGCGCTCTTTAAATCTTGTTTAATTAATGCACAATTTGTCTTTTCTGACAGATTTGTTCAACTACCGTACAATTTAAATGGAATACAGATCAAGTCATTTGGAGGCAGCACAAGACTGGTTGCTAAACAGAAGGGTTTTGATCTTGTTGTTGTGTGGAATTTCAAAGACTATCTAATGGTATGTTTCTTTTTAGCTCAGTTATTCAAGCAAGAATGTATATTTGAAAATACATATGCTTCCTGTACAGACAGAATATTGTCATTTCATTTAGTTGTTTGATTTTTAAAGTTACTGCTGTGTAATATTAATAGATCAGGTTGATTCAAATTAATAGATTAATAATTGTCACAAAAGTCTACATTTAAAAATTAAATTAAAACTGCTTGGAATTTTGACATCGAATAATTGTGATTCAGTTGACCATTACATCTCTTCAGCTGTCCATTTACATTGAAGTCAATGTGTTGTTGGCAGCTGAATCTACATTACCTGTTGTATATTAACTGATAGAAGCCAAAAATAATTTGCAGCTTGTGGATTCTTTCTGATATTATATGCACATGCTTGTGTGAGAGCTGTTTTCCTCACTATATTCGGCGTGTCTTCTCTCGTGGATGCACGGTGTTTTCCTTGAACAATTGGCATGTTGCCATGTGTTCTGTGGGCATTGTGCAGCTCCATATGCCTCCTAAAATGTATCCTCTTTCTCTTCTCCTCCTATTCAGTCCTTTGCTGTAAACCCATTGTCAAAGTTATTCAAGATCCTAATTAAACAGGCTGCTTTGACCTGGATGGTATCAAATTTCTTGAGTGTGGGAAGAATATTTAAGAAATTTCATTACACCAGTTATTTATCGACTACACTGATGGTGGAGAATTCACTGGTGATATACTATTTAATGTTAATTTTTTTCTCTTCTTGGCGATTATTGATGCATAGCAGTCTTGTGGTGTGTATGTCACAGAGGAACCTCGATTATTTGAAGGACACGGGTGGGAAGTATGTTGATTAGTTAATCAAATGCTGACTAACATAGTTCAGCCAAGCATTGGGTCCCTGCAATCTTGCCGGATAATCCGATATTCGGATGATTGGATGCTGAATATTCAAGATTCCTCTGTAAAAGCTAGTTATCAGACCAAACCTGAAAGTTGTCCATGTGTTTCTGTACATGGCATAAACTACTTTAATATCTGTGGACTCATGAATGTAATGAACCATTACATTTGATGGATTGAAAGTCATTGAAACAATTAAAGATAGTTGCCCTGAAAACAGTAGCTTAAAGTCATACAGTGAAGTTCTGGGACCGAGAGGCTTGACTTCCTGCAGCCACAAACCATCTTCTTTCATCCTAGTCATTACTCTAGCTTGGTGAGTATCAGTTTTGCTAGGGTTTTTTGATTCCACACCAAGTCAGAGGCTGGTTTAGTATCAAAACAATATATGCTGTCATCTGACCTCTGGGGTTCAGCTGCTTTGGCCATATTTGTCCAAGGTTTTGTGTCTCTGGTGGACTCCGAAGTGAGTATTTGCAGGTTGGTTACTGTTGAGTAAGTGCTGCTTGATTGCAGTATCAGTGATGTTTTCAGCACTATATTGATTGAGACTAGACTAATGGGAAGGTAATTGGCCAGGTTGGCCAATTACTTTGGGTGGACCGGATAATTTTGCACTGTATTGAATAGGTACTAGTCTTGCAGTTGTATTAAAAAGAAAACTTGGTTAGGGTTACAGGTAGTCTGGAGCACATATCATTAGTACTGTTGCTGGGACATGAGATTGTTACATTGAAAATGCTGTAATTAATCTGATGTGAAGTTTTAGCTCCAAATGCAACAACTCATTTGTGACACAAACATTATTCTGTATGGAGACTGAGAGGCACAGAATGCTCCCTGAAAGATTCTGGGCAAATGTTCCTGTAAGAGCCATTCCCTTCATCCTGTTCTCTTTCAAGCATCTTGTTCTCCTTTATAATAAAAAAAATGCTGAAAATATTCAGAAGGTCTAGTAACATCTGTAGAGCGAGAAGCTAGTTCACTTTTCAGGTATATTGCATTTTTCAGAACCTATCCTTCTCTGTGTTACCTATGTTTATTCTCCCTGTCATGCTGCAGGCTAAAGGGGATAGATGGCACAGTGCTCATGATTGGGAACAAGCCATTCCTTCAAGTGAGAACCAAGGTCTTCACCATCTGCTGTACTGCTCCCTTCAACTTTTATGTTTCAATCCCCAAACATAACTCAGTAACAGCTAGTAGAAATAGATCAGCAACTGACTGAAAGTGAAAGTGGTTATTACGGACAAAAGGGAGCAGTGAAATTAATTTTTTAAGTGGTCCCCTTCTGCCTGTAACAGATGGGATTTTCATTTTCTTTCTAACTTCTATTGCCTTTTGACAAAAGCAGTGTGGGTTTTCCCAGACTCTGAAGTGCAATTCAAAAATGACTCAAAACAAATTCTTTAGGGTGAAAACAACATTACATTTAATAATACCGTCAAAACCTACGGTGATGGTTATCAAAACACAAACTGTCACGCACAGGTATACAAAAAAAAGTGAAAAGTTACAATTACACATTACTTAACAATCAATGGTATTGGCATTAATTTGCATCAGTTATACAATCCAGTAAGTCCGTGTCAATTAAATTCTTGCTCTTAGCTTACATGGCAAAATTCCTTTTTGTAAGAGCTTGTATATTGGTGGATATAATTGAAGGCAATGCAGTGTATTTCCTCAAGACTGGGAAGTAGTTAGTTTTTCAGGTGAAACGTGATTGTTCCCAGAAATCAGGATCAAGATATTGAGATTAGAATAAAGCTTTTAGTTTAGTCTGGAAATACCTTGCTGTTTTATGTCCTTATAATAAAAGCAGTCTGAGGAAAGAGCTGAAGTGTTGTCTGATTATTATTCTGTTATATTGTATACATATTATTTCAAAGCCTGCAATTTTAATCATGTGATTAGGGCTCTCTGAGGAGCCAACTCAGCTAACCAAGTGGTTTTGATGTCCCTTGTCAAAAACCAATGTGTTGCGCAAGATAAGCCATGGGACAATCTCAGGTATGGTATGATTTGGAGATGCCGGTGTTGGACTGGTGTGCTCAAAGTTAAAAATCACACAACACCAGGTTATAGTCCAGCAGGTTTATTTGGAAGTACTAGCTCTCGGAGCGCTGATCCTTTATCAGGTAGTTGTGGAGTATAAGATCGTAAGACATAGAACTTATATCAAAAGTTTAGTGTGATGCAACTGAAATGATATCTTGAAAAAGACATGGATTGTTTAAGTCTCTCATCTTTTAGAGTGACCATATTGGTTTCGATTTTTTTCATATGAGTGTCTCACTTAAGTTTGGAGCTGAACTCTGAATGTAGCAGAATTAAGTGACATTACCTAGAGATTTCTTGAAATTGCAGTCATATTATATGATGAAATTGATTTAACTGTTATAAAACCATTATCAATCATATTAGTGAAAGTGTATAAAGAGAAAAAAGCCACGAAAATTGTATTGAAAGAAAATATTTTAAAGAGAGTATTGCAACAGTTTTATACCTCAAACATTAACTCCAAATTGGTCTGCCCATGATCCAAATACCAAAACAACATTTGGCATGTAGAATGCCAAGTCGTTGAATACATTACACTGGGGTGGATCTCTGGTCACTCACTCCGTTGATGTCTTTCCTTCTGTAGCCTTCAATAGTTGACTGTTAATGGATTTACTGCAGCAGCAAATTTGGGAAGGGCTGATCCTTTATGCCAAATTTCAAGTTCCATTCTAGCCTCCCATTAATCGGTTTCCAAAAGATAAGGTCTGAGCAAAGCAGGAATGTTAACTTTCACAGAAATGGTAAAATCTGCATGTTTCACAAAATTAAGGGTGTTGACATATTCTTGATGGTGTCTCTTAAATGTTTTCTGACCATCACTTAAACTACAATCTATTGACCACCTCATGTAAGGCATTTGGTCCAAGGGTATTCGGGGTCAATACAGTAAGGAAAATTCTTCTTTTAAACTGAGAAGGAACAATTTGGATGCAAACAAAGAGTCACAACCCAAGGCCCAATATGTTGGTAGAAAACACTATCATCAATCACAGATAAATAATTTTGACTCAGTGAAAGAACAATCACTGTTGGGTTCAGGTCAAAGTTAACAAATAATTTGATTCAGATACAGTTCGAGATGAAAAGCAGAACAGGAATTAAATACAAATGATAAATTGCAAGAATTAGTGTTGTCTGGAAGATGCATTGTCTGTGGCCTATTTGTGTGTATTTGCTTAGAATGTCTCCATAATACAAAAGTGTTACATTTCAAAAGGTTGATGAGTTAGCTTTTGTTTGTTGGATGTTTCTGGGACGCATTCTATGGTTGCTAGCAGCCCTCTTAAGACTAGCAAGTGTCCATTCAAAAGAATAAAATGAAATGAAAATATCTTTTTGTAAAAAGATTTGATCACTCTTCCTGAGCCTTGAAGGTGACATTCCTCCCACATCGAGGGAGAAATGTATTTTTTGTTAGCACATTCAGAAAACAAAAATAGTAATAGAAAACAGAAATCATGTGCTCTGCTTCGCCGGAGACCCACTGAAGATGTTACCTAATAGGGTGATGAGACGTTCTGGAAATGAACCTCCCAGCTCAGCGAGCAAACCTACATCCATAATAATATACAGTCAGGGTGTAGCACACTTTATTGTCAAATACAACTAGCACTTGCAACATCAGTTTCCCATTTTTTTGTATCCTGTATATTCTAAGGGTTACACAAAGGAGAAGGTTTCAGCCAAAGGTAGTAATTTATTTTCAAATAAAAAGCTGCAAAGGTACCTCCACCATAGAAATGTCAGAAATCACATGACACCAGGTTAGTCCAGCAGGCTTGTTTGAAATCACAAGCTTTCAGAGTGTAGCCCCTTCGTCAGGTGAAGTCAGAGCGAAGCACACAGCATATAGAATTTATGGTGAGAGATATCAAGGGCAGAGGGATCAAAAGATCATACAAATGGAGTGAGTGGAGTGTCGAATAATAGGTCTCTGCAAGTGACCAAGGTGTTATATGGTGTGAATAAAGTGTCAATAGCTGAATAACATCTGAAGAGATGACCTAGAATCCAATGAAAGTAGGCAGAGTGATAATTACAAAAACTAAAAATAAGGTGGTGCTGAAAGAACTGAGGATGCTGGAAATCAGGAGCAGGGACAGGGGTCGCTGCGGTAGAGGAAGACAAACGACTGGTGGGTCTCACATTAGTGATTGGGAAGCTGTTGGAGAGAACTATTAGAGATAGGATTTGCGCAGATTTGGAAAAGCATTTCCTAATTAAGGACAGCATGCCTTTGTGCTGTGGAGGTCTAACTTGGTAGAATTTTTCGAGGAGGTGAGAGTATAGCAGTGTATATCGGCTAAATGGATATTATTAAGGTTTTTGAAAAGATCCCTCATGATATCTTCAGAAGGTTAAGATGCATGGGATCCATGGTGGCTTGACCTCAATTATTCAGAATTAGCTTGCCTACAGTAGACAGATACAGTGGTGGGAGGGTGTTTTTCTGGCTGGAGGTCCATGGTTAGTGATCTAGTGATGTTTCACAGGGATCCATACTGGGATCTCTGCTGTTTGTGATGTATATAAATAATTTGGATGAAAATATACATGGGTGGGTTAGTCATGTTGAACCCCCTGCCCGGAAAAGACCTTGTCTATTTATCCTATCCATGCCCCTCATGACTTTATAAACCTCTATAAGGTCAGCCTTCAGTTCCAGGGAAAACAGCACCAGCCTATTCAACCTCACCCCATAGCTCAAATCCTCCAACTCTGGCAACATCCTTGCAAATCTTTTCTGAACCCTTTCAGGTTTCACAACATCCTTCTTTTTAGATTAGACTTACAGTGTGGAAACAGGCCCTTCGGCCCAACAAGTCCACACCGACCCGCCGAAGCGAAACCCACCCATACCCCTACATTTACCCCTTACCTAACACTACGGGCAATTTAGCATGGCCAATTCACCTGACCCGCACATCTTTGGACTGTGGGAGGAAACCGGAACACCCGGAGGAAACCCACGCAGACACGGGGAGAACGTGCAAACTCCACACAGTCAGTCGCCTGAGTCGGGAATTGAACCCGGGTCATTGGCGCTGTGAGGCAGCAGTGCTAACCACTGTGCCACCGTGCCGCCCAAGCTGATAGGAAGGAAACCAGAATTGCATGCAATATTCCAAAAGTGGCCTAACCAATGTCCTCTACAGCCACAACATGACCCCACCCCAACTCCTATACTCAAAACTCTGACCAATAATGGAAAGCATACAAAACGCCTTCTTCATATCCTATCTACCTGCGAATCTTCTTTCGAGGAACTATGACCCTACACTCTAAGGTCTCTTTATTCAGCAGCATTCCCAGGACCTTACCACTAAGTGTATATGTCCTGCTCTGATTTGCTTTTCCAAAATGCAGCACCTCGAATTTATCTAAATTAAATCTGCCACTCTTCAGCCCATTGGCCCATCTGATCATTGTATTCTGAGGTAACTTTCTTTGCTGTCCACTATACCTCCAATTTTGGTGTCTGCAAACTTAATAACTATATCTCTTACGTTCGCATCCAAATAATTTATATAAATGACGAAAAGTAGTGGACCTAGCACCGATCTGTGTGGCACTTCACTGGTCACAGGTCTTCTGTCTGAAAATCAACCCTTCACCATTCCCTCTGTCTTCTACCTTCGAGCCAGTTCTATATTTTAGAAAATAATATAGAATGGATGAGAAGTAGCATGTGGAAAGGAGGTTGATGTATGAGAATATGGTCACCTTAATGGTTTCCAACTTTCTCATAATGGCCAGTGCAGTCTTATCTAGGGGTTAGAATGAGCAGATAGCCTTTTCCCTCCAAGTAGCTCTTACTTCCTTATTTTGAGCAGAGCATATTCTCTGGGAACGCACAGGGAAGTGTGTTGCTTTTGTTGTGTAATCTGTTTGGGTGTTCTGGCTGTCATGGTGAAATAGCTAAATGAAAGCCATGAGAAGTGGAGAAGGGCTTATGCCCAAAGCGTCAATTCTCCTGCTCCTTGGATGCTGCCTGACCTGCTGCGCCTTTCCAGCAACACATTTTTCAGCTCTGCTCTTCAGCATCTGCAGTCCTCACTTTCTCCTTGCAATCAGACTGTGTGTTAGTGTAAAGTAAAGCATAAAATGAAGTTAACTTTGTGCTGATTGATCAAAATTGTTGGTAGGTGAAAGAGAGGACTAGCAGTGCAGTTGATGCGTTATGATACTTGAAAATACATTTGCTGACCAAAACCACTTATGTGAGATTATTGCACTTCTGTAACTCCCAGATCCTTGGGATTTTATGCTTGATATTGACCTTCATGTTTTTCCTACTTCTCATGTGTCTGGCTTACTTCCTGCCTCCCTATTTCTGCAATATATCCATCCCATTTTCAACATCCTTTGCCACTTCTAGTGAATATCTGAAAGTCTTAGTTCCTACTGTCTCTCTCTCAACCAACCATTCTTCACTTTTCTTCAGGTCTGATTCTCTTGCAAAATGATTTGAGTACCTGCTGCACCTCCACATTAAGCAATACAGGAAATACAATTTTGGACTCCCTTCTGATACATGTAGTCAGTAAGTTTTTCAGTGAGTGCTGGTTGCATGCAGAAATTGTGCACTGTGATCTTTGCCCACTTTCAGGGATAGTCAGCTTAAGCTTTGTGAATTTGCTGCAGTCACAGGCAACTTTCAATCCTTGGATAATTCTTCACCAGGTTTTAACTTGCTAAACTTATTTGAGCAGCTCTAGTTGCTTATATAATACAAAATCCCTTTACATTAGTGAGACAGAATGGCATTGAAATAAAGCACTGCAGCCCCTCTATAGTTGAAGATTGTACCATGATGATTATTAGTTTCTGTTATCTTCACAGTCTGATCTCATGTCTTGTATGCAACCCATATGACTCATTCCATTGAGTCAGCATCTGGATTGAGGATAGAAACCAGTCTAGAAAAAAGTTTTTGGCTGAAAGGAAAATAGAAGCCTTTAAAGTTTGTGAGAAGATTTGTAGCTCGGGTGCTTGTTGTGGTTCTGTTCGCCAAGCTGGGAATTTGTGTTGCAGACGTTTTGTCTCCTGTCTAGGTGACATCCTCAGTGCTTGGGAGCCTCTTGTGAAGCGCTTCTGTGATGTTTCCTCTGGCATTTATAATGGTTTGTCTCTGCCGCTTCCCGTTGTCAGTTCCAGCTGTCCGCTGCAGTGGCCAGTATGTTGGGTCCAGGTTGATGTTTGTTGATGGAATCTGTGGATGAGTGCCATGCCTCTAGGAATTCCCTAGCTATTCTCTGTTTGGCTTGTCCTATAATAGTAGTGTTGTCCCAGTTGAACTCATGTTGCTTGTCATCTGTGTGTGTGGCTACTAAGGATAGCTGGTTGTGTCGTTTCGTGGCTAGTTGGTGTTCATGTATATGGATTGTTAGCTGTCTTCCTGTTTGTCCAAAGGACTAGCCACGTTACCATACATCAAGTACATTTCTGAACTGACAGCCAGACTACTATGACCACTAGGACTCATAACAGCACACAAACCAACAGCCACTCTCAGACAACAACTCACCAGGACAAAGGACCTGATACCCAGCATGAGCAAAACCAGTATACAAAAACCAGTATATATAGTATACAAAATCCCATGCAAGGACTGCACAAAGCACTACATAGGACAAACAGGAAGACAGCTAACGATCCGTATCCATGAACGCCAACTAGCCACGAAACGACACGACCAGCTATCCTTAATAGCCACACACACGGATGGCAAGCAACAAGAGTTCGTCTGGGACAACACTACTATTGTAGGACAAGCCAAACAGAACAGCCAGGGAATTCCTAGAGGTATGGCACTCATCCACAGATTCCATCAACAAACACATCGACCTGGACCCAATATACCGGCCACTGCAGCGGACAGCTGGAACTGACAACCGGAAGTGGCAGAGACAAACCACTATAAATGCCAGAAGAAACATCACAGAAGCGCTTCACAGGAGGCTCCCAAGCACAGAGGATGTCGCCTAGACAGGGGACGTAACGTCTGCAACACAAATTCCCAGCTCGGCGAACAGAACCACGACAAGAAGCCTTTAAATCATGTAATTGAATGGAACAGCAACATTTGTCAAAAGCTGACTGGAAAAAACGGAATGATTTGGAGATGCTGGTGTTGGACTGGGGTGTACAAAGTTAAAAATCACACAACAGCAGGTTATCGTCCAACAGGTTTAATTGGAAGCATACTAGCTTTCAGAGCGACGCTCACCTGATAAAGGAGCATCGTTCTGAAAGCTGGTGTGCTTCCAATTAAACCTGTTGGACTATAACCTGGTGTTGTGTGACTTTTAACTTAGAATAATTTCCTTTTTTCCAAGAGGCAGTGAAAGAGTAGGATGGCAATTGCCAATCAGAAAATTCAAACAGCAGAGAGGATTTGCATCTTGTAAAACAGTAAGATAGTGGATCATGCACTATTAAATTAATTTTAAGAAGTTTTACGGCTGAATAAAGATTTTTTTTTCTTCATTAAGGTAAATGAGATATCACTAAGGAGTAGAACACACTTTTGCCTTTGTAATTTTCCATGATTTCAAAAACATGTAGGCTAATGTCCAATCTCTTACACGCCAAAATTCCCAAATGTGCTATTTACTTATCATATATTTTAAAGTATTGACTGATTATTTTTGTTTGAAGGTTGAACTTGGTGATGAATATAGGAACAAAACATGTGGCCTTTGTGGGGATTTCAATGGGCATCCTCAGCTAAATGAGTTTAAGCAAGGAGGTAAGTTTTTAATTTACTTCATTACTTGTTTTGAAATAACATTATATTTTAATTTGCTTAAAGGAAAGAGGTATATAGTATTAAAGATCCAACATTAGCTTGATCTGTTTTTACATTACTTGAGTATCTCTTCTATTTAATTGTTTACATTCTATATAGAGTCATAGAGATGTACAGCATGGAAGCAGACCTTTGTTCCAACTTGTCCATGCCGACCAGATATCCTAACCTAATCTAGTCCCATTTGCCAGTTCTTGGCCCAAATTCCTCTAAACCCTTCCTATTCAGTTACCCATACAGATGCCTTTAAAAATGTTGTAACTGTACCAACCTCCACCATTTCCTCTAGCAGCTCATTCCATACACACACCACTGTTTGCGTGAAAAAGTTGCTCCTTAGGTGCCTTTTACATCTTTCCCCTCTCACCCTAAACCTCTGCCCTCTAATTTTAGACTCCCCCACCCCAGGGAAAAGATCTTGTCTATTTATCCTATCCATGCTCCTCATCATTTTATAAACCTCTATAAATTGGCCCATATCCCTCAAGACCCTTCCTATTCATATATCCATCCTTTTGAATGTTGCAGTTGTACTGACCTCCAACACTTCCACTGGCAGCTCATTCCATACACGCACCACCCTCTGCATCAAAAACTGCCTCTTAGATCCTTTTAAATCTTTCCCCTCTCATCTCTCTTTCTCTGTGTGTGTGTGTGTGTGTGTGTGTGTGTGTGTGTGTGTGTGTGTGTGTGTGAGTGAGAGCAGCTTATAGTATTCTAAGATTATGGTGACTTTACCTTTCATTGTTTGCTCTGACATTATTTATTAAACCTGACTCATTATACATGATGAGATCCAAAATAGCTTGATCCCTATTTGGGTCCTCAACTTGTAAACCATCCCAAGTTCTTCCTTTTAGCTACATTTACCTGATGTTTCCAATCTACGTGAAGACTAAACTCAGTTCTGATTAATATATTGCCTTTGTTACACAGAGAATTTTCTAATTATTGCATGCACAAGTAAAACAAATCTGTAACAATTTAACTTATTAATGCTTAATGAAGATTCACATTAATTGGATCATTAAGGCAGATTGAGAAAGAAGTTGCAAAGGAATGCGAGATCCAGAAATAGTTGTGGAATATGAGGGCAAGGATTGTTACGAAGTCAAAAGAGTGTATGCTCACTTTAAGATAGAAAGTGCTTTCTTAATTTTAAAGTAAATTTAAAGTATAGCCACAGCTGCCAGAACAAAATATGACATTTCCAGGAATGATCACAGCTCCCGATATATGCTTATTTGCTCATCTCAGGAACTATTCTTATTCAAATAAGATGTGATAGAAACTTTTGAGATCATTAGGAGATCCAGGCAAGGTAGATACAAAGAAAATGCTCCCATTGCTGGATGGGAAGAGGACACTAATTTATAGGAATTATGTTATGACAGTAATTGTCAGAGATGTTCATTTTTTTTGCGGTTATAAACTAAAATGGAAGCTGTGGGATTACATAATTGAAATACCAGGACAGTTTTACAGCTTGAAAACTAAATGCTGCATATATTTTGATCTGTGCAATAGAATGTTGCTTATTGATGCAGGAAAACTTGTGATTGAGTGGCACTGAGAGTCTTTTGAGTTAAAGCCTGATAATAGCTGTCATTTGACATTTGAGCTGCAAAATGTTAAAGCTGAGGGCAGCAGAGGGGCAGACTCTGCAAACAGAAATCATCCATCCCTTTCTGTTCTAGTTGCATGAGGAGATGGAAGAACAACTATTGAAAAAAATCGAAAACAAGAAAAACTTATATGCACCTGAACAATTATCAAATCATTGAATAACTATTGCCATCCAGACAATATCATGCATCATTGCCAAAATCAAAAGAGACCTGACAAATAACTTCAGAAAAAAACTCATCAGCAAAGTGATAGAAGGTGTCATCAACAGTGCTATCAAGTAGCATCTGCTCAGCAATAACCACCTCAGTGGTGCTCAGTTTGGATTCTGTCAGGGCCAGTCAGCTCCTGACCTTATTCGAGCCTTGGTTCAAACATGGACAAAGGAGCTTAATTTCAGACTTGTTTGAGATGTTGATAGAATCCTGCATTACCTGCCTCCCTCCATTACCTTTCCTGGAGTTAACCGTTCTCCCTGACTGTATTTGTGGCCTTCCTATAACTGCGATTCATCAAACCTCTGAGCTCCTGTAAATTCCTCATTGCCTGTAACTGCCACTGCAACCGATCCATGCAATATGATAGGATTTGTAACCAAACACACTTCCTGCAGACATAATCGTCAGTAACATAGAAAATCTCCCTAATCTCCCACATCTAACAGGAAGATCACATCACTCTCCTAAAGGCCATCTTTACTCCTTCATAACCTGCAGACCCAGAAAATAGCCAGGCCTTATAGTTCCAAAAACACTGCTCCAGGCTAACTGAGTACTTGTGATTTATATTTTTAAAATTTAGTCAAGAGACAGATTTCGATAAAGATTAAGAAAGAACCCACTCTACTTACTATTATACATTTACAGCAAGTTTACACTTAAAAGCTATGCACTTATCTGCTCTTAGCTGTGACTTCTCCCACATAAGTTCCTCCAAGGTCAGTTGTGAATTTTGCTGTTTGTTAATTTTTCCTAGATGCACTTTGATGTCAGAGATATTTGAACTCAAACAGTAAAGGCAGTAGTTGTGCAGATTCACAGCAGTGTCAATTTCTTTCTCTGACCATGTGTATTCACTGCGCTTAAGGGTAAAAAAATGAGGTCTGCAGATGCTGGAGGTCACAGTTGAAAATGCGTTGCTGGTTAAAGCACAGCAGGTTAGGCAGCATCCAAGGAATAGGAAATTCGACGTTTCGGGCATAAGCCCTTCATCAGGAATGAGGAGAGTGTGCCAAGCAGGCTAAGATAAAAGGTAGGGAGGAGGGACTTGGGGGAGGGGCGATGGAGATATGATAGGTGGAAGGAGGTCAAGGTGAGGGTGATAGGCCGGAGTGGGGTGGGGGGTCGAAGGAGGGTGTCAGTGGAAGGGTACTGGTTGGTGCGGCGGGAAAGGACCGCAGATTCCCCCCAAACGTGATCGACGATGCCCTCCACCGCATCTCCTCCACTTTCCGCTCCTCCGCCCTTGAGCCCCACTCCTCCAACCGCCACCAAGACAGAACCCCACTGGTTCTCATCTACCACTCCACCAACCTCTGTGTACAACGTATCATCCGCCGTCATTTCCGCCACCTCCAAACGGACCCCACCACCAGGGATATATTTCCCTCCCCTCCCCTATCAGCGTTCCGCAAAGACCACTCCCTTCGTGACTCCCTCGTCAGGTCCACACCCCCCACCAACCCAACCTCCACTCCCGGCACCTTCCCCTGCAACCGCAGGAAATGTAAAACTTGCGCCCACACTTCCTCCCTCACTTCCCTCCAAGGCCCCAAGGGATCCTTCCATATCCGCCACAAGTTCACCTGTACCTCCACACACATCATCTATTGCATCTGCTGCACCCGATGTGGCCTCCTCTACATTGGGGAGACGGGCCGCTTACTTGCGGAACGCTTCAGAGAACACCTCAGGGACGCCCGGACCAACCAACCCAACCACCCCGTGGCTCAACACTTTAACTCTCCCTCCCACTCCACCGAGGACATGCAGGTCCTTGGACTCCTCCACCGGCAGAACATAACAACACGACAGCTGGAGGAGGAGCGCCTCATCTTCCGCCTGGGAACCCTCCATCCACAAGGGATGAACTCAGATTTCTCCAGTTTCCTCATTTCCCCTTGCCCCACCTTGTCTCAGTCGGTTCCCTCAACTCAGCACCGCCCTCCTAACCTGCAATCTTCTTCCTAACCTCTCCGCCCCCACCCCACTCCGGCCTATCATCCTCACCTTGACCTCCTTCTACCTATCACATCTCCATCACTCCTCCCCCAAGTCCCTCCTCCCTACCTTTTATCTTAGCCTGCTTGGCACACTCTCCTCATTCCTGATGAAGGGCTTATGCCCGAAACGTCGAATTTCCTATTCCTTGGATGCTGCCTAACCTGCTGTGCTTTAACCAGCAACACATTTTCAACTATTCACTGCGCTTGTCAGTCTTCCTCCTTTTTTTTAAAGTGCCATTGTTTTGATCTTTTTTCCCCAAAGTTGCAAAACAATGCAACAGCATTTAAATAGTGATTGGTGCTCCTGCAATTTGAGAAAATCACTTCGAACGTCTAAAATACTTCAAAAAAAAAGGAGCAGCTGTTCCAGCCACAATTTTGGATTACCAGAATCCTTTTGTAGGGGTTCAGCAAACATTTACAAGAATGTTGCCGGGTTTGGAGCGTTTGAGCTGTAGGGAGATGCTGAATAGTCTGGGACTATTTTATCTGAGCATCGCAAGTTGAGGGGTAACCTTATAGAGGCTTATATAAATATGAGCGGTATGGGTAGAATGAATAACCAAAGTTTTTTTTCCAAAACTAGAGGGCGTAGATTTAAGGTGAGAGGGGAAAGATTTAAAAAGGACCTAAGGAGTATCTTTTTCAGGCAGAGGATGGTGCATGGAATGAACTACCAGAAGTGGTGATGGAGGCCAGTACAATTATAACACTTAAAAGGCATTTGGAAGGGTATATGAATAGGAATGGTTTAGAATGCTTTGGGCCAAATCCTGGCAAATGGGACTGGATTAACTTAGCAAATCTGCTCGGCATGGATGAGTTGGACAGAAGGGTGTCCTATTGTGCTGCATAACTCTATGACTCTCCATGTTCCTTACTTTTTGTCATTGTGAAATTCAGCTGATTCTTCCTTAAGAGCACGGACATTGCAACTGCTGTAATGATAAACTGTTATTTGTGTATAAACTGTATGGCACATGGCATTCTCGCCTTTCAATTTCTAAGTTTTATTTAAGAAAATTTTTTTTCTTCCTTTTAATTAATTATCTCAGACAAAATAGCCCAATTTAGGGCAGCATTGTGGCGTGGTGGTTAGTGATGCTTCCTCACAGCGCCAGGGATCTGGGTTTGATTCCAGCCTCTGGTGACTGTCTACATGGAGTTTGCACATTCTCCCCATGTCTGCTTGAGTTTTCTTCTGATGTTCCAATTTTCTCCCACAGTCCAAAGATATGTAGCTTAGGTGAACTCGCCATGTTAGATTGCCCAGCATACAGAGATATGTAGGTTAGCTAGATTGGCTTTGGAAAATGGGGAGTGATAGGGTAGAGGGATGGTCTAGTTGGGATGCTCTTCAGAGGCTTGGTGTGAACTTGATGAACTGACTGGCCTGCTTCCACACTGTGGGAATTCTCTGATTCTAAATGTGTAAAGTCCAAGAGTTTTGAGTCATTTTTACAGCACAGAAAGATGTCCTTCGTCCCTTTGTGTTGGTCATCATACATCCATTTTCATTCCATTTACCAACATTTGGCCCATAAAATTGTGTGCTATGACATTTCATCTTCTCATCAAAATGTCTTGAATGTTCCTGCCTCTACCGCCCTGTCAGGCAGTGACTTCCAAATATGCATAAACCTGTGGGTGAAAATAATTTTCCTGTCATCCCCCTTTTAACTTCCTGCCTCTTACCTTAGAACTCTGCCTCTTCATATTGAATGCTTGATTTAGGATCTAGTGTTCTAAGTACAGTGAAAAGCTTTGTTTATGAGCGGTACAGGCAGATCATAGTCAGCAAGAACATACAGATCATAGGGTGAAAAACACCTTAGACAGAAGCATACAGAATACATCGCATGGGGCAGGCGCTAGGCAAGATCAACATTATTTGAAGTTAGAGAGTGCATTCATCAGTCAAATGATTGCTAGAAGAAGCTGTTCCTGAACCTGCTAGTGCGTATGTTCAAGCTGCTGTACCTCTGCCTGATGAAAGAGGTTCTAGGAGAGCGTTACTGAGATGTGGTGATCTTTGATGATGTTGACAGCCTTTCCTTTGCCACGAGATGTGTAAATGCAGTTCGTGGACGAAAAGTTGGTTTCCTTGATCATCGAAGCTGTGTACATAATCCTCTGTAGTTTCTTACGGGCGGAACGGTGCACAGTGGTTAGCACTGCTGCCTCACAGCACCAGAGACCCGGGTTCAACTCCTGCCTCAGGCAACTGTTTGTGTGGAGTTTGCACATTCTCCCCGTTTCTGCATGGGTTTCCTCTGGGTGCTCCGTTTCCTACCACAATCCAAAAATGTGCAGGTTAGGTGAATTGACCATGCTAAATTACACCATAGTGTTAGGTGAAGGGTTAGTGTTAGGGAATGGGTCTGGGTGGGTTGCGTTTCGGCGGGTTGGTGTGGACTTCTTGGGCCGAAGGGCCTGTTTCCACACTGTAAGTAATCTAACCTAAACAGTAATCTAATATTACAGTCGTGGTGTAGCAGCTGCCATTATGCTTTCTGTGGTGCATTTTTAAAAAGTTGGTGAGAGTATTTATGGACTTGCCAAATTTCCTGAGTAGCTTGAGAAAGAAGAGGCGTTGTTGTGCTGTTTTGACCATCGCATCTATGTGGGAAGTCCAGGGCAAGTTGTCGGTGATCATCACTCCTAGGAACTTGACGCTCTCTACCCTCTCACCCTCTGCTCAGTTAATGTAGATGGGGATGTGTTCTCCTCCTTTCTTTCTGAAGTCAATAATCAGTTCTTTTGGTTTTGCCAGTGTTGAGAGAGAAGTTGTTCGCATTGCATCACGTCACCAAGCCCTCTTTCTCCTTTCTTTATTCTGACTCATCATTGTTAGATATCCATCCTATCATGGTGGTGTCATTAGCAAATTAAAGGGCAATATTTCTCCCTATGTATTTTGCATATGTCCCTCAGAATGTGCTGTCTGCAGATCTGTACAGCTGTCTGTACACATCGAATCTGATGGTAGAAAGTGAGGCATTATGGCTTTATCTGAATTCTCTGTTTTCCAGAGCAGTTTTGTTGCTTGGTTTTCAAACCAGTTTTCACCAGGATATTGAGTTTTTATGGATGGTCACTGGTGGTATCATCGTGTGAGATTGCCTTAAAGGATGTTTTACCTGATAAATAGATGGAGACATATTGAAAAATCTCCATATTACAGAGGAGGAAATGCTGGATGTCCTGAAATGCATAAAAGTGGATAAATCCCCAGGATCCTAGAACTCTCTGGGAAGCTAGGGAAGCGATTGCTGGGTCCCTTGCTGAGACATTTGTATCATCGACAGTTACAAGTGAGGTGCTGGAAGACTGGAGGTTGGCTAACATGGTGCCACTGTTTAAGAAAGGTGGTAAGGACAAGCCAGAGAGCTATAGATGGTGAGCCTGACATCGGTGGTGGGCAAGTTGTTGGATGGAATCTGAGGGACAGTATTTGCATGTATTTGGAAAGGCAAGGACTGATTAGGCTTAATTAGCATGGCTTTGTGCATGGGAAATCATGTCTCACAAACTTGATTTCATTTTTTGAAGAAGTAACAAAAATGATTGATGAGGGCAGAGCAGAGGACATAATCTGTATGAACTTCACTAAGGCGTTCAACAGGGTTCCTAATGGGATGCTGGTTAGCAAGGTCAGTTCTCATACAATACAGGGAGAACTAGCCATTTGGATACAGAACTGGCTCAAAGCTGGAAGACAGTGGAGGGTTGCTTTTCAGACTGGTGACCTGTGACCAGCAGTGTGCAACAAGGATTGGTCCTGGGTCTGAGAAATGCTGTGAGCAGGTAGGGAAAGAGTTAAGGTTTGGGTTGTGTGACAAAAGCTCAGCTAGCATGACTTTAACCAGATAAGAACTTGCAGTAAACAGTGAGGTGCTAGAGGCAAGGTAGTGGGTTAATGAGGTGAAAAACATCCATTATGTAATGCCAGTTAACAAGGTTAAGAACATCCATTATATAGTGCCTGATGGCTTAATCTTTACTCACTGATTGTAATGGTCACCCAATCAATATAGATGTTACCTTATTTGGATGCTACTCCCTGTACATAACTATGTAATTCCTTAAGAATCTGCTGTTCGAGAGAAGACCGAGAACTCATGTCTCAGTGCACATGGGTGATCGTTCTCTCTCCCTCCACGGCTGGAATAAAGATGAAGGAGGTAAAGCCATAGTCTGTCTGAGTGTTTGCTTCGACTGATACGTGGATAGGGAATGGGACGACCAGTCCACTACTTTTCGTCATTTATATAAATGATTTGGATGTGAACATAGAAGGTATAGTTAGTAATTTTCCAGGTGGAACCAAAATTAGAGATGTAGCAAATCAGAGCCGGACTTATTCACCTTAATGATAAGATCCTGGGGAGTTCAAAGTTTGGGAGAAGATTTGTAGCTCGGGTGCTCGTTGTTGTGGTTCTGTTCGCCGAGCTGAGAGTTTTTGTTGCAAACGTTTCGTCCCCTTTCTAGGTGACATCCTCAGTGCTTGGGAGCCTCCTGTGAAGCGCTTCTGTGACGTTTTCTCTGGCATTTATAGTGGCTTGTCTCTGCCGCTTCCTGGGGAGTGTTGCTGAACAGAGATTTTAGATTGCAGGTTCATAGTTCCTTAAAAGTAGAGTTGCAGCTAAATAGGAGAGTGAAGAAGGCATTTGGTATGCTTTCCTTTATTGGTCAGACTATTGAGAATAGGAGTTGGGATGTCATATGCTGAACAGAACATTGGTTAGGCCACATTTGGAATATTGTGTGCAAGTCCAGTCTCCTTCCTATCGGAAGGATGTTGTGAAACTTGTAAGGATTCGAATAAGGTTTACAAGGATGTTGCTTGGTTTGGAGGATTTGAGCTATAGGCTGGGACTGTTTTCCCTGGAGCATCAGAGGCTAAGGGGTGACCTTATAGAGGTTTATAAAATTGAGGGGTATGGATAGGATAAGTAACAAAGTTCTTTTCCCAGGGGTGGGGGAGTCCAGAACTAGAGGACATAGGTTTAGAGCGAGAGGGCAAAGATATAAAAGGGACCTAAGGGGCAACATTTTCGTGCAGAGCATGTGCATGTATGGAATGAGCTGCCAGAGGAAGTGGTGGAGGCTGGTACAATTGCAACTTTTAAAATGCATTTGGATGGGTATATGAATAGGAAGAATTTAGAGGGATATGGGCCAGGTGCTGGCAGGTGGGACTAGATTGGATTGGGTTATCTGGTTAGCATGGACAGGTTGGACCGAATGGTCCATTTCCATGCTGTACATCTCTATGACTCTATGACAGCGTTTAAAAGGTTTAAAAGATATATGAATAGGAAGGATTTATAGGGGTATGGGCCAAAAACTGGCAAATGGGACTAGATTAGGTTAGAATATCTGGTCGGCATGGATGAGTTGGACTGAATGGTCTGTTTCCGTGCTGTATGTCTCTATGACTCTATTCATGTCATGTCTGGAAATATAAAACACTGTGCCTGGATATTGTAGAATGAAGAATTCAACAAATATTTATTACAACTAGTTATTATGGAGAAACATTATATTGCTTGAGCACATATGTGTCTGGGCTAATATTAAGTGATGAGTTTACCACGGAGGAGCAAACTTCTTGTTGAGTCCCATGCTTCAAGTGATCTAAGGTAAGGTAGAGTATGAGATCTTTATACTTTCAGGTCACATATAGTGATTGATGATATCATGAGCAGGCCTCTTAAAGGCATAATGGCTGTGAGGCATAATATGCTAATTTTGTCTGCATTTTTAATTTCAATATGAAGTGGCCAGGCAGTAGCATGGATGGCAGATAGCTATACTTTGTTCACGCTAGCCTTCCTGTTTTATCAGTTGAAACAAGAAGCCTAGCTAAGGAGACTTGAAGATTCAGAATGGGACTATAAAATGTTTTGTTGATTAACTATGTCCTGTGGATTAGTATGTCATTTTTAACAATATGCAATAATTTTAATAACAGAATGTAGTTCAAGTCACAAATGAAGTTTA
The DNA here is from genome assembly GCF_020745735.1 of Hemiscyllium ocellatum. Classification (NCBI taxonomy): domain Eukaryota; kingdom Metazoa; phylum Chordata; class Chondrichthyes; order Orectolobiformes; family Hemiscylliidae; genus Hemiscyllium; species Hemiscyllium ocellatum. Next base: position 12,703,253 of record NC_083418.1, on the reverse strand, counting down.
AGAAGTATTATTTACAGAAATAATGCCAAAACATTAGTTATTGGCATCATATATTTTTACACGTAACATGAATTATCTTTGTTTAGGCAAGGTGTTGTCACCTCAGAAGTTTGCCAATCAATATCAAGTAGATGATCCATCAGAAACATGTCATCCTTTGGACGTGACAAATTTGGAAGAAAGTTATGTTGATTATGTAAGTATATTTGTTCAGAATTGGCACACAGATTGGCATTTCACAGAAGCATCTCTCTTGAATATGAAATGAATAGAATCTTTGTGAAACAAGGTCTGCAGTTTCCATTTTTAAATATCAGTTACACATCAGAAGAAGCACGAGGAATCCCGGTTTGGTGGAGATCTGATTTTGAAGGACTTTTCTCCACTATGTTTCCACCCTGTGTTTGAGTAAAATTGATTCCTTGAATACAGGATATGTGAAATATTCATTTTAGTGAATGTTTTCTTAAGTCATTTTTTTTCTAATTTCCTTCTTGCTCAGAAATGGGTTTTATGTTATGTTTTTACTGAGAAACTAACTTGTTGATTCTGTTCTAGGTCTCTGATTGCTCTTGTATGTTGAATAAAGTGGCACCACTCTGTAAATTGCCGAAGAAAATTTATGTTTCAGAATGTCAACGTGATTTGTACAAGTGCACTGCCAAAGGTGATACGCAGTGCAGCTGTCAGACTTTATCTGAATATTCCCGACAATGTTCGAGGTTATTGCAGCCAGTCACGAACTGGAGAAATATCTCTTTCTGCCGTAAGTAGCATTATCTACCTTACTACCTGAACTTTCTGATGATATATTTATAATATATTATGTCACTTGTTTTAATTCCAGGATTTTTGTTGGATTGTGCATGTAAGAACTTGCTGTTACATATGCATTCATCATTAGTTGTGTTCAATTTGTATTCCAGCTTGCACCACCCCATTCATTCTTTACTGCTGTATTTGTTGACTGGCACTTGCCGTGTTTAGTGCTCCCCCCGTGGTCTCCTCTACATTGTGGAGATGAAAGCAGACTAGGTAATTGCTTTGTAGAATATTCTGTCCACAAAAATGAACCTGAGCTTCTAGTTGCCTGCCACTTCAATGAACCAGTATGTTCCTATGCCAGCATTTCTCTCCTGGGCTTGTTGCAGCACTCCAACAAGGCTCAGTGCAAGCTGGAAGAACAGCATCTCATTTTCCACTTAGGGATTCTACAACCTTCAAGACTGAATATCGAGGTATTCATAATATCTCATTTTCATTAAGGAATGGTCCCTATTATTGACTTTTCCTTCATCCGACTTCAGTGTTTTCATTCCCTTTTGTCTGCTGTTCTGTCTCTCTGGGCTCCATGTATTTCTTCTTCTTCTCGCACCCTGCCCATTCCTTGCCTTCACCATATACACTACATTTTCCCAGTGAACTTCAGTTTTGAAGAAGTGCCACTGGACCTGAATCATTAATTCTGTTTTCTCACCTCAGATGCTGCGAGACTTTCCAAGTTTTTCCAGCAATTTTTGTTTTTGTGTCAGATTTCTTGCCTCCTCAGTTCTTGTTTATTTTTTGTTTTTTTTAAATTCTCATTTCTATTTTCCTTTTCCTCTCTCCGTTTCTCTTTTATTTCTCTTGTAACCAAATTCTTTTAAAGTTTCATAAACTAAACCCTTTAGTAGAGGTAACTTGTTCCCTGAATTGCTTTGAACTTATTGACTTGCATGTATACTGTACCTTTCTTAAGCTCAAAACATCTTACCGTTAACGGCACAGAGGCCTACAGTCATCTGCACTCGAACAAAATATTTGTTTAGATCACTGTTCCTGGAAGACACTGTGACTTTTTTTTAAAGCAAACTTTTGCAGAGGTAACCAGTGCCCAATTGAATCTATTTTGAAATCCCCATACTCCAAACATTATATTAACAAATATAATTTATATGCTTTTCATCAAAGAGAGCCTATACTTGTCAAGAACGTAGATCACTACAGACCCTTCGACCCTTGATCTTGTGCCAATCTTTATCCTACTCTAAGATCAAACTAACCCACATACCCTTCATTTTACTATCATCCATATACCTATCCAAGTGTTGCTTAAATGTCCTTAATGTACCTGACTCTACTACCACTGCTGACAGTGCATTCCAAGCACCCACCACTCTCCCTGAAGAGTGTGTTGCCGGAAAAGCACAGCAGGTCAGGCAGCATCGAAGGAGCAGGGAAGTTCTGCTCCTTGGATGCTGCCTGACCTGCTGTGCTTTTCCAGCAACACGCTCTCAACTCTGATCTCCAGCATCTGCAGACCTCACTGTTTCCTACTCTCTATAAATCTCTGACATCGCCTCTAAATCTTCCTCCACTTACCTTAAATTAAGTGGAGGAAGAGCCTCCACCCTGGGAAAAAGTCTCTGGCTCTCCACTCTAGTTAAGCCTTTCATCATTTTTTTTAGATTAGATTAGACTTACAGTGTGGAAACAGGCCCTTCGGCCCAACAAGTCCACACCGACCCGCCGAAGCGAAACCCACCCATACCCCTACATTTACCCCTTACCTAACACTACGGGCAATTTAGCATGGCCAATTCACCTGACCCGCACATTTTTGGAGTGTGGGAGGAAACCGGAGCATCCGGAGGAAACCCACGCAGACACGGGGAGAACGTGCAAACTCCACACAGTCAGTCGCCTGAGTCGGGAATTGAACCCGGGTCTCAGGCGCTGTGAGGCAGCAGTGCTAACCACTGTGCCACTGTGCCGCCCTTCTACACTTCTATCAAGTCACCTCTCACTCTTCTTCGCTCCAATGAGAAAAACCCCATCTCCCTCAACCTTTTTTCATAAGATCTGGCATCCACTCCAGGCAGTATTCTGGTAAATCTCCTCTGCACCCTCTCTAAAACCTCCACATCCTTCTTATAATGAGGCGACCAGGACTGAACGCAACATTCCAGTGGTGTAGAGATGCCAGTATTGGACTGGGGTGGACAAAGTTAAAGATCGCACAATACCAGGCAATAGTCTACATGCTTTGTTTGGAAGTACAGGCTTTTGGAACGCTGCTGCTTTATCAGGTAGCGATCTGACGAAGGAGCAGTCCTCTGAAAATTTATATATCCAAAGAAATCATTTGGACTTTAACCTGGTGTTTTGTGATTTTTAACTTTAACAATATTCTAAATGTGGTCTAACTAGGGCTTTTATAGAAGCGTAACCCAGTGGCTTTTAAACTCAGTTCTCCCTGCTAATGAAAGCCAACACACCATACATCTTCTTAACAATGCTGTCAACTTGGGTGGAAACATTGAAGGATCTATGGACATGGACCCCAAGATCCTGCTGTTCCTCCACACTGCCAAGAAGCCTGTCTTTAATCCTGTAATCTGCAATCAAATTCAACCTTCCAAAATGAGTCGCTTCACACCTTTCCAGGTTGAACTCCATCTGCCACTTCTCAGCCCAGCTCTGCATTCTGTCAATATCCTGTTGCAACCTACAACAGCCCTCCACACTATCCGCAACTCCATCAAACTCTGTGTCATCTGCAAGCTTACTAATCCACCCTTCCACTTCCTCGTTCAAGTCATTTATAAAAATCACAAAGAGCAGAGGTCCCAGGACAGACCCCTGGCCTCCAAACTCCAGGCTGAATACTCTCCATCAACTCTCACCCTCTCTCTTCCATGAGCAAGCTAATTCTGTATCCCGACAGCCAAATTTCCCTGTATCTCATGCCACCTTACTTTATAAATAAGCCTACCATGGGGAACCTTATCAAACACCTTGGTAAAATCCATGAATGCCACATTCACTATTCTACCTTCATCAATGTATGTTGTCACATCCTTAAAGAATTCAATAAGACTTGTAAGACATGACCTGCTCCTCACAAAGCCATGCTGACCACCTCTAATCAAGGTCTGCTTTTCCAAGTAATCATAAATCTTGTCCCTCAGAATCCTTTCCAATAATTTGCCCACACCGATGTAAGACTGACTGGTCTGTGATTCCTAGGGTTATCCCTATTTCCTTTCTTGTACTTCATGTGAATTAAGAGAACTGCTTATTATATGTTGCTAATGTGTGGGCCAACTTGATCTAGCTCTATAGGTAATTCTTGTGGCAGTGTGACTGCTGAGCCTCTCAATAATGTCCTCACATTGGGCTGGTAGAGGGAAACATTCTGTTTTTATATTATGATATAACTTGTGTTATGTGGTTGCATATTTAGGTGATGCATTTTTAGCTGTTTAACTGACTTGTAATCTTATCTGTGTGCTGCCAAGCTCTGCCCTGGCAGTCTAAACAGTTCGTTGTCCATTTCTAACATCTAAATTTGACATTCCTTTTCACTTGCTCTAATGCTATAATATTAGGAGAAAGGAAACTGAGCTACCCTGAATACATAAAGCATTTGGAAGCTTTCAACAAAGTGTTAGAAGCCTTGCTGATTTTTCATTATTTTCATTTTTATTCTTTTATCAATTTGGCTTGGACTTGAGAGCTGGGAATTGTTGTCTGAAAGTGCCTTTGAACTTTGGGAAACAACTTGTAGTAAAAAGAAAACAGACCGAACAAACTTTTGTTTGTTTATGAGGCTGTACTTGGAGGTTAATTGCTACACTGATTCTTGATTGTAAGGGTTCCAACAGACACACCGACCCTGGGAAGAGCATTGTGTTTAAGCAGAGAACAGAAGTTGGTTATTAATAAGGTCAGTACCTGGGAATTGGTTCTATAAAGTCTGAGAGAGATTCTACATTCAAGCAGGTGGCAGTTGTTGAATGTTATTTGAGGCCTGGGTGAAGATTGTCTGTCTATCAGGGACAGACCAGAATTGAAGTTGTTTTTTCGTACTGTTTTCTCATGGGCGAAGGATTTTGGTTGCGTCTGACATGACATGAAGATTTTACTAGCTCCCTCAGTAAAGTTTGGAAGCTCAGTGAGTAGGAAGCTGAGTTAGAGATACTACTACGTGTATATCTGTGTGAACTGTAATGGTGACCCTGATCTTGGTTCCAGAAAAGCAACCAAGGAGTCCACATATATGCTTGTGAATCAATGCATTGCGAAAGTCATATAGATAATCTGACCAGTTTGTTATTTTCTTTTATTTATCCCTTAACAGTTTTTATATGTCTGTCTTCTGTGTGAATGAGGCTGAAAACAAATGTTTTGAGTTTAAAGCATTGACATTAATTAGATTACCTTTAATTTTTCCTTTTGTATATTTAATAAATTGTTACGTCTTCTGTTTAAGATTTAAAAAGTGTCTGGAATGAATTAAACTTTGGGATTAGTGATTCAAAAGGCTAGTTTGGAACCACTGGGGTAACTATTGGGATCTTCGATGGTTTTAATTCTATGGTGTTAGAATAGAGGTAGAAAGGCTGATTTGGTTCAGCTGTCTTTTCCCTTGTCGCAACACCATGTATGTTTGTATATGAGTGCATCTGGGAAGTCAGCGTAGGTGGGAGACTATTGTGAAATTAATCGTAGAATTCGTCTAGAGGGAGAATAGGGAATTAGCATACTAGTGTGGGATGAAGGCATGTGACGTAGATAGTGAGAATAATGAAGATATAGCTGGAAAAGAATCTGTCAGAAATTGGGGAGACTTTGACGTGATTAGAGGTAGCTTTATCAGTGATTGAAATTGTTGAGATAATGAAAAATGTAGATGGAATGCATTTAGCAATTGATAACTGAATCTTATTTTCTTTCAGCACCTATACCATGTCCAGGAAACCAGGTATACCAGGAATGTGGTTCTCCCTGCTTATCTACTTGTTCAAATCCACAGACAACCTGTGATAGCTATGGCACATATGGTTGCTTCTGCCCAGAAGGTAAATATACTGAAACTGAAAACAGTTTAAATTCTGGGATATATTGTCATGTATGTTTGCATCATTGTCAAAAATCACACAGCACCAGGAAATAATCCCCAACAGGTTTATTTGGAAGCACTACTTTTTGGAGCACTGCTCCTTCATCAGGTAGTTGTGGAGCAGGACCATAAGACACAGAATTTATAGCGAAAGATTACAGTGTCATACAACTGAAATGATATATTGAGCAAATCTAAATTGCTGTTAAATCTTGCATCTTTTAGAATGGGTTGCAAGTTTCGGTTCTTTAATAAGTAAATCTCAGAACTTCTTTTAAGTTAAATTCTCAAGATAACTGGAGGTTTTATGAAAAAAAGTAGCATCTCAGTTTAGGCAATGCATTAAAGGTGCAAGGTCAGAGACTGTGTGTAATCCAATCCCGAGTCAGACTGGTTCTATTTCCAAAGTGGAATTTACAAAATATTACATGGATTGACTGTCTGCAGTGACTGCCTGCAAATTGTTTGTTTATTGAGCAAAGTAGACTGTATCTGCAAATATAATTTTGCAAATACAAATTCACCCCATAGACGTGTGTGTGTGTGTGTATGTATATGAGAGGGACAGAGAGAGAGAGAGTGTGTACGTGTGCGTGAGTGTGACTGCATGTGAGATTGTGTTTGTGTGTGCGCGCAAGCTTGGTAAAGTGCACATGTGAGTGTGATGGAATATAAGGCTGAGCGAGGGGTGTGTGTGTGTGTGTGTATGAGAGAGAGTGAGTTTTGAGAAGATTTGTAGGTCGTTTGCACGCTGAACTGGGAAGTTCATTTTCAGATGTTTCGTTACTATACTAGGTAACATAATCAGTAAGCCTCTGGTGAAGTACTGGTGTCATTGACCCTCTTTCTATTTTTGTTTAGGTTTCCTTAGGGTTGGTGATGTTGTTTTCTGTGGTGATGTTATTTCCTGTTCTTTTTCTCAGAGGGTAATAAATGGCGTCCCAATGTCTTTTGTGGGTAGTTGATGTTCACGTATCCTGGTGACTAGTTTTCTGCCTGTTTGTCCAATGTAGTGTTTGTCACAGTTCTTGCAAGGTATTTTGTGAATGACATTAGTTTTGCTTCATGTCACAGTAGAGTGAACAGCTGGTTGGGAACTTCAAACTAGCTTCTCCAGGGAGAGGACACAAATGGGCCAAATACTGAACAACAGAAGCAATCATCCCAACACCCACAAACGAAGCTGCATTAGAACATTATTTCAACAAGCCACCACACACTGCAGCACAGAGGAAAATCACTTATACAGCGTATTCAAAAAGAATGGGTACCCAATGAACACAGTCGATCGATTTTTCAGCAACAAACCCAAACAAACAGACAAAATGTGTCCAGAAACCCTAGCCACTCTCCCCTACATCATAGACATCTCGGAAAATGACTGCCTGACGTGAGGTAGCCCACAAATCCACCAACACACTAAAACAGCAGCTAATGAACTTGAAAGTACCCATACAGACAACAAGCAAAATTAGGAACTTACAAAATACCAAAATACAAGATACATGAATGTCAACTAGCCATAAAAAGGCATGACTCACTCTCATTAGTATCCTTACCTACAGATGAAGAAGGGCACCATTTCCATTGGGACAACACATCCATCCTAGGACAAGCCAAACAGAGACACGTATGAGAATTCCGAGAAGCATGGCATTCCAACAAACACATAGACCTGGACCCCATTTACCACCCTCTGAGACAAAGAACGGGAAATGGTAACACCATAGGAAATGACATCACTAATCCAAGGAAACCTGAACACATAAATAGAAAGCAGGTCACGAATACCGGTGCTTCACCGGAGGCTCACTGATGATGTTACCTAGTACGAAATGTCTGAAAATGAACTTTCCAGCTCAGCAAGCAAACTTGCATATAGAGAGCGTGTTTATGAGAGAGGGTCTGCGTGAGTGTATGTGTGAGAGTCTGTATAGTGTAGTGGGGTTGCCTGTAATGTAACATGAACCTAAGGTCCTGGTTCAGGCCGTCCTCATGGGTACCAACTTGGCTATCAGCCTCTGCTTGGCCACTTTGCGTTGTTCCCCATCCCGAAGTCGGCTTTGTAGGATGGTCATCTGGAGATCTGAGGCTGAGTGTCCCTGACCGCTGAAGTGTTCCTCGACTGAGAGGGAGCACCCTAGTCTGGTGATTGTTGCACGGTGTCCATTCATCCATTGTCATAGCGTCTGCTTGGTCTTGCCAAAGTCCCATGCCTCAGGGCATCCTGGTCTGCAGCGTATGAGGTAGACAGTGTTGGCCGAATTACATGGATACCTGCCATGTAAGTGTTGAGTGGTGTCCCCACATAGTCTCTGTGTCGCCAGTCTGACATATCCTGCAGTGGTTGCCGTAACAGGCTTGTATGATGTTGTAGTTGATGTTGTCTGAAGGCTGGCCAGTTTGCTGTGAACAATTTTCGGTTTAAGGTTTGGTGGTTGTTTAAAGGTGAGAAGAAGAGGGGTAGGGAAGGTCTTGGCAAGATGCTCATCCTCATTGAAAATGTGTTGCAGGCTGCAAAGAACATGGCATAGCTTTTCCATTCCTGGGAAGTACTGGGCGACAAAGGGTACCCTATCAGTTACATCCTGTGTCTGTCTCCCGAGGAGGTCATTACAGTTTCTCGCTGTGGCATGTTGAAACTGGCAATCATTGGGTTGAGCCTCATACCCTGTTCTTATGAAGACATCCTTGAGCACCTTAAGGTCTCTGTCACGTTCCTCTTCGATCTGAACAGATCCTGTGTATGTGTAGGGTTTGTCCGTAGGGGATGGCTGTTTTAATATGTTTTGGGTGGAAGCTGGAGAAGTGTGGCATAGTAAAATTATCCACGAGTTTGTGGTAGAGTGAGGAACTGAAGTGCCCATCCCTGATGCAGATGCATGTGTCCAAGAATGAGGCAGATACGAAAGAATTTTCTATGGTAAGTCTGATGATGGCATGAAACTCGTTGATATCACTGTGTAGTTGTTTCACTGACTCCTAGCCATTGGTCAAGAGGAAGAAAATGTCGTCAATATATCTGATGTATAGTGTTGGTTGGAGGTCCTGTGCAGCAAAGAAGTCTTGTTCAAACTTATGCATGAAAATGTCGGCATATTGCGGTGCAAATTTGGTCCCTATGGCTGTTCCGCATGTCTGGATGAAGAACTGGTTGTCAAAGGTAAAAATGCTGTGGTCGAGGATGAAGCAGATGAGTTGTAGGATGGTGCTGAGAGATTGGCAGTTGTTGGTATTGAGCATTGAGGTTATTGCAGTGATGCCAAAGTTGAGGAATATGCTGGTGTAGATTGCTGGGATGTCCGTTATGATGAGGAATGTTCCCTGTTTGACTAGTCAATGGGTGCTGAGTTTCGATAGAGGCCTTCGACATAGCTAGAGAGGTTCAGAGGGCCACATTACCTGATACAATGGGACATCTAGGTGTGTTGGCTTGTGTATCTTTTGGATGAAGGAGCAGCACTCCGAAAGATAGTGCTTCCAAAGAAACTTGTTGGACTATAGTCTGGTGTTGTGTGATTTTTAACTTTGACCACCCCAGTCCAACACTGGCTCCTCAACATTACGTCATTGTGAACAGTGCAACTGGCCTATATCAAAAATATAGTCTTTTTTCAATACTATATTGTTAAAATCTCCATTCTAATCAGCAAGTACTCAAGACATTCTTTAGACACTATCTTATCATTGGTTCAATGACATTATGTTGTGCATCAGGTGAATATTTTAGGTGAATTCTACTGTGTAGCATTGATAAATGGTCCTACAGCAGTACTAGTTGTTGAGTCATCTCATAAGTGAAGTAACCATATCATGTTAAGATGAGGCACTTGGCAAATTTTAGATGTTTTTAATCAACTTGTGTTATGACTTCTTTGGAGATGGTGGACTTGAAAGCAGGCCTTCTAGCTCAGGGATAGGGACTTTACTACTGTACCACAAGAGTTCAGCCTTTTCAAGTTTTAAATTTGGTCTTTGGAGCTATGGGCATCAATTAACCTGGTGCTTCAACAGAACTGTCTAAAATGGTTACAGTTAATTCAGAACTTGAACATTCTGCAAAGGGGCAGCTTGCCAAAGCTTAGCACCTCTGATTCATCAGGATAATTGCAAGAACGCCAAATTGTGAACGATTGTACATTTTGAGAAAATGGTCCTAATTGGTGTGCAAGGTTTGAAAAGTGTGGTGCTGGAAAAGCGCAGCAGGCCAGGCAGCATCCGAGGAGCAGGAGAATCGACGTTTTGGGCATAAGCCCTTCTTCAGGATTCATTCCTGAAGAAGGGCTTATGCCCGAAACTTCGATTCTCCTGCTCATCGGATGCTGCCTGGCCTGCTGCGCTTTTCCAGCACCACACTTTTCAACTCTGGTTTCCAGCATCTGCAGTCCTCACTTCCTCTTGATTGGTGTGCAAGTCAACTCTCACATTAACATGAAGGTGAAGGAAGCTGTTTCACAACATTATTATGAAGTAGTTGTGCATATAATATCTGGTTTATAATAGTTGAGGCAGCATTTATTGCTTATCTGAAATTGTACTTGAGAAGATGGTGGTGAACTGCTTTCCTAAATCACCACAAAATGTTGTAGGTGCACCAACAGTACTTTGAGCAAGAGAGTTCCAGGACTTTATCCCAGCAACAAGGAAGGAACAGCAGCAAAGTTCTAAATTAGGATGGTGAGTGGCTTGGACAGGAGCTTGCAGGTGGCAGTGTTCCCATGTACCTGATGTGTTTGTCCTGCTGGAAGGTAGAAGTCAAAAGTTTTAAAGGTGCTTTTGAAGGAACTTTGGTTAGTTACTGAAGTACATCTTTAATGGTACACACTGCTGTCACATTACAGATAACAGAGAAACCTGGAGGATAGGAGCAGGGCAAGGCCACTTGATATCTCGAGCCTTTTCTGCTATTCAGGGTAATGATGACTGATTATTTAGCTCAGAGCTGAAAATGTGTTGCTGGAAAAGCGCAGCAGGTCAGGCAGCATCCAAGGAACAGGAGATTCGACGTTTCGGGCATAAGCCCTTCTTCAGGAATCCTCGAAGATTTTAACCTACTCTTTCTCCTCGAAGATTTTAACCTACTCTTTCTCCTCCTTGATTATTGAGTTCAGTACCCTTCTCCACCCTCCCCCACCCTGTGCTCTAAAATCGTTGATACTTGACTCCAGAATCCTTCCCACTACTGGCGTCAGGTTCTCTGGTCTATAGTTCCCTGTTTTCTCTCTACCTCCCTTTTTAAATAGTGGGATTATATTAACTGCCCTAAAATCTGTAGGAACTGTTCCAGAGTCTTGAAAGATGACCACCAGTGCATCCACTATTTCTAGGACCACTTCCATAACTACTCTGGAATTTAGACTAATAAATTATGGGATTTATTGGCCTTCAATCCAATCAATTTCTCCAACGCACTCTCTCTGTTCTAATGTAGATTTGCTTGAATCCCTCTCCGTCCCTAAAATGCGTGCTGTCCATCATTTCTGGTCCATTATTCATGTCCTCTCTGTGAAGACAGACTGAGGTCTTCTGTCAGCCATTTCTTTGGTGAATTTATAACAGGCAATCATCTTTTTCTCTTTACATATCTATACAATCCTTTACAGTCAGTTCTTATGTTACCCACAGGCTTGCTCTCATACTCTATTTTCCCCTTCTCAATCAATCCCTTATTCCTTCTTTGCTGATTTCTGAACTTTTCCAAATCCTCAGGTCTATTTGTATGCCTCTTCTATTGCAATTAATACAATCTCTAAGTTCCCTTGTAAATCCTGATTTGGCAACTGTTCTCTTTGTACTCTTGTGCCAGACAGGACTAAACAATTTTCGTAGTTCACCCACTTGACTTCTGAATGTTTACCATTGCCTATCCCCTGTCATTCCTTTCAATAACATTTCCCAATCCATCATAACAAACACATGTCTCATAGTTTCTCTCATTAAGATTCAGGGACCATAGTATTAGAAACAATTGCCTCACTCTCCATGTTGATGAAACATTCCATCATATTATGGTATTTCATCCCTAGAGTTCTCTCACAACTACATTAGCAATTTTTCCTTCCACATTGCATATCATCTCATCTGTTCTGTAGTTGGTTCCTCAACCAACTGTGAGTAGAATTAAGAAATTACAAGGGGCAAAAAATATTAGTGGATATTGCTCATCAATATTGTGCTTATGTTCTCTTTAACCAGTAGTACACTCTCCCACCTTTCCGTTTATGTCTGCCCTTCTTACAAACTGACTAATCCTCGGTTTTCAATTTGCATCCTTGGTCACTTTGTAGCCACGTCTCCATAATCCAAGACATGGAAGGGCCGGTGTTGGACTGAGGTGGACAAAGCTAAAACTCGCCCAACACCAGGTTATCTGCAGGCAATCAATCCATGAAATATTTTATAAATTCCTACTTTGGAAATAGAACTTGTCTGACTTAAGATTGGGATACACACAGTCTCTAACCTCACATCTTCACTGCACTGTCTGAGCTATCAATTTATTTATAAAACTTTAAGTTATCTCAAGAACGTGACTGGAAAGAAGTTTTGGATTACATACTAATGAACTGAAACCTGCAACCCATTCTAGAGGATGCAAGACTTAGCAGCAGTCTCGGTTTGTTCAATATATCACTTCAGTTGCACGAGACTAATCTTTTGCTATAAACTCTGTGTCTTATGATCCTGTTTCACAGCTACCTGATGAAGGAGCAGCGAAAGCAAATGCTTCTGAATAAACCTGTTGGACTATAAGTTGGTGTTGTGTTGTTTTTAACTATGTCCATAATCCAACTGTGTCATTCAACTTTACATCTATTTGTATGAGTAATTCATCCCCTTTAATTCAAATACTGCATGCATTCGGGCACAAAATGTTAAGGCCTATCTTTTAACATTCCTTGTTCCATAGCAAAAATTGGACACAATAATATTGTATTCAACACATTGCCAAATGGTTCTTGCAGCACTTAATTTTATTGGACAAAATCACAAGTCACATGACACCAGATTATAGTCCAGTAGGTTTATTTGAAATCACCAGCTTTTGGAGCAGGTACAGTTGGGAGCAGAGCTCCGAAAGCTGGTGAATTCAAATAATCCTGTTGGACTATAATCTAGTGTGATGTGACTTCTAACTTTGCACACCCCAGTCCAACACTGGCATTTTCATGTCATAATTTTATTGGGTATTTTAGAATACTGTTAAAAAAGGGAAACTTGTTGCCAACGTCTTTCATCTTGCAATTATCAGGACAAACACAAAGATGCCCAATGTTGCACACTTGCTTGTTGAGTCAACTGATTGGTCAGTTGGAGAAAACAATCAGGAACAAATGACTCCTCACATTCCCTGCCAATCAGAAAGGCACAGGACTTGAAATGCATTATTTTACTTACAGAGAACTAGTCCTTGTGTATGAATCTATTTCACTTACAGCGTAAGAGTAGCAGCATAGTGGTATTGTCTCCTGACTGCACCTGCTCCAAAAGCTGGTGATTTCAAATAAACCTGTTGGACTATACCCTGGTGTTGTGTGGCTTCTGACTTTGTCCAATAAAGTTAGATGCTTCAAGAACTATTTGGCAATGTGTTGAATACAATATTGTTGTGTACAATCTTTGCTATCGTTGATGTTGCACAGATACACGTTAGTCCATGGGCAATGCATTGTAAACTTGAATGTACAATTTGTTTCAGTACTATAATATCTATTTGCTAGTTTCTGGATCGGTTATTGTAACTTATCTTTGGTTATAGATTTGAAGTTTAAAACCATAAAATTGAGATGTCAAAGCTGCCAGAGTGCATAATCAGACTTGTTTCAATAATATAAAACAAACAACAAGGGATGTTTGAGATCAAAAACAAGCCAGAAATTGCTGGAGAAACTCAGCAGGCCTGGCAGAATCTGTGGGGAGAAAACAGAGTTAATGTTTTGAGTTCAGTGAGTCTTCATCAGAACTGATAGTAGCTAGGAAATTGCAGTATTTATGCTGAATAAGAGATTGCAAGGCGAGTGGGGAGGAATGTGGGGGAGAAGAGATGAACAGATGGGTAGAGACGGAACCTAGAGAGAGAGAGAGACACAAAAGGGGTAGGCAGGCGAGGAGATTCTTGATAGCGCACCAGGATAGAAGAGAAGCTGAATAAGTAATTATGAGAGCTGAGAATAGAAGAGAATGGGTAGGCTGTGTTGAAAGAAACCGAGTAATGTGAAATAGGCCCAAGAGTAGGTGAGAATGAGTTTGGCCGTGTTGAAAGCAACACATGTTATGACAGGGTTGAGAATGCGGTGCTAGAAAAGGACAGCAGGTTAGGCAGTATACGAGGAGCAGGAAAATCAACATTTCAGGCATAAGCCCTTTATCACAAATGAGGCTTGTGGGTCAGGGGTCTGAGAGATAACTGGGACGGTGAGGACAAGGGGTGGGGATGGTTCAGGGGGGAAGGCAGCTGGAAACGTGATAGATGAAGGTAGGGAGTGAGGGGATAATAGGGTGGAAAGGATAGGTAGAGAGGAAGATAGACAGGTTAAGAAGGTGGTGCAGAGTTGGAGGCTTGGGACTGGGATAAGATGGGAGAAGGGGAAGTGAAGAAACTGGTGAAATCCACGTTGATCCTGTGTGACGAGGCATTCTTCCTCCAGGCTTCAGGTGGTTAGGATTTGGCAATGGAGGAGGTCCAGGACCTGCATGTCCTTGTTGGTGGTGTCCTGGGCCTCCTCCATCACCAAACCATAACCGCCCAACGCCTGGAAGAAGAACGCTTAATCTTCTGCCTTGCGACTCTGCAACCACACGGAATAAATGTGAATTTCACCAGTTTCCTCATTTCTATTCCTCCCACCTTATGCCAGTTCCCAACTTGCCATCGCCTTCTTGCCCTGTCCATCTTCCTTCCCACCTATCCTCTCCACCCTCCTCTCCGACCTATCACCTTCCTCCCCACCCCTCACCTTCATCTACATTCCCAGTTACTTTGCCCCCAGCCACCCCATGTCCCATTTATCTCTCAGCTTCCCCTGGCCCACCAGCCTCATTACTGTTCCTCGGATGCTGCCTGATCTGCTGCGCTTTTTTAGTACGACACTTGTGACTCTGATCTCCAGCACCTGCATTCTCACTTTCTCCATGTTATAACAGGATCAGACCGTGGGAGTCGGTAAAAAAACATGGTAGGACAGAATCGGGCTCTAAAGTTATTGGATATGATGTTGAATCCTCGAGTCTGCAGGGCTCACAAGCAGAAAATGAGATGTTGTTCTTCAAGCTTCTACTGAAGCTCCCTGGAGCACTATGGTAGGCTTGTCAGCCATGATAGCAGGGAATTCTTGGTTGAGATAATCAAGTTCAATAAATTTAGAGTCTGATTCCATACTTTTTTTTTGTTTTCACTCACTCCCATACCCTGGGCCTGTCATAAATTGCTTTCAGCGAAAAGTGAGGTCTGCAGATACTAGAGATCAGAGCTGAAAATGTGTTGCTGGTTAAAGTGCAGCAGGTCAGGCAGCATCCAAGGAACAGGAAATTCGACGTTTCGGGCATAAGCCCTTCATCAGGAATCCTGATGAAGGGCTTATGCCTGAAACGTCAAATTTCCTGTTCCTTGGATGCTGCATAAACTGCTGCACAGTGGTTAGCACTGCTGCCTCACAGCGCCTGAGACCCGGGTTCAATTCCCGACTCAGGCGACTGACTGTGTGGAGTTTGCACGTTCTCCCCGTGTCTGCGTGGGTTTCCTCTGGGTACTCCAGTTTCCTCCCACAGTCCAAAGATGTGTGGGTCAGGTGAATTGGCCATGCTAAATTGCCCGTAGTGTTAGGTAAGGGGTAAATGTAGGGGTATGGGTGGGTTGCGCTTCGGCAGTTCGGTGTGGACTTGTTGGGCCGAAGGGCCTGTTTCCACACTAAGTAATCTAAGTAAATCTTTCAGCGCAGCTTACCCATCCTCTCCTCTTTGCTCTCATTATCACTTAATTAACTACTCTTCTACTCTTCTTTCAGTAATCTCCTCGTCTGCTTAGCCCTTTCATGTCTTTCTCTATCTTCTGTGAGCTACCTCCACCTATCCATTCATGTCTCCACCTACTCCCCAACCTTGTCTTTACCTTTTCCAAAGTGCTAGCAGTTCTGATGAAGCGTCAACTGAGTCAAAACATTAACTCTGCTTTCTCCCCACAGATGTAACCAGACCTACTGAGATTCACCAGCAGTTTCTGTATATGTTTCAATAAGTGGTTTTTCCTCCTCGTTTTCACCTGGTTAAATCTTATTTCTTTAAAACTACCAAGTTTCATTGTTAGGAGTTCCATGATGCCTTGACTAAGTGTACTTTCTCAGTGTGAAAATCTGGCCACTGCGGATGTAACTAAACTAGACTCAAATTGTCTATATATAGACAAAATAGAAGACAATGTACAGCCACTACCTGATTGGATTTTCTTATTGCAAGCTGGGGGGATGTCAGTGACAACTAGAATTTACTAATTTCGCATAGACTCAGATTTCAATTGGAACCAGTTTCATCAAAATGAATTTTAATCTGCTGCCTAGACCTTTGCAGAAAATTCTCAGCTCTGTGAGACGTTATGAGCTGGTAACCTGGGTAATAATTTTGATCATAAAAGGTGATTGTAGCAAAGTCAGCCAGCTGGACTTCATAGAATAAGAGTTCCTTGATTTGGGGCTGTTAATCTGAGCCCTGGCTGGCAGATAATGAACAGGAATGTCAGAGATGCCACTCTGCTAGCTGACTCGGAATGACGTGAAGGTACTGGTGTTGAAAAGGGTGGACAAGGTCAAGCATCACACGACACCAGGTTATAGTCCAACAGGTTTTGCAGTGCTGCTACTTCGTCAGGTGAAGTCAGCACTCTGAAAGCTTGTGATTTCAAATAAACCTGGGAGACCATAACTTTGGTGTTGTGTGACTTCTAACTCAGAATGAGGCAGTACTAAAGTGAAGGACTGTTGACAGATACTGACCTCTGTGGAGTTATTTCAGTTACATTACTTAACTACTAATACAAAAATTTGGACTAATGCAATTAAAATATAGTGACAATCCAACTGTGGCACTTTAGGAGTTTGAATTCTATTTAAAATCTGGAAGCATAATGCTGATCTCACTAAAATGAACAGACCATCATTAAAAGCCCATCGGTGCCTTTTAAAATAGGAAACTAATCATCTTTATCCAGTTGCTGAACTAATATATTTAACTTTAACTGCCCTTTGATGTGGCCTAGCAAGTGCTCAGAAGTATCAAGCCATTACATAAATTCAAGGAGAAGCCCATCAACGTATTTTCAATGAATGTCAGCCTTGCCAACAATGCTTGTATCCCAAAGTGAATTTTGAAAATTTAAAGTCTTTCCAACAAAATAAATGAACAGATTACTAAATAGAGCAATTCAGTCATTGTCTAGTATTAACTTGTGTTTTGGGTAAGCCAGTTATCAAAATTCATGGTAATAAAAATAAAAAGTGGAAACTTGAAACTCTTGAGGCTTTTTCAGTTTCAGATGATGCCAGGAAACAGTGTCTGTTGAGGATACTGGGTTGCCACCTGGTCCCTGGCCTCTTAATGAAATATGCTGAAAATGTGTTGCTGGAAAAGCGCAGCAGGTCAGGCAGCATTCAAGGATCTGCAGCATCTGCAGTCCTTACTTTCTCCTCTTAATGAAATATGTCATACATGTCTACTTGTAGTGTATCATTTTTGCTTTTTAAACTAATTTATATTTGGAATGATAGTTCTCTTAGATTTCACTAGTGATGAAGGAGGACAGATTTTGTTGAAAATTTTCATCTTTTTCATCGTCTACTAGTTGATTTTATCCCATGATTTAGATTTCTTGCGAATTGTCCTGATGAGCGAAAGGCAATAAATGCATTTTTTTTAAAAATCCCATTATATACAATTATTATAGAAATGATTTGGATGTGAACATAAGAGGTATAGTTAGTAAGTTTAGACAATACCAAAATTGGAGATGTACTGGACAGTGAAAAGATTGCCTCAGATTACAATGGGATCTTGATCAGATGAGCCAATAAGCAGAGGAGTGGTGGGTGGTGTTTTATTTAGATTAATGTGACATGCTGCATTGGGAAAGGCAAATCAGTGCAGGACTTATACACTTAATGGTAAGGTCCTGGGGAGTATTGCTGAACAAAGAGACCTTGGAGTGCAGGTTCATAGTTCCTTGAAAGTGGAGTCACAGGTAGATAGGATAGTGAAGAAGATGTTTGGTTTGCTTTCCTTTATTGGTCAGAGCATTGAGTATCGGAGTTAGGAGTTCATGTTACGTTTGTACAGGATATTGGTTAGGCCATTTGTGGAATATTGTGTGCAGTTCTGGTCTCCATCCTATAGGAAGGATTTTGTGAAATTTGAAAGGGTTCAGAAAAGATTTACAAGGATGTTGCCAAGGTTGGAGGATTTGAGTTATAGGGAGAGGATGAACAGGCTGGGGCTGTTTTCCTTGGAACTTTGGAAGCTGAGGTGTGACCTTAGAGAGGTTTGTAAAATCATGAGGGGCATGGATAGGATTAATAGGCAAAGTCTTTTACATGTGGTGGGGGAAGTCCAGAACTAGATGGCTTTAGGGGTTTAAGCTGAGAGGGGAAATATTTAAAAGGGACCTAAGGGGCAACCTTTTCATGCAGGGGGTGGTGCCTGTATGGCATGAGCTGCCAGAGGAAGTCATGGAGGCTGGTACAATGACAGCCTTTAAAAGGCATCTGGTTGGGTATATGAATAATAATTTAGAGGGAAATGGGCCCAATGCTGGCAAATGGGACTAGATTAATTTAGGATATCTGGTCGGCATGTGCGAGTAGGACTCTTTGACTCTATAAGTGACTATCTCATATTACCGTTTGTCTAGTTGCATTCCACAGATCCAACTGTCATACTCTATTTGAATAAATAAACAAATTAACAACTCCTTTGGAAAATAGAAAAGGCTAAATCGAAGTTTTGGCTTTCCATAGAATTCAACATTGATTTTTCTTTTTGTTGCCAGATTTCCTATGTACTCTTAAATCTCGTCCTTTCATTTAATTTCACACTCTTCATTAATTCTAGATACTAATGCTTGCAGCTCCACCAAGCTTTGAATGCAGATGTGGGGTGGGTTATGAAAATATCCTTGTCAAATGGTGTATTATACTTAAGATGATGATCCTACTGGCAGGATGAGGGTGGGACATGAACCCTGCACTCCTCCCAACTAAATCTAATAAATTAAAGTTAAAAACCTTCTTTAAATAAGGACAGAATAGAACTTTTAAATCTGTTAATTTCTGAACAGCTGAGGGAATGCACAATGAAGTCAGTCTTGGTAAGTAGGAGATTGTTGTGCACTGTCTATAGCAAATATTGCTGTTTGCATTGGAGAGATGAGTATCAGATTGATGTTGAGGTGTACCACATGCTGCAGGAATGACAGATACTTGTGTATGATGTGGACATGGGAAAGGAGAGAGGGGCAATAAGGCAACAGTGTTCATGCTCTCAACTCAAAATCTGCCAGTGAAAATGGAACTAGAGGAATGGAAGTGACCCAGTGCCACAGGAGACTGACTTTGGACAAGTGGTCACTAACATTCGAGGCCTCATTTATGAAGACTCTGCAGTTTTCACCAATGGCTAACTAGTAGATATCAACTTCATTGTAGTCTTGATCTTCTGCTTGCTAGCTCCTTCCAAGGATTAGCTGCAAATCTTGGTGGCATCTCATAACTTGCTGTGAGCTATGTCAGTTCATTGATTTTTTTCTTTGGCAGAACTATACAGTATTTTGATGAGGGTCAAAGCACCAAGTGACTGATGAACAAGAAGGGCTTCTAGTCCTTCAATATCCAATGAGCCTGTGACAACAACAATAGCTTCCACCATGTGTGCTTGCTTTCTTGGTAGCTCTGACAGCTCCTTAATCATCTGCAACTCCAGTCTGTTTCACAGTTTCACTGCGACTTCAATACACATAGATGAGCAAAGAATATTCCTTTAATGAAACAAAAAACTGCAGATACTAAAGGACCTGAAACAAAAACAAGTTTCTGGAGAAACTCAGCAGATTTGTGGAGAAAAACAGAGTTAACAGTTTGAGTCCAGTGACCCTTCTTCAGAGCCGAGAGGACGGAATATTCCTTGATGTCATAGTTTTTCCCCATTTTGAGACCACCCCAAACAGATGCTTTCGGCTAAAGCCATCTGATCATTTGGACAACTATTGAGCAGGTCATCAGACTTCTGTAACTGTGATTCCAGTTTTGTGGTGCTCTTCAGTAATCCTCATGTTAAGGTCTCAGTTATTGTGATGATTTTCTGCACTCGCCATTGCCAGAGAGGTGCAGATGTTGAGCACAATGGGATTTTAGGAAAAATGCCTAATGGGGGAGGAGCTGAAAGAGGAGGTAGAAGATAACGATACTGAACAGAGACGTGCACCTACGGTATAATGAGATGGTCTCCTGTTGCCCTTCAACAAGATTATCTTCCCTTCATAGCCTCTAGCCAAAGATCCGGTTTGAAGCAAGTGGTTCCTGGCTTCCAATATGCCTGTGACATTTTGCTACACTTTGGTGCAGAGAAAGGCTTCTTCAGGGCAAGCAGCAACTTCAGTGATGGCTGCTGTACGTCTTATGAGTGAATTAAAAATTCATCTGATCCTCTTTTAATTCTGCATCCCCCTGGCTCTGTGTGGACACAAAAACTAAATAAAGGGCCTCCCATTTGAAAATCTGACCTTTAATCAGTTTCCTTTTCCAGAGCTAATTAGGAGAGGAGTATGCTTCTCATCTATGAACACACTGCAAAATTTAAGCCAACAAATGCTCTTAATTTAACAGAAATATTTATTCTTTTTATATATGTACAGGATAATTATTTATTGAATGGTCAAATTCAACCTGGTTTTTATAGCACATGATTTGCGCAGTTCAAGAAGGTAACTCACTCCCACCTTCATCAGGCGTTGGGAATAAATGCTGCCCAGCCAGTGACACTCATGCCCCGTGAGAAAATAGAAAACAAGTTATTCATGAATTCCCTTAATATTTTCTGTGTTTAGTATAGCTCAAAATGAAAAGATAAACTTTGTGGAAGCTGGTACATTTCGGGTATATGTTTGATTAATGGCACTTGGATTTTTTTTTGCACCATCCTACCACTGTAATTTCTTGAAAGTCCATTCTGAAATGACTACATAGAGGCCAGTATCCTGTCACAAGTCACCTTTTATTTACATGTGTGTCATATTTGACACTGGTCTGGCTTCCTCAGGACCAGATGTTAGAGTGAGCAGAACTGCTGATACTCCTGTCTGTATCTGTCAGTGGTGTTCCTTGATTGGACCAAATTAACAGTATCAATCAGAGAACTCATATTCTATGAGGTCCATCTGGTTGATCCGACTACAATTACTACATCCTTCCCATGTAAGTCGGGGGATGTAAGCTGGTTCTTTTTTTGTAGCCTCTCCTGTGGCATTTTCACATCGGATCCAATTCCTCCAACTCAGCCACGGATCTGGGCATGTATCAGACTGTAGGCTGCCTCTTGTGTTTGTAGCATCTCAAAAGAAATTCATCCAGTAAATGCCTTGAGGCTGAGATGTCTGCCAAGTGCACCTCAGAGTCCGAGGTTTCTTTGACGCAGTATGGAGAGGGAGAAGCAATGGGTTCCGACAGCCTTTCCAGCTGTTTTGAGGGGCCAGGTATGTTTTGCTCCTGCCCTGTTTGTGAATTTGCAGCTTTCATGTGGTCCATGTGCGTGACCACCTCACCTACCTGAACTTTATACGTCACAGGACCCCCCGCCAACACTGCCCCTTATCCATGCAAAGCCATTTTTGTGGTTTTGACACAAACTTCGTACCTTGACACAAACTGTTTCTCTCACTCACAGGAGTCTTGTGTTTTACATTGGTGTCCTGATGCCTTCACCCTGCTATTGGCCGTTCCTCTCCATTGGGCCATCTGTGAGCCAAGACTATGCCGATACTGTATGGTGAGTCCAGCACCGTACAGTACAAGATCTCACTTGGAATCGTAGTGCAGCAACATCTTAGACCATGATAGTTGCTTCTTCACTTCCCTGCAGGCTGCGACTTGCTGTTGAGACCATATCCAAGGTTGCGCCTTTTTCAGTCGCAGATGTAAAGGATGGAGGCCAGATTACGTATGAACCTTCCTTAATAATTCACGAATCCAAGGAAAGACCTAAGCTTCGGTACTTGGGAGCCAGTGCACTTTGATCACCCTCGCTTTATCTTCCAATGGGTGTAACCTGGTCTTGTCGACTCTGTAGGCCAAGTAGATTATTTTGGGGTGTCTAGAAAACATATTTTTTCCCTCCTAATGTGTATGCCCCCTTGCAGAAATGTCTAAGGATTATGTCTGGGTCTCTCGGTGCTGTATATTGGTCTTCCCTGTTATTAGCACGTCGTTTAGATAAATGGTGACTTGTGCGTAGACCTTGTATAATGTTCTCCATCGTCCACTGAAAAATGGCACAAGCTGATGAACTCCCAATGGCAGTCTTGTATATTGGTACATTGCCTTAATTGGAGCATATGTCTGGGAATCCTCACCTAACTGCAATTGTAGGTATGCATGGCTCATGTCCAGCTTTGTGAAGGACTCCCCCCACCGTAGCTTTGCTTATATCTTCTATACATAGGATTGGTATTTATGCAGCTGCAAGAAGCAGGTTACCATTGGTTTAAAATCCCACAAAGGCAAACTGACCTGTCAGGATTCACAATCGGTATAAGCAGTGCTGCCCATTTCGCACACTGTGCTGGTTTGATGATCCCTTTGCTTTCCAGCCTCCTGCTTTCTGCCTCTACTTTAACCAGTAAGGCAAATGGCACTGTGTGGGCTTTGAAGAATCATGCAAAGTGGCCTTGACTTCTTGAAAGGCTTCTAGGTTTTCAATTAGGACTTCACTCAGGCAGCCATTTTCTGATTGAAAAATGTTGAGGCAATCTAGGTGAATCTTTCTTAACCAATTTTGGCTCCATCAGGTTTGGTCCTGAGCCTTTTACTACAGTCAGTGGTAACTGAACCTGCTGCTTCTTGTGTGAGACCTGAACTGAAGTTGGCTCCTTAACCTGTAGAGGTTCTTCAGAAGAAGCAGGTTCACAGTCTAGCCAAGGTCTTATGTCCACTTTAGGTTTGGAGTCCAGGGAGAATTTTGTTAAAGACTGAAATGGCTGCGCCAGTATCGACCTCTGTTAGAACTGGGTGACTATTTAACCAGATGTTTATTTTGGTAGGTACTGATTTAGATATTGCTAAGTAATTTAACTGTGCCAAACCTGACGTAGGTGGGCTTTCCAGGGTGTGTCCTTTCTTGGATAGCGGCCTCTGAGGTCTCTTATTCAATTCAGGCCTAGTGGGACTCCTTTGCTGTGTCAAGCCTGCATACAGGCAGCAGCTACAAATGTTTACTGGACTGGATTCTAAAGAAAATTTATTCGTTTGGCTGAAGTTTGGCTTTGTCTGGGTGTTTTGGTGTGGTTAGAATCCCTCTGTTTAGGATAAGTCCGAAGTGAGACTATGCAATTACCTTTACTCAAGTGGCATTCCCCAAGCTCAGTTGGTCTGGTGAGGGTGTCCACTTTCATTGGTCTGCAGCTCATAAGTTCCACTTGCTGTATTTTCTCATGTCAAAATCAGTTGTAGTGCCAGGTTGAAGTTCATTTGGGCTTTAGCTAATAGGTGCTTTTGCATTGGTATGTCATTAACTCCATGTATGTAATGGTATCTCAGTATCTCATTAAGGGTTAAATCAAAGTCACATGCTTCTTCCAGTCATCTTAACTTAGTCAAAAATCCCAGCATGGATTCCCCTGGTTCTCGAACTGACAAGTAAAACCAATAGCATCTCAGAATTAGAGGAGGCTTGGGGTCGTAACATTCCTTAACTAAATCTGTCAGCTCCTGAAAGTTTTAGTATCTGGTGCCTCAGGGAAAGTTAGGCTCCTAATGGCTGGAGTGGCATGTTGGTTCAGTGGTTATCACCAGGGACCCGGGTTCGATTCCCACCTCGGGCGACTGTGCAAATTTCACGCAGACATTCTCCTCTGCATAGGTTTCCTCTGGGTGCTCCGGTTTCCTCCCACAATCCAAAGATGTGCAGGTTAGGTGAATTGGCCATGCTAAATTGCCCATAGTGTTCAGGGATGTGTAGACTAGATGTATTAGTCAGGGGTAAATGTAGAGCAGTAGGGGAATGGGTCTAGGTGGGTTACTCTTCGGAAGGTCGGTGTGGACTTGGGCCAAAAGGCCTTTTTCCATACTGTAGGGATTCTACATCTATAACTTAAAAAGCTGCTGGTCAACAAACTGTCAGGAGAATTACCTGTTGCTTTTCATCTGCCCAAATGTCAATTGCCTGGAAACAATGATGCATTCTTTCCACATCCTGGCCCAGTCTTCGACGGAAGGATCACATGAGTCAAGTTTCCCAAATAATGACATGATGCCAGAAATTCTTGTTCCAATTCAAAGACACTGTTACGAGCAAATTTATTCAAGAGAATTTCTTTTCTCATCACCACTGAAATAACTCCACAGAGGCTGGTATCCCATCTATCTTTATTTTCCTATCTTTTAAATCTGTAAGGTTTCGTCTTGCTCTGAAGGTAGAAAAGTCCAATTTGTTCCAGCTTTTCCTGATGACACAATTGTGAGAGGATGGGATCAACATTGAAGTTTCTTTGTGCATCGTGTCTGATGCTTGAATCTGAACCAACATGAAGCTTGATCAGTGTCTGAAATTAGATATGACATTATTTAACGTGGGCTCTGATCAGAGCACTGTTTAGCTGTGACTTGTTATTGCCAGACTGTTTCTTGCTTTATTGAACATTCTATAATTAGAAATATTGAATGCTGAATCTACTAAATCTCAAGTTAGTTTCAACTTCATCCGTGTGTAACTTAGAGATACAAGAAAGTACAGGCTGAAAAAAACTGGTGTCTAACTGGACAGTTCCCAACGCATACACTTTAAATTCCCATTTCAAATAGTGGTATGCTATACAACATGAATTGCCTTAGGAATGTGGTGAGTATAGGGATAGAAAGATGAATCATTATGGACATGCTATTTAGCTATTTTTTGTTTTCAGGTCCAAATCATTTTTAATTCATTTAGATATCAAATTAAAAGTACATGAACGGTCAAGTGCAAATAAAAATCATTTTGCCCCTAAGTAATCCTGGCTGAGGAGCTGTGTTAATGAATTAGCTTTAGCTAAACCACTGTAGTTCAGCTTGCCGACTGTGTGAATATGGTGAAAATGCCCAGGTGCCTTCCAAAAAAGTGACACGTCCAATCTGATCAATTACTACCCCATCCTGAAAATTGCTAAACTAATAGATGAAGTCATAGAGATCTACAGCATAAGAAAAAGGCCCTTTGGTCCATTGCATCCATGCCTGTCAAAAACAACCACCTAACAATTCTAATCCCTTTTCCAGCACTTTGCCCATAGCTTTGTACGCTTTGCTACCCCAAGTGCACATCTAAATACTTCTTCAATGGTATTAGGGTTGCTGCCTCAACCAGCCTTATGGGCAGTGAGTGCCAGATTCCACCACCCTTTGGGTATGAAAGTTTTCCTCAGGTTTCCTCTAAGCCTTCTGGTCCTTACCTTAATTCTATTCCCCCAGTCACTGATCCCTCCATCAAAATCATTCTTCCTGCCTGCCCCTCTTAATTCTGTACATCTCAATCATATCCCCCTCAATCTCCTCTGCTCTATGGAAAACAGTCACAGTCTGTCCAATCTCTCTTCATAAATGAAACTCTCCAGCTAAGTTAACATCTCAGCAAATCTCTTCTGCATTCTTTCCAGTGCTATCAGTGCACCTCCCTGCACTTAAACTCTATGCCTTGACTAATAAAGGCATGTTTACCATATACCTCTTATCAATCATCAACAGTATGTTCAAAAATAGAAGGTGATGTG
This sequence comes from Hemiscyllium ocellatum, assembly GCF_020745735.1. Classification (NCBI taxonomy): domain Eukaryota; kingdom Metazoa; phylum Chordata; class Chondrichthyes; order Orectolobiformes; family Hemiscylliidae; genus Hemiscyllium; species Hemiscyllium ocellatum. The sequence goes on along the minus strand of NC_083418.1, from coordinate 12,677,376 downwards.
AGATATGATGACAGATGATAATGAAGTGGACTGCTTACAGTTGAACTTGAAGCTGTTCCATCTGTGTCTTGGCAAGTTCTCCATCACACTTCTGACATATGTCTTATAGGTGGTGGAAAGAATGGAGCTGAAAATGTGTTGCTGGTTAAAGCACAGCAGGTTAGGCAGCATCTCAGGAATAGGGAATTCGACGTTTCGAGCATAAGCCCTTCATCAGGAATGAGAGAGAGTAGCCAAGCAGGCTAAGATAAAAGGTAGGGAGGAGGGACTTGGGGGATGGGCAATGGAGGTGGGATAGGTGGAAGGAGGTCAAGGTGAGGGTGATAGGCCGGAGTGGGGTGGGGGCGGAGAGGTCAGTAAGGAGATTGCAGATTAGGAGGGCGGTGCTGAGTTGAGGGAACCGACTGAGACAAGGTGGGGGGAGGGGAAATGAGGAAACTGGAGAAATCTGAATTCATACCTTGTGGTTGGAGGGTTCCCAGGCGTAAGATGAGGCGCTCCTTCTCCAGCCGTCGTGTTGTTATGTTCTGCCGGTGGAGGAGTCCAAGGACCTGCATGTCCTCGGTGGAGTGGGAGGGAGAGTTAAAGTGTTGAGCCACGGGGTGGTTGGGTTGGTTGGTCCGGGCGGCCCAGAGGTGTTCTCTGAAGCGTTCCGCAAGTAAGCGGCCTGTCTCCCCAATATAGAGGAGGCCACATCGGGTGCAGCGGATGCAATAGATGATGTGTGTGGAGGTACAGGTGAACTTGTGGTGGATATGTCTGCTCCCAGGAGGACCAGTTCCAACACTGCACAGCCCAGATGGCCTCCTTCTTCAAGGACCGCAGATTCCCCCCAGACGTGATTGACGATGCCCTCCACCGCATCTCCTCCACTTCCCGCTCCTCCGCCCTTGAGCCCCGCTCCTCCAACCGCCACCAAGACAGAACCCCACTGGTTCTCACCTACCACCCCACCAACCTCCGCATACAACGTATCATCCGCCGTCATTTCCGCCACCTCCAAACGGACCCCACCACCAAGGATATATTTCCCTCCCCTCCCCTATCAGCGTTCCGCAAGGACCACTCCCTTCGTGTCTCCCTGGTCGGATCCACACCCCCCACCAACCCAACCTCCACCCCCGGCACCTTCCCCTGCAACCGCAGGAAATGTAAAACTTGCGCCCACACCTCCACACTCACTTCCCTCCAAGGCCCCAAGGGATCCTTCCATATCCGCCACAAGTTCACCTGTACCTCCACACACATCATCTATTGCATCCGCTGCACCCGATGTGGCCTCCTCTATATTGGGGAGACAGGCCGCTTACTTGCGGAACGCTTCAGAGAACACCTCTGGGCCGCCCAGACCAACCAACCCAACTACCCCGTGGCTCAACACTTTAACTCTCCCTCCCACTCCACCGAGGACATGCAGGTCCTTGGACTCCTCCACCGGCAGAACATAACAACACGATGGCTGGAGGAGGAGCGCCTCATCTTCCGCCTGGGAACCCTCCAACCACAAGGTATGAATTCAGATTTCTCCAGTTTCCTCATTTCCCCTCCCCCCACCTTGTCTCAGTCGGTTCCCTCAACTCAGCACCGCCCTCCTAACCTGCAATCTCCTTCCTGACCTCTCCGCCCCCACCCCACTCCGGCCTATCACCCTCACCTTGACCTCCTTCCACCTATCCCACCTCCATCGCTCCTCCCTACCTTTTATCTTAGCCTGCTTGGCTACTCTCTCTCATTCCTGATGAAGAGCTTATGCTCGAAACGTCGAATTCCCTATTCCTGAGATGCTGCCTGGCCTGCTGTGCTTTAACCAGCAACACATTTTCAGCTGTGATCTCCAGCATCTGCAGACCTCATTTTTTAGGTGAAAAGAATGGAGTCAATCACAGTAGAATCTCCAGTTTCTAACCTTGTAGACTTGCAATTTGTAAAGTTGATGTGATTCAATTTCTGATCAATGACAACCTACAAGATAAGGTTCTATCTAAATTCAAATTTGTTCTTTTCATAGGAACTGTTCTTGATGACATTGCTACTAAGGACACATGCATTCCTTTGAGTCGCTGTCCTTGTGTTCTAAATGGTCAAGTCTATGCTCCTGGCGGTTCAGTGAATTCACCTTGCAAATCTTGGTAAAGCTAACTTATTTATATAGCTGTCACTCCTTCTCCTGTGGTGAATGTTAGTGATATATTATTATTTCTCAAAAATTTGAGTTCTAAAGTGGGCATCCATGTATAGCTTTAAATTTGATTTGTTGAATCTGTTACGAAGGGGTCACATAATTTTCGTTTAATTTTTCGACTCTTATCAGTTGTTCCGGAAAATCTGCAAAGTTGTTTGCGTGCAACTACATGTGGTTTAGAAAAGACCCTTGGAGTGAATGTTTTTAGAAAACAAAGAGTAGATAATTGGGATGAAGGGCTTATGCCTGAGACGTTGATTCTCTTGCTTCTTGGATGCTGCTTGATCTGCTATGCTTTTCCAGCGTCACACTGTTTGATAGTAGATAATGGGGGAAAGAAAATTGAGTGCTGTAACATAACAACACAGACAGAGAGAAGGAGACATAGAAAAGTTATTTTAGAAAGACAGCCGTTTGGTATGTCATAAAGTATATGGATTTTTGTCAAGGAGAGTAGGTGTATGGTAGCAAAGCTGCTGTTAGTTTAGCAGTTGCCAGAGTAGTTGTGGTTGAAATGAAATCCTGATTAGCTTAGAATTTTGTAAGATGCAAGCTCCAGAAACGTAGGGCATTGAGATGTGTGAAAAAAAAATCTTAAGTGACTTGAATCCATGAGTTTAAAGAATGTATGGTGGGAAGTAAGTTAGCTGTTTTAACAGTTCCTTTTAGGGTCTCGCAAAAAAAAAATAACTGAAGAAGATAGCAATGATTAAATGCAGAAATTTGCTGGAAAAAAAATAACTGCCGAATGGATATTCAAGTGAAAAACAGCTGATTCTTTAGAAATGTTTGACTATCTGTAAGGTTATTGAGAATATAATGGATCAAATCTTTATTTCTGATTTGTGTCTTAGGGCATGTTAAACTAATTCTGGTAAAGTATAGCGTAAAGTTCTTTCCTCTTTTTTACTTTGTGAAATAAATTCTTTTGTTCTTTTGTTAAGTTCTTTTGTTAAGAAATAAGTTCTTTTGTTAAAATACATTGGCAGCGTCTTGTGAACATGTTCAATGAATGACCATCAGGGAAACAACTGCAAAAATTAAACATAAGGTTAATCAAGTCACATTTCAGTCTAGAACAGAGAATGGAATAAATCTAAGAGATTTTTAAAAAAAGAGCACAAATGTGACATGGGTGTCCAATCATTTCATGTTGTGTTTAGTTACACTTAAATGTACAGTTTGAAGCTACAGTGCATTGAATGATCTTTCAAGCTTTACTATCTGATTCAGAGTTTTTGGGGAATTATGCTTCAATGATAGGTGATGTGGAGTTATGGGAACCCTATGTTACAGGGTCTCAGATGTCTTAGTTTCTTGACATGTACAATTTTCTGGTCTTTCACTGTTATTGATTTGGGCATTTGGAACCCAACTAGCAAACCAACCTATGGTACGCATCTCCTTATCATCTGTCATCAGCTGCTGAGTCGTCATCATCATCTGCAGCTAAAGCTTATCAAATAATCCAAGTACATAATAGAGCTTCTGACAAAACCTTGCCAGGATTTGGAGGATAGACATGGAATTATGCACAAAGTGCTAACAATGCAGCAGTATACATGACTTAACCTTTCTTATGGACCTGCTCATGTAAGATATGATTTCGCCAGAGAAGATACTTTCAGGTAAATCTGCCTCAGGTCAATGGGATGGATTTGGGAAGGCAATATGGAGAGTACAGGGTCACTATATTCCAATAAAGAAAAAGGGTAGGATCATTAAAACCTCTGTACCCTAGATATCAAGGAATATACTGCATTGGATTTAAGAGGAAAGGGGAGGCTAATGGTATATACTGAACACTTAAAACAACAGAAGCTCGAGAGGAATATAAATTGTGCAAGAGGCATCTTAAAATGGACATCAGGAAACTTAAAAGGGGACATGAAAGGATACTGACAGGTAAAATAAAGGAAAATCCTAATTTTATTTACAGGTACTTTAAGGGCAAAAGGATAATGAGATAAAGAATAGGCCCATTAAAGGCCACAGTACATGCAACCAGAGGATGAAGGTTGAATTCTAAATGAATATTTTGGGTGTTCACAAGTGACCCTGATGATTTGGGTATAGAAATCAGGAAGAAGGACTGTAATATACTGAAAAAAGTTAGCATTGTACAGAGGAGGTGTCTGGCAGATTTAAAAGTAGAGAAATCTCAGGGATGAGTGAAATGATTACCAAGTTGTTGGGTGAGGCGAGGAAGGAAACAGAAGGGGCACATGCAAAGATTTTCAATTCCTCTCTGACCATAGCAGAGGCTGCAGGACTGGAGGACAGCCAATGTGATACCTTTATTCAAGAAGAGAGTAAGGGGTAGACCAGGAAACTACACGTCAATGGTGATGGTGGGTAAATTATTGGAAGCAAGTCTGAGGGAGAGGCAGGAATTAATCAAGAACAGTCAGTATAATTTTGTTAAGTTGAAGCGATATCTGACAAACTTGATTGAATTTTTCAAAGAGGTGACCAGGTCTGTACATGTGGGCAGTGCTTTTGATGTTGTCCATTTTGACTTCAGCAAGACTTATGATAAGGTCCTGCTTGGTATACCGAGAGCAAAAATAAGAGCCCATGGGATCAAAGGAAATTTGGCAAATGAACCCATAATTGGCGGAGTGGAAGGAAGCAGAGGGTGATTGCTGAGGAGTTTTGTTTTGACTTATACTCTATGTCTATGTACAATGGGGTCCCACTGGCGTGTATAGTGATGTATATGCATGATATAGAGTTGAATGTATAGGTAAATCAGTAAGTTTGCGGACGATATAAAAATTGATGGGATGGTAAATAGTAGCAGGATAGCCTTACATTACAAAAGGATGTAGACAGGCTGGTCAGGTGGTTTGAACGATTGTGAAAAAAAATCAATCTGGATAAATTTGAGGTGATGTACATGTGCAAAACAAATGAGACAAAGAATGCACGATAAATGATAGGACTTTTGGAAAGCACCGATGATTGGAGGGATCTTGGTGTGCATGTCCACCCCCTGTTCTGTTAATGTATCCTGCCAGATGGATAAGTGGTTATTAAAAGAAGCATGGAGATTGAGTGTAGGGAGGTTATGCTGGAACTGTATAAGACATTACTTAGACTACAATTAGAGTTTTAAATGCAGTTCTGCATTTAAAGTCTTTCATTTCAGCAGATATTAACATATTATTAACAAAAGGTCAAACAGGAATTACAGGAACAAGGACTGAGAACTTTATATGCAATTCTGGAATACAAAGTCATGGATTTTATAAAGTATTAACATATTTGTCTGCAGCCCTCTTAAAGACCATAAGACACAGGAGCAGAAATTAGGCCATTCAGCCCATTGAATCTGCTCCGCCATTCAATCATGGCTGATAAGTTTCTCAACCCCATTCTCCTCTTTTCTGTCTGTAACCTTGATCCCCTTGATATTCAAGAACCTATCTATCTCAGTCTTAAATATACTCAGTGACTTCGTCTCCACAGCCTTCTGTGGCAGTGAATTCCATAGAGTCATCACTCTCTGGCTGAAGAAGTTTCTCCTTATCTCTGTTCTAAAAGGTCTTCCCTTTACTTTAAGACTGTGCCCGCGGGTCTCGCCTAGCAATTGAAACACATTCCCAACATCCATTCTGTCCAGGCCATTCTGTATTCAGTAAGTTTCAAGATGAGAGAAAGAGAGAGAAGGGCAGGAAGTGATGATGATGCAAATTTGTGCATGTGCAATACGCATGTGTTCTGTTTCACAGCTTTCCTATTCAGAGTAAAAGATACATTTTGAGCTGTTCAAAATTCAAATTCATGGAAAGTGGAATTCTCAAACTAAAGGAAACAAAATATGGAATCATGATACAAGCACCATAGCAATACACAGTCCTTCAATCAAGCTAATGATATTTATATTTGTCAATTGATATCTGGACATTAGCTGTTTCTTTTGATGTAGGTAATTTTGAGGACAGAGGACTGCTGGTGACCTGTGTTTTAGAAAAATCTTCCATTTTAGAAATCTTGTTTACATGTGCCTGTTCAGTATAAGTCATCTAATTGTGATTCATTATGTAGAATCTTTGACTCGGAGGTTATAGCTTCTGGACCCTGTCCCCATAGCACATTTCTCATGTTAATATGATATCTTGACAGATTCAGAAGAAACTTTCTCAGATATTGAGCAAGTCCACATAGCTGTTCTGTTCCTGCTATGCCAGTTGGTGACAGCATCTGCAAACTGCCTTTAAACTTGACTGGATCATTTCTGTAGCAATGCGTCCCATAACAGGTACATCTTGCCTGCAAAGTTTTAGCTTCTCAATGTTGAACAAAATTGGCTTGCAGTTTACCAATGAAATTAAGTTTCCAGATTTTTCCTATGATTGTGAATTGTCTCATCAGCACCTTTTCACTACCTCCTGTTGTATAAGTGGCTTCAACAGCATTTATGTCTTTAATCCCTCCACAAATTCATATAGCTTGAATTGAAAGACTTGAGGTGCTGTGTTGATTACAAATGGCATCTGGTTCTGACAGTATTGATTTAAAGTGTGTGGAATGTGGTTAGGTACGATGGTCGTACATTGAAATTCACTTTTTAAAACCATTCATTGATGTTGAGAATTGTGAATTCTTGAGTATGTTAAATTAATACTTTGTATCTGTCTTTACCAAGGAAGAAGTTGCTGCCCAAGTTATGGCGAAAGAGCGATTAGTTTGACATTTTACAGATTTAAAAATGATGAGCAGAAGTTTTTGGACGAATTGACTGTATTGAGTAGTCTCCAGAACAGGCTGTAATTTGGAAGCAAACTGACCATAATTTTCTGATCTTCCTTAGATACAGGATGGTATCATAGGCCTGGAGAATTGCAAATGTTATACACTTGTTCAAGGGGAGTGTAAAAGATAAAATAGTTTTACTGCAGTGCCAGAGATGCACTGCTGGGGCTATATAAGGCTGTAGTTAGACAGCACTTGAAATGTTCTGAGCAATTTTGGGCCCTGCATCTAAGAAAGGATATAATGGTTTTGGAGGGGGTACAAGAATGTTCCTGGGGATGAAGGGCTTGGAACATGAGCACAGGTTGAGCTATCTGGGTCTGTGCTTAATGGAGTTTAGAAGAATGGGGGGGGGGGAATCTCATCGAAACTTATAGAATACTAAGAAGCCTGAATGGTGTTGACATGAAGAAGATGTTCCTACTAGTACGAGAGACTAGAATCCAAAGGCACAGCTTCAGAGTGAAGGGGCGATCCCTTTAGAATGGAGATAGGCAGGAATTCCTTCAGTCAGGGGGTAGTGAATCCGTGGAACTCGTTATTACAGTGCGCAGTGGAGGCAAAGTTGGTAAGTGCATTTAAGACAGAGATAGATAGATTATTGATTAGGAAAGGGATTAAAGGTTATGGTATGGAGAATGGGGTTGAGAAACATATGATTGAAGGCTGAATTGATAAGCTGAATGGCCTAATTCTGCCCGATATCTTATGGTCTTATGATATGGTCTAAATGTGACCCCAGGCCCATAGCAATGTGGTTGACTGTTAACTTCCCTCTGGGAAATCAGGGGACTGAATACTGGCCTAGTCAGCAACACCAACACCAGTGTCCATAAATGGATAAAAAAAAGGCAAGTTGGTGCAATCATTTTGATAGGAAGAAAGCAGAGAGGTTATATAAAATAAAGAGGAAACACAGCATTAATACTTGAATTTTCAAACTGTATTTGATAAGATAAAGTTAAAAATCATACAACACCAGGTTATAGTCCAACAGGTTTAATTGGAAGCACTAGCTTTCGGAGCTCTGCTCCTTTATCAGGTGGTTGTGTAGTTCGTGATTGTAAGACACAGAATTTATAGCAAAAGTTTATAGTGTGATGTAACTGAAATTATACATTGAAAAATTCCTTGATTGTTTGTTAAGTCTCTCAGCTGTTGGAATGACCATATTAGTTTCTCTTCTTTCATATGTAAATCGCAAAACTATTTTTTAAAAGTTACATTCTTAGCAGGACTTATACACTGAATGGAGTGCTGCTGAACAAAGAGACCTTGAAGTGCAGGTTCATAGCTCCTTGAAAGTAGAGTCACAGATAAATAGGATAGTGAAGAAGGCATCTGGTATGCTTTCCTTTATTGGTCAGAGTATTAAGTACAGAAGTTACGAGGTCATGTTGCAGCTGACAGGACATTATTTAGGCCATTTTTGGAATATTGCATGCACTTCTGGTCTGGCTGCTATCAGGTGGATGTTATAAAATTTGAAAGGCTTCAGAAAAGATTTACAAGGATGTTGCCAGGGTTGGATGATTTGAGCTATAGGGAGAGGTTGAATAGGCTGAAGCTGTTTTCCCTGGAGCATTGAAGGCTGAGGGGTGACCTTACAGAGGTTTATAAAGTCATGAGAGGCATGGATAAACAGTCTTTTTCCTGGGATGGTGGAGTCCAGAGCTAGAGGGCAAGAGGGGCAATGTATAAAAGAGACCTAAGGAGCAACTTTTTCACGCAGAGGATGGTGTATGTATGGAATGAGCTGCCAGAGGAAGTGGTGGAGGCTAGTCCAATTGCAATACTTAAAAGGCACCTGGATGGGTATATGAATATGAAGGGTTTGGAGGGATATGGGCCAGGTGCTGGCAAGTGGGATTAGATTAGGTAGGGATATCTGGTTGGCATGGATGAGTTGGACCGAAGGGTCTGTTTCCATGCTGTACATCTCTATGACTCTAAAAATAGGATATGTTCCCTTTAGGAGACTATAATGAAAGGGGTTCTGCAATGATTGACATTTAAACTTTCTTATTTACCGCACATGTTGATAACTTGATGAGTGTAATGTATCCCATGTTTGCTGATAGTATAAAGTTAGTGGGAAAGAAAGGTGACAAGCACACAAAGAGGCTGCAGACGGATACATTAAATGAGATTACAACATTGTGGCAAATGGGGAAAAAAAAGCATTGAAATGTAAAGCTATCCACTTTGGCAGAAAAATAAAAAAGACTATTTTTGAATAATAAATAACCAGAAATGTTGGCATTCAGATGGATTTGGGCATCTTGCGTTTAAATCGCAACGGGTTAACATGCAAAGTATGCACTCAATTGGAAAAGAAAAAGAATATTTGTTTTTGTCATAAAGTGAATGGAGTATAAGAGTAAAGAAATATTACAATTGTTTTGCTCTGTATTAGTGAATAGTCAAGCTATACTGAAGTGCTTTGTACGGTTTTGATCTTGTTTCCTCTGAAAGGGTTTAATTGTCCAATAAGCTGCAGATCAGATTGAGCAATAAGGACAGATTGAGTAAATCTGGCCTGTAACATTTGGGACTTAGAAGACTAACATGTGATTGAAACTTAACATTTTTTAAGGGATATGACAAGTAGGAAACCTGGTTAGCATGGGTGAGTTGGGCCAAAGGCCCTGTATGACTCCATAAAATGGACTCTATATGACTCATGACTGAGGAGTTTCAAGTGAAAGCTTGTAGTCTCAGAATAAGGAGTTGACCATTTAGGAATAAAATTAGGAGAAATTTCTCCCTTAAAGTTGTGGATCTTTGGAATTGTCAATTCATGATAACTGTGAGTACTACACACTTTATGACACACACTTCAGATCCTGGAGTTTTAAGCCCAAATAAACTGTTGCATCACATTAAGAATGGGCCTGAGACTTTATTATTAACCACGACACTGAGAGGCTGGATTCACGTGCAGGCAAGAATGCAGATTCCCATTCCTCAGGCACATTAGTGAATCAAATGGGACTTCAGGGTGGGATTTGAAGGTATTGACCCAAGAGCATCAAGCTTGGTTTTCTGAATGAAAACAGGCTCCTAGTCTGCTTAACACTTCTGTTTGTTTTCTTTTCCTGATCCAATTTAAAATCATGTGACCACTCTCTTTTTGAATCCGTAAGTTTGGAGATTTCTGATGTTCAAATTGCCAGTCATTATGAAATCCATGTTCATTCATCAACTACACTAACCTGATGTACTCTCCCTCCTTATCATCAAAAAATTGAACAAAATCAATTTGTTTTTAGTCATGAGATGAAGGCATAGGCCAGCATTTATTTCCCATTCCTAATTACCCAGAGATAGTTAAGAGCCAAGCAGCTTGCTGTGTCTGGAGTCACATGTAGACCAGGCCTGGTAAGGATGGCAGTTGCCTCCCCTGAACGACATTAGCGAACAAAATATGTTCTCCCCAACAATGGATTCATGATCATTGACAGACTCTTAATTCTAGATTTTCTCTTAATTCTTCATTTTGGGAAAGCAATCTTAGCGGGACGTATACATTTAATGGTAAGTTCCTAGGGAGTGTTGCTGAACAAAGAGACCTTGGAGTGCAGGTTCATTGCTCCTTGAAAGTGGAGTTGCAGGTAAATAGGACAGTGAAGAAGGCATTTGATATGTTTTCCTTTATTGGTCAGAGTATTAAGTACAGGAGTTGGGAGGTCATGTTGCGGCTGAATAGGACATTGGCTAGGCTACTGTTGGAATATTGCTTGTAATTCTGATCTCCTTTCTATCGGAAAGATGTTGTGAAATTTGAAAGGGTTCAGAAAAGATTTGCAAGGATGTTGCCAGGATTGGAGGATTTGAGCTACAGGGAGAGGCTGAACAGGCTGGGGCTGTTTACCTTGGTGCATCGGAGGCTGAGGGGTGACTTTTTAGAGGTTTATAAAATCATGAGGGGCATGGCTAGGATAAATAGAGAAAGTCTTTTCTCCGGTGTGGGGGAATCCAGAGCTAGAGGGCATAGGTTTAGGGTGAGAGGAGAAAGATATAAAAAGGAGCTCAGAGGCAACTTTTTCACGCAGAGGCTGGTATGTGTATGGAATGAGCTGCCAGAGGAAGTGGTGGAGGCTGGTACAATTGCAGCATTTAAAAGGCATTTGGATGGGTATATGAATAGGAATTGTTTGAAGGGATATGGGCCAGGTGCTGGCAGATGGGACTAGTTTGGGTTGGAATATCTGGTCGGCAGGGACGAGTTGGACTGAAGAGTCTGTGTCCATGCTGTACATCTCTATGACTCTAGTATATTCAAGGCAGACATTAATAGATTTTTGAACACTGAGGAATTGAAGAAATGTAAATATAGGATAATATGGGGAGCTGGGGTTGAGGTAAACTTTATGGGGCAAGTTGATGGTGTACTGGTAATGTCACTTGACTAGTAAACTAGAACTCAGGCTAATGTTTTGATTTGAATCCCAATCTAGCAGTTGGTGACATTTTAATTCAGTAAACAGGAGCAGAAGTTGTTTAGAGAAAGGCTTGACTGCTGGTTAGCTTTAACTTAAATCATGCAAATCAATAAGATGTCTAAACAAGCTATATTAATTAAACAGAAAAGCCAGTGGTTGTGACCCTACTATTAACTTTGCTAACATAAAGTCTGACCTTTAATGTCTTATTGCAACTCTAAGGCTAAAAAACTAGCCTAGTGTGAAATAACTGGACAAGACCTGGTATCCCATCACCAAGTCACCCTTTATGTACATGTGCACGGTACATGGGCTCTGAACAGCCAGCTCAAAGTCAGTCCCTAGACTGAGGAGCCCTTCTGAATCTCCTGTTTATATGTGTCAGCCAAGACTCTGTTGTCCAAGGTTAACAACTCCAATCAAAGATTTCATGGTAAATGGGATCCACCCAGCCATGATTCCAATCACTACATAATGGCTATCATGTAACTAACTATAATCAATTAGAACATAGAAAATAGAAAAATACAGCGCAGTACAGGCCCTTTGGCCCTCGATGTTGCGCCGATCCAAGCCCACCTAACCTACACTAGCCCACTATCCTCCATATGTCTATCCAATGCCTGTTTAAATGCCCATAAAGAGGGAGAGTCCACCACTGCTACTGGCAGGGCATTCATGAACTCACGACTCGCTGAGTAAAGAATCTACCCCTAACATCTGTCCTATACCTACCACCCCTTAATTTAAAGCTATGCCCCCTCGTAATAGCTGACTCCATACGTGGAAAAAAACTTGTCTGATCCACTAATTTCTTTTCGAGAAGTTCCTGGTGTGAACTACATGTGACTCCAGACCCACAACATCTTAACTATCTTCTGAGCAAGTAGAGAATGGAATAAATGTTGACTTACCCATTGCCCACATCCCATGAACGAATATTAAAAAAGATCATCCGTGACCTTGCTGATTGGCAGAGTAGGCTTAATAGGTCAAATGTTATTAACTATTGTTTCTTGAGTTGTTATGTTATCTTTTAGTTGTGCATTTCAGTGTGCAATTATAACAGGTTCTTACACCTCACTGGGGTATTGAGAATACATTGTCCTTAAATGTAACATGGGGGAAATGATGGCCTAGTGGTATTATTGCTGAACTGTTAATCCAGAGACCCAGGGGAGTGGGGATTGAGTTCAAATCCTGCCATGGCAGATAGTGGAATTTGAATTCAACAAAAACCTGGAATTAAGAATCTAATGATGACCATTGTCAATTGTTTGGTTCACTAATATCCTTCAGGTAAGGAAACTGCTATACTTACCTGGTCTGGCCTACATGGGACTCCAGACCCACAGCAATGTGGTTGGCTTTAACTGTCCTCCCATGAATGAATTTAAAAAAGAGTGAAGGGAAATGGAAAGATTTGGGCAGTTTCTGCATTGAAGAGGGTTTACCATGTGACTTCGTAGGACTTAAAAAGTTTGTTTTGAATCACCTACTGTTTAAAAAAAAATCAAGGTGACTTAGATGAAAGAATGCGAGCAAAGCTTTTAGGAGAGAGAAGGAATTTTGTTAGTATTTTATAAGGATGTTTTTCTCCTGTGCTGTAGTTTGCCTAGCAGCAGCATTTGGACTGCAGTTGCTGTGTTTTCCAGTTTCCCTGTGCGATGTTAGCAGAAGAAAGACCTCTAGGCTGAAAAGGCCAGACTCTGATACTGGTCAAAAGTAGCAGGGAACCTTAAATCAGAACCATTGGAAAGACCTCTTTGTACAAACCTAATACCTAATAAAATCAAGTATCAGGATTGCTAATTGTCATCTAAGCTTATGTCTGATTTGAAGATCTCATCAACTATACGGCTGTCAACCTCCAAGAAGTTGGATTCTGAGAAGTTGCCTCATTTTTATCTTTTAAGTTTGGACACTTGGCCCATTACCCCAGATCAGTTCTCAAGAATTGTCTTGTCTGATATGTATATGCATGTTTGGCATTAAGGGCAATATAGTTTAATTGCACATGGTAGCATAATTGTTGACAGGCTTTCCACTAATTACAGGAACAAGTTAGCTTGAAATAAACAAGTTGTTTTTGCATAATTACTGAAACCTGGTGAAGATTTCTTTTATTCTGGATAGTAATAGATAAGAGAAACAAACTGATCATTTTGGTTATTGAATAAAACATTTACAATTTTCGTGCAACTCATGGAGTGGTGAAGCTCGATTAACAGCGCATTATTTCTATTAGAATTCTAACAGGAGATTAGAGGTTGGTGCTATTTTGGCAAAGTTAATGGTAGTGCCATGGCCACCAGCTGTGTCAACAGCATGGTCAGCTTTTGTTTAAACAATTTAAAGGCTACTTTGTTGCAAGATATTGCTGAAGATTCCTTAGGAATTGAGAGATAAAGTTATAAAGAAAAAAAACAAAATTAAAACTAATAAAGTAAAAGAATAATTATCAGAAGAAAATCCCAGTAAAATATCAATGGTATACCATTGCAGCCTGTTGCTTGAGTTCCTTCTGGTTGAAATTAAGAGGTTAATCCTTGAAGCCAACAATTGAGATGGGTTCTATTGCTGAATTATTAATGTTTCCTTATAAAGATAGTTTTAGTACAAAGTTTAAAAATCACATAACACCACGATGTTGTCCAACAGGTTTATTTGGAAGCACTAGCTTTTGGAGTGCTGCTCCTTTATCAGATGGTTTTAGTAATTAGAAAATGCTTTGAGAGGGAGAAGGCTTCGGGTTCCTCGCTAGTTCTGTGGTTTCTGCAGTTGCAAGCTTTTTCAGCAGATCTGTGCTCCATTTCTGAAGCAAAGTCTTTGATTTTGCTAATGATATAGTATTTTTCTTCTCTACAGTTGTAAACTCCACAATATAAATAAGCTCTCTTTATCATCGAGGAGACCTCAGACATCTGCTATCTGACACATACTAGTTTAAAATTATTTTTCTGATGGAACTGACTGACTAATGATTAAACAATTTCACACAAAAACCAAACCCATATGTCACTAGTTTATAGCCATACACCTTTTGTCATCACACATGTATCATTTAGCAGTCATTATTTCATGTGTTGTATCTACATAAAATCAAGGTGGCCTTCTCTGTGAAAATATACAATATTACAGTTACATGGTCATGACAGTAGAATGGTGCTACTTAACCAACAATTTTTGGTAATTAAAATTCAAGAAGCAACTCTGCCTTGTTATAAGTTGCTAGTAATAGAGACTTGAGTCAAGAATGTTGTTCACACGATTATTCACTCAGAAAAGTCAGCTTATAAAAGTTTGTGAAATTATGTTCTCCATGCAGTAGACTGGGGGTGTGTGTTGATTTCCCTTAGTAGTCATTTCTGCAGTAGAAATGCAGATGTGAATCTTAAGGGTCAGTCTAAACTGTTAATGATTCTTAACTATGAGCCAGAATGGATTATTAAGCATTCTCTCTAACAATATAATTCTTGTGAATTTTATGAAACAAATTTGACTATTGTTTATGCAGCAAATGCGTTATGGGCAAATGGGACTGCACGAATCTGCCATGTCCAGGCCGATGTTCTATTGAAGGGGGCTCATTTGTCACCACGTTTGATTCAAGACGGTATAGATTCCATGGAGTCTGCACCTACCTGCTTATCAAAGTAAGATTTTGCTATTCTGAACAGGAACTTCAAATCAGTGGAAATTCAAATAAGATACTGGAACTGACAGCAAATAAGTTAATATTTGTAGAGAGAAAAGCTGTGCTATGTGTGTTTGCAATCCTTATTTCTCAATTAGTATAATCATATGTAGGCTTGAACTATATATGCTATGGTGAGAAATATGGCAGAATTGCATAAACAGTGAGCAATTCACTGCATTTTTAACTAAGTTCTGGATATTGAGGTAAGATTCCCATTAGGGAATAATAAAATGTCTATTAAGGGGATTATTTCTTATTAAAAACTGTATATTAATTGCATTTGTTGCCTCAAGTTTTTAAAATTTGTTTGTATGACTTGGGTGTCACTGACTGGCCAGCATTTATTGCCCAGCCCTGGTGGCTCATCAGAAGGTGATGGTGAGCTGCTGCTTTGAAGTGCTGCAGTCCACCTGCTGTGATTTGACCCACAATGCCATTAGGGAGGGAATTCCAGGCTTTTGACTCAGCGACAGTGAAGGTAGGGTGATATATTTCCAAATCAGGATTGTGAGTGGTTTGGACGAGAAATTGAAGGTGAAGGTGTTCCCATGTATCTGTTGCCCTTGTCCTTCTAGTTGGAAGTGGTCATGGTGGTCATTCGAAGATGCTGTCTGAGGATCTTTGATGAATTTCTATGGTGCATCTTGTAGATAATACACACTGATGCTACTGAGTGTCGGTGGTGGAGGGAATGGATGCTTGTAGATGCAGTGATAGATTCCAATCCTAACACCCGGCACAAACAAACTAGACACTGAGATTTCTTGATATGTACGTCAGAGCTGGTCCTTGGTGACTTCAGCTCATTGTTGGCTCTGAAGAGCCTGCATGTTCCTCATTACACAATGGCATCTTAGGATGGGCAGTCCATGGGCATTCCTTATTGGCATATGATAATTGCAAACACTTTAGGATCCTCAAGGCACCTCTCTGATGCATTTGCAGGAAGAATAGGAAGGGTTGATCTGCATTGCAGGGCTCATCAGCAACTAGTATTGAAAGGTTACTCCAAGGAGACTTTGTGCATAGGACGTGCACTCTGCTCGCAGATTGGTCCAAGATAAATCTCAGGGCATGCTCACTTAGTGCCTACCTGCATGTCCACAGCTCCATTCCCTGCTGTGCTCTGCCAGACCCTAAAAACTTTCAGTACTGCTGTATTGATGTGTTCTTTTCACAGACCTTAGACAGGCTTATTGTCTTGCTTATCAGTAGGGATCTGCCCAGAGAGAGACATCTTGCTGTATAGTACACCAAAATGTTAATCTAACACCTATAACATGTGCCGGCTGCCTATACATCAAACATATCTCATCTTTGTTCAACTGAATGGTCACAAGGTGAGCACTGGCACTAGTCCTCAGTCCAGTCTGGGAGAGGTTTAGTGGTGCATTCAGTCAGATATTCTTACTATAGTTAGTGAGCGGCATAGTCTAGGAGTTTGACTATGAACTGTTGTCTGCTTAGCTGGTCAGGGGATATGTCTGACTACAGTCCAGGAAGTGGGCAGCAGTCAATTCTTTAGGTTCATCACGAGTAGTTAGTGTAATCATGAATAATTAGTGAGGGACCTACAAAGACAGTGGTCAGGGGTGTGATCATTTATGTCTCGGGGTTGCTAGTTGAGGTTTGTCAGAGGTCTGGAGTGAATTTAGTCCTTGGAGTTCTTGCATTGATCATTAAGGAGGGTTAACAGGGGAGTATAAGAACAATGGGGACTCATTGTCAAAAGAGTGTTGGACAATCGAGATTGAGGGTGAGTGCAGCAGAGATACATGCTGAGGTTGCGACAAAGGCGGTGATCATAGAATCATAGAATCCGTACAGTGTGGAAACAGGCCATTAGGGCCCAATAAATCCACACCGACCCTCCGAAGAATATCCCACCCAGATCCATCCTCCTACCCTATTACTCGACATTTCCCTTGACTAATGTACTAACCTACACATTCCTGAACACTATGGGCAGTTTAGCTTGCCCAACTCACCTAACCTGCACATCTTTTGGACTATGGGAGGAAATCAGAGCATCCGGAGGAAACCCATAAAGACATGGGGAGAATGTGCAAACTCCACACAAACTGTCACCTGAGGCTGGAATCGAACCTGAGTCCCTCACAGTGCCACCGGAGAATCAAAGTGTAAAGGGGGTGTGCAGACAGTATCAGAGGGTATGGTACATTGTTGGGGGGTTGGGGGGTTGGGGGGGGGGGGGTGGGGAGGGTGCAAGGGAGCTTATTGGCAATGACCAGGAAAATGGCCTCCGCAAGAGAAGAATGGAGGAATAGAGTGGACATCATTAAATTGCAGTGTAGGGGCTAAGGGTCAAGGAGGATAGTGGGAGGCAAGGTTTAATAGAACATAGAACATAGAAGGATACAGCGCAGTACAGGCCCTTCGGCCCTCGATGTTGCGCCGACCGAGTCCTACCTAACCTATACTAGCCCAATAACTTCCAAATGCCTATCCAATGCCCGCTTAAATGAACATAAAGAAGGAGAGTTCACCACTGATACGGGCAGGGCATTCCATGAACTCACAACCCGCTGTGTGAAGAATCTACCCCTAACATCTGTCCTATACCTACCACCCCTTAATTTAAAGCTATGTCCCCTAGTAACACCTGACTCCATTAGCGGTAAAAGGTTCTTAGTATCTACCCTATCTAAACCCCTAATCATCTTATACACTTCTATCAGATCTCCCCTAAACCTTCTCTTCTCCAATGAGAACAGCCCCAAGTGCCTCAGCCTTTCCTCATAAGATTTTCCTACCATTCCAGGCAACATCCTGGTAAACCTCCTCTGCACTCGTTCTAAAGCTTCCACATCCTTCCTATAGTATGGCGACCAAAACTGCACACAATACTCCAGATGAGGCCTCACCAGAGTCTTATACAACTGCAACATGACCTCAGGACTCCGGAACTCAATTCCTCTGCCAATAAAGCCCAGTACACCATATGCCTTCCTCACAGCACTATTTACCTGGGTGGCAACTTTCAGAGATCTGTGTACATAGACACCAAGATCCCTCTGCTCATCCACACTACCAAGTAGCCTACCATTAGCCCAGTAATCCATCATCTTGTTATTCCTACCAAAGTGAACGACTTCGCACTTAGCTACATTGAATTCCATTTGCCACATTTCCGCCCAGCTCTGCAACTTATCTATATCCCGCTGTAACCTACCACTTCCTTCCTCACTATCCACAACTCCACCGACTTTTGTGTCATCCGCAAACTTGCTTACCCAGCTTTCAAGTCCTTCCTCTAGATCATTTATAAAGATAACAAAAAGCAATGGTCCCAAAACAGATCCTTGTGGTACACCGCTAGTAACTGCGCTCCAAGATGAACATAATCCATCAACTACTACCCTCTGTCTCCTTCCAGCCAGCCAATTCCTAATCCAAACCTCTAATGTATCCTCAATGCCATACCTCCGAAGTTTTAGCATTAGCCTACCATGGGGAACCTTATCGAACGCCTTACTAAAATCCATATACACAACATCTACTGCTTTACCCTCATCCACTTCCTTAGTCACCTTCTCAAAGAACTCAATAAGGTTTGTGAGGCACGACCTGCCCTTCACAAAACCATGCTGGCTATCCCTGATCACGTTATTCCTACCCAGATGTTCATAAATCTTATCCCTTACCATTCTCTCTAAGACTTTGCCCACCACTGAAGTCAGACTCACTGGCCTATAGTTACTAGGGCTATCCCTACTCCCTTTCTTGAACAATGGGACCACATTCGCTATCCTCCAGTCCTCTGGTACTATTCCCGTTGACAATGACGACATAAAAATCCAGGCCAATGGCTCTGCTATCTCCTCCCTAGCTTCCCATAGGATCCTGGGGTAAATGCCATCAGGCCCAGGAGACTTGTCTATATTCATCCTTTCCAATATTCCCAAAACCTCTTCCCTGCATATTTCCAGGGCATCCATTCTAATTATTTGTGATTCCATATTCACATCAGCAACAGTGTCCTGTTCCTGAGTGAATACTGATGAAAAGTACTGATTTAATGTCTCTCCAATCTCCTCCGCCTCCACACACAACTTCCCACTACTATCCTTGACTGGACCGATACCTACCCTAGTCATCCTTTTATTCTTGACATACCTATAGAAAGCCTTTGGGTTTTCCCTAATCCTGCCAGCTAAAGACTTTTCATGTCCCCTTCTCGCTTCTCTTAGCTCCCTCTTTAGCTCCTTCCTGGCTACCTTATAACTCTCAATCGCCCCTACTGAACCTTCAAGCCTCATCTTTACATATGCCGCCTTCTTCCCTTTCACAAGGGACTCCAATTCCTTACTAAACCACGGCTGCCTCACAAGGCCCTTTACACCATGCCTGACTGGTACATACCTATCGAGGACACGCAGTAGCTGCTCCTTGAACAATCCCCACATCTCATTAGTGTTCTTCTCTTGAAGCCTGTTTTTCCAATCCACACAACCTAAGTCATGCCTCACCGCATCATAATTTCCCTGCCCCCAGCTATAGCTCTTGCCCTGCGGCGCACGATTATCCCTCTCCATCACTAAAGTAAAAGTCACCGAGTTGTGGTCACTGTCCCCGAAGTGCTCACCTACCTCCAAGTCTAACACCTGGCCTGGTTCATTACCTAGAACCAAATAGCCTCCCCTCTTGTTGGCCTGTCGACATATTGTGTCAGGAAACCCTCCTGCACACATTGTACAAACACCGACCCATCTAATGAACTCGAGCTATAGCTCTCCCAGTCAATATCTGGGAAATTAAAGTCCCCCATAACAACCACCCTGCTACCTTCACTCTTTTCCTGAATCATCCTCGCAATATTATCCTCTACTTCTCTAGGACTATTAGGAGGCCTGTAGAAAACACCTAACAGGGTGACCTCACCTTTCCTATTTCTAACCTCAGCCCAAACTACCTCAGATGGCAAGTCCTCTTCCATCGTCCATTCCACTGCTGTGATACTGTCTTTGACAAGTAATGCCACGCCTCCCCCTTTTTTACCCCCATGTCTGATCCTACTAAAACATTTGAACCCTGGAACGTGCAACAGCCATTCTTGTCCCTGTTCTACCCACGTCTCTGTAATGGCCACAACATCGAAGTCCCAGGTACCAACCCACGCTGCAAGTTCACCTACCTTATTCCTTATACTTCTGGCATTGAAGTATACACACTTCAATCCACCTTTCTGGTTACAGGCACCCTCCTTAGAGATCGCTGCATTATTCCTAACCTCCCTACACTCAAGGTCCTGTACCCTAAAGCTACAGTCCTGGTTCCCATGCCCCCGCGGAGTTAGTTTAAACCCTCCCAAAGAGCACTAGCAAACCTCCCCCCAAGGACACTGGTGCCCCTCAGGTTCAGGTGTAGCCCATCCTTTTTATAGAGGTCCCACCTTCCCCAGAAAGGACCCCAGTTGTCCAGAAACCGGAATCCCTCCCTCCTGCACCATCCCTGTAGCCACGCATTTAACTGCTCTCTCTCCCTATTCCTCGACTCTCTATCACGTGGCACGGGTAACAAACCAGAGACAACAACTCTGTTTGTTCTAACTCTGAGCTTCCAACCTAGCTCCCTGAAAGCCTGTCTGACATCCTCACCCTTCTTCCTACCTATATCGTTGGTGCCAACGTGGACCACGATCTGGGGCTGCTCCCCCTCCCCCTTAAGGACCCGGAAAACACGATCAGCGACATCACGTACCCTTGCACCTGGGAGGCAACATACCAAACGTGAGTCCCTGTCGCCCCCACAAAACCGTCTGTCTGTACCCCTCACTATCGAGTCCCCAAGAACTATTGCTCTACCTTTCTCCACCCTACCCTTCTGAGCAACGGGGCCAGGCTCCGTGCCAGAGGCCTGAACCTCGTTGCTTGCCCCTGGTAAGTCATCCCCCCCACAAGTATCCAAAACGGTATACTTGTTCTTGAGGGGAATGACCGCAGGGGGTCCCTGCACTGGCTTCCTCCTCCCACTCCCCCTCACTGTCACCCATCTATCTTGAACTTTCGGAGTAACTACTTGCCTAAAGCTCCGATCAATGACCTCCTCTGCCTCCCGAATGATCCGCAGTTCATCCAACTCCAGCTCCAGTTCCCTAACACGGGTTTGGAGGAGCTGGAGATGGGTGCACTTCTTGCAAGTGTACTCAGCAGGGACGCTAATGGCTTCCCTCACCTCATACATGTTGCAAGAGGAACATTGCCCTCTCTGCACTGCCATCCCTCTAAAAGTAAGCTTTCCTTAAAAAAAACAACAAAAACCAACTAAATCTAAAGAAACAAACAAGGAAAATGCAGCACTTACCCGCTAGTCACAATTGGTCTTATTATTAGGTTAGAGGAGGTGGAAGGGTGGGAGGCTCTACTCGTGTAGTGCCTCGGGTGACTCGCCTGCGCGTTTAAATAAGGGGAGAAAAAAAAAACCTTACCCAGGTAACCTAGCGCGCCTTCCGGGTCTGCTACCGCTTTTTTAAAGGAAAACTTTAAATTTAAAACTATTAAATAAACGACCAAACTTACCCACCAGCCGTCGCGAAGTCTTCCGAGAGACTGAGGCCTACAACTCGGAGCCCGCCTTTAAATAAGGGGAGAAAAAAAAACCTTACCCAGGTAACCTAGCGCGCCTTCCGGGTCTGCTACCGCTTTTTTAAAGGAAAACTTTAAATTTAAAACTATTAAATAAACGACCAAACTTACCCACCAGCCGTCGCGAAGTCTTCCGAGAGACTGAGGCCTACAACTCGGAGCCCGCCTTTAAATAAGGGGAGAAAAAAAAACCTTACCCAGGTAACCTAGCGCGCCTTCCGGGTCTGCTACCGCTTTTTTAAAGGAAAACTTTAAATTTAAAACTATTAAATAAACGACCAAACTTACCCACCAGCCGTCGCGAAGTCTTGGTGGGTTTGCTCAAAGATTTAGGTAGAAATTGGCTGGCAGGATAAGACAAGGTAGAAGAGGAGACAGTGGTTTAGTGGTAGTTTCATTTAGATAAATATCAGGTGATGCATTTTGGTAAGGCAAACCAGGGCAGGATTTATACAGTTAATGATCGGGCCTTGGGGATGCTTCCTGACAGACTGCTTTTCAAGCGCCATACGTTTCAACTCTGACTTGCTTGCATCTGCAGTCCTCACTTTTCCTTGGGGAGAGTTGTCAAAGAAAGAGACCTAGAGGTGCTGGAGCATAGTTCCTTGGAACTATGAGTAGCGAAGAAGTCATTTGGCTTGCTTGCCTTCGTTCGTCAGAACATTGAATATAGGAGTTGGGATCCTGTGGCTGTATAGGACACTGGTACAATGCTGGTAACTTTTTTTTAAAAGAATCTCTACTGTGTGGAGACAGGTCATTCAACACAACAAGTTCATGCTGGCTGTCGGAAGAGCATCCCACACAGACCTCTACCCTTTTGCTGAAACTCTGCATTTCCCATGGCTAATGCACCTAACCTATGCATCCCTGAACACTATGGGTAACTTCGCATGACCAATCCATCTAATTTGCACATCTTTGAATTGTGGGAGGAAACCAAAGAACCCAGACATGGGGAGAATGTGCAAACTCCACACAGACAGACACTTGTGGCTGCAATTCAGCCTGGATTCTAGGTGCTGTGAGGCAGCATTGCTTACCACTGAGCCACCATGCTGCCTTCCATAGGAAAGATGTTGTTAAACCTGAGAGGATGCAGAAACAACTTACAAGGATGTTGCCAGGACTTGAGGGTTTGAGTCATGGGTTTGAGTTGGCTGGAGCATTGGAGGCTGAAGGGTGACCATATAAAGGTTTATAAAATCATGAGGGGTGTGAATAAGGTGAGCGTACAAGGATGGCGGAGCCCAAAGCTAGTGGGTATGTGTTTAAAGTGAGAGAAGAAAATCTTAAGGACCTCAGGGACAATGTTTTCATACAGTGGATGGTGCATGTATGGAATCAGCTGCCAGAGGAAAAGGTAGAGGCTGATAAAATTACAACATTTAACAGGCATCTGAATAGGTATATGAATATGGAGGGCACTGCTGGTAAATGGGCGTAGGTCAGATGGGGATGTCTGGTCAATGTGGATATGTTGGACTGAGGGGTCTGTTTCTGAGCTGTATGACTGTATGAATCTATTAATCCAGACATAGGATACATTCTGGGGACCTGCGTTCAAATCATGTTCTGGTGAAATTTGAATTCAATAAAGATCTGGAATTAAGGTTCCAGTGATGACCATGAAAGCATTCTTGATTGTTTGGAAAAAAAGCTTCTGGTTCACTGATGTCCTTTAGAGAAGGAGACTATCATCCGACTTGGTCTGGCCTACATGTGGTTCCAGACCCAGAGAAATATGGTCAACTCTTAACTAACCTCTGAGCAATTCGAGATAGACAATAAATGCTGGTCTAGCCATTGATGTTCACATCCCCTGAATAAATGAGAAAAGGAACATTGAATTTCGGGTGGGGGGGGTGGGGTGACTGGTGAATGGGTGGAGCCCAGTGCTGAAGGTGCCTCTTGGGAATTGCATTCCTTATGATTGTTTGCTGTTCAGTCGATGCCAACTGCAACTGTAAAATGGCTAGGGCAATGGTCAAAGTGGGTGGAGTCAGTGTCAGTGTGAGAACCTACATTTATTACTACACCAGGATCACAAAAGGGCAAATATGAAAAGTAGACTTCTGCAAATTATAGCTACATTTAACTTGCAATCATTTAATTATGCATTTGCAATGCATGCAGACTGAAAATCTTTATGGTTCAAATACAGGTAAAAGGCAGTTTGCACCATGCCATTGGTCCTTGAAAATTGAGCATTCGTATTTCAGAGGTGCAGACGTTAGCAGCATTGACTTAACTAGAAGTGAATGCTGGCCAAAAGCAACCATAATGTGTGAAACTTGCAAAGGTGCTTGTAGGAGGCAGAGATACATACTTCACCATCTGTGATTTGTGTTATAATGGATTCTATTGAATTCAGTGATAAACTTCGCAGTTGATGTGGATCTGGGAATAAATAGGGTTGGAGTGTTGCTGGTAGTCCCTTTTTAATGTTTTGCATTTTTCGCTCAGCTGGCACCTTCAATAAGTTGGTGTCCCTGTCGAAGCTGAATGCATGATGGAGACTTGATCCTCATTACCAGGGTGCTATATGTTCCCCTGTGTGGAGGTGTGCGGGCATCCTGATCTGTAGCACGTGCTGTTCTGAGAGCTCAGAACTTGTTTTACTCCTTATGTTTCTTAAAAAAGGAAAGAAAGAGAAATTGGGGAATTGTAGGCCAGTTAGCCTGACACCGATGGTGAGGAAAATGCTGGAGTCAGTCATTAAGGATGTAATAATTGAGCATTTGGAAAGCAATGATAGATTTGGTCCTAGTTTGCATGGATTCACTAAAAGGAAATCATGCTTGACAAATTTTCTAGAACATTTTGAACATGTGGCTAGTAGAGCAGACAATGGTGAATCAGTAAATTTTGTGTATTTGGACTTTCAAAAGGCTTGTGACAAGGTTCCATACAAAAGGTTAGTAAGGAGAATTAAAGCTCATGGTATCAGAGGTAACACAGCAATGTGGATAGGAAACTGGTTGGAAGACAGGAAGTAGAGATATGGAATAAACACGTCCTTTTCAGAGTGGCAGGCAGTGACGAGTAAGGTACCATAGGGTTCAGTGCTGGGGCTTCAGCTGTACACAAAATACATTATTGTTTGGACGAAAGAATTAAATGCAATATCTTAAAGTTTGCAGATTACACTAAGTTGGGTGGCAGTGTGCTGTGAGGAGTGTGCTAAGAGGCTGCAGGGTGACTTGGACAGACTGACTGAGTGGGAAAATACTTAGCAAATGCACTATGATGTGGATAAATATGAGGTAATCCACTTCGGTCATAAAAACAGGAAGATTATTATCTGAATGGTGGCAGTTTAGGAAAAGATGAGGTGCAATGAGACCTGGGTGTCATGGAGGAACAGTTGCTATAGGTTGGCATGCAGCAGATGGTGAGGAAAGCTAATGGCATGCACTCCTTCCTAGTGAGAGGATTTGAATATCGGAGTAAGAATGTCTTGCTGCAGTTATACAGAGCCTTGTTATGGCCACACCTTGGGTATTGTATGCAGTTTTGGTCTTTTTGTCTAAGGAAGGACATTTTTGCTGTTGAAGGAGTCCAGTGAAGGTTCGCCAGATTGATTCTGGGGATGGCAGAATGGACATACGAGAAATGACAGCATTGACTGGGCTTGTATTTGCAGGAATTTAGAAGAATGAGGTGGGGTACTGTTGAAAACATATAAAATCCTGATGGCACTAGACAGGCTAGGTATGGGAAGAATGTTCCCAGTGTTGGGGAAGTCCAGAGCAAGCCATTCAGGACTGAGATGAGAATTTCTTCACTCAGAGTTGTGAAACTTTGGAATTCTCTACCACAGGACGCTGTTGGGGCAGTTCATTAGATATACTCAAGAGGGAACTGATTCAGAGATACAGCTGATGAAAATGCAGTTCTACTTCTTCTTCGATTGGGGAGCTATTGGGAGTGGAGCAGGAGTGGATCAGGGTGTCCCAGAATGCAACAGTCCCTGTGAAATCTTGATAAGGGAAGGCAGGGGAATACTAGTCTGGTGGTTGCGTCCTACTGGAGGTGGCAGAAATGGCAGCTTATGATGTTTTGAAAGCAGAGTCCCCTCAATTCTCAATTGAGGAAAAAGATAGACATGGAGGTGGTATCAATGGAACAGATGCAATAGAGACAGAGAAACTGGGAGAATAGAATAGAGGGGTCCGTACAGGAAGCAGGGTGTAAGGCTGTTTAGTCCAGGTAACTGGGAGTGGTGGATTTGTGATGGTTATCAGTGGCCAGCTGTCCCCAGAAATGGAAACACTGATGTCAACTATGAGAAAGGAAGAATCGAGGTGGACTGGGTGAAAGTGAGAGAATGATGGAAATTGGGAGCGAAGTTGACAGAATTTTCCAATTCCAGATGAGAGAAAGAATCAGTATTAATGATGTCATTGATGGACTGGAGAAAGAGTTGTGTGGAGGAATCAGAATAGCACTGGAGAAAGGAGTGTTCCACATATACCACAAAAAGACAGATGTCACTGGGATGCAGGTTAGGTGATTTGGCTATGCTAAATTGCCCATAGTGCTAAGTACATTAGTCAGAGGTAAATGGGTCTGGGTGGGTTGCTCTTCAGAGGGTTAGTGAGGACTGGTTGGCCGAAATACCTCTAGGCCACTGCTTTGACCTAAAGGAAGTGAGAGGACTAAAGGATGAAGCTGTCCTTGAGTGACAGGGCTCAGCTGCATCAGGCAGTATAAACCAGACAGGACCTGGCAGGTCACCTGGTTCCAATCAATAGATGAGAGTTTTGGTACAGCAGGCCATCGTGAACTGTAAAATAATCATTGGTCAGTTTGGAAGTATTTGGTTGCATTGTTGGGGTGAACTCCACCTTGATTTATTTTGTTTGCAATTGTTTTTGCTGGCTTAAATAAAAGCTCACTCTTGGAATTACCTGTATGAGGTATTCCCTTACTGCATAATAACAAAATGCAAGGCTACAGAGAACACTGGCGACTTAGAGAGTGTGTTTAGAAGCTTGACACTGTCGAGAACAAAGCATCTCACTTGATTAGCATCATGTCCACAATCATCTGCTCCCTCCATGCTGATACTCAGCAGTCCTAGTGTGTGCCATCTACAGAATGCAGTGCAGGCACCCACCAAAGATCTTTAGACAGCACCTTCAAATCCCACAACTACTATATCATGGGAACCTGCTAGTTCCCCTCCAAGCCACTGACTGTCCTGACTTGGAAATATATCGTCATTCCTTCACTGTTGCTTAGTGAAAATCTTGGAATTCCCTCCCTTATGGCACTGTGGGTGTATCTTTGAACAATGACTTGCAGTGGACCAAAAAGGTAGCTTATCATCACCTACTCAAGAGTAACTAAGGACAGGCAATAAGTACTGGCCATCCAACAATATCCACATCCCACTAGTAAATAGAAAATGATGGGAAGTAGTATATTGACAGGTTAGTTGTGTAGCCTGCTGGTTAGGTAGCGACTACAGTGAGGAAATATGGCTAAATGTGCAACCAAGTGTCAGCCATGTAGAACATGTGATGTGGGCAACATGGCTTTGTGCCTACTTTGCAATTACAAGGGGCAGTGCTAAAATGCCAAAGTTTGGCTGGATGCACAGTGGTTTCTTTTAAGATGGAGTGGGTGCCAGGGATGCCAATCTTTTGGTAGATATTTGGTAAATGACAAGTTGTTCTGAGAATGACAAGTGGTAGAATGGTGCTAGGATGGGACTAAAATCAGGCAAGAAGAGTGACCTAGAGACAGTGTAGGTAGTTAATGAGCTTAGAACAAGAAACCCTCCAGGAAACTCAACAAAACTGGCACTTAACCAAAATAAAGTAATAATTAGTCCTGTATTTCTAATACTAATTTAATATGCTTTTAGGCCTAAGGTACATTATTATTGTAATTTTTAAAATTTAATTAAATGGTCATCATCGCACTTTGGAGGTGCCAGTGTTGGACTGGGGTATACAAAGTTAAAACTCTCTCTACGTCAGGTTATAGTCCAACAGGGATAATTGGCAGCATTAGCTTTCGGAGCGCTGATCCTTCATCAGGTGGTTGTGCACCTGATGAAGGAGCAGCGCTCCTAAAGCTAATGCTGCCAATTAATCTGTTGGATTATAACATGGTGTTGTGTGATTTTTAACTTGGTCCTCATTACAGCACGTTGAGCAGAAAAAGGATTGAAAAATGGCAAATATCTCAAGGTTTTCGCAGCTAAGCAGGTGGACCTACCCCTTGTAATACATTGACTACAGATTTTACTCAAAACCATGATCATAATACCTTTGCAGTACTTTTCTTAAACAGGATAAATCTCATACCTCTCCCCTACCTTCCACCTCCAGTGAACTATTGTATTGATCTTTTATTCAAGAATCGACACTGTCATTTTTGATTTGTGAATATCTTAAATTTAATCAGTGGAGATATTAAGACTCATTGTAGACCAGATTGAAATAGTCTTGGTGACATTGACTAGAGATATTTGCTTTTTTTCATGCTATTTAAATTCCTGAACAGAAGCAGTGAGGATGGCTACCAAGGGAGAATCAATGGATATTGACATTTACTATTTTTTAACTTGTGTGCCACGGACATTACTGTAGCTGGTGGTCACTGTTCTGCTAACTAAGTTCCTGAACTGTTACTTGCAATAAAATTAATTCACTTTGAATAACTTGAATTGACAAGATCCTGTTTTGTTTACAAAATGGAAGCACGAAGGGAAATTAGTAGCATAAGAAAGCCTTTCAAATCCCTTGAACTTGATTTGCTATTCAGATTGAACATGGCTGATCTGTAGCTAAACTCTATTTTCTCTTTGCACTCTATCCCATATCAAGTGAAAATCTATCACCAAATTAGAAAAGCATCCACAGTCTTTCCAGGAATGAACTCCAGATCCCTTTGTGTAAATAAGCACCTCCTATTTTCATTCACAAATTATTAGATTAGATTCCCTACAGAGTGAAAACAGGTACTTCGGTCAACCAGTCCTCATTACCCTCCAAAGACCAACCTACCCAGACCCATACTTAGCACTATGGGCAATTTAGCCTGGCCAAATCACCTAACCTGCACATCTTTGTGACTGTGGCAGGAAACCCACGCAGACACAGGGAGAATATGTAAACTCCACACAGATGGTCACCCGAGGCTGGAATTGCACCTGGGACCCTGGTGCTGCAAAACAATGGTGCTAACCACTGAGCCACTGTGCCGTCTATCAGAATAAATACCTTTATCTGTATATATTGCCAATCAAATTCTCATTTTAACACCAACATCTAAATTCAAGTAAATAAGAGCTATGCTTATTCGAGCTATTAACATAATTTAAACTCCTAATCTTTGGTATGAATCTGTTGAATCTGTGATGCATTCCCTCCAAGACTATCTTTTGTGAGATGTGGTGCCCAGAGCTGAATCTAGTTGGGGTTGGGGTGGGTCCACCTAACCAAGACTATCCCGCAGAAAAACTAAAGGACTATATCAAGAATACTGAACAGGAACAATAATTGTGTTTCTAAGTTTATTATTAAAGTGTTAAAGAGTGGACAATTTAGGGATGAAGGTGATATTTGAGATTAATTATTTATTTCCTTTATTCTTTCATGGGATAGTTAAGAATCAAACTTGCCCATCGTCTGATCCCTGCCCCTGCCCTGGCCCTCACTCCTTCTTTTCCACTGCCCATACCACCACCCTCATTTTCTTTAAAATCTCCATTTCACGGCTTCCATTTCACACTTGCACTGAAGTCCTGGCCTCCACCTAGTGGCCGAGCTTGGTCATTGCAGGTAGTTCTGCATGCATCGACAAGTTTCTACAATGTGGTGCTTGATCAATTAAAACTTCATAACGTGAGTACTTACAGTACTTATATTTTTTTATTGTATTTTTTCAATATTTTAAAACAACTTATTTTAGAAATTATTCTGAATTTTGGTATTTTTGTATGTACAACATTTAAACTTAATGTTTTAGAACCATTTTCTGTTGAGAAAGGTCTTGAAGTACTGTATTTCTTTTATGTTTTTGTGATATATCTTATTTTGCAAGTTATTTTATGGTGGAATACACAGTACTACACATGATCAGGATTTCAACCTGTGCAGTTTTCTTTTCCAAGCAGGAGATATCTGAAAGAACCTAACTTGTAATGAGAACTTTGATTTATCTGAGAATCTATGTTTTAATAAAAGTCATTCCATAAAAGTGATCTTCAGTGAGGAATTTCAGAATCTATTAATGTAATAGAGAAGCTACAGTACGTTTAAAATGAGAATTTTTGAGTTAATTTAGTCAATGGATCATATAAAGAATTGCTTATAATAATGTTGGAAGAAAGCTAGTTTTAAACCATTTTATCCATTTGGTAATGAGTTACTAATTGCTTTTTTTTGCGTTGCAGAGTGTTAAGATGCTGGATTCTGGCACCATCGAAGCAGTGTTTGATAAATGTGGTGTTAGACATTCAGAAACACATCTGACAGGCATCATCTATGCTACCAATCAGGTGAGTATCACATACTAGGTTTTGTGAATGCCCCGGCAATTACTCCTAATTAAAAGCAAAAATGTCTTACAAACAAATAAGCTTTCCTATTTTTCTTCCAAAGTAAAAACAAATCACTATAGTGTAGCATTCTGATTTAACCTACATTTGCATCTGGTTCAAGCTTCTGCACAGACCTCTTTTCAGTGCTCTCCAGTTGCTGCACATTGTAGTCAATTGCATGGTTTCAGACATCTTATTAAATATAATGTGCTTCTAATTGTCTTACCCTGGTACAGCACAACATCATACAACAGAGGGTACCAAGTCAGGAAAAATTAAATTATTGTTACCTATTTGACATGGATTAGTCAAGTCCTCATTGTAAACTGTTGTCTCTCACTGTGTGGAAAACAATTTGCTCAATTTTAAATTTCATTTTTGATTGAATCCATAGAAACACTATTTTTAGCAGTTATCAAACATAATAAAGTATATAATTGTACCGCACTGTTGGACCTATCTCCAGTGTTGTAACAGCTCACAATCACTTTTTCTCATATCAGCTTTTTATTTATTCAATGCCTTTTTAATGGCTGTCCTCAGCAGTGACCTTCATAGCACAATGTAGTCCATGGTCGTACATCAGCCCATTATTACACACAGAGAATGCATTAGGGTTGTTTCTTAATCCTCTCTTGTTCATATTTCTGGAAGGTTTAAATGCAGCCATGCCTCCAGTTTGAAATATAATCCACAGGAGGTAACTTTCTGCTGGTCTGAAATGGGGTGAGGCACCTCATTATCTCTTTCTTTTAAGTCTATTTTCAGATGTTCCTTGAGATTCTGCAGGTGTGGCACTCAATAGGTTTTACACAGTACTTTGCCAGATGCCACTGGATCTACATTTGCTGTCATATGTTTGCTATGTGCTCTCTTATAAAAAAAAATGCATTGTAATTGAAAGTTCAGTATTCTGCAAGTAATCCAGGGTTATGATCCATTGTTATGAAGCACCCATAAATTTCATCATGACTCTATTGTGCTTTAAACCACATTTCTTTTAGAAGTCATCTTGACTCGATTGCAATTGTGGGTCATGTCATATGCCACCGTTCCAATTGAGCCAGCAAATATTGGAGTCCTTGGGCTCAGTACTCAATGTGTCCTTATCCTGTACTGTGAAAAGTTGCTGAAAATGGCAATGAAGGCAGGATGCTGGAGTCAGATCCTGCCAGCTCTTTGTAGAAGTCACTCATCTTCATTCTGACATAGGCAGGGGCATGAAAATCTACCCCCAAAGCTCTGCAGAATTCAATGTTCTCAAATAAGTTTATATTTTATAACTAGATAACCTGCTGTCCTCTCCTGTATCTTTTGTCTTTTTCCATTTTGGGATTGCCATAATATTGGTTGACCACCCTTCTCAAACTCTTCAATTTGATCACAATCCCTTTTCTAATCCAATTATATTTAGATTTCTCAATACTGCATCTTTCCATCTGATCTTAGGCTGACATCTCTTTCTTATCTAGTAGTCCAGTCTCCAATACTCGCCTCACCACATTTTCTCTTTCACTCCATAAAAGTTTGTCATACTATTTCAATCTCTGTTTTCTTTGTTGTTTACACAGTCTTCACTGACCCCTGCTATATTAGTTCCTGATTTTGCTTTTCCTCATAGTTTCACCCATCCTTCTCAACATCTTTGTCTTATTAAAATGCAATTGTTATTCATCCCTTAATGTTGCACTGTAGCTTTTGCACTACATAACGAGACCAATAACAGAATTGTCTTCAAATTTTCTTCCTATCAATATCACAATTTTCTATCGCATAACACTCCACTGCATTTCTTCAATTACTCCAACCACATTGTTTAATTTCCATACTCCTTTTAATTTGTGAATGAGGTATGGTCAATCATTTTCAAGTCCTAATTGCTCTTCAGAAATTGCCCTTCTCCAGCTATAGCTCACAGGTACTTGTATGATAGATATATTCAAATCTTTGCACACAGCCTCTACACATTCACTTTGATTTCCTTTCTCAGGGCCAAATTGATGGTCATATTCCTGACTTCAAGTGCTTTTCTCCAGATATTCAAGCCATGTTCCCATCATCTCCACTACATAGCTCGATATCATCTGAAATATCATGATCATGATGAAAGTATCATCATTCTTCCTGTCTTACTCAGTATGAATATCTAATCTGATTTTACTGCCTTGCTGGTTTATATTTCTTTCAGTACTGTTCTGATTTCTTCCAGATTGATGTTAGCTGTAATCGCTTCTTCTGCCTTTGTTCTTATTTACTACAAAAAGTAATCAATAAAGTGTGCCAATAAATGTATGTGATATATTCAATAAAGATTTCCTCTGCAATAGCTAGTCAATTTACTGAACCTTCTGGATTTGTAAAAACCAGCTCAGTTATATATTTGAAAGTGACTCAGAGGAGTCTACTACTGTTTATTCATTTTTCAAGGTCAACTATGTCTTGAAATGTGACCTGATGCTGATTGCTTACATTAATTGAAGCAGACTTTGTACGTTTGGAGCATGAAGTTTAAATAGAGCTTATTAATCCTGTTTACTATGTTTTAACCTTCACTTTTATAGATAACAAATGACTAACCACCTAGTTCTTTTTGATCACTCAGCATTGCAGTTACACTTGCAGACCAGTGAGCAATTTCCTTTATCTGTTTGGGTTTGTACAATAGCAGATGACCTTCCTCTAGTTATAAGTGATGCACGTGACTGTGATTAGTTTTCATTAATATGAACATACTGAGCATGAATAGGCCACCCACCTTCTCAAGCCTGTTCTGCCATTCAGTAAGACCATGGCTGATCTGATCACTCAAAATTCCGACTTACGTCCAAGAACCTTTCACATACCTCGGTTTATCAAGAATTCTCCTACCTGTGCCTTGAAAATATTTAAAGTCCCTCTCAAAAAGAGGTGGTAACAGAGGGTTTCAAAGAGGGTTTCTTAACACTAAGAGAAAAAATATTTCCTTAACACTGTCTTAAATGGGCAACCCCTTATTTTTAAACAGTGAACCCCAGTTTTATATTCTCTCGCAAGAAAAACACTATCAAATTCCTTTAGGATCTTATCTGTTTCAATCATGTTGCCTCTTACTCTTCTAAACACCAGTGGATTCAAGTCAGCTGATTCAATCTTCCCATTCCATGCAATGGTCTATAAAGTTTCTCTGAATTTTTTGCAAATTCCTTGAATAAGGATAGCTACACTGTGCATACAGTATTCAGTGTGTATTATCTACAAGATGCACTGCAGAAATTCACCAAAGAACCTTAGACAGCACCTTCCAAACTCACGACCACTTCCACCTAGAAGGACAATGCCCACAGGTACTTGGAACACCACCACCTGCAAGTTCTCCTCCAAACCATTTACTCCCCTGACTTGGAAAAATACCGTCGTTCCTTCACAGTCATTAAGTCAAAATCCTGGAATTCTCTCCCTACTGGCATTGAGTCAACCCACAGCAAGTGGACTGCAGCGATTCAAGAAGGCAGCTCACCACTATCTTCTCAAGGGTAGATAAGGATGGGCTATCAATGCTGGCCTGCCAGCAATGCCCAAGTACCACAAAATTTAAAAAAAGCTAAAGCGTAACCTCCTTACTCTTGTCATAAAAATCATTCCAAAGTATTTATCTAAATTGTGAAAACTAAGACTTAAGCAATCATTATATTTTGCCAAAATGAACTGAATTTATCTTGAAATGAACTGATCATTGTACCACTACAACTGATAAAATGATCAAATAAAATATTAAAAAGATTAAATAGGTCATACATGATTGGTATCTGAGAAGCTTGCTGTTTGGTTATGATGAAGAATTCCATTTGGAAAATTCCATGTAATCTGCTGACTGATTCCAAATTGTACTACTTTTGTTTAAGATTTTCAGCATCTGTGGTAATTTAAGCATTTTGTGTATCATTAATCTTTGTAGTGGCTGCCTTATAATAATCCATTCTTCCTTTGCTCTGTTTACTTCATAAGGGTGGGTTTTTATCTTGCTACCCGGGAACAAAACTGACTTTGTGGATTGGCTGTCTAGAAGTCATATTATTTTTATTTCCATGAACATTAAACTGGGGCACTTTCTTAAAGAGTCAACTGATCCACAATGTCAGTTTGATACCTTCAGCAAGTCAAACGTTTTGCATCTAATTATGTGTTATTATTGTTATTAATGTATCTGCAGTTTTATTTCCTTTAGTGTTGGTGACATTATATATTGGGGAGGTGTAGTAGAACAATCGTGTTCAGTGTAAACTCCATGTTTGGTTTCGTAGGTCATGTATTCAGTCAATGTCAATGTTATGTTGCATTTAAATATATCACTTGATGATAATCTTCCAAATTGTATTATTTGATTGTTCTATTATTTTCCACAGACAAAAATCATAATTTCAAAGCAAGACACAATAGAAGTCAACAATAAAATCATGAAGTTACCCTATCAAAATGGTAAAATAAGCTTTCTGTTGAAATTGTTTAGAGTCTGATTGATCTTCATATAGTATATGTGTTTTAAACTGACGTTGTAGATCTAATTTGGATAAATTGGATATACATCTTTATCCACAGCATGCAATGATCAAGATAAGTAGTATCAGGATAGATACTTGTTTTGAATTTCAGTCAGTGCTTTTATATTACGATCAAACACATGCTTAGTCCAACATTACTACAGAGAAACAAGTTGATATACTTGACATCATTGTTGGTTAATGCGGAAAATCTGAGTATATCTCAATGCTCTCCTTCATGTTGAGTTAGGTGGAGGATGCACATAGTCAGACCAGAAGGTGGTGGGTGGAAAATCTATCATGTTCCTGCCTTTGCCCCAGTTAAATTGAGGCCCCTGAGTGAGCAATTGGTGCCAAATTCAGAACCTCATCCTCTCGCTGTAGATGTTTAACCAGAAGCAGACTCATTACGTGGCAAGCTGAAAACTAAACCGTATGAGGATTGCTTTTTGGCTTTTGGTGGGGCCTGGGATGCATGGGTGTGTTCTCTCATTGAAAGGCATGTTGGTGCCTGACTCCTGAGCCCTCCTTCATCACAACCCTTATGCTGTGACTTCCATCCCAACAACAATCACCAGTGGCCTGCGTCCCTCAGTGATCCTGGTCTCGGGATGTTCGCACTTGCTACTGCTTCCATTGTGTTACCATATGCAGCAGCTGATCTGTACTGCTTCACTTCTCTATTATAGCCTTAATAGAAGAGCCATGGTAAAACTCAGAAAAAAAGACAAAGGTATTGTGGATGCTTGACAGCTGAAGTTAAAATAGAACCTCAGCAAGCTTGGCAGCCAATGTCTGAGGGAGGAACAGTATTTTGATGCAGTATGATCTATTTGCATCTATTCTAGAAAAAGAGAGTAGCCATTTTACAATTTGTTTTCCCACATTCTTACTGAAGTCGTGATCCTTTGCAAACTCATCCCCATAGTGTATTGTAGTGAGGAAGCAGATGTAACAGATCTGTGAATGATGGTAAATAATAAAAGTAAACAATTCAGGAGACTTAAACCAGTTTGCTGGACCAAAACAAAACATAGTTATTAGCAGTTGAGAGAATGCCTGCATGATGACTGTCTTCTCTTCTTCCTCCTGCTCATCTATCTCCAACCAACCACATGAAATGTCAAGTAACAGCTTCCTAATATGGTGGAATAGCAAAGTACAGTGAAAGATTGGACTAGAGTTTTTTTTCTGCAATGGTATCATTTCACAGCTGAGGGTTTACTGCTGTTGTTCATTAAAAGATTTCTATTTTTCTTTTTCTAATCCTCTAGAGAGGGCAGAATGAAGAATTTTAATCATGTTTAGACATCTCTAGATTTTCTTCTGCACTTTAATGGATTGAAAATTAAGGAAGAAAAGAATACCACCCTAGAGCTTCTATAATGTTGTTTGACTTACATTATGGCAGTTCTACATTTACAGTATTTTCTTGCTTTCTTTTATCAAACAGCAAGAAAACTGAAACAAACATTGAAATTGCTGGAAGAATTGAATCTCTTTTTAATTGTTGGAAGGGAATTGTTGCTGAAAATTGAGCTTTTTATAGATGAGGAAGAATTTCAGGTCACAGGCTTCCAATTACAAAAACAATCCTCCAGAATCACACTTTGTATCCTATCTGGAAGCCAGTTTTGGATCCAACTTATCTTGGATCCCATGGGCTGTTATCTTTTGGACCAGCTTTCCATATGAGACCTTACCAAAGGCCTCAGTGAAGCCCATGTGTTTCACATCACGTGCACAACCTTTATCAATATATATAGTCATCTTTTTCAAAAACCTTACTTAGTCAGCCAAGAGATTCAAGGCAAATTGGCAAACTGGATCCAAAATTGGCTTACATGCAGGAGGCAAAGGGTTATGGTGGAGAGGTATTTTTATAATTGGAAATCTGTAGCCAGCAATGTAGTACAGGGATTGCAGTTGGGGCCCTGCTGTTTGCTACCTATATTATGTCTTTGTTGAAGGTTTAATTAGTAAGTTAGCAGATGACATTAACATTGGTGGTGAAGTTGAGAAGGATTGGTCTTAAGCTACAGTCTGATATTGATCAATTTTTACATTAATTAGAGGTATGGAAAATGGAATTTAATTCTGAGAAGTATCCATTTTGGGAGGTCTGACATTCTCAATGAATGGTAGATCTTCAGGAACTACCAAGGAACCAAGGCACCTTGGTGTCACGTCCATAGATTTTTGAAAGTTATAAACCAACTTTATAATCATTGGTTAGGGCACAGATGGAATATTGTGTGCAGTTCTGGTCACCACAGTATTAGAAGGATATGATTGCACTAGAGAGGCTTGAGTAGAATCCAGGATCCATAGAATCCCTACAATTAGGCCCATCAAATCCACACTGACCCTCTGAAGAGCATCCCAGCCATATCCCTGTATACCTGCATTTCCCATGGCTGACCAACCTAGCCTGCACATCTCTGTACACAATGGGCAAGTTAGCATGGCCAATTCACCTAACCTGCATATCTTTGGATTGTGGGAGGAAACAAGAACACCTGGAAGAAACCCACTCAGACACGGTAGAATGTGCAAACTCGAAACAGATATGCTGTTGCCTGGGTTAAACAGTCTCAGTTATGACGGAAGACCAGATAGGCTGGTTTTGTTTTCCTTGGAGCAGAGGAGGCTGAAGGAGGATGTACAAAATTATGAGAGGTTTAGAGAGTAGATCGTAAGAATCCTTTCTATGTCTCAGACTAGACGGCATAACTTTAAGGAGATGAGTAAGTGGTCTAAGATATGAGAATGTTTTTTTCATCTAGAAGCTGGTTGAAATACAGAACCTGCTGCCTGAGAGGGTGTTGAAACCAGGAGGTATTCTTGCAATATTTAAAAAGCATCTAAATGAGTAGTTAAAATCCAAGGATGTTGTAAGCTATGGACTAGGTGCAGGTAAATGGGATTAGTATTGTTAGTGTTTTTAATCAGCATAAATATGGTGGGTCAACAGGCCTTTTCTATGCCGTATGACTCAATGTTTCAAATTTCAAAGTTGCACTGATAAAACACATTTTCACTCACAAAGGTGCTGAAGATATAATAAAGTAAGTAAAACCATTTCTCCAGTACCCAATTAATATTACTTCCTTTAGAATGAAATCTAAGTGGTCATATTTTAGTTTTAATTCAGTAATTAAAGTAAGTTATTTATTTATCAATGAATTTATTAATTATATAATCAATTTTTTTTTCAGAGAACATTAAAATTTATAGGCAGTCTTCCAGCTGCATCCAGGTGAAATCCAGTTTTGGCCTGGAGATGCAAATTCAAACTCATCCATTTTTACAGTTGTATATTATTGTTGATGAGAACTTTGCCACAACCACTCATGGTAAGTTTGGAGGTTATGCTGTTGAGTATTTTAATATTGACAGTATAAGGAAAGGAATTTTGCTCAGTGGAAGGGATGTATGGAGATATTTCAGCAATACTGCTCAGTAGAGACCCAGGGA
Source organism: Hemiscyllium ocellatum (assembly GCF_020745735.1). Classification (NCBI taxonomy): domain Eukaryota; kingdom Metazoa; phylum Chordata; class Chondrichthyes; order Orectolobiformes; family Hemiscylliidae; genus Hemiscyllium; species Hemiscyllium ocellatum. The sequence continues at coordinate 12,639,132 of NC_083418.1, read as the reverse complement.
TTGAAATGTGGTTGAAGTTGTGAGGCAGAGCTTTTGTATGGGAATGGCAAAAAGTATTACACAGTGAAAGTAAGAACAGGTGGGGTCGATTTAATTTCTGGAGTAATGCGATTGACATAATATTTGACGGGGTTTAGAGGAATAGATAGAAATTTTGATTACGGAGGAATAGAAAATGAGATTGAATTGCTATTTAATAAAGGGATACTACTTTGATATAGAGCTGTAAGGACTCCATTATTGGGAGCTTAGAGCAAAATGAGTCTTGAAGTGAGGAACAAGGAGAAAATGTTGCTCAGTGGCATTAAAGGAAGGAGGGACTGAAGGAAGTGAGTGGTGTTTGGGTATACAACATTTATGATCCAACATTGTGAAGATAATAGATTGCTCCATGCTGGGGGGTATCTTCATCCATTTGTTATTTATCATTAGACTGATTAGGTGCTGCTGACAAATGATAGGATTGACCAGGATTGTAGATTAAATAGAGTGCAACACAGGATGAAGATGGATGATGTGGGAATTCTTTAGTTTTCTCTGCCAGCAGTCTCTGAAATTAACTGGTGTGTCAGAGTATATAAATCTCCCTTCTTTGGAATCATTAGGGGCCATTTCTCCTCACGCATAAAATAGTGTAATGGTTGCACAAATTGTTATGACTTTAAGTAACTATGTAAAATGGATAACATGTGGCTTTCTTTGAATACCAGAAATGTTGTTTATGTCGCCTAACTTGCCTATGGATATGATGTAGAGTTCACCACAGTTTTTCTTCTAAATGTTGGGGATTAACTTTCTTTTAACTGTGCCTCTCTCATCATTTTTCTGTGCTGACACAGACTGTTTGACCCACTTTTGTTTTTATTATTCCATGCTTTGTGAACCTGGGCCATTTATTGCTTTGGCCTTAGAAGGTATTGATGAGCTGCCTTCATGGAAGCACACCAAAGAATTGGTCTCAGCCGAAAACTCAACAAAATTCAAATCTCTTAGGAGCCTGTCCCAGGGCAAGTTCTAGTCAATCTCTTTACTCAGATCAATGGAGATATCCTCCCAAGCGTGGAACATTTCCTTTACCTGGAAAGCTAACTTCCATTTAAAGCTGACATTGATGCAAATATTCAACATCGCATCCAATTTGCGAGTGCCACCTTCATACCTCTAAGGAAGAGAACCTTTGACGATCATAACGTCTCTGCCGATACTACGGTCTTTGTGTAAAAGGCAGTCATCCTTCAACTTTTTTATATGGCCCTGAAACTATGCATCACCTCAAGACCCTTGAGAGGTACCAGCAACGCTAATGTGGATTCTCCACGTTGGCTGAAAGCACATTGATACTCTGATTAGCATTCTCGAACAGCCATCAGCACCAGCATCGAGCCTGTAATCATCCAAAATCAGCTTGGCCGACCATATGCTTAGGATGCCAGAGTTCCGACTGCCAAAGCAAATCTTCTTTGCACAGCTCAAGGAAGGCATTTGGACAAGAGAAGGTCAAGGGAAGTGTATCAAAGACTCCCTGAAGGGTTCTGTTGAAAAATGCAGCAGAGATACCAATGTGTGGGAGAGGAAATTGATTTATAGGAAACCCCTGTATGAAGGGTCCACGAATCTTCAAGAATGCCTATCGGCAAGACGATGTTGGAAAATGAATTGAAGAAAGGAATGTCTGTGATCTCACTGTCTACAACACTGACCTTTGTGCCATCAGCAAACTTACTAACTCACCCTTCCATTTTTTTCATCCAAGTCATCTATTAAAAACTATAAAGAATAGAGGCCCAAGAACAGATCCCTGCAGGACACCATTGGTCACTGACCTCCAGGTGAAATACTTTCTATCCACAACCACTCACTGTCTTTCTTCAGCCAGCCAATTCTCTGTCCAGACAGACAAATTTCCCTGTATCCGATATCTCCTAACCTTCTGAACTAGCCTACCATGGGGAACCTTATCAAAGGAAATCTTAGTAGGGTGGCATGGTGGCTCAGTGGTTAGCACTGTTGCCTCGCCGCCAGGGTCCCAGGTTCATTTCATGCTAACTTGTCCATAGTGTTAGCTGCATTAGTCAGACTGGGGTGGGTTACCCTTCACAAGGTTGGTGTGGACTTGTTGGGTCGAAGGGCCTTTTCCCACACTGTAGGGAATCTAATCTAAACGCCTTGCTGAAATCCAAATACACTACATCCACTGATCGACTTTTGTCAATTTACCTTGTCACATCCTCAAAGAACTTAACAAGGCTTGTGAGGCATGGCCTGTCCCCCTCAAAGCCATGCTGACTATCTTTAATCAAACTATGCTTTTCCAAATAATCATAAATCCTATCTCTCAGAATCCTTTCCAGTACTGTGCTTACAATAGACGTAAGACTAGCCTGTAATTCACAGGGAATTCCCCATTCCCTTTCTTGAACAAAGGAACACCATTCGCCTCCCTCAAAGCATCCGGTACTACTCCCGCCAGAGGCACAGCTATCTCATTCCTCACTTCCTGTAGTAACCTTGGATATATCTGGTCTGGCCCTGGGGACTTATCTATCTTGATGCTTCCCAGAATTTCCAGCACATCCACTTTCTTAATATCAATCTCTTCAAGCTTATTAACCTTCATGATGTTCTTGCTATCAAGATCCATCTCTCTAGTGAATACCGAAGCACAAAGCTCATTGAGAGCCTCCCCTACCTCTTCAGACCCTAGGCTCAAGTTCCCTCCACTCTCCCTGATTGGCCCTAGCCTCTCTCTGATCATTGTCTTATTCCTCACATACGTGTAGAATGCCTTTGGGTTTTCCCTAATCCTTCCTGCCAAGGCTTTTTTGTGCCCCCTCCGAGCTCTCCTCAGTCCATTTTTGAGTTCTTTCCTATCTACTCTGTAATCTTCTAAAACTGTGCCAGATCCTTGCTTCCTCAACCTTAATCTTAAGTAAGCTTTCTTCTTCCATTTGGCAAAAAGCTCTTGTCATCCAAATCTCCTTCACCTTACCATTCCTTGCCTGTCTCAGTGAGATAAAGTTATCCAGCACTCGCAACAAATGCTTTTTAAACAGCCTCCAAATTTCTGTTGTACATTTCCTGTAGAATAATTGTTCCCAATTTATGGTCCACATTTATGCCCAGCAGCTCCTGTCTAACAGCAGTATAATGTCTCCTCCCCTAATTAAATACTTTCCCATACTGTCTGTTCCTATCCTTTCCATGGCTGTGGTAAAGGTGAGACAGTTGTGGACTTAGTCACCGAAAGAGCTGGCACCTGGCCTGGCCTGTTGCCTAGCACCAAGTCAAATATGCCTCCCCCCCCCCGCCCCAAGTTCTCCTATCTGCATATTGAGTCAGGAATCCTTCCTGGACACACCTGACAAAATCGTCTCCATCCAGACCATCTGCACTAAGGAGGTTCCAGTCAATATTGGGGAAGTTGAATTCATCCATAACAACAACTCTATTACATCTGCACCTTTCCAAGCTCTGCTGTCCAATCTGTTCTTCCATTTGTCAGTCAGTATTGGGGACAGTATAGAAAACATCCCATTCTGCTATAATTCGTCAATGTGAATTCGCTGTTGCGCGATTGACAAACTGGGACCATGGTTTAGAACATAGAACGTTACAGCTCAGTGCAGGCCTTTCGGCCCTCGATGTTGCGCCGCCCTGTCATACTAATCTAAAGCCCATCCCACCTACACTGTTCCATGTACATCCATATGCCTGTCCAATGACGACTTAAATGCACTTAAACTTGGCGAATCTACTACCGTTGCAGGCAAACATTCCATCCCCTTATTACTCTCTGAGTAAAGAAACTACCTCTGACAGCTGTCTTATACCTATCTCCCCTCACTTTAAAGTTGTGTCCCCTCATGTTTGCCATCCCCATACTTGGAAAAAGGCTCTCCCTGTCCACCCTATCTAACCCTCTGATTATCTTGTATGTCTCTATTAAGTCACTTGTCAACCTTCTTCTCTCTAACGAGAATAGCCTCAAGGCCCTCAGCCTTTCCTCATAAGACATTCCTTCCATACCAGGCAACATCCTAGTAAATCTCCTCTGCACCCTTTCCAAAGCTTCCACATCTTTCTTATAATGCGGTGACCAGAACTGTACACAATACTCCAAGTGTGGCCGTACCAGAGCTTTGTACAGCTGCAGCATAACCTCTTGGTTCCGGAACTCAATTCCTCTATTTATAAAGGCCAAAACACTGTATGCCTTCTTAACAACCCTGTCAATTTGGGTGGCAACTCTCAGGGATCTGTGTACATGGACCCCGAGATCTCTCTGCACATCTGCACTCCCAAGAATCTTACCATTAGCCCAGTACTTTGCATTCCAATTATTCCATCCAACGTCTATATTAAACTCCATTTGCCACCTCTCGGCCCAGCTCTGCATCCTATCTATGTCTCTCTGAAACCTACTGCATCCTTCGTCACTATCCACAATTCCACCGACCTTAGTGTCGTCTGCAAATTTAATAACCCACCCTTCTAACCCTTCCATCCAGGTCATTTATAAAAATGCCGAACAGCCGTGGACCCAACACCAACCCTTACGGTACGCCGCTAGTAACTGGACACCAAGATGAATATGTTTCATCAACTACAGCCCTCTGTTTTCTTTCAGCAAACCAATTACTGATCCAAACTGCTATGTCTCCCACAATCCCATTCCTCTGCATTTTGTATATTAGCCTACTGTGGGGAACCTTATCGAACGCCTTGCTGAAATCTATATACACTACATCAAACGGTTTACTCTCATCTACCTGTTTGGTCACTTTGTCAAAAAAGTCAATAAGATTCGTTAGGCACAACCTACTCTTCACAATACCCTGCTGACTGTCCCCAGTCAGATTATTCTTTTCTAGATGGTTATAAATCCTATCTCTTATAACCTTTTCCAACACTTTACCAATAACTGAAGTGAGACTCACTGGTCTGTAATTACCAGGGCTGTCTCTACTACCCTTTTAGAACAAGGGAACCACATTTGCTATCCTCCAGTCCTCAGGCACTATTCCTGTAGACAATGATGATTTGAAGATCAATGCCAAAAGCTTGGCAATCTCTTCCTTTGCTTTCCAGAGGATCCTAGGATAGATCCCATCCGGCCCAGGGAACTTGTCTATTTTCACACTCTGCAGTATTTCTAATACCTCTTCCTTGTGAACCTCAATCTCTTCTAGCCTAGATGCAAGTATCTCTGTATCTTCCTCGCCAACATTTTCATTTTCTATAATGAACACTGTCGAAAAATATTTATTTAGTGCTTCCCCTATCTCCTCTGACTCCACACACAACTTCCCACTATTATTCTTGATCGGCCCTAATTTAACTCTCGCCATTCTTTTATTCCTGACATACCTATGGAAAGCCTTAGGGTTAACCCTGATCCTATCCATCAACAACTTCTCATGTCTCCTCCTGGCTCTTCTGAGCTCTCTTTTTAGGTCTTCCCTGACTTCCTTGTAACCCTTGAGCGCCCTAACTGAGTTTACACATTTTGTCCTAACATAAGCCGCCGCCTTCTTCTTGACCAGGGATTCCACTTCCTTAGTAAACCACGGCTCACGCGTTCTATATCTTCCTCCCTGCCTGACAGGTACATACTTAACTAGGACACACAGGAGCTTTTCCTTGAATAATCTCCACATTTTTAATGTGCTCATACCCTGCAGTTACCTTCCCCATTCTATGCTTCCTAAATCTTTCCTAATTGCATCATAATTTCCCTTCCCCCAGCTATAACTCTTGCTCGGTGGAGTACACCTATCCCTTTCCATCACTAAAGTAAACCTGAAAGAATTGTGATCGCTGTCTCCAAAGTGCTCACCTACTTCCAAATCTAACACCCAGCCAGTCTACCCAGTACTAAATCTAAAGTGGCTTCGCCCCTTGTAGGCCTGTCCACATACTGTGTCAGGAAGCCCTCCTGCACACACTGGACAAAACTGACCCATTATAGTACTCACACTGTAGTGATCCCAGTCAATATTTGGATAGTTGAAGTCCCCCATGACAACTACCCTGCCTCTCTCACTCCTATCGAGAATCATCTTTGCTATCCTTTCCTCTGCATCTCTGGGACTATTCGGAGGCCTATAGAAAACTCCCAGCACAGTAGCTTCTTTCCAGTTTCTAACCTCAGCCCATACTACCTCAGTTAACGAGTCCCCAAACATCTTTTCTACAACTGTAATATTGTCCCTGATCAACAATGCCACACCTCCCCCTCTTTTACCATCTTCTCTGTTCTTACTGAAACATCTGAATCCAGGAACCTGCAACAGCCATTCCTGTCCTTGCTCTATCCATGTCTCTGTAATGGCCACAGCATCGAAGTCCCAGGTACCAATCCACGCTGCTAGTTCACCCACTTTATTTCGGATGCTCCTCGCGTTGAAGTACACACACTTCAAAAAGTGTGAACTTTTAAAAATGCTTTAATGTGATTACAGCGTCAGCCTTTCAAACACTACTTCGAAAGTGCGATTTTTAAATAAACCTTTCAGGCAGTATTCATCGCTTACTGGGTGAAAAAAAACTCTTTAAATTCCCTCTAAATTTCTTGTTGTGCACCTTAAATCTCTTCCTTCTGGTAATTGACCCCTCTACTGAGGGATAATATTTATTTTTATCGATCCAATCAATGGCCCTCATGATTTTGTAGACCTCAGCCAGGTTCTACATCAGCCTGCTCTGCTCCAAGAAAAGCACCTGAGTTTGAACATAGAACAGAACAGTACAGGCCTTTATCCTAAAGAAAGATCAAACTAACCATACACACCCTTCATTTTACAATCATCCATGTACCTATCCAAGAGTCACTTAAATGTCTCTAGGGTATCTGACTCTACTAGCACTGCATTCCGTGCATCCGCCACTCTGTGTGTAAAGAACCTACCTCTGACATCTCCCCTATATCTTCCTCCAATCACCTCAGAATTATTCCCCATTGTGATAGCCATTTCTGCCCTGGGAAAAAGTCTTTGGCTATCCACTCTATCTATGCCTCTCATCATCTTGTACACTTCCATCAAATCACCTCTCACCCTTCTTTGCTCCAATGAGAAAAGCCCTAGCTCCCTCTACCTTTCTTCATAAGGCATACCCTCCAGTCCAGAGAGAATCCTGGTAAATTTCCACAGAACCTTCTTTAAATCTTCCATATTCTTCCAATTATAGGGTGATCAGGACTGAGCACAATATTCTAAGTGTGGTTCAACCAGGGCTTTATAGAGCTGCAGCATAACCTCGTGGCTCTTAAACTCAATCCTCCTGCTAAAGAAAACCAAAACACCAATACACCTTAACAACCCTATCAACTTGGATGGCAACTTTGAAGGATCTATGGACGTGGAACCCAAGATCCCTCTGTTCCTCCACACTGCCAAGAAGCATACATTCAAATTTGATCTTCCAAAATGAATCACTTCACACTTTTCCAGGTTGAACTGCATCTGCCACTTCTCAGCTCAGCTCTACATCCTGTTAATGCCCTGTTGCAACTTACAACAGCCCTCCACACTACCACCACTCCACCAACCTTCGGCAAACTTACTAACCCACCTTCCCACTTCCTCATCCAAGTCATTTAGAAAAATCACGAAGAGCAGAGGTCCCAGAATAGATTTGTGTGCAACACTGCTGCAGGCTGAATACTTTCCATCTACTAACCCCCTCTGTCTTCTATGGGCCGGCCAATTCTATATCCAGATAGCCAAATTTCCCTGTATCCCATGCCTCCTGACTTTCTGAATAAGCCTACTATGGGGAACCTTATCAAATGCCTTGCTAAAATCCATATGCACCATATCCACTGCTTAACTTTCATCAATGTGTTTTGTCACATCCTCAAAGAATTCAGTAAGGCTTGTGAGGCATGACCTGCTGACTATCTCTAATGAAGCTATGCTTTTCCAAATAATCATAAATCCTGTCTGTCAAAAATCCTCTGCAATAATTTGCACAACACTGATGTTAGACTATCTGGTCTGTAATTCCCAAGGTTGTCCATGTTCATTTTCTTGAACAGTGAATCACATTTGCCACTCTCCAATCATCTGGTACTACTCCAGTGGACAGTGAGGACACAAGTCATCACCACAGGTGCAGCAATCTCTTCCTTCGCTTCCTGTAGAAATCTTGGATATATCCCGTCTGGCCCAGGAGACTTATCTGTCCACAAGTTTTTGGAAATTTCGAGCACATCCTCCTTCTTAACATCAGTCTGTTTGAGCATATCAGCCTGTTTCACGCTGTCCTCACAAACTACAAGGTCCCTCTCAGAAGTGAATACTGAATTAAAGTATTCATTAAGGACCTTCCCTATGTCCTGTGACTCCAGGCACAAGTTTCCTCCACTATCCCTGATCGGCCCTACTGTCACTCTAGCCATCCTCTTATTCCTCACATAAGTGTAGAACACCTTGGGGTTTTCCTTAATCCTACCTGCCAAGGCTTTTTCATGTCTCCTTCCAGTTCTTTGAAGTCCATTCTTCAGTTCCTTTCTGGCTACCTTGCAACTCTGTAGAGCCCTGTCTGATCCTTGCATCTGCAAATGTGTTGCTGGTCAAAGCACAGCAGGTTAGGCAGCATCTCAGGAATAGAGAATTCGACGTTTCGAGCATAAGCCCTTCATCAGGAATAAGAGAGAGAGAGCCAAGCCGGCTGAGATAAAAGGTAGGGAGGAGGGACTAGGGGGAGGGGCGATGGAGGTGGGATAGGTGGAAGGAGGTCAAGGTGAGGGTGATAGGCCGGAGTGGGGTGGGGGCGGAGAGGTCAGGAAGAGGATTGCAGGTTAGGAGGGCGGTGCTGAGTTGAGGGAACCGACTGAGACAAGGTGGGGGGAGGGGAAATGAGGAAGCTGGAGAAATCTGAATTCATACCTTGTGGTTGGAGGGTTCCCAGGCGGAAGATGAGGCGCTCCTCCTCCAGCCGTCGTGTAGTTGTGTTCTGCCGGTGGAGGAGTCCAAGGACCTGCATGTCCTCGGTGGAGTGGGAGGGAGAGTTAAAGTGTTGAGCCACGGGGTGATTGGGTTGGTTGGTTCGGGCGGCCCAGAGGTGTTCTCTGAAGCGTTCCGCAAGTAAGCGGCCTGTCTCACCAATATAGAGGAGGCCACATCGGGTGCAGCGGATGCAATAGATGATGTGTGTGGAGGTGCAGGTGAACTTGTGGCGGATATGGAAGGATCCCTTGGGGCCTTGGAGGGAAGTGAGTGTGGAGGTGTGGGCGCAAGTTTTACATTTCCTGCGGTTGCAGGGGAAGGTGCCGGGGGTGGAGGTTGGGTTGGTGGGGGGTGTGGATCTGACAAGGGAGTCACGAAGGGAGTGGTCCTTGCGGAACGCTGATAGGGGAGGGGAGGGAAATATATCCTTGGTGGTGGGGTCCGTTTGGAGGTGGCGGAAATGGCGGCGGATAATACGTTGTATGCGCAGGTTGGTGGGGTGGTAGGTGAGAACCAGTGGGGTTCTGTCTTGGTGGCGGTTGGAGGAGCGGGGCTCAAGGGCGGAGGAGCGGGAAGTGGAGGAGATGCGGTGGAGGGCATCGTCGATCACGTCTGGGGGGAATCTGCGGTCCTTGAAGAAGGAGGCCATCTGGGTTGTGCGGTGTTGGAATTGGTCCTCCTGGGAGCAGATGCGGCGGAGACGAAGGAATTGGGAATATGGGATGGCGTTTTTACAGGGGGCAGGGTGGGAGGAGGTGTAGTCCAGGTAGCTGTGGGAGTCAGTCGGTTTATAATAGATGTCTGTGTTGAGTCGGTCGCCCGAGATAGAAATGGAAAGGTCTAGGAAGGGGAGGGAGGAGTCTGAGACAGTCCAGGTGAATTTCAGGTCGGGATGGAAGGTGTTAGTAAAGTTGATGAACTGTTCAACCTCCTCGTGGGAGCACGAGGCAGCGCCGATACAGTCATCGATGTAGCGGAGGAAAAGGTGGGGGGTGGTGCCAGTGTAGTTGCGGAAGATGGACTGTTCCACATATCCTACAAAGAGGCAGGCATAGCTGGGGCCCATGCGGGTGCCCATGGCAACTCCTTTAGTTTGGAGGAAGTGGGAGGATTGAAAAGAGAAGTTATTCAGGGTGAGGACCAGTTCAGTCAGTCGAAGGAGGGTGTCAGTGGAAGGGTACTGGTTAGTGCGGCGGGAAAGGAAGAAGCGGAGGGCTTTGAGTCCTTCGTGATGGGGGATGGAGGTGTACAGGGACTGGATGTCCATAGTGAAAATAAGGCGTTGGGGACCGGGGAAGCGAAAATCCTGGAGGAGGTGGAGGGCGTGGGTGGTGTCCCGAACGTAGGTGGGGAGTTCTTGCATCCTCAACCTTAACTAAGCTTCCTTCTTCCTCTTGGCTAGAAGTTCTATATCTCTTGTCATCTAAGGTTACTTCACCATACTATGCCTTCTTTGCCGCAGTGGGATAAACCTATCTAACACTTGCAACAAGTGCTCCCTAAGCAACCTCCACATTTCTGTTATGCATTTCCTGAGAATATCTCTTCCCAATTTATGCTCCACAATTCCTGCCTAATAGCATTGTAATCCACCTCCTCCAATTAAATACTTTCCCATACTCTGCTCTTAACCCTCTTCATGGCTAGAGTAAAGGTCAGAGAGTTGTGATCACAGTCACTGAAATGCTCTCCCACTGAGTTGACACCTGGCCTAGTTCGTTGCCAAGCACCAAATCCAGTATAGCATCCCCTCCAGTTGGCTTATCTACATAGTGAGTCAGAAATTCTGCCTGGACACACCTGACAAAATGTGCTCCATCCCAACAATTTGCACGAAGGAGGTTCCAATCAATATTAGGGAAGTTAAAGTCACCCATCACAACAACCCAGTTACTTCTGCACATTTCCAAAATCTGCCTTCCAATCTGCTCCTCTGTCTCTCTGTTGTTTTTGGGAGGTCTACAGAAAATTCCCAATAAAGTGACTGCAAGTGACTTTCCAGTTTCTGACTTACACCCATAATGACTAAGTAGACAAACCCTCCTCAACGACCTCCCTTTCTGTAGCTGTTATACTATCCTTGATTAGCAATGCCACTGTCCCTCTCCTCTTCTACCTCCCTCCCTATTCCTTTTGAAACATATAAACCCGGGAACATCCAACAACCGTTCCTGCCCCTGCGATATCCAAGTCTCTGTAATGGCCATAATATCGTAGCTCCAAGTACTCACCAATGCTCTAAGTTCATCACCCTTGTTCCTGACTCCTCTCTATCACCCCCTCCACCTCCCGAATAATCCGAAGTTCATCCAACTCCAGCACCAGTTCCCTTACATGGTCTGTGAGGAGCTGGAGTTAGGTTCACTTCTCACAGGTGAAATCAGCAGGGACACCAGTGGTGACACTTAGCTCTCACATTCTGCATGAGGAATATGCAACAACCCTAGCTTCCATCCTCTCTGCTCTAAATTGCCAAAAGAGACTTTAAAAAAAACCCTTAACTTACCAACCTCTCACACCAAGTCTTTTTATGTTAGAGGAGGTGAATGGGTGGGAGACACTACACGTGTCATATTTTAGGTTTATCCACTGCCTGAATATATTAGTTCACCTACCCAGCAGTCCCCATGTCTGCTTCCGCTCCTGTTCAGCCTTTGCTCTGCTCGTTCACAAGTTAATTATTCAATATTCTAACTTCCCTTCCTTGCTATCACCTGGCTCACACTACCTGGACTCCCGCTGCTGAAATGGAGGCTTCTGACTCATGAGGTAAGTATTTATTAGTCAAATTTACCTTCCCGACTGCCCTGGCTTGTGCCCTCTGCAGAATCTGAGTCGAAAAGTGTATGCTTTTCTTTATTGGACAGAGCATTGAGTATAGGAGTTGGGAGGTCATGTGGCTATACAAAACATTGGTTAGGCCACTTTTAAAATATTGTGTGCAATTCTGGTCTCCTTCCTATCAGAAGGATGTTGTGATACTTGAAAAGATGCAGAAAAGATTTACAAGGATGTTGGCAGGTTTGGAGGATTTGAGCTATAAAGAGAGGCTGAATAGGCTGGGGTTATTTTCCCTGGAGTGTCAGAGGCTAAACTGAACCTTAAACTGATAGAGGTTTATAAAATCATGAGGGGCATGGATATGATAAATAGACAAAGTCCTTTCCCTGGCGTGAGGTACTCCAGAACTAGATGGCATAGGTTTAGGGTGAGAAGGGAAAAATTTATAAAGGACCTAATAGGCAACTTCTTCATGCAGAGGGTGGAGCGTGTATGGAATGAGCTGCCAGAGGAGGCAGGGAGAATAACAACATTTAAAAGGGATCTGGATGGGTATATGAATAGAAGGGTTTAGACAGATATGGGCCAAGTGCTGGCAAGTGGGACTAGATTAGGTTAGGATATCTGGTTAGCATGGACGAGTGGGACCAAAGTGTCTCTTTCCGTGCTTTACATCTCTATGACTCTATGACACCTGCTGACATGGAGGCTGCTGATTCACGTAGTAAGTATTTAATCTTCAAATTTATCCTCCTAGCTCCCCCCTGGCTCACACTCCCCCGACTCCTGCTGCTGAAATGGATTTGATACATTCTCTTTTGATATCAAATTATTTCAGGCAACAATCGAGTGAATCTCTACTTCTTGCCTGCAACCTGTATGCCAATTGTTTGCCCCCTCTACTCAGGGGAAAACAACGTTTTTAATCTACCTTCATTACTGAAACCCTCCAGCCCAGACAACATAGAGTCATAGTTATTTAAGGACAGAAAGAAGCCATCCAATACATCTTTTCTGTGCCGATCACTAACACCCATCTATTCTAGTCCCATTTCTCAGCACTTTTAACCCATAGCCTTGCATGCTATGGTGTTTCAAGTGTTCAATTAAATTGTTCTTAAATACCTGGAGGGTTCCTGCATCTACTGCCCTTTTAGGCAGTGAGTTCCAGATACCTATAACCCTTTGGGTACATTTTCTTTCCATCACATTCCATCTAAAACCCTTGATCCTGACCTTAAAGCTGTACCAAAGGGTATGGTGCTGGAAAAGGACAGCCGGTCAGGCAGTATCCGAGGAGCAGGAGAATCAACATTTCGAGTATCTCCAGCATCTGCAGTCATCACTTTCTCCTCCTTAAAACTAGCTATGATTCTACTGAGGGGAAACGTTCCTCCTTATCTACACCACTCATGATTTGTACACCTCAGTCAGATCACACATCAGCCTTCTCAGCGCTTATGTAAACAAGCCTAGCTGGCCTAGACTATTTTCATAGATAAATCACTCCAGGCCAGGCAACATCCTAGTGAATTTCTTCTGCAACCTCTCTATAGGAATGATGCGCTTGCACTAGAGTAGTGACCTGAGCTGCATACAATTCTCTAGCTCTGGCAAAACCAAAGTTCACTGCAGCTCCATCATAAACTTCTTGCTCTTGTCAGAGAGCGAGAACACGGAGACAGGCCCTTTGGCCCAAACTGGTCCATGCCAACCAAAATGTCCATCCACGCTAACCCCATTTCTCTGCACTTGGCCCATATCCTTCTAATCCTTTCCTATCCATGTATTTGTCCAAATGCCTTTTAAATGTTATCAATGTACCACCTCAACTACTTCAGCTGGCAGCTCATTCCATATGCATGTCACCCTTTGTTTAAACAAAATTGCTTCTCAGGTTCCCTTTTATTCTTTCCCCTTTAACCTTAAACTGATGCCCTCTAATCCTCAATTCCTCAACCCTGGGAAAAAAACTGTGTGCGTTCACCCTCCATGCCTGTCATGGTCTTAAACTCTTCTTTAAGATCCCCCTTCAGTCTCCTATGCTTTAAAAAAAGACCTAGCTTGTCCAACCTCTCCTTATAACTCAGACCATTGAGTCCTGGCAACATTCTTTCAATTTCTTTTGCACTTTTTCCAGTTTTATAACGACCTTCCTCTAGCAAGATGACCAAAATGAACACAGAGGGATCTTGGTGTGCAGGTACATAGATCCCTTAAAATGGCCACCCAAGTGGACAGGGTTGTTAAGAAAGCATATGGTGTTTTGGCTTTCATTAACAGGGGGATTGAGTTTAAGAGTTGTGAGATCTTGTTGCAGCTCTATAAAACTTTGGTTAGACCGCACTTGGAATACTGCGTCCAGTTCTGGTCGACCTATTATATGAAAGATGTGGATGCTTTGGAGAGGGTTCAGAGGAGGTTTACCAGGATGCTGCCTGGACTGGAGGGCTTATCTTATGAAGAGAGGTTGACTGAGCTCGGACTTTTCTCATTGGAGAAAAGGAGGAGGAGAGGGGACCTAATTGAGGTATACAAGATAATGAGGGGCATAGATAGAGTCGATAGCCAGAGACTATTTCCCAGGGCAGAAATGATTAACATGAGGGGTCATAGTTTTAAGCTGGTTGGAGGAAAGTATAGAGGGGATGTCAGAGGTGGGTTCTTTACACAGAGAGTTGTGAGAGCATGGAATGCGTTGCCATCAGCAGTTGTGGAAGCAAGGTCATTGGGGACATTTAAGAGACTACTGGGCATGCATATGGTCACAGAAATTTGAGGGTGCATACATGAGGATCAGGGGTCGGCACAACATCGTGGGCTGAAGGGCCTGTTCTGTGCTGTACTGTTCTATGTTCTAAGTGTGGCCTCACCAGTTTCCAGTACAACACCAACATAAATTCTCAACTTCTGTAGTCAATGCCCTGACTCAATGAGTGGAGTGTACCTTCTTCACTGCTGAATCTATCTGTAGATCCACTTTCAGAGAGCCGTACACCTGAACTCCAAGGTCCCTCTGTTCCACTCAGCACCAACACCTGAGGCACTCCACTAGTCACAGGCCTCCAGTCCAACAAGTATCCTTTCATTGTTACCCTCTGCTTCCTACCATCAAGTCAATTGTGTATCCAATTTGCCAACTCCCTGGATTCCATACGATTTATCTTCCAGAGCATGTGGAACCTTATCCAAAGGCCTTACTGAAATCCATATAGACTGTCTATTGCCCTGCCCTCATCAACCTTCCTGGTCACTTCTCCCATGCACAAAACCATGCTGATTACTCCTAATCAAGCACTTTTTTCCAAATGCAAGTATATCATGTCTCTCAGAATCTTCTCAAGTAACTTATCTACCACAGATGTTTGGCTTAGTGGTCTGTAGTTCCCAGGCTTTTCTTTGCAGCCCTCCTTGAATAAGGGCACCATATTCGCTATCCTCCAGTCTTCCGGGACCTACCCTCTGACTAACGATGATGCAAAAATATCAGCCAGGGCCCCTCAATTTCTTCTGTAGCCTCTTGCAGGGTTCTTGGATATATTTGGGAGAAAGTAAAAACTACAGATGCTGAAGAGTCAGTGTCGAAATGTTTGTTGCTGGAAAAAGCAAGGAGGACTAGTAGATTAATCCACCTTCATACATTCTAATATGTTCAACATCGCCTCTACTGTGAAATGGTTTGTCCCCAGTATTCAATGAAGACCTTGCCCATCGTTAGCTGTTCTGCACATGTCCACTTAAGTCCTTGAGGGGTCCTATTCTCGCTCTAGTTATTCTTTTTCCTTTAATATACTCAGAGAACCTATTTGCATTTATCCTAATCTTCTTAGCCAAGGCTGTCTCATGCTCCCTTTTTGCTGTCCTGATTCCAGTATATTCAGTAAAATCTTGTGTTCTATGCTTCAATTAGTAAAAACAGATATTCCATATGCCTAACCGCCTGTTTTGTTGCATTCACAGATCTGTGTACATACATAGCAAGATTCCTCCAATCCTCTGTACTACCCAAGGTCCTACCACTTATCAGGCATTCCCTTGCTTTCTTAATCCTCCAAAAATGCGCTAGCATTTGGATTAAACTCCCATCTTCTTGCCTATCTGACCAGCCTGTTTGTATCTTCTGATAGTCAAAAGCTTTTCTCCTCGTTATTGACCTCACCATCAATTTTAGTATCATCTGCAAAATTACCTATAAAACTTCCTACATTGTGTGCATACCATTAGTTTACATTGATAGGGACCCAGCACGAAACCTTGCAATATGCTGTTGGACATGACAACTTACAAAAACAGCTTTGAACCAGCACCTGCTGCCTCCTACCACTGCTAATTTGCCCAGGATCCCAAAGACTCTGACCGTCTTCCATACCACACCTTGTCAAAAGACTTTCAGCAGTCCATGCAGACAACATCAACTATAATACCTTCATGCTTGTCACCTCCTCAAACCCTCAGTCAAATTTTTCAGTCGTGATCTCTCTCAGACAAAGCAATGCTGACTATGCCCTGTTAATTCTTGCATCTCCAATTGAAGGTGAATTCTCTGTTCTTTGGAAATTTTTCTGAAGTTGCATCTTGTGATGTTAGACTTTTACTACCCTTTTGATTCTGAGCACCCTTCTTTAATAATAATACGGTATTAACTGCCTACAATTCCTCTGGTACCTCTCCAATGTTAAGAGGGCATTTGAATGTTAACATCCCTGCAACCTCCTCACTTGTTTCCCACAATAGTCTAGGATACCTCTCATCTGTGGCTGGGACTTTATCCAGTTTTAAGCCCATTAAAACCAACTAATATGTCCTCTCCCTCAATGCAAATTTGTTCAAGTCTATCACTATTGCCTTCCATGACTTCTACACATACATCAATTGTCTCAATACAGAGTGCAGATACAAATTAATTATTTAAAACTGCATCTAAGTCTTCTGCCACATGTAGATTGTTACTTTAGTCCCTAATAAGCTCCTGTCTTTCCCTGGTTATCTTCTTACCTCTAATATATTTTAAAATGCCTTTGGATTTTCCTTTTTTAACCTCTGTATTTTTGATCTTCTCTAAAGTATCTATTAATTTTTGTTGTCTGTATTTACCATGTACTCCCCTTTGTTTCTTTATCAATCCTGTACATTCTTCAGCATCCAGGATTCCCTAGGCTTGTTTGCTCTCAATCTCACCTTTACATGAACATGTCGGGCTCTGTCTTATCATCTCTTTCTTAAATGACTCCCATTGTTCTGATGTAGACTTTCCTACGAGTAACTGCTTCCAGTCTGCTTTGGTCATTATAAATTAAAATCTGCCTTCCCTTGATTCAGAACCTTTATTTCTGGTCCAACATAATCCATTCCATAGATATCTTAGAGTTGTAGTGGCTATGAATCATAGAATCCCTACGTGTGGATACAGGCCATTGGGCCCAGCAAGTCCATGCCGACCCTCCGAAGAGTATTCCACTCAGACCCATTCCCCTACCCCTATTACTGTACACTTCCCCTGACTAATGCATCTAGTCTACACATCCCTGAACTTTATGGGCAATTTAGCATGGCCAATTCACCTAACCTGCACATCTTCGGACTGTGGGAGGAAACTGGAGCAGCCGGAGGAAACCCATAGGAGAATGTGCAAGCTCCACGCAGATAGTCACTTGAGGCTGGAATCGAACCTGGGTCCCTGGCGCTGTGAGGCAGCAGTGCTAACCACTGAGCCACTGTGTGGCCCATGACAAAAGTACCTACCCGCTGCTCACCAAGCTCCTGAGAATTAAGTCTAGCACTGCCTCTGAAATTTTTTGAAATTTGCCTATCTTCCTTTCTATATCTTCCAGACTCTTTGTCCATTGATTGCACCTGATTCATGAATTGAATTGAAATATTAATTTTGGATTGAGTTGAAATATTAACTTTACATTGTCTTTAATTTAAGCCTCAGCCAAGTAGATACCGTGATGATCAGTGACAGAGGGATGGTTGATGGATTGACAGTGTGACTCCTGGGTACAGGGCATTGAACTGCAAAATTCACAATCTACATTATAATTAGACATTGAGGGAATAATGCCCGTTTCATTTTCAGATTAGGTAGAGTTAACATATTATCTACACAATGTATTTTGTGCATTAGGCATCCTGCACCATAGAGAAGTCTGCAATCTTAGTGAGCCGTGTATTCACTTTTGTTGTTGCTTTCTGGCAAATGAGAATTAAATGTATTAACCTATTAATAAAGAGTCTTTGTGAGCTGGACTCAACAGTAAAATCTGAGCTGTTGCAAATATCTCCAGCTCTAGCCTAAAAGAATCCATATACCCAAAGGTTTGATGTGAGAACCACCTTTAAAGCAACTGGTTGTGTGGTCTTAGGTTTGCTCTGAGCTTGAATTTTGGCTATAGAGGATTATATAATTTTGCGAGGATGTCTTGATGAAGCACAGACAAAGAATGTGATCTTTTCTAAGGATTAGAAAAGAGATTTGTTCTTTAAAGGATATGGTCTTCTCTTGAGAGCCCTTTTTCATATCTTCCTTCTCTTACTAGCAGCTTGTCTTTCAAGCTGCTCTTTGTTGAAGTCATGCTGTATTCAAGGGGAAGTTTTAATAATCAAAAAACTTAAAAATTTAACCAAAAAGTAATTGGTAAGCATTTAATAATCTGTTTTATAATTCTGATGCTGAGTACGTGATCGTCTTTATGAGATTGAGACAGCGCATTATCTCTTTTAATTTATTCATGAAATGTGATCATCATTGTCTGGACGAACATTTATTACTCATCCTTGGGATTACCCTTGAAAACATTGTGTTTTAAAATGGCAACACTCGTGTCAAATCAGCATGACTGAATGTTGATGTTGTAGTTTGACTACTTTATATATTTGTAGTGGCAGTTTACTGCGCCTGTACACTAATATGGTCTATGGTACCAAAATTGCAAGATCTTTTTTCAGCATGTGAAAAGGAAAATAGCCCAAGTAAATGTTAGTCCCTTAGCAGCAGAGACCACCAATAGGGAATAAGGAAATGGCAGAGCAATTGAATAGGTATTTTGGTTTGGATCTTCTGGTCAGCATTGACCACTAAGCATATTTAGCAGGCTTTCTGCTACCTGACTCTTTCATGACATTTGAGTTGCAACATCTATCCTGCCTGAAGCATCCATGAATCAGTGCAAAAATCCACAGAGAGAGACTGCCAAGTATTTTAAAAAAAATGCCCCATTTGTTGCCTTGGTGAAAGTCCAGTTGAGGGTAAGAGAGGGTATTGGGGGATGGTGGGTGGGAATTTGGTCATGTCAAGTAGGAAGTGATTGGAGGGTCAGTTCTGATGCTCAGTTTAGTTACCCTGGATAATTGGTGAGTTAGCCCAAGTGTCAACTAGCATAACATTTCCATGGTAAATGTTCAGGCAAGTCCTGTAAACTGACCCAAATCTCGAACACCAAATCCAATGATGGAGACTTCTGTGGATGGTTTGGGACAGTGAAATCAGAACTGTAATAATCCTGGGCAATTCAGTGGATATGTACAAGTCAGGATTTTTGTGGTCCTGACACATATCTCAACTTTGTTTTATATTTGATAATCTGGATAGTGGAGGATTTGGGTCATTGTGTCTGTCTTCACACCAGAAGGTACATGTTGCAATCCAGAAATAAAGTGTGACCTACAGGCTACAAAGAGTGAAGAAGTTAAGGTAGTTCATTTGAATAGAGACTAAACTCGGGGACTGAAATCCAACAAATCTATCAGATCTGATGGCCTTAAAATGAGGGTTCTGAGATAGATAGCTGCAGAAACAGTGGATGTACAATGATTTCCTTCTCAGGGGTGGTGCTATCTCAATGCATTGGCAAATAAATGATGGTTAATCTGTACCTGCTTCTCCTGAGATTATTTTTTAACATAATCTGTCTACCTCACTATGAGATTCCTTGGTTAGGCACTGAGTCCCTTTAGAAGAGGGATACCTCACCTGCAGAGACGATAATCATCCTGTGCAGGTTTACTTTTATGCAAGAGTCAAGTCAAGTCAAGAGTAGCTTTATTTGTCATCTCCACCACATACAACTGATACAGTAAAAGTGAGACAGCATTCCTCCAGGACCGAGGTGTTACATGGACAGCAGAAACTACACAATCATACACAGGGTGGCATAAAGTGCATAATAAGTGCAAAATACACAAGACAGCACAGTAATTCCTGACATGTGAAGACAATAGGCACAGTGGTGTACAAATTACAGTGTAATAAAAGAATGATAATTAATGAAACATTGTTATAGCAGCAATTCAAAGTCATGCAAAGAGTTTTCATTTTTTGATCCCGCAGCATTGCCCTTTGAAGCTTGTCACTGGCCATTCGCGTATTTCCTTTCTTCCTGGAAGTGGAACATGAATAAAGTTGTATGCACTTGTTGTTCATTCACTGTGTCTTACACCTCCATACACAACATGGGTGCTGGGGAAAAATAAGCGCTGCCACTGTTAGGCAGTATTGTGGGGGGAAAAAATAAAGAAGAATGTTCAAGGTTTAAAAAAAACAGGAGTATCAGAGGTTCTGTTCACTCTGAATGCTGGCTCTGAGTGAGCTGGATCAGTGTCAAACAAAAAATAGGAATATCAGATACTGTTCATTCTGAGAGTTGGCTCTGAAGGGAGCTGAAAGAGATGGTTGCTGACTTCAGGAGAGCACAGAGTGATCACTCTCTGTTGGACATTAACTGCTCCTCAATGGAGATTGTGAACAGCACTAAATTTCTTGGTGTCCACCTGGCGGAGAATCTCATCTGGTCCCTCAACACCAGTTCCATAGCCAAGAAAACCCAGCAGCATCTCTACTTTCTGCGCAGGTTGAAGAAAGCCCACCTCCCAGCCCCCATCCTCATCATATTCTACACAGGGTTCACTGAGAGTACCCTGACCTGATGCACTACTGCATCGTTCAGGAATTGGACCGTCTCGGATTGTAAGACCCTACAACAGATTGGGAGGACAGCTGAGAGGATCATCATGATCTCTCTTCCCGCTATTACAGGCAATTACACCACATGCTGTACCCAAAGGTTAAGAGCATTATGGAAGATCCCACACACCCCTCAATCAAACTCTTCTCCCTCCTGCCATGCGGCAGAAGATAATGGAGCATTCGGTCTCTCACAGTCAGACTGTGCAACAGGTTCTTCCCCGGATAACCATCTGGCTCCTTAATTTTCTTTTTTTTTATTATTGATTAGATTCCCTGCAGCGTGGAAACAGGCCCTTCAGCCCAACAAGTCCATACCTACCCTCCGAAGAGTAGCCCACCCAGACCCATTTCCCTCTGACGAATGCACTGAACACTATGGACAATTTAGCATGGCCAATTCACCTGACCTGCGCATCTTTGGACTGTGGAAGGAAACCCACGCAAACACAGGGAGAATGTGCAAACGTCACACAGACAGTCGCCCAAGGCTGGAAACGAACCTGGGACCCTGATGTTGTGAGGCAGCAGTGCTCCCTTCAGAGCCAGCTCTCAGAATGAACAGTGTCTGACATTCGTTTTGTCCGTTTTCAGAGATAGGTTGTTGGCTCTGCACCAGTCCATAAGCTGCTGCACCCAGTGCTGTGTAAGCTGCATTATTACTACCGGTGGCAGGATGAGACCTGATAGTGGTTATTAATTGGTCACTTAAGGGCCTCAATTGATAGATTAAAAAGGCCAACCACAGACTTTCCTGATGTGGGCTATATCAGAGTGGAGACAGGGGTGGCAGGTTTCTTTTGTCACCCTCCTGCTGAATGAAATTATCTCTGTTTCCAAGTGCAGCACTGAAAAGGACTGAAGATTTGCCAGTTTTGGTCTCCATATTTTAGAAACAATATGCTTGCATTAGAAACAGTTCAGTCAACATTCATTGAACTAGGCTCTGGGATGAAAAAGTTGGTAAGAAACTTAGTAAATTTGGTCTATTTTCCATGGCATCCAGAATAATAAGAGGTAATCTAATTCACGATCTGAAGTGGCTCTCTAGGATAGACACAGATTGCTTTAGCTGGTTAGGTTCTCCAAAACCTGTCATAGTCTCAGAATAAGGTGCCAATCATTTAGAGTAGGGATGAGGAAAATATGTTTATTCAAAGGGTTATGATCTTTAGAATTCTCTATGACAAGACTATTCTCCATTGTTGCAGCTGGAATAGATATATTAGTGGTCTCTCCATGGGTGGTGAGGTGGGATGTGAAGTCTAGTGGGGTTGAATCTGACGAGGTGGGAGGAATGGGTGGTGTTGAACCTTTGGCTTTCTGACTTTAATGGTTTTCGTCAGAGGGTTCCCGATGGGGTGGGGGTTTATCAATCGAGATGTTCAGTTACCTAGGCAATTTCCTCTATGTCAGGTATGTTAGGACTTCTAAATGTTCGTGGCTTGTGACTCCAGTCTACACTGCATAGTGACTATCTAGTCATTGAGATATCAGCCCTTATGACTTGTACACCTTAGTAACATAACAATTGCCCTGTAACACAATGATACCCACTTTTTAGTTAAATTAGCAATATGCAGAAGTACACCAAATATAGCTGTAGGAAAAGTAGTTGATATGCTGCATAGTCCTTAATTTGTTTACCTACAAATGTTAAAACATGTTCTTTATTAGACTTGATATTGCTATTACAGTTATTATTCTCTTTCAGGGCTTTGTGGAAATTTTGATGGAAACTCTCAAAATGATTTCAAGAGCAGTATGGGAATTCAGGAGGGAACGGCTAGCAGTTTTGTGGATTCCTGGAGAGTTATTGAACATTGTCAGTCTGCTCAAGATATAGACTCTCACCCATGTTCACTAAGTCAATCAAATAGTAAGTAGCAAATATCAACATCAAGGTTTGTTGCAGCAGTATTTCTTAAAACTGGCTCACACCCTAAAGTAATGAATTAACTGTTGATCAATATTGTGATTCTGTTTTTACCCGTAACTGATATTTATTTTCAATCCAAATGCTGAATGCTATCATTTTAGTTCTTTAAAGATTTAAGTCATTTTTAATCCCAAAGTACAGTGTCTAACATTAACGCTGTTAAGCTCATTCTCCATAAACCATGGAAATAATGTGTGATACTTCACCCTTTTTGTTTTAATTAACCTTTTACAAAAGTCTTTCCATTTTATTTCAGGAATTCAAAGCAAAACTGATAAGATTCTCAAAATTAAGGGCACGTTCATTGATAACTTTGTAATTTTAAAGGTTTTGGAAATGTCTTTCCATACATTTGCAGATTACGTACTTTCTCAACAGCGTATTTACAAAAGGTTGCATTGTTGTTTATCTTTATATATTTGTAAGTTTTATTCACTTTTAGGATGTGGGAAATACTGAAAGACTATTCATTGTTGATCCTTTGGAAGGTGTTGCTGTGCCTTCCCGTTGAGATTATGCGGCTGTTGTGACGGTGGTACTCCCACAATATTTAGGGAATTCCAGGATAATGTGCTGGCAACTGTGTAAAACTATGCTCAAGTTAGTAGGATAAATGCCTTGGAGAGGAATGTAATGTTTTTATACCATTATTACGTTTGTTCTCCTTGGTGGTAGAGCTAACGGATTTGGGAGATGCTGGTGAAATACATTGAAAACTGTATATATTCCAGCCATTGTATACTAGTGACATCGAGATGGATATTGAGTCCAGTGACATGGATATTGATTAAGCAAATAACTCTGCCCTGAATGATGTTCAGATTCTTAATTATTGCAACAGAAGACCATAAAAGGTCCAGAGGAGGTGATTAAAGCTTGCTGAATGTTGTGAAAATAATTAAAACATTATCTGCTTTGGATTTTATGGTGAATTATAATGAAAAAGTAGAAATATTTGGCTTAAGGCATTGGCCGGAGGAACTCTGATGCCATTAACTAAGGATTCAGCAATCGCAATAATTTTCTCACATCTTGGGTATGATTCTAACCACTTGGAAGATTTTCCTTTTGACCCTGCTGATCACAGGTTCATGTTCATTAGTTCCTTATTCATCAAATATTCCCTTGCAATAAAGTGTAGTTGTTAGAAACAAAAACAAATTGCTTGAAAACCTCAGCAGGTCTGGCATTATCTGTGGAAAGAAATCAGAGTTAACATTTGGATCCAGTGACCATCCTCAGAACAGGCTACTGTTAGTCTTGCCTTAGTCATTTGGCTTTCATACATTTTCTGGATCAAGGCGGTGGCAAAGCCTAGACCTTTGTGGTTCTGACAGAGTCAACACTGAGCATTGTGAACATATTATTGATGAGAAGGTACATTTGGAGTCACCTGGATCACTTCTTGTATCTCTTTATTCCTGTTTGGGAGCAGGCTCTTTAATTTGTTATCTTATAATAACCTATTTCATGGATCATCCTTATTTTGCTCTGTCGGTGGAAGTATATAAATTAAAAATGCAATTAAATATATCAGTAATGAAAGGATTTCTGCACGATGCTGAAAATATGATTTCTTTCGGTCCTTTGGTGGACAACCCTCTCAAACGTTTCTTCCATGTTCCGTATAAACATCTTGTAAAATCCTGAATTTTTTTTTGGCTGAGGGAAAATACCCATGGCTTCTTAATTTCATTTTGGGACAGTTTGCAGAAATCTTGACTCAAGCTTGATATGTAAATCTGTTGCTTCTGAGAAAAGGAGGTAGTGTTTAAGACTGTTAACAAAAATTCACATCAGTGTAACGAGTTTAGGAAAAGTTCCAGAACAGAAGTATTTGATTAAAACCCTGAAGGGTTTCCTGAAATTCAGAGTAGTTTGTATGAAGTCTTAAAGATGTTGAATTAAAGCCATTGTTAAATTAAGTGACACAGGCGTGAAAGAGAAGGAAATTCTTTCTATTGTGAGTCCTCTAAGAGTATTAGAGTCATAGACCTACAGAATTGTATAGCATAGAAACCCTTTGGTTCAACTCGTCCATGCTGACCTGATATCTTAGATTAATCTAGTTCCATTTGCCAGTATTTGGCCCATATCCCTCTAAAGCCTTCTTATTAGTGTACCTATCTGGATGGCTTTTAAATATTGTGATTGTACCAGCCTTAACCATTTCCTTTGGCAGCTCATTCATTACACACAACACGCTGTGTGCGTCCTTAGGTCTCTTTTAAATCTTTCCCCTCTCACCTTAAACCTTTGCCCTCTAATTTTAGACTCCCCTAACCTGAGAAAAAGACCTTGGTTATTCACCTTATCCATGCTCCTCATGATTTTATAAACCTCTCTGTCATCACCCCTCAGCCTCTGACGCTCCAGAGAAAGTAACCCCAACCTATTTAGCCTCTCCCTATAACTCAAATCCTCCAACCCTGGTAATGTCTTTGTAAATCTTTTCTGAACCCTTTCACTGTCCAGTTCAGCCGTTATGTGACATGCAAACTCCTATACTCAATGAACTGATCTTCATTAGGAGAAAGTTAGGACTGCAGATGCTGGAGATCAGTGTCAAAATGTGTGGAGCTGGAAAAGCACGGCAGGTCAGGCAGCATCTGAGGAGCAGGAGAGTTGATGTTTCAGGCATCAACTGTTCCATCAGAAATGTGGGGAGTGGGCCCAAGAGGGCTGAGAGATAAATAGGTGGTGGGTGGGGGGAGGGAAGGTAGCAAGGGAGGTGATAGGTGGATGCAAGTGGGGAATGATGGTGATAGATCGGAATGAAGAGTGGAGAGGTTAGGTGGGAAGGAAAATGGACAGGTGAGAGAAGTTCATGCGGGCAGTACCATGTTGGAGGGTAAGATCTGGGATAAGGTAGGGGGAGGGGAAATTAGGAAACCGGTTGGATTGACGTTGATGCCGTGTAGTTGGAGGGTCCCTAGGTGGAAAATGAGCCATACTTCCTATAGACATCTGGTGGCTAGGATTTGGTGGTGGAGAAGGCCCAGGACTTGCGTGTCCTTGGTAGAGTGGGAGAGGGAGTTGAATTGGTCGGCCACAGGTGGGTTTGTTTGGTGTGTGCGTCCCAGATATGTTCTCTGAAATGTTCCACAAGTTGACGTGCTGTCTCCTCAAGGTAGAGGAGGCCACATCAAGAGCAATGGATGCAGTAGGTGAGGTGTTTGATTGTGCAGGAAAATCTCTGCGGGATATGGAAGGGTTCTTTGGTGCCTTAGATGGAGATGAGAGGGAAGGTGTGGCTGCAGGTTTTACACCTCTTGCTATGGCAAGCGAAGGTGCCGGGAGTGGGCGGTGGGTTTGTGGGGGACGTGGACCTAACAAAGCAGTCGCTGAAGGAGTGGTCTCCGCGGAAATCTGATAGGGGTCAGGAGGGAAATATATCTCAGGTGGTGGGATCTGATTGTAGGTGGCGGAAATGGTGGAGGATGACATGTTGCATCCAAAAATTGGTGGGGTGGAAGATGAGGACCAGGGAGATTCTATCCTTGTTGCGGTTGAAGGGGTGGGGGGTCTAGGGCGGAGGTGCAAGAAGTGGAGGCGATGCATTGGAGGGCATTGTTGACCACTTGGGAGGGAAAATTGTGGTCCTTGAAGTAGGAGGCCATCTGGGAAGTTCTGGAGTGGAATTGCTCCTCCTGGGACCAGCTGCATTGGAGGAATTAGGAGTAAGTGATAGCATTTTTACAGGAGGGGATGTGCGAAGAGGTGTAGTCCAGGTAGCAGTGGGAGTCAGTGGGTTTGAAGTAGATATCCATGTTGAATTGGTTGCAGGAAATAGAGATGGAGAGGCCCAGGAAGGGGAGGGAGATGTCTGGGATGATCCAGGTGAACTTGAGGTCAGGTGGATGGTATTCATGAAGTTAATGAACTGTTCAACCTCCTCGTGGGAGCGTGAGGTGGCACTGATACAGTCATCAATGTAGCAGAGAAAAAGGTGAGGAATAGTGCCAGTGTAACTATGGAAGATGGACTGTTCCATGTACCTGGCAAAAAGGCAGGCATAGCAGGAGTCCATGCGGGTGCCCATGGCTACTCCTTTGGTCTGAAGGAAGTGGGAGGATTCGAAGGAGAAATTGTTGAGGGTGAGAACTAGTTCAATTAATCGAATGAGTGTGTCAATAGAGGCGTACTGGTTAGGTCGGCAGGAGAAGAAGAAATGGACTGATTGGAGGCCTTCATCATGGCAGATGGACATGTACAGGAATTGGATGGTCATGGTGATGATGAGGCATAGGGGGCCAGGGAATTGAAAGTCATCAAGGCAGTGGAAGGTGTGGGTGATGTCCCGCATGTCTGTGCGGCATTCCTGGACCAAGGGGGACAGGATGGTGTCAAGGTATGAGGAGATACTTTTGGTGGGGCAAGAACAGGCAGAGACAGTGGGTCAACTGGGACAGTCCAGTTTGTGAATTTTGATAAGCGGTAAAACCAGGCAGTGCAGGGTTCAAGAGCTATGAGGTTCGAGGCTGTGGATGGGAGATCTCCATGGGTGATGAGGTTGCGGATGGTCTGGGAAATGATAGTTTGATGATGGGAGGTGCTTCCTGGTTGAGGGGACAGTAGGAGGAAGTGTCTGTCTCTGCGAGATAATCTTCTTCACTGAGCACTACACCATAAATGTTGGTGTTGTCTGTAAACTTGTTCACCTTACCTCCTACATTCAGATATAAATCATTTATATAAATGGCAAAAAGCAGTGGACCCAGCACTGATTCTTATGGCACACAACTGGTGACAGGCCTCCATCTGAAAATCAACCTCCACCAACAACCTCTGTCTCCTACCTTCAAGCCAATTTTGTATCCAAATAGCCAGCTCTTCCTGGATTCCATGTAATCTAACCTTGCTAACCAGTCTACCATGTGGAACCTTGTTGAGTGTTGTTGGGATTAATACAATTGTATTTTACCATGTGTCTTGAAATTTTTAAATTTATGTTATGTGTATGCATTTTGGTGTTCATTTCTTCGTACAATAAACTTCTGCTTTATTGATAAAACCAAATTTATAATGGAGTGCTTCTGAGTCAAAGAGAGATCACCTGGTTAGAACTAAAAAGAAAGATCTATTTATCTAGGCAGAATTCAGTCTGGGATCTGACTTGACATATCAATGATACCAGCTGAGATCATAACATCCTGTGTAATAATTTTCCAAACTTCGCATCGCATTCTATGTGCCTTTTTGTTGTGTTAAACTGTACATTGAACCTGAGCTGATTTTTGGTTTGATGATGATCGTGGAATGAGAAGTATGTCACTAAAGATTGTCCTGCTGATAGCTGACCTTGTGTAAATGTCAGTTTTGGGTTGCTAGTTCTGTCCTTAGTGTATTGTCTAAATGGTGGTCGAGCCAGACAACATAAAGAACATCCTCACTGTGAAGATGCAGTGTTTTTGCCATTAAGACTATGTGACAGTTATCACTATCAATGGACAGAGGTATTTTTGATCGGTCAGCAAAAAATGTATGAACCAGGAGCAGAAGTAGGCAATTCAGCCCCTTGAGTTTGCTCTGCCATTTGTTATGGGAAGGAGAAAGTGAGGTCTGCAGATGCTGGAGATCAGAGCTGAAAATGTGTTGCTGGAAAAGCGCAGCAGGTCAGGCAGCATCCAAGGAACAGGAGATTCCACGTTTCGGGCATAAGTCCTTCTTCAGGAATGTGTATGCATTTTGGTGTTCATTTCTTTGCACAATAAACTTCTGCTTTATTGATAAAACCGAATTTATAATGGAGTGCTTATGAGTCCTTCTTCACATTCCTGAAGGGCTTATGCCCGAAACGTCGAATCTCCTGTTCCTTGGATGCTGCCTGACCTGCTGTGCTTTTCCAGCAACACATTTTCAGTTCTGCCATTTGTTATGATCATGGTTGATCTCATCTCAGCATCAACCACACTCCTGTTTGCTCTCCAAAATCTTTCAACCCATTACTAACTATAAATCTGTTTGACTTCTTCTTAAATGTACTCAATTTCCCAGCATCAACTACACTTGTGGTAGTAAATTGCTCAGATTCATGATGCTTTGTGAGAAGTAATTTCTTATCTGTTTTAAACCAGTTTTCCTAAAACTATGACCTCTCACTTTAGATTGCCCCATGTGAGGAAACATCCTTCCTTAGTCTACTTTGTCAATGTAACTCTCCAAGTACAAATTCACCCCACACTCTTTATCTCACTTTTTAGATTAGAATCAATCTAAACATCAGGTCATAGACAGAGAACACAGGGGGCTAACACCTTCAACATATTGTCTAGTTATCACCATTGTTAACAGCTAACCCGAAAAGGCAACTTTAACAAAAAGGTTTTGTGATTTACACATGAAAGAAGTGAAACTATCACAGTATTCTAACAGATGAAAGGCTTAACAGACAATCAATTTTTCAATGTATAATTTCAGTTAAATCCCACTGCAAATTTTTGCTATAAATTCTGTGTTACGATTGAGCACTCCACTCTGATGAAGGAGTGTCGCTCCAAAAGCTAGTGTGTTTCCAATTAAACCTGTTGGACTATAACCTGGTGTTGTGTGATTTTTAACTTTGTACACCTGCTTCAGAGGTGTGTAATATCTCTGAATAGATTGTTTAGACAAATAGGTTAATTTTTTAAAAAATCTGAATGGATTACTAAGGCATTTTAGATAGCAATTAATGTTAGGAGTATCGAATCATGTGTTGCCCAAACCAGGAAGGATAGCAGATTGCCTTCCCTCAGGAACTTTTTAATGAACCTTGTGGATTTTTACAACAGACATAGATAGCTTCATGGTCAAGTTTTCAATTCCAGATTGTATTAAATTAATTTAAAATCCACCAAGCTTGGATTTGCACCCTTATCCCCAGACCATTAGCTTGGGCCTCGGATTTACTACTCTAGTGACATTATCACTAAGTCACTGTTTCCCCCCACCCCATATTCATATGTAAAATTCTGTTTTGATACTCTGCGTTATTTGTACTCTACATATTTAAAGAAACTCTGCTCTTGATCTTCTTCCTTTGATCGCTATAAATTCTCTACTTTCTCTTACCTTGGTTATTCCTTCATCTCTCCTCCTTTAAGTCCAAAGGATACAGCATTTAAATGTACCTGATGGACAGCCAGTTTAACCTTCTATTGCTAATTTGGCTGGATGACATAAGTACGATCTAGTCAAACTCTCCTCTGCCTAAATTCCTGGATCATATTAGAATACAAGGGCAATCTATGAGTTCCATTCTACACAGATTATTTTCTTACATCACTTCCTTCTAGCCAATCCATTTTCACCACCAACAACAATCCTGGTTGTTGAAGATTGAAAGCATCTATCCAGTAGCCTGTGTCACTTCCCTCTCCCCTTAGTTCACCAATCTACAAGGCTTCCTCAATCTTTGATCTGAATTCACATCCTATTCTGGTTTCTCTTCCATCTCCAACTTACCCCCAGCTCATCTGGTTTCTACATTCCAGTAACTTGTACTCCCATAACATTATTCTCATCAAAGTCTTCACCACCTAACCTTGCTTCCTGGCTCCCATATTAGAAAGCAAAGGAAAATGTTCATATTTACAGCCAATTAAGTTATTTTGTATTTAGTCACTACCATTAGTTCAGGACTCTGCATTCCTGTTATTCCTTCCAAAGTGAATCACCTCACACTTTTCCACATTAACCACCATTTTCCACCTCTCAGCCAAGCTCTGCAGCTTATCTATGTCCCTATATAACCTATATAACATCCTTCATCACTATCCACAACTCTACCAACCATCGTGTCATCCGCAAATTTACTATCCCATCCTTCTATGCCTTCATCCAGGTCATTTATAAAAATGACAAACAGCAGTGGCCCCAAAACAGATCCTTGCAGTACTAGTAACTGAACTCCAGGATGAATGTTCCCCATCAACCACCACCCTCTGTCTTCTTTCGGCTAGCCAATTGCTGATCCAAACCGCTAAATCACCCTCAAACCCATGCCTCCATATTTTGTGCAATCACATACAGTGGGGAACCTTATCTAACGCCTTACTGAAATCCATATACTGCATTTCAACTGTTTTACCCTCATCCACCTGTTTGGCCACCGTCTCAGCCACCTTCTCAAAGTACTCAATAAGGTTTGTGAGATATGACCTACCCTTCACAAAACTGTGTTGCCTATCCCTAATCAACTTATTCCTTTCTAGATGATTATAAATCCTATTTTTTATACCCTTTCCAACAGTTTACCCACAATCGAAGTAAGGCTCGATTAATAGTTGTCTTTACTCCCCTTCTTGAACAAGGGAATATTTGCTATCCTTCAGTCTTCTGGTACTATTCCTTTAGACAATGACGACATAAAGATCAAAGCCAAAGCTCGGCAATCTCCTTCCTGGCTTCCCAGAGAATTCTAGGATAAATCCCATCTGGCCAAGAGGACTTATTTATTTTTACACTTTCCAGAATTGCTAACCCCTCCTCCTCGTGAACCTCAGTCCCTTCTAGTTTAGTAGCTTGTATCTCAGTATTCTCCTCAACAACATTGTCATTTTCTAGAGCGAGTATTGATGAAAAGTATTCATTTAGCAATTCCCCTATCTCCTCTGACTCCGCACACAACTTCTCACTATTATCCTTGATAGGCTCTAGTCATTCTGTACTCTAGTACATTCCTGATGTACCGATAGAAAGCTTTAGGATTTTCCTTGATCCTATCCACCAACGACTTCTCATGTTTCCTCCTGGGTCTTCTTAGCTCTCTCTTAGCTAACTTGTAACTTTCAAGTGACCTAACTGAGCCATCACATCTCAGCCTAATATAAGCCGCCTTCTTCCTCTTGACAAAGAGATTCAACTTCCTTAGTAAACCACAGCTCCCATGCATGATGACCTCCTCCCTGCCTGACTGGTACATACTTATCCTGTTCCACGAATAAGCTCCACATTTCAATTGTGCCTATACCCTGCAGTTTCCTTCCCCATCCTGTGCATTCTAAATCTTGCCTAATCGTATCGTTTCCCCAGGCTATAACTCTTGCCCTGCAGTATATGCCTATCCCTTTTCATCGCCAAAGTAAACATAGCCAAATTGTGGTCACTATCACCAAAGTGCTTACCTACTTCCAATTTAACACCTGGCTGGGTTGAAATCCAATGTGACCTTGCCCCTTGTTGACCAGTCTACATACTGTGTCAGGAAACTCTCCTACACACATTGGACAAAAACTGACCCATCTAAAATAATTGAATTATAGCATTCCCAGTCAATGTTTGGAAAGTTAAAGTCCCTCCTAACAACTACCCTGTCACTCTCGCTCCTATCGAGGGTCATTTCTGCTATCCTATCCTCTGCATCTCTGGAACTATTTGGAGGCCTATAGAAAACTTCCAACAGGGTAACCTCTCCTCTCCTTTCCTATTTCTAACCACCTCAGTACACGAGTATTCAAACGTCCTTTTTGCATCCGTAATACTGTCTTTAACTAACAATACCATACACCCCTCCCCACCCCACCCCACTTTACCATCTTCTCTGTTCTTACTAAAACATCTAAATTCTAGAAATAACCATTCCTGTGCCTGCTCAACTCGTGTCTGTACTGGCCACAACATCGAAATCCCAAGTACTAAACCATGCTGCAAGTTCACCCACCTTATTTGGATGCTCCTGGTATTGAAGTAGACATACTTCACACCAAGTTTTTGCTTGCCACTGCTTTCTAGCGGCCTTGAAACCTTAGTTCTGACTTCACTACTCTCAACCTCCTGTATACTCAAACTGCAATTTAGGTTCCCATCCCCCTGCTTAATTAGTTTAAACCACCTGAAAACCATTAGCAAATTCCGCCCCCCCCCTCCCCAAACACACATGATATTGGCACCCCTCTAGTTCAGGTGAAGACCGTCCTGTTTGTAGAAGTCCGACATACCTCAGAAACAGCCCTGATTCCCTGGAGGGAATCCAAAACCCTCCTTCCTGCACCATCCCTGCAGCCACTTGATCAACTCCTTTCTCTTCCTATCCCTCGCCTTGCTAGCATGTGGCATGGGCAACAAATCTGTTTGTTCTAGCTCTAAGTTTCCATCCTAGCTCCCTGAATTTCTGCCTTAAATCTCTTCCTTCCTATGTCATTGGTGCCTATGTGGACCACGACTTGGGTCTGCTGCCCCTCAAGGATCCCGTAAATATGATCAGAGACATTGCAAACCCTGGCACCTCAGAGGCAACACACCAACCGTGAGTGTCTCTCGTTCCCTACCGCGGTTTTCAAGGAACTGCAGTTGGGTGCATTTCCTACGGATGCAGTCAGCAGGGACACGAGTGGTGACCCTTACCTCCCACATTAAGACCATAAGACATAGGAGTGGAAGTAAGGCCATTCGGCCCATTGAGTCCACTCCGCCATTCAATCATGGCTGATGGGCATTTCAACTTCACTTACCCGCATTTTCCCCGTAGTCCTTAATTCCTTGTGACATCAAGAATTTATCAATCTCTGCCTTGAAGACATTTAGTGTACCGGCCTCCATTGTACCTTGCGGCAATGAATTCCACAGGCCCACCACTCTCTGGCTGAAGAAATGTCTCCGCATTTCTGTTCTGAATTTATCTCCTTTAATTCTAAGGCTGTGTCCACGGGTCCTAGTCTCCTCGCCTAACAGAAACAATTTCCTAGCGTCCACCATTCTACAGGAGGAACATTCAACTGCCCTAACCTCCATTCCCACTATTCTAAATTCCCAACAAGATTACTGAAAAACTAACAAAAAAAAGGGAATTAGTCACCTTACTGATCCGGTGCACAGAACTTTTCTGTTGGGTAGAGGAGGAGGACGTGTGGGAGACACTACCTGAGCAGTGTTTCGGGTAAAGCAACCACCCAAATATAAAGCCTCACTTAGCCTGCAGACCCGTGACCACTCCTGCTCAGTGTGCGCTCCACCTATAGACAAGGTAAGTTTTATCTATTTTAAACTTACATTCCTGTCAGACCTCTGGTCCTTGCTGTAGCACCTCCCACTCAAACTGCCGCCAAACAAATGAAGAATGCTGAACTTTGGACGGTCTTGAGCCCGTGATTCTTAGGTGTTGGTGGGAGTGATTAGATTACAGTGTGGAAACAGGCCCTTCAGCCCAACAAGTCCACACTGACCAGCCGAAGTGCAACCCACCCAGACCCATTCTTCTACATCTAACACTATGGGCAATTTAGCATGGCCATTTCACCTAACCTGCACATTT
Organism: Hemiscyllium ocellatum; assembly: GCF_020745735.1. Taxonomy (NCBI): domain Eukaryota; kingdom Metazoa; phylum Chordata; class Chondrichthyes; order Orectolobiformes; family Hemiscylliidae; genus Hemiscyllium; species Hemiscyllium ocellatum. The sequence continues at coordinate 12,605,266 of NC_083418.1, read as the reverse complement.
TTGGACTGTGGGAGGAAACCGGAGCACCCGCAGGAAACCCACGCAGACACGGGGAGAATGTGAAAACTCCACACAGTCAGTCGCCTGTGGCAGGAATTGAACCCAGGTCTCTGGCGCTGTGAGGCAGCAGTGCTAGCCACTGTGCCACCATGCCGCCTGTAAGTGTGGTGCACTTCGCTAGTGAGGCCTTGAGGGAATCCCTGAAGCACTATTCTTGTTCAACCTGGGGCTGCCGTTTCAGAGCTAGGAGTAGAGCAGCAGCTCGGGAAATCTTGTGTCAGTCATGCAAATGACATGCCCAGCCCATTGTAGCCAATCAAGGGTTGTTAGTGCCTCAATGCTGGGGATGTTGGCCTAGTCGAGGGCGCAGGTTTTGGTGCATCTTTCTTCCCAGCAGATTCACAGTATCTTGTGCAGGCAGTATTGCTGGTACTGCTCCAGCACCTTGAGGTGTCTGCTACAGGCAATCCATGTCTCAAAGCTATATAGGAGGGTGGGAACCACTACAGCTCTGTTTTACCATGAGCTTAGTGTAAGATCTGATGTTATTGTCATTGAACACCCTCTTACTCAGGTTGCCGAAGGTTGCACTAGCTGGAGGTGGTGCTGGATCTCTTCATCAATAAGTGGTCCTTTCCCAACCTGGCCCGGCATTGTGAAAAAACCTCCTGATTGTCAAGTTCCAAAGGGAGGCCTTAGAGAACAATGGCCACTTCCAATATTCTGTTGATCAAAGCAATTATTGATGAAGAAAGCTGCTATTACCCACAACCCATTTTCAACTACTCAGTCCCCATAAGCAGCTTTTCATTCTCCTTGATATTATCCACTTCTTAATTGTCCAACTGTTCTTCTGTCTCTTTGGGTGTATCTCCACCTATCATTTACTTCTTATCCCCTTCTCCCATCCTATCTTTTGCACAAAAAACAACTTTTTCCTCTCTACCATCAGTTCTGAAGAAGGGTGTCTGAATCTGAAACATTGATGCTGATTTCTTTCCACAGATACTGCCAGATCTGCTGGGTTTTTCCAGTAATTTCTGTTCTTGTTTCCAGCATCTCAGTTATCAAAGAACGAAGAAAATTGCAGCACAGGAACAGGTCCTTTGGCCTTCCAAGTCTGTGCTGATCCAGTTCCTCTGTCTAAACCTGTCACCTATTTTCTAGCGGTCTGTATCCCTTTGCTCCCTGCCCATTCATGTATCTGTCTTGATACATCTTCAACTATGCTATCATGCCCGCCTCTACCAGCTCAACTGGCAACGTGTTCCAGGCACCCACCATCCTCTGTACATTTCATTTCATTTTATTTTATTTTGCTGAAAACAACAGGCCAGATATTGTCTGTATTGGGAAAAAACATTGGAACCTGTTATTCAGACAATTACGGCGGGGCACTTAGAAAATCTCAAAATAATCAGATAGAATCAACATAGCTTTGTGAAAGGGAACTTGTTATTGACTAATTAATCACAGTCCTTTCAGGAAGTAGGAAACAGCATAGATAAAGGAAATGTGTATTTGGTGTACTTCGATTTCTAGCAGATATTTGACAAGGTATCACATTGAAGGTTATTGCACAAAATAAGACCTCACTGTGTCAAGAGTAACTTAATAGTCTGGATGTGGGTCTCGTCACCTAACAGGTGAATCAGTATAAGTGAGTCATTTTTGGGTTGGCAAGGTATAATGAAGAGTGCCACAGGGATCAGTGCTGACATCTCAACTATTTACAATCTATATTAATGACTGGGTTGATAGGCTGAATGTATTTTTACTAAATTTGCTGCTGGCACGATTGATAGGGGAGTAAATTGTGAAGAGGGCACAAAGAGATTGCAAGATGGAAAAATGTGAACTTATCCGCTTTGGTAAGAAGTATGTTATAAAACTGCCCACTATTTAAATCATAGAATCCCTAAAGTTTGGAAACGGCCATTCAGTCCATCTGTCCACACCAAGAGCATCCCACCCAGACGCGCCCCCCCCCCCATTCTATCCCTGTAATCCTGCATTTTCCACAGCTAATCCACTTAGCCTGCATATTTCTAGACACTAGGGAATTTAACGTGACCAATGCACTTAACCAGCGCATCTTTGAACTGTGGGAGGAAACTGGAGCACCTGAAGGAAACCCCCGCAGCCATGGGAAGAATATTTTTTAAATTTATTCACGCAATGTGGGTGTTGCTGGCTAACAGTTGCCCATTGTTCATTGCTCAGAGGGCAGCCAAGAGTCAACCACATTGCTGTGGCTCTGGAGTCACATTAGACCAGACCAGGTAAGGATGACAGTTTCCTTCCTTAACGGACATTGGTGAGCCAGATGGATTTTTCTGATAATCAACAACAGTTTCATGATTATCATTAAACACTTAATTCCAGGTTTTTATTGAATTCAGATTCCACTATCTGCCATGGCTGGATTCAACGCAGATATCCAGAACATTAGCTTGATTTCTGGATTAATAATCGAGCAACAGAACCACTCAGCCATTAGATCCCCTCTGTACAAACTCCACAGAGACCATTGACCGAGGCTGGAATGGGACCCAGGTTCTGAGTACAGTGAGGCAGCTATACTCACCACTGCGACACCATGCTGCCCCACAAACCACACAACTGGAGACAGATTACAGAACTCTGAGGTATAGAGAGACCCTAAGGTCCTAGTCTATGAATATTAAAAATGAATCTGCAGGTACAAGAAATCATTTGGAAGGCAAATAAAATGTTGTAATTTATTGCAAGGGGAATCAAATCAAATATAAAAGTATTGATTTTCCTACAATTGAATACAGTATTTGTGAAACCACATTTAGAATACTGTGCATAGTTTTCATCTCCTTATATAAAAATGGACACGTTGCTGTGAGAGGAGGCTGGACAGTTTGGGCCTGTATTCATTGGAGTTTAGAAAAACGTGGGAGAACCACGTTGGAACATGGGGATATGATTTAAAAAGAAAGGGTTCCCCATTTGTTACCGATGAATAGAAACATTTTCTCTCAGGCGGTCATGAGTCCAAAGGCTTATCCAGTCAGCAGTGAAGGCAGGGTCATTGAACAATTTTAAGTCTTTGGTAAATAGATTGTTGAATAAAAAGGGACTCAAAGTGTAAAGTATAAGCTGGAAAGGGAGTTGAGGCTCAAATCAGATCAATTATGATTTTTATATTTTTGTTGAACAGTGGAGCAGCCCGGAGAGAGCTGACCAGCTGCCTTCTAATTTATGTAAAAAGAAACATGTCTGGAGTAGTTTGTGTCAGTTGTAAAAAGGTATTAATATTCTACCTGTAAAATGTGAAATAAAAATGAAGCAAATTAGGGACTGTGCAGTGTCAGTTATTAAGCCCCCATTAAATGATATATGTGTTCAGCAGTAAGTATGTATTTGATGTGGAAGGAGATTAGTAATGTAGTTTGTTTAACACTCTTAGTTTCAGCTCTCACCACCGCCTAGCAGTACAACTGTTGCAAAAAGAGAACAAGGTGTGTGGTTCATTGGCTGTTCATCAGCAAGCCTTGTATAGTGCCTTCCTGTGGTGACATATGTAAACTGGGAAGTTGCAGACTGGTGAAATTACAGGGGACATTATTTCAGCCCCTCAATAGAAGACCCAGAAGGACTTTTTACTCTTTGTTGTTCAACAAGCAGGGGCCCAATTGACCTCTTGTACATCAATGCCATGGCACTCACATCCACCAGATGTCAAAAATGAATTCTGAGAGGTATTACCATGAGCAGAATTCCCAGCAGTGAGGGACTGTATCTTCTGAGGAACTTCAAAACTTTGTAATTTTTCATTATTTTTAATGTTATTCTTATATCAATTTGGGTTCAGATCTGTGAACTGTGAACTAAAGATGACTTTGGATTGGGCGTAACAGCTTGTAATAGAAGGAAACAGACCAAAGGAGTGTTTATTTATTTGTGAGACCAGGCCTGGAACTTATTGTGTGTGCTCAAGTAATAGTTAATCTTATGTGAAAGTCAATCACCTATTTTTAGGCAAAAAATCTGGAATTTTCTATATATCTCATGTAAAAGTCAATCCTAATTCTTTACAGATAACAGATCAACATTTATGAGTCAGCGGCTGGCTGTCGTGCTCTGCTCCAGCTTTCTAGTCTGTTGGTCATCCTACTCTGCTCTAGGTCTTCCAGTCCACCAACTGTTGTGTTCCGTGCCAAGTTTTCAGAACTATTGTAATTGGTTTTTTTTTCCTTTGTTCGTTTAGAGATCATTTGGGCTTCTGCTAATGATACACTATGAATTTTGATGGGCATGAATTTCAACCACTCAAAAGTAGTATCCATGTAATAGTCAAGCCCATAAGTTTAACCTTAAAAGTTTGTGAGAAGATTTGTAGCTCGGGTGCTCGTTGTTGTGGTTCTGTTCGCCGAGCTGGGAGTTTTTGTTGCAAACGTTTCGTCCCTTTCTAGGTGACATCCTCAGTGCTTGGGAGCCTCCTGTGAAGCGCTTCTGTGCTAATTCCTCCGGCATTTATAGTGGTTTGAATCTGCCACTTCCGGTTGTCAGTTGCTGTCCGCTGCAGTGGCCGGTATATAGGATCTAGGTCGATGTGTCTGTTGATAGAATTTGTGGATGAGTGTCATGCCTCTAGGAATTCCCTGGCTGTTCTCTGTTTGGCTTGCCCTATAATAGTGGTGTTGTCACAATCGAATTCATGTTGTTTGTCATCTGAGTGTGTGGCTACTAAGGATAGCTGGTCGTATCGTTTCGTGGCTAGTTGGTGTTCATGGATGCGGGTTGTTAGCTGTCTTCCTGTTTGTCCTATGTAGTGTTTTGTGCAGTCCTTGCATGGCATTTTGTACACTACGTTGATTTTGCTCATGCTAGGTATCGGGTCCTTTGTCCTGGTGAGTTGTTGTCTGAGAGTGGCTGTTGGTTTGTGTGCTGTTATGAGTCCTAGTGGTCGCAACAGTCTGGCTGTCAGTTCAGAAATGCTCCTGATGTATGGTAGTGTGGCCAGTCCTTTGGGTTGTGGCATGTCCTCATTTCGTTGTCTTTCCCTTAGGCATCTGTTGATAAAATTGCGTGGGTATCTGTTTTTGGTGAACACCTTGTATAGGTGTTCTTCTTCCTTAAAAAGTTTTAACCTTAAAAAGTTGTCAAAAATATTTGACTATTACTCGAGTATATCCAGTAATTGCTGGTTGGTTGCTGATCAAAAGGTTTTACAGACACTTGGTCACCTGCAGAAGATGCATTTTGTTTAAGTACGTAGGAAAAGTTAGAAATTAGCATGTACTTGTGAATTGGTTCCAGCAAGTCTGGAAAATGCTCTATGCTCAAGCAGATGGCAGATGTTGAATGAAAATTGGAATCTCATGGAGGAAATGGTCTGTTTGTCAGGGATTTGGACTGTGTTCTCTGCGAGAAGGGATCTGGCTATTAATTCTACAATATAAAAATTTGGAAGTTCTATGCCTAGACTCCCATGAGGAGCATTTGGAATCTCAGAGAGTAGAAAAATAAGTATTACTGCCTTTATTCCTGATGAAGGGCTCTGGCCCGAAACATCGAATTTCCTGTTCCTTGGATGCTGCCTAACCTGCTGTGCTTTAACCAGCAACACATTTTCAGCTTTTATCTCAGTGACTATAAAGGTGTCCCTAATTGACATTCTCAGAAAATCAACCGAGAATCTATCTTCTAAGATTGCAATACAATGCATCATGGAAACCACTTAAATAATCTGGCCACTCTTGTTATTTTGTTTTATTTATCCCATAACTGTGTTTATTTGTCAGTCTATCTTTTGTGTGAATGAAGCTGAAAATATAGGTTTATAGTTTTAAAGAATGGACTAATAAGACTTCTTTGTTTAATTTTTGTATTGCTAAATCTTTTGTTTAAGATATAAACCATTGTCTGGAATTGATTATTTGTAGAGTCTGGGATTAGCTATTCAAAAGTCTGGTTAAGAAGCATTGGGCTCAATTTTGAGAGGCTTTGAAGGTATTTGTTTTACTGTGTTGCAAATACAGAGGTGGAAAGTTTGATTTAGTTTAGTTGTCTGTCTCCATCATGCCTACACAGCTTGGTTAAAGCACATAGTATGATGTAAAGTGTGATTTATCTATTTTTTAGTATCACTTGAATTTTAAACTAATGGGTTTATATGTGTCAGAAGAGGTTTAATGATTAACTTGTGAATGTGTCTGTAGCCATGGTGATATCTTTTAAAAAATAGTCTGAGAGAGTGTTAGAGGCTCATTGGACTTTATTTACATTGAGAACGTTCCTGTGAACAAATAAAGGAAACAGTTGTGCATGAGGCTTTTAGGTTAGAATGTCAGATATTGACTTTTTTTCTGATTAGGAAAAGTTGGAAAGTAGTTTTTGGGTTTCCGTTTTGCCAGTTTGCAGGATCCTCGGATGAACCCAGATGTGTTCTTGAGAAATAGAGATACTTTAGAGCTGTTAAGAAATAGCTTGCCTTAGTATTTGAAAATTTCAGACCCAGACATGTTTTGCTAAAACTCTGAACAGGTTATATGAATATGAGAAAGTCTAAGCTCAGTGAAGAAGTTATCAGTTTCTCAGGACCAGGAATTGGAACCAGAAATGAACTTATTTGTTTGGTGTTTCCATTGACCAATTAGGTGGATGTGAGAGAATTCCATTTAACAACAATATTGGAATTACCCTCCAAGGAAAAGTGTCAAGATATAGCTTGTCTCCCTTGTGTTAAAGCTACCAGCAAATCCTGATCCTGCAAGCAGTTTTTACCAACCTTTACTAATAAGCTGCTTTTTCAATAGTCTTGCCAAAGGAAGAATGTAGAAAGCCTTCTGGATAGTCGAGGGATCAGTTCTCAACCAGTTTCTGAAAGACTGAACTTTGCTGCAAAAAAACCTTGTGTCTTCAACAAATAGCCGAAAAGGGATTGAAGAAAACTGGAAGTCATCAAACTAAGACCATTCATCAATTCTTGTCCTTCAGATTGGCATTATTGAACTGAATGATCCCTTTCTTTTAGCCCTTAAAAACTATATCTTTGTGTACATGTATATGTGTGTGTCTGTGTAATGAAGAAGGGGTAGAATCATCAAGTTTTAAGTTAATAATTCATAATGTTTTATTACTATAGGTTTTTTTTTGAACTAGCCATTTGGTACAGAACTGGCTCAAAGGTAAAAGACAGAGGGTGGTTGTGAGTGTTGCTTTTCAGACTGGAGGCCTGTTACCAGTGGTATGTCACAAGGATCAGTGCTGGGTACACTGCTTTTCGTCATATCCAAATCATTTATATAATTATTTATATGTGAACATAGGAGGTACAGTTAGTAAGTTTTCAGGTTGGAGGTGCAATGGACAGTGAAGAAGATTACTTCAGAATACAACGGGATCTTGATCAGATGGGCCAATAGGCCGAGAAGTGGCAGATGGAGTTTAATTTAGATAAATGTGAGATGCTGTGTTTTGGAAAGGCAAATCAGGGCAGGAGTTGTACACTTCATGGTAATGTATTGGGGAGTTTTGCTGAAAAAAGAGACCTTGGAGTGCAGGTTCATAGTTCCTTGAAAATGTAGTCTTAGCTAGGTAGGATCATGAAGAAGGCATTTGGTATATTTTCCTTTATTAGTCAGAACATCGAGTATAGTAGTTGGGAGATCATGTTATGGCTGTGCAGGACTTTGGTTAGGCCACTTTTGGAATATTGTGTGCTGTATTCTGATCCCCTCCTTCAGGAAGGATGTTATGAAACTTGAAAGGGTTCAGAAAAGATTTACAAGGATGTTGCCAGGGTTAGAGGGTTTGAGCTACAGGGAGAGACTGAATAGGTTTGGGCTGTTTTCCCTGGAGCATCGGAGGCGAAGGGGTGACTTTATAGAGGTTTATAACATCATGAGGGGCGTGGATAGGGTAAATAGACAAGGTTTTTTCCTTGGGGTGGGGAAGTCCATAACTAGAGGGCATAGGTTTAGGGTGAGAGAGGAAAGTTATAAAAGGGACCTAAAGGGGCCACTTTTTCATGTGGCACATATATGGAATGAGCCGCCAGAGGAAGTGGTGAAGGCCTGTACAATGACAACATTTAAAATGCATCTGGATGGATATATGAATAGGAAGGATTTAGAGAGATGGGCTGAAAATGTGTTGCTGGTTAAAGCACAGCAGGTTAGGCAGCATCCAAGGAACAGGAAATTCATCGGGCTCTGGCCCGAAACGTCGAATTTCCTGTTCCTTGGATGCTGCCTAACCTGCTGTGCTTTAACCAGCAACACATCTTCAGCTCTGATCTCCAGCATCTGCAGACCTCACTTTTTACTTTAGAGAGATGGGCCCAAGTGCTGTCAATTGGGACTTGATTAATTTAGAATATCTGGTTGGCATGGACGAGTTAGACTGAAGGGTCTGTTTCCATGCTACACATCTCTATGACTCTATGACTTGGTGGCATATGTCTTTTCGAGCTGAGTTTGTAAGTCAGATATATTGGATAGTATCATCACATTTTTTCAAATTTGTTGTGACTTTGGGAATAGTGGGGCTTTATTTCCTAGTGGGTAATGACATTGATTTAATTATTGTACCATATCGTCATTTCTTTTGCACAACAAACTTCTGTTTTATTGTTTAAACCAAACATACTGCACTATTCACATTTCTGTGAGAGACTACCTAATTAAAGCCACAATAAAACTGATCTATTCAGAATAGGATTTGACTTGTTCAGTAATAATATCAGTTGGGTCTTAAATGTAGGAGATTGGGAAGAGAATGCTGGAAGTTTATTGTTAACCATGAAATCCGTGTGATGAACAGCTCCTCTCAACCAAGCTATAATCATTACTTGTCCTGTGCTGACATCACTAGTACCAGCTAGGCCTAATATTTACCAGTCATACAATCCTCATCTGTGTGCTTAGACTGGCTGTAATACATGCCATTGTCTGGTAGCAAGATCAGGCTCAAACTGTACCATTCCAAGAAGTAAGGCAGTTCTCAGATCAATATTTATTGAACCACTGTCCCAGAAAGGGCCCAAGAGTTGGTTAGCAGTCTCAATCAAACTCTTTTAGAAGACAACATCCATGGCCAGAACGTGATGGTAACTTGGGATCATCTGTGAAACCCTATAAATCTACATGCACTATGTACAGAAATGAAGATAAGAGAAATGCTAGATGGATTGAGATTTGTTTGGTTGAAGAAGAACCTTGATAAACCACAAGCAAGTTCCCAGCAAATAAAAAAGTAGATACTCTTAAAGCTGTCAGAATTGAGTCTCAGCAGACAGCTCAGCACTGTGTCGGTCAATACTGTTTGAAATTATGCAACAACATCCTGAATCCGTGGATGTGAGAGGGATTTGCGAAGGAACCAGAACTTTCTGAAGATGGGTCACTGGACCCAAAACACTTTTTCTCCACAGATATTGCCAGACCTGCTGAGTTTTTCCAATAATTTTTGCTTTCATTTCTGATTTCCAGCGTCCACAGTTTTTCATTTTTTTTTGTTTTATGCCTTTAGTGACCACCTTTATTTTCAAAGTAGATAAAAAACACTTTGCATGGGGCTTACTAAGAGAAGAAAGCTGCAAGATTTCAGTGTTGAAGAAATTCACCATTCAGTATGATCAGGGCTGGTCATCAAACTCAGTATCAAACTTCAGCTCCATACCCATTGATCACTTTAGCCCTAAGAATTGCATCTAACTCCTTCTTGAAAGCATTCAGTATTTTGGACTGGACCACTTTTGTAGCGGAAAATTCCACAGGCTCTCAACACTGTGGTTGAAGATATTTTTCTTCAGCTCAGTCCCAGAAAGGGCCCAAGAGTTGGTTAGCAGTCTCAATCAAACTCTTTTAGATGACAACATCCATGGCCAGAATGTGATGGTAACTTGGGATCATCTGTGAAACCCTATAAATCTACATGCACTATGTACAGAAATGAAGATAAGAGAAATGCTAGATGGATTGAGATTTGTTTGGCTGAAGAAGAACCTTGATTTCCTTCAGTCCCTCCCTCTCACTAGATGCTATATTCCCTAACATTTTTGGGATGTTTTCTGTGTTCTCCTTTGTGAAAACAAAATCAAAATATGTATTTAATTGGTCTGCCATCTTTTTGTTCCCATTATAACTTCCTGTTTCTGATTGTAAGGTACTTAGATTTGTCTTCTCTAATCTATTTCTCTTTCACAGTCAGTTTGTATGTTCCCCACAAACTTACTCTTGTACTATTTTCCTCTTCTTAATCAATTCCTTTGCTGAAGTCTAAAATGCTCACAATTCTCAGGTCTGAAGTTTTTTTTGGCCAATTTGTATTCCCCTTCCTTACTCCTAAAGGATTGAATAATTGTTGCAGTTCCTCCATGCAGTCTTTAAATGTTTGCCATTACTGATCAATCTTCATCCTTTTAAGTAATGTTCCTAATTTATCAACCTTCTTAATTACACAACTGATGTTGATGTACATGGAACTTGGTACCTCCATTGCTCCTTCTGTGTTTCCTTCAGTCTGATTCATACAATGCAATTTTCAAAAGATTTCTAATATTACTGCTAAATTTCTCTCTTTTTACAGTGTTCTCATTGTTTCTTCTTTCTGCTTTCACTTACCATGTCAATTTAGTTTAATGTCTACACCTAAATAGTTTTTCAGTATAACCACTTATGTCTCTTATTTACTTGAAATGATCTGTCCAAATCCACACATCTAATCTCTATTTTTGTAAATATTTTTTAAAATATCTGAGCTGAATGAATGTACAAAGGTTCATAAACTATTTACTTATTTGATATCTCACCCAAACTTTTTCACATCTTTTATTTCTTTCAAGTTTGAAGGGAATATGAACTGGACAGAGTATTCTAGATGAAACTTAACCAGTGTTTTGTACAACGATATTTTGTATAACGATATTTTGTATTGGATTAGGTTGCCACATTTATACATGATATAACACTATTTGCTTTTATTATGACTCTTGACATAAAGACTTTACGAAACTACAACAGCAAGTCTCTTAGCCTTCCAAAATATTTAAATTCAGTATTCAGATTGCTGTTCAGATCCTTAGCATTAGCTTTACTTATATGCAATATGCTGCACTTATCACTATTAAATATTATTTGCTTACCCATTCCCCTATTACAGTTGTATTTCTCCTTAATAGATTTAACCACACAGTAGGTATTTGTTACATCTTCTTGACAATATCTTAATGCCATGTCTCTAGAAGCCCAATCAAAGTCGTTACATATAATATCCTCAGTGATTCTCTTCATGTAATTTTACAACAGCTGTATCAAAATAATGGACCATTGATTCTTACTTTTGAATAGTGTTATACCCATATCTAATCTTTATAGAATTTTCTATTGTTCCTGCTTAAGTCTAGTTCATTGCTGCACGTGAACGAGCATTTTGTCCAAATTGCATTCACGGAGTTCTAGGTGAGGAGGCATTCCATTGATACTTATCTGTGTATTTATGGCTGCATAGCAGTTCAATAACAAATTAATTCAATTTGTCTTTCCAGGTGTGTTTGCTGAGTCATATTGTTCCATATTGATGAATAAATCCAGCATTTTTGGACAGTGTCATTGTAGGGTGGATCCCACAGATTATTATGAGGTAAAATACATTTTTATTCTGGAGAATATAGCAACCTGATTACTGAGTTTTCAGAAACAAAATAGCTTTACTGTTGGTGATGGGGAAATAACACACAACCTGCCTCCAGAAATGATCATATCTTTTTTGACCCAAATAAATATTCTTTCGATTACTACCTGAGCCATGGACAAACTGGCATAGGCTAAAGATTGGTGTGGTTGGAATGGATTTCAGCTCGTAAGGCACTGGCTTCAATACTGGGATGGAAAGGAATTGTTTTGGTGGGGATGGACTTCACTTGAACAATGTTGAGACCAGTGTCTTGGCAAATTAAATAAACTAAGTTTGTTCTGAGGATGTCAAACAGGTTGGGATTTGGTGGTGGTGGTGGAAGAGGAGGGTTTGGAACAGAGGAAATGTATGCTTATAAGGTAAAAGGATATGGTAGCCTTACAAGTCATCTCTTTGGTCAACTATACCCAGAAACATAGAAAAACAGCAGCAAGTAGGATCAAATTGGAGGAAGTAGTAAAAAGGCAAAATTATTAGCTACTTACTTGAATGCATGTAGAATTTGGAACGAAATAAATTAATTAATGCCAAAATAAAGGTTAATGAGTATGATCTTATAGTCATTACAGACTTATGATTACAAGCAGATCAAACTCAGGAACTCAATGTTAAGGGTTGGATTGAGAATAAATCAGGAGACAATGAGGGCATGTTTAAAAAAAGGCAATACATTAATCATGGGTGACTGGAATCTTCTTGTAGATTGGGAAAATTAAATTGGCAGAAGGTGCCAGAAGGAAGAACTTACAGAGTGTATTTGGCACAGTTTCCTAGAAAATATTTTGTGGATCCAACAGAGTTCAGGCTCTTTTGAGTCTGGTGATCTGTAATGGGGCAGGCTTAATAGCTGATCTTTGAGGAAAGATTCCCTGGAAAACGACAACCATTGCATTGTAGAATTTAGCGCTCCTTCTAGAAAAGGAGAAAGCTGTGTTGAAAGTCACTGTGCTAAATTTAAACAAGGTCAATTCCAAAGTAATTAGGTCAGAGCTACCAGGAGTGGACTGGGATGGGATCTGTGCTGGTCCACAATTAATTACAATATATATTAATGATTTGGATGAGGAAAAGTGAATGTACCCTAGCCAAGTTTGTGATTGAAAAATAGGTGGCAAGGCAAATGGTGAGGATGACCTAAAGGATCTTCAATGGAATATAGATGAGTTAAGCAAGTGGGCTAAAATGTGATAGATGGAAGATAATGTGGGGTAATGTGAGAGTATGCAGGTTGATCCTAGGTTTTGAGGGATTGTCTTTTGAAGAGAGGTTGAATAGTTTTGGCTGTATTCAGTGGAGTTTAAAAGAGTGGGAGGTTACTTCTTGAAACATACAAGATTCTTATTAGTCGACTCGACAGGGCAGATGTGGAGAGTTTGATTCTCCTTTGGGGAGTGCCTAGAACTAGGCAGCATAAACAGAAACAACATCAAGGGGAAGCTGAAGGTAAAGAGGAATGTAGGGGGATTCAAACAGTGGCTCCATAAATACCATGTGGAAGCCCCAGCATTAATTTACTGCAAAGTAATACTTGTCTGTAATCTGTTTATCTGATTCTATGTTTATCACAGAATCATCATAGAATCCCAACAGTGTGGAAACAGACCACTTGGCCCACTGGTCCACACTGACCCTCTGAAGAGCTTCCCCCTGTCCTATATTTCCTCTGGCTAACCCACCTAGCCTGAACATCCCTGGATACTACAGGCAATTTAACACAGCCAATCCACCTAATTTGCACATGATTGGATTAGATTAGATTACTTAGTGTGGAAACATGCCCTTCGGCCCAACAAGTCCACACTGACCC